>NC_073644.1:54605625-55252500 GCF_029407905.1 Bubalus kerabau
ATTCCAAGGACTGTATAGTCCATGGGGTTGCAAAGAGTCGGACACAACTGAGCGACTTTCACTTCCTCCAGGAAGTCTTCCTTGCCTCCTTGATGATGGGGTAGCTGCCTTCCCTGTCTCTGTGTGTCCTGGCTAACATATAATATCAAAGCGTTTTACCAAATTGTGTGGAGATTATCTCCACTAGGTAACCACTTTGAAAAGAGGAGCTATGGGTCATCTGTTTATCTAGTTTTCCCTAGTACTTTACGCAGCGTGCTCAGTAAATGTTGGGAGTATCTGGGCAGTGATGAAACCTTTACATAGTGGAACTGACAAAAGAGTCAGAACACAACACACAAGAAAACCACATGGGCGTCTTAGATGTTTTGTACAGGGAATCTAGTGTAGACTCAATAGACGGCAACAGATGTGGTATAGTGGGTACTTCACATGCCTGAGCTTTTCCTCAATGAAGAGAGTGACTTTCAGATTTTCATGATTACCACAGGATTGAACGTGCCTGAGGAAAGGAAACTTCTGTGCTCTTGCTTGCAGAATTAGCCCTCAAACAGTGTGTCTTTGTTCCGAACTTTGATTATTTCCTTTTATTCTAAGTATTCTATTTGATCACTACAAGTAGAATTGATGGATCAGACAGTGTACAGGGAAATTTTTTTTAGATACAATTTAAATCCTCTCTAGGAAGATTTTAAGAATCTGTACCTGCACCATCCATCAGATTTCACTCCTTTTTCAATGCTGGCATTGTAACTCTAAAAAAATGAGTGATAATTACGATTTTCATTTATATTATAATTTTCACTCATATTTAAATATGGTTTAGAAAAGTGCAGACATTGGATTTGAAACCCAGCTCCATGATTGCAAGCTGAATGACCCCAAGAAGTTTATTTAATATATTCAGCCTCATCTCTAAGGTGGATGAATAAAAGATACTCATCTTGTAGCAAAATTGGGGAAACATTCAGATAATGTGTATAAATTTTAAGTACAGTGCCTGACACAGTATAATTATTCCATGAGTTATCAGTGTTTCATTACCAATGAGATTAAGTATTTGGCCATATCTGTTAAAATATTATCTCTATCCTTTACAGTCCTCTCTTTTCAGGCCTTCTATTAATATGTATACTGGAGGTGATTAATGCTCTTTTTCTTTTTTACTGAGTTCTAAGAGTTTACCATACATAAAAGATAGTGTATCTTTTTGATGTGTGTATTTTGAGTGATTTTACCTAATTTGTTCTGTATCACTTAATGCTATCTGTAATATTTTGCTTTTTAACCCAGAAAAGTAATGGTCAAGTTTTGCTCCCCTAAATTTTGAGCTCTCTTTCCTGCCCTCTTTGAAATTAAGCTCGGTTATATGACTCATTTTGGAGCTTTCCAGGTGGTGCTAGTGGTAAAGAACCTGACTGCCAGCGCCGGAGAGTCTGGTGACATGGGTCCGATCTCTGGGTCAGGAAGATCCCCTGGAGGAGGAAATGGCAACCCACTGCATTATGCTTGTCTGGAAAATCCCACGGATACAGGAGCCTGATGGGCTACCGTTCATGGGGTTGCAAAGAGTCAGACGTGACTGAGCGACTGAGCGCATACACACTTGCTTTAAAGAGAGTAGTGGTGGTTAGGCCTGTGGGCTCGTGCTAAAACCCTCGGCCTTGTCTGACTGCGAGCCCAGGGACTGTGTTCCCTGTCGGTGAGTGTGTAACTTCCTCTTCTGTGCTGATTGTGACAGCGTGTGATGGGGACAGTGTCTACCTGCATCCCCAAGCGACAAAAATGGGTGGTGCCTCCTACTTACAAAGTATGTAAACAAAATAAACCTTTGTTGTACTGAATTGCTAAGATTTTTTTTTTTTTTTTTTTTTTTTTACTGTAGTATAGTCTAACCTATCCATATACATACAGGGATATTTTTGTTTATTATTATTTTTAAATGTAGTCACATTTAGCTATCTTTTCCTTAGAAGTACCACCTTTGGTATTATGGGTATTACGCCGAGAAAGTCTGCAAAGACTGTTCTAACCTTTGGAATGCCCAAACATGGACTGAATGGCTTTTTAAGGAAAAAAATTCTATTGAAGTATAGTTGATTTACAGTGTTGTGGCAATCTCTGCTCTGCAGAAGAATGACTCAGTTATACACATAGATACATTCTTTTAAAATATTCTTTTCCATTAGGGTTTATCACAGGATACTGAACATAGTTCTCTGTGCCATACATTAGCACTTGTTGTTTATCCGTTCTCAATGTAATAGTTTGCATCTGCCAACCCCAAACTCCCAGGCCATCCCTCCCCACACCCCCTCCCACCTGCCAACCACAATGTCTGCGTCTATGTCCGAGTCTGTTTCTGTTTTGTAGATAGGTCCATTTGTGCCATATTTTAGATTCCACTGAAGAAGACATGCAGATGGCCAATACGGACATGAAAAGATGCTGAATGGCTTTTTGA
Organism: Bubalus kerabau; assembly: GCF_029407905.1. Lineage (NCBI taxonomy): Eukaryota > Metazoa > Chordata > Mammalia > Artiodactyla > Bovidae > Bubalus > Bubalus kerabau. The sequence continues at coordinate 54,608,090 of NC_073644.1, forward strand.
GGTAGTAAGTTTCTTGTTCATGAATGTTTTTAAGCAGAGTTATGGCTGTGTGTCAGGGATGCTGTATAGTCATTATATATTATATGAGTAATCAGAGTAGTTGACCTTTAAGTTTCCTTCCAGCTGTTTGGATATTAAGTGTAGTGCAGAGTTACAGCTCTCAGGGGACTCACCATGTACCTAATTTGCAAAGATGATGCAGAATCTCAGGAAAAGATTCTTCCATCTTTTTGTAAACAATCAATCATAAATATGTAGATGAAATAATCCCCAGTTTTTAGGAGAGATATAAATTTCCCTGGCTGTATATTAAAGTTCTGTGCTCTTCAACATCTCTTCAGTGGGTCAACTTGACCCAAACAATACAGAATACAAAACATTGCCTTCTTATACAACTTGAGCAGATTCCTTACTGAGCCCATATGTTACTGTTGTTCCTGAGTTCTGCAGTCTGAATTAGTAAGTCCAGCCAGGTATAAGAAATGTTGAACCCTACTGGCTCCATGGAAGGGGATTATTTTCAAAGTGCCACTAATTAAAGTGAACGATACATCTGCCCTTTTCTGTCCAGGGTGGCACTTTAAGAAACCGACACGGTGGGTAGGAAGCATCAGAAGCACGAAGAGGTCTCACATCAGTAACTCCCTTTCTTCTCCATGTCACCGCATGACTCTTGAGTAAAGAGCAAACTCCCCCCTTCAGATGGGCTCCCGGAAGTTATTTTCCATTTTGGATCATCACCCCCTCCCTCTCTTCCTCAGCGTTCTTTTGGTGGAAAAGAGCCAGTAAGTTCAAGGCTAAGCCAATGTAATTTGAAGAATTGTATAAAAGTATTATTCTACATTGATTCTTAGGTTCTTCAAAGAGAAGCACCAAAGGATGAGCCGTTAAGAAAACAGTAACCTCCACATCTTGGCTATTGTGAATAGTGCTGTAATGAACATAGGGGTGCATATATCTTTTCAAATTAGGGTTTTCATTTTCTTCACATAAATATTTGGAATTGGAAATGCTGGATCATATGGTAGTTCTATTTTCAGTTTTTAAAAAACAATTTTTAAAGGACCTCCATACTGTTTTCCATAGCAGCTATACCAATTTACCTACCAACAATGTACAAGGGTTTTCTTTTTCTACATTTTCACCAAACCTTGTTCTTATCTCTGACAATAGCTATTCTGACAAGTGTAAAGTGATAGCTCATTCTGGTTTTGATTTGCATTGCCCTGATAATCTGTGATATTGAGTACCTTTTCATGTGCCTGTTGGCTATCTGTATGTTTTTTTTTTTGGAAAAGTGTTATATATTTTGGATATCAATCCCTTGTCAGGTATTATTGTTCAGTTGCTAAGTTGTGTCTGACTCTTTGCGTCCCCATGGACTGCAGCCCGCCAGGCTCCCCTGTTCTTCTTGCTGGGTATATTTTTTGTAAGTATTTCATTGCATTCCGTAGGTTTCCTTTTTATTTTGTTGGTAATTTCCTTTGCTATGCAAAAGATTTTTAGTTTGATGTAAGTCTCATTTGTATTTTTGCTTTTGTTGCTTTCTCTGAGGTGACAGATCAAAAAGAAAAAAAAAAAAGAAATTATTGCTAAGGCTGATGTCAAAGAAGTTACTGCCTATTTTTTTCCCCAAGATTTTTGATGTTTCAGATCTTACATTCATGTCTTAAATCTGTTTTGAGTTTAATTTTGTGGATGACGTAAGAAAGTAGCAGTTTCATGCTTTTTCACATAGCTCTCCAGTTTTCCCAGAACCATTTAAGAGACTGTGATTTGCATATTGAGTATTCTTGCCTGCTTTATTGTAGATTAAATAACCACGTGACTATGGGTTTATTTGGGGCTCTCTATTATGTTCTGCTGATCTGTGTGTCTGTTTTTGTGCCAGTGTCATATTGTTCTGATTGCTGCAGCTTTATGGTAGTTTGAAGTTTGAGTGCATGTCCGTTGGTCAATGAATGGATAAAGAAGGTATGCCATATATATATATATATATATACACAGTGGAATATTTATTACCCAGCCATAAAAAGGACAACATCCTGTCATTTACAGCAACATGGACAGATCTGGAGGGTATTATGTTAAGTGAAATAAGTCAGATAAAAGAAAATATTGTGTGATTTTACTTGTATGTGAAATCTACAAAACAACACAAGGGAAGAAACAAAACAGACTCATAGATACAGAGGACAAACTGGTGGTTTCCAGAGGGGTGGAAGGACGGACAAAACACATGAAGCGGATTAAGAGGTACAGACTTCCAGCTATTACAATAAGGAAGTCACTGGGAATATAATGTTACAGTAACATTATAACAACTCGCATCCAAATGTCAGTGGATGGTAACTGCTCCTACTGAGGTGATAATTTCATAATATCTAAAAATATTGAGTCACTATCTCTTAGCCTGAAACTAATAATTTTAAAACATAAATAAATTTAGGCATTTAGAGCTATACATTTCCCTCCAATATTCCTTTAGTTACATTCCATTATGTTTTGGTTTGTTGAGTTTTGTTTTATTTCCAAGTATTTTCTAATTTGCTTTATTACATCTTTATCCATTTAGGAGTATATTGTTTCCTATGCACATATTTGTGAATTTTTCCAATTTCCTTTTATTATTGATTTCTAATTCTTTTCAATTTTGGCCATAGAATGCATAGCATAATTAAATTATTTGAAATATATATTTAAAATTCCTAACCTCATTCAGTCTTTATATTTTAGTTAGGAATATTTCTGTTTTTGTTAATATCATGTATACTTTTGGAAATGATTTTTTTCCTTCATTGTAGTATCTTTTTTCCCCAAGTCTCAGCTTTTTTACCTTTGGCATCTGAGTGTGTGTGTGGGTGTTTGTTGCACCTGGAAGAGGTGCTGGAGGAAGCTGGAGAGACCTGCCATCGAGTCCTTTACTACCATTGATGTTACAAATAATCTGAACTTGTAGCTTGTATAAAATTACCTTCTAACTTCTACCTTTTTACAGTGATATTGGTGGCTAGTTTTATGCATTGGTTTTAGAATCTTAGGAAGAAACTTCTGAAGTAGATAACTTTTTTTTTTTTTTTTTCAAAATCGACCCAGAGGGATGGTATGGGGAGGGAGATGGGAGGAGGGTTCAGGATGGGGAACACATGTATATCTGTGGCGGATTCATTTTGATGTTTGGCAAAACTAATACAATTATGTAAAATTTAAAAATAAAATTAAATTAAATTAAGAAATAAATAAAAAAAAAAAGAAAAAAAAATCAGCCTTGACTCCCATTCTAAATGCAGGTTTTGATATTTAGGTGTGAATAATTTGCTTAATCTTTCTTCCTTCTCATATCCCATTTTTATTACAGTCTCTCAGTTGGGGTCTGCAATGATCTGTCCAGAGCCCCTCTGTTTAGCTTCTTCAGAAGTTAAACATCTTGTATTCTGTTGGTGTTGAGAGAGAGAATTCCCCACTGATGAAGGCAGCTAATGATGTTACTGCTCTGTAAACCCCTTTAACTCCCCACTAACCTTTAGATGTGATGGGTATCACTATTTCTGGAAGAAATAAATCAGTTTGGTTATTGATTGGCTCTTTCATCACTGGCCTAGAATTTAGTTTTTTTAGGAGTTTGTGTCTTAAACATCTATCTCCTTACTGTAGTTTTATCAGTGTTTCATGAGGAAGAAAGTGACATATGTGGATTTAAACAGCCTCCTCCTCACGGAAGTTCTCTAGATTCTATTTTAACTACAGTGATACATGGTTATATAACCTTTAACTTTGAGACTATGATGCTTATTTTCCTATTTATTATAAGGAATATGTTAACTTGTCATATGTGTTACAGGAAGTCAAATTTGGATTTGCGTCCAACTTGTAGTGTTGACTCAAGTGATGATAGCTTCACTTCTTATTAACTCAGGAAATATAAAAACAATCAGCGTCTCTTCATCTGAGGAAACAACACCTGTTCTCCCCTTTTTTCAAGCACAGGGAAAGTTGCACTAAGTGTTGATTTTTAACAGTGATATTTAAAAACACTGTGAATAATCCTGACTTTATCCTCAGTGTGGTGATTTTTAAACTAACTTCTAATGCTGATTGACTAAGGTTTGCTCTTCTCTTTGGAAATGAAAGGGAAAATATCTAGTTTTTGTTTTTGATAAGTTTGTACTTTGATTCAAAATAGAAAAAAATAATTATGGAATAGGTATGCAATGAGAAGTAAATTGGATAGTGCAGAAAATAAGAATACTAACTTTTTCTTTTATCCACTGTGTCCCTAGAACAATAACTGTGTTTACTTTGACTCCTATTTTTGTGTTCATATTTTTATAGTTTTATTATTCAAATTTAGATGTGTTAGCTGCATTTTTAAATTATTTCCTTTAGATTGTAAGTCTCACAAGATAGAAATATTATTGTTTGTGTTTAATCCTTGTCTTCTGACTGTCCTAGAACAGTGCTAAGAATGGTACCAGTTTCTGCACATTGAATGAAAGTGAAAGCGTTAGTTGTACAACTGTGTCTTGACTCTTTGCACCCCCGTGGACTGTAATTCACCAGGCTCTTTTGTCCATGGAATTCTCTAGGCAAGAATACTGGAGTGTGTAGCCATTTCTTTCTCCAGGGGATCTTCCCCACCCAGGAATTGAACCCAGGTCTCCTGCATTGCAGGTGGATTCTTTACCATCTGAGCCACCAGGAGAGCCCAAGTAGTCCCAAAGGCCCATACACTGAATGAAGTTACTAATTATTTATTATCTAGAAACTACCAGATAAAACATTTAATTATCCAAAGAGATAAAGCAAATTTAAGAGAAATGGACAAAGATCAGTAAAACAACTTTTATTTAAATGTTTCATTGAGAAAGCAAAAGTCACCTGCTTTCTTCTGATTTCCTAGGATTTGGTTCAAGGCCCTTGAATCTCTTTCACATCTGCACCCCTTGTTCCAATCTGTACAGAATTTATTCTCAAGATGGAGGCTTTGAGGTGCAGTCCTACGCAGGAAATAAAGTTCCTGCTTTCTTCATGGGCCCTGTTTAACAATGGCAAATTATTTTTGAAAGATTATCTTAAAGTAAACCATCTTTATTTACTGAGCTCTTACTCTTCACAAGGTATTGTGGTGGGTTCTCGGAGAATACCAAATAAGACCTAGTCCCTGTTATTAGAATTAAGTTGGAAAACAAAATAACCACAAATATTTAACTAACAATTAAAGTGCCAAATAAGGATGCTATGTGAATTCAGATAAAGGGAGAAAGCATCCATGCTATTGCTACTGATAAAGTTAATGAACATTTATTTAACATTTGTTAGGTTTCAGAGCGCTAATCTGAACACTTTTCATATATTAACCTATTTTAATTTTTACAATAAATCCATGTTGTAGATACCTGTTATGTCAAATTGAAAGATCAGAAAACTGATACACACATAGGTTAAGTAGCTTACATAAGGTCACACAACTGGCAACAAAGCCTGGAATAGAAGCCAGATTAGCAGCATTACAGAATGTTATTAAGGGGCTGGATGTAAGTTGGAACATGAAAGATATTAATCACCAGGAAGATAAAGACAATTAGGAAGGGAAGTTCAAGTTCATGTAAGTCAAAGTTTGTAAGTAGGATATGCAAAACTAGTTCAGTCTTGAGGGAGCTGAGATATTATCTAAGTATAAAATGAAAATGTAATTTATTTTCCAAATGGGTCCACTTTGAGAGTAGCAGGCCTGACACATGGGGATGTGACTGTCCCAGGCAAACAGACCCATGGTCAACCTGGTTGTGCCCCTTGACCAATTAGCAGAGAGACCTCATATCCTGAACTTGGTTCCAGCTTTGGTAATTGTGTGCGCAGGGCTGGCTCTTGCCTGGAGAATCCTAGGGACGGGGGAACCTGGTGGGCTGCCGTCTGTGGGGTCGCACAGAGTCGGACACGACTGAAGCGACTTAGCAGCAGCAGCAGCAGCAGCAGGGCTGGCTACCCTCCCTTGGTCTGAGCCAAGTGTAGAGAAAAATAAGCCTTGGCTCTGTTCTCTGGGTTTGGCTCAATGTCTGCACTCCAGTTTAATTATCTTTGACAAGCTGACCTCCTGAACTTTGGACTTTGCCGTTGGAGAGCTGTTTTTCTCCCTTCACTCCTTGTCTGCATTAGTGAACTTCTATGGACACAAACCCTGACCTGCTTGAACTAATACAATACACTCACTCACTTGTGGTATGAGCAACAACTGCAAAACTGACCTGCACACTGTTTGACTTATGGAACTAGACAGACCCTTCCTGCAGAGCCAAAATTCTATCTTTTGTGTAGTCCTCACTGCTGCTAGCTAGATCGCCTCTTTGCCACTTAATCAAAGTGATGATTTTTTGTTTTTTAATATAGTGTGGTTATGGAACAAAAATGGAAAAGACTCCTGCATGGAGTGAGGACATTTTCCTGTAGTTGGGGAATGGGGATTGGAGAGTGGGTTATTCCTAATTAATTTTGAGCAGGAAAACAACAAAATGAAAGTAAAACAGATCTACTGAGATCTGTCAGATAGAATGCAGTGGAAGGCTGAGGACAGCAAATGGTCAGATGGACACATAACTGTCCATTAATAAAGTGGTAGATGTTAATTCTATGGAGACAGCAATGGGAACCCAAGGAAAACAGGTGGAAGGAGAACTAAAAAGGGAGAATTTTCAGAAAACTACGACTTTCCCAAACCTGCAATGTGGCTTACAGTTCTTTGGGTTCCATGAAACAGTAAATGCTCTCATTGTTTCATTTTGTGTTAGACTGGGTAAGGGAGAAAGTTGCTAGTGTTTCTTCTTTGTCCTCCCACAGAAAACATTGTGTTAGAGTGCATCTTCTATTTTTAATGTCTGTCAACCACATTTCACTCAGAATTATCTTCTCCAGTGCTAAGGGATCCTTCAACTTCTTATCTTGAAGATGTAGCTCACGAGAGGGCACGGGAAGGGGCTTTAAGTAGTGATTTTGTCATCTTGGCTGAGTGGGAACTGAATTTCCACCAATTTTCTTCTTCCTGTGGTTCCAGGTTAGGAAAAAGAGAAATAGACACGAGATTTGGGAAGTAGAAATGAAGCAGCAGCCATGTCTCTGCTCGGAAGTCCCGTGTTGAATTAGCTGGGGTAGCTGACGTGTCACTCCTCTGATAATGCAGCTTGTTCTTCCAGCAATGCATGATAATCAGGTGCCTGTAGAGCAAGCCTGTGAGTGAGCAGAAGTCTGGCATGGAATAACTAACATAAGTGAAAGTAAGGATGATAATGGGCATAGTTAGAAGACAATTGAGAGCCTTGAGATCAAATCAGTCAATCCTATAGGAAATCATCCCTGAATATTCATGGAAAGGGCTGATCCTGAAGTTGAAACTCCAGTACTTGGCTCACCTGATGCGAAGAACTGGTTCATTGAAAAAAACTCTGATGCTGGGAAAGATTGAAGGCAAAAGGAGAAGAGGGTGACAGAGGATGAGATGGTTAGATAGCATCACTGACTCAACAGACATGAATTTGAGCAAACTGGCAGGCAGTGAAGGACAGGGAAGCCTGGCATGCTGCAGTCCATGAGGTTGCAAAGAGTCAGACAAGACTTAGCAGCTAAACAACAAGAAGTTGCTTTTAAGTGGGAGAGAGAACTTAGGGGAAGAATATTATCAGCTCAGGGCTTTTAAATGTCCGGTTCAATGTCTGGGAAGAAACCAGGAATATAGATGGCCCTGAAGGAAACCCTTATCTCCTATAGCCTTATGACTGAGCTTTCTGAGTATTTAATCCCAGGTCTAAACCTCCAAGGGGCTGAATTATAGCACAGTTGAATTGCCAGTATCACAGAGTCCTTATATTAAGGTTAAGGCATTTGTTTGGAAGAATGGTATCCTGGAAATTCGATTCACATGTGCAGATTCCAATAAATCTGGGGATGTTGAACCCCTAAGTTTTCCTGAGCCTCTTTTACAGTAGAAGCAGCCTTTCTGTCTTCTCTTCCTGGCAGAATAGGTTAGTGTCCCCTTACCTGACGTACCTGAAATGGACCCCAAAGATATGTTCCTTGCAGGGGACTATTGTTCCATGACAAGGCCCAATACTTAAACCTTCATTGCTTCTAGACCTATAGCCAAATGCAAGTCCAGACAATGCCTAAGAGGATAAGGCACAAAATGAGACCTGTGAGGACATGCAGTATAAAGAAGAATTGCAAAGTTTGGCCAATTTATACTGACAAGTAACCTGGGGAGAGAGAATTAGGAATGCGTTCTAGGTATGTTGGGGGAATATGGAAGGAATAGGATGTTAGGTTTGGATGGATTTTTTGATTTGGCTTACTAAGCAGTAATTCTGGGTTCAGTAAGTTACTTTGAGCCACTGGGTATCTCTCTAAAAGTCTGCTTCGTTGTTTTAAACTGTACCCCAAATCTCCTGTGGGATTGAAATGCCAAACTGAAAATGAAATCAAGTGGAACTGCCAGAACTTCCTTGGTATATTGTAGAGAAAGAAATCCAAAATCTTAGAGAGATCTTAATGCTGGCATACATTTCTCCAGTAAGATCTGCTCATCTACCCTTTAACAGTGTTTCCCAAGAGGATCCATAAGACACTTCCTTCACCAAGGCTGTAATAAAAACAGTTGTGAGGAGAATATATTTTTAAGAGTTCTTTGGTAGCTCTTCTCTGAATTCCTGCCAGAAACAGGAGTGAACTTGGAAGAGAATCTTGAACTCAACATGAGAAAGCAGATGGTCAACACCTTGATTCCAGCCTGAGCAGAGAAGCCACCCACCTTGTGCCAGACTTCTGACCTCAGAAATACGAGCTATTCAGTGAGTGGTGTTTTAAGCCAATAAATGTGTGGTCATTGTTGTGCAGCAATGGAAAACTATTGCAGGTAGCAATGGTCAAGCAGAGGGCACTAAAACTCCCTCTCCCTATGGAAATAGTTTATTAATAATAGCAAAGCCACATTCGTAAGAGAACTGCAGAATTCTTGTCACCATCAAGGACCTGAGATTGAGAGATGTAGGAGCAGTGATTCCTAACACAACATTTTTATAAATTGAAATATAGCTGATTTACCATGTTGTGTTAATTTCAGATGTACAGCACAGTGAATAAATATATATAAGCCATATATATGGCTTCCCTGGTGGCTCAGCGGGTAAAGATTCCACCTGCAATGCAGGAGACACAAGAGATGCAGGTTCGATTCTAGGGTGGGGAGGATGCCACCTGGATGTGGCAACCTACTCCAGTTTTCTTGCCTGAAAAATCCCACGGAAAAAGAAGCCTGGAGGACTACAGTCCAAAGGGCCACAAAAAGTCAGACATGACTGAGCAACTAACTACAAGCACATGTGCCCTCACACACTCACATACACACACACACACATATACTTTTTCAGTTTTTTCCCCTTATAGGTTATTAAAAAATATTGAGTATAGTTCCCTGTGCAATATAGTAGGTCCTTGTTGTAACGCAGTTAATGTGTTTTGGCCTGTGATGAAAACTGATGATATCAAAGAATGACAGGAGACTATTGTAAACTTAGATGATGAGTCCCGTGCACCTGCTGGTCTAGGTTGGTCTAGGTACCTAGGTATGGTTTCATTGCTATGGCAAATGGACCCATCCCAGGTCATCTGGTATGCCGCTCTTTATCTGGCAACTGCTGTTTCACTCAAGTACCATCAGGAGTAGTTTTCTTTCAACTGGGAGGATTAGCAATACACCTTTATTGTTTTATAATAACTCAGAGTTCTGTCAATTCTCAAATCCTGCCATAATCTTGCTGATAAGGACTTGCCTCAATTTCAGTTCACTGGGCAACACACTTCCTTTTACATCGATTATATTGTAATACATTGATCTGATGAGCAGGGAGTAACAAAATCTATACTTCTCTGATTTAGACATTGAGGAAGCAGAAGGTAATCCCCCAAATTCCTTGTCAACTAGTACTAGTTTCTCGTTGCCATGGTAACACATTACCACAAACTTAGGGGACTAAAAGCAAAACAAATTTGCTGTCTCACTGCTCTGGAAATCAGAAGTCATGTAATCAAAGTGCTGAGAGGACTGTGTTCCTTTCGAATACTCTAGTGGAGCAGCTGTTTCTTTGCCTTTTCCAGCTCTGGAAAAGTGAAAGTCGCTCAGTTGTGTCCAATTCTTTGCAACCCCATAGACTATACAGTCCGTGTAATTCTCCAGGCCAGAATGCTGGAGTGGGTAGCCTTTCCCTTCTCCAGGAAATCTTCCCAACCCTGGGATTGAACCCCGGTCTCCTGCACTGCAGGCAGATTCTTTACCAGCTGAGCCACAAGGGAAGCCCAACAACACTGGAGTGGGAAGCCTATCCCTTCTCCAGCAGATCTTCCCGACCCAGGACTTGAAACGAGGTCGCCTGCAGTGCAGACGGATTCTTTACCAACTGAGCTATCAGGGAACCACAAGGGAAGCCCCCAGCTTTGGAAAACTGCCTTCAATTATTGCCCCTTTCTCCAGCATCAAAAGCATAGCATCTTTGAACTTCTTTCCTCTATCTCTCTCTGACCTTTGCTTCCATTATTACATCATTGACTCTGACTTCAACCCCCTCTCTCTCCCTAAGAATCCTTGTGATTATGTTGCATCTACCAGGATAATACAGTATGATTATCTCAAATTTCTTAATCACACTCGTAGTCATTCTACATGTGAACATAGTCACAGGTTTGGAGCATTAGGATATGGGCATCTTTGAGAGGACATTATTTTGTCTACCACATACCTCAGTGCAATTTCTTTGATCTGAGACTGTCAGGACATCCTTTTCAAAGTGAAGGACAAGTTGCTGCTTCTGGTGCTTCCTACCACTAAGAAATATCCATAGTAACTGATTGGCCTCTTTGTATTTTGGAAGAAACATGTGTCTCATTGAGGTGTGATACTACAACCAGCTATAGAGTAAGCTGAAAAGCTACTGATTAAGACAAGAAAGAGAAATAAAGCTCTGTAACAGGTCCAGCTGGCAATGTGAACTGCCCGTCCTCCTGGATGTGTGTGTGTGCGTGTGTAAGTGTGTGTGTGGTCACTTCGGTGCTGTCCTCCTGGATACATGGCCCATAAAGTCTCACACAAGGATGCCTTTGGAAGGCTCTCACAGGCAAATCACATTGCAGACCCTCAAGAGTTTGGAACACCATTATGTTACTCTCTGTAGATGGTAATAATCGTTTTGAAAGACTACTTCTGGCTTGCGCTTGAGCCCTGGGAAAGACTGAATACTTGGCCATGGACCACCTAATTACCATGTGACCTAAGATGCCTGTTATTAAATGTGTACTGTCAAAACACCGTGTATAATTTGGGTATTTGGATCAGCACTTTATCATAAAATGGAAAAGGTGTATATAATATTGGGCTTATGCAGATCTTGAAGGCGCAGGTGTGGCCTAGATAGTCAGGTCTCATACTTTTGCTGTTTCTTCCTCCCTCTCAATGTGTACTTCTAGTCTTCAGGAGATTTCCCTATGATCAATTGATTGAAGAAGAAAAAAGGACAGAGGGGAAACAAAATTCTTTCACTGGGCATAACTTCAAGCAGTGCACCTGAATTTTGCCTGGAAGGAGACATGGCCAGAGGGATGCATCTACAAATTCCTGTACAGTATCAAGTGGTTTGGTCAGATAATCAGAGGTTTAGAAGAAACACAATTTGAAATTGGTGACGAGGAAGTCTGGGTAAACTTTATGTTGTTTCATCTTCCCAATTAGCAGAATTTGTGAAGATATTTGTGTGTCATGTGAGTGATCAGGAAAAACAGCTTCAGCAGGAGAGGGTGTGACTGAGTGGAGAAGGTGGCCTCCAGAGCTCCCTGCCCTTACCTACTGGATTCACTGAAGAAGCGGCCAGGGCAGAAAGGGTAAAAGCTGGACATGAACTCAGCCATGCGGACTTTTGTTCATCAGAGTGACTGCTGCGTTTCTGAGCGTTCAACCTGCCAACAGGTGACGCTGGCATTAAGCCCATGATTAGGTGCCCTTTTTTCATATTCTCTTATAAAAATCAATGAAAACTGACAGCAACCCAATGGAGGCAAGACTGCTAATGGCCCAAATCCTTCAGGAATGAAGGTTTGGATCACCCTACCAAGCACAGAACCAGAAGTGTCCGAGTTGGTTGCTCAGGGCAAAGGAAATACGGAATGAGTGGTGAAGATGGTGGTTCTAGAAACGATGTTTGGGACTTCCCTGGTGGTGTAGTGGTTGAGACTTCACCTTCTAATGCAGGGGGTGCACATTTGATCCCTGGTTGGGGAACTAAGACCCCACAGCATAAAACAGAGGCAATATTGTAACAAATTCAACAAAGACTATTAAACAAACAAAAACCATATTTAATCACATGACAGGTTACAGAAATGAGGACTGTGATATTTAAGAATATACCTTTCTTGTTCTGTTATTAATTTATTTTCCGTATTAACCAGCTCAGTTATTTTTCCTCCCCTCTCTTGCATCTCTACTACCTAAAATGATATATGTTAGTGGTATCAATTTTATATCTCACTATGTAGTTACAACATATCAAAGGTGAGTAGTGGGTGGATCATACCCAGAGAGGGAATGAGCATTCTCAAAGTTGAATAAAGGGCCTTGTATCCTCTTTGGGGGAATGAAATTACATGTTTTTAGCTTACTCCTTGGAAGGAAAGTTATGACCAACCTAGATAGCATAGTCAAAAGCAGAGACATTACTTTGCCAACAAAGGTTCATCTAGTCAAGGCTATGGTTTTTCCTGTGGTCATGTATGGATGTGAGAGTTGGACTGTGAAGAAGGCTGAGCGCCGAAGAATTGATGCTTTTGAACTGTGGTGTTGGAGAAGACTCTTGAAGAGTCCCTTGGACTGCAAGGAGATCCAACCAGGCCATTCTGAAAGAGATCAGCCCTGGGATTTCTTTGGAAGGAATGATGCTAAAGCTGAAACTCCAGTACTTAGGCCACCTCATGCAAAGAGTTGACTCATTGGAAAAGACTCTTATGCTGGGAGGGATTGAGGGCAGGAGGAGAAGGAGATGACAGAGGATGAGATGGCTGGATGGCATCACTGACTCTATGGACGTGAGTCTGGGTGAACTCCAGGAGTTGGTGATGGACAGGGAGGCCTGGCGTGCTGCGATTCATGGGGTCGCAAAGAGTCGGACATGACTGAGCGACTGAACTGATCTCATTTGATCTGAGGACATGACTAAAGGCAGTGGCACCCCACTCCAGTACTCTTGCCTGGAAAATCCCATGGACGGAGGAGCCTGGTGGGCTGCAGTCCATTGGGTCGCTAAGAGTTGGACACGACTGAGCAACTTCACTTTCACTTTTCACTTTCATGCATTGGAGAAGGAAATGGCAACCCACTCCAGTGTTCTTGCCTGGAGAATCCCAGGGACGGGGGAGCCTGGTGGGCTGCTGTCTATAGGGTCTCACAGAGTCGGACACGACTGAAGGGACTTAGCAGTAGCAGCAGTAAAGTAACTTAGCAGCAGCAGCAGTTTTATGAGGGATAGGTGGGAAAAGTTAGCTAAAGCACCGTGTTTCTCTTTTGTTTATTTGGAAATTACATATGATTAAAAGATGAGTGTGTGGATGCCAAGTTGATAAGGAATAAATGCTAGTGGCCATGTACTGTTCAAATTAGTTAAGCTGAAAAGATCTTTTCCACAGTTTCCTTCCCTGTCTTTACTCGGTTAATGTTGGCCACAGGAAAAATTTGTTCAGTGTTTGGGAAGTGGAGGTAAAGCGGCAACCACTTTTCAGTGCTCTGAAGGTTGGTGAGAGACCCCAGGAACTATGAAAGGCATGCACTCATTACCGATCTGCGGGCCCACCTCTGGTTAGCACGGGGCATTGGCCAGCCTGCGCCTTGTCTCTTTGCTACATGAGTCTGTCCAGCTCCTCAGTGTCCTGGCCTGTGTGTATGGTTCTGTCATGGAGGAGTCAGGTTTTCCTGAATACTATCCGCATCACTCATTTGGGAGGCTCTGAAATGTGGGTGCAGATACCAGGTGGTCCTCATGGGATCTAATTTGCCATTGTAAGCTGGCTAGCCTAGAGTGGCTTCAACCCTGAACCAGTCTCAGAGGTGATAGCCTTCCATAGATATTTCCACCCACTCCCATAACAGCAGAGCATAGAAGTTTTTATAAGTCCTTTATTTTAATCTTATGGTTTGAGTCTGTGATCAAACTCTGACTGCTGCTGCTGCTAAGTCGCTTCAGTCGTGTCCAACTCCATGCGACCCCATAGACGGCAGCCCACCAGGCTCCGCTGTCCCTGGGATTTTCCAGGCAAGAACACTGGAGCGGGTTGCCATTTCCTTCTCCAATGCATGAAAGTGAAAACTGAAAGTGAAGTCTTTCAGTCATGTCTGACTCTTCACGACCTCAGGGACTGCAGCCTACCAGGCTCCTCCATCCATGGGATTTTCTAGGCAAGAGTACTGGAGTGGGGTGCCATTGCCTTCTCCCTGACTGCTTCAGTTTGAATGAATTAATAAAGAACTCTCAGCCTAAGTTTAGAGATAACAGCTGTTGTATTCTATTCAAAAGAGGAAAGTTTAGGAAATGTGTTGGGAGGGAGGGAATAATGTTGACGCTGAGAGAGACAGCAGTACTCCAGGTGTAAGGAGTCAAATAGAGCATGCATACATATGCACAGAAAATTGAAATTTAATTTTGAGATTCTCAGGGCCAGTTGCAGGTTTGGATCAGAAATATCTTATTCCAGATTGGGTCATAAGGACTCAGGAAGTAGTATGACGAGAACACCACTGGCCAGAAATAGGGCAATTTGATAAATGATGACAATAAACTCAAAGGATTAAAAATTTCAAACATTTTAAAATCTACACACTACATCAATAAAATAAATACTGTTTACTATTGGACAGTGCTTGGAAACTAATGCATTGCTTCAAAAAGTGATAAATAAAAGAAAATAAATCAAGGACTTTATCCTGGCTTTCCTATGTAAACTGTACCAATGGATAAATAAATAATGAGTAGGGAAATAATTCTTTATGACAGTCTCTTCAACTAATCAGTGAAGAAGAAATGACACATTTAGCATAGGACCATTTTGCGACCTCTAATGAATTAATGGAGGTAGGCATCAACTACCACTGGGATCACAAGAGGATACATCCAGATGAAATATGCATCACCATCTATGAATGTCGTAGCTACAGATACTTCATACCAGTGGTGCCAATTATCAGTTTATGGTAAATAATGAGTTTACCGAAAACTATAAGAATCATTTTAATATAATTTATAAAACTAAATTTATAAAAATATAAACGGTAAATTAAAAACAATGAAAAACAGAAAAAACTATACAGAAGGATGAACTCAGTAAGATTTAAAAAAAAAAAATCTGGAAACTGTGGAACAAATGACCCAGTTTCTACAACAATAAAGTAAAGGAAACAGAAGTGAAGGGGAAACCTGCAGATTACAAGAGACAATGTAAAGTTGCTTAAGTCATCAGCATACAATTGCAGCAGATAAATATTATGGTATGTAAATTAAACCTCTGTGCAGTTGGTTTAAAATATTAAAAGAATGAAAAATCATGTTAATCAATGACTAGGTCTTATTTGGATCTTAATTCAATCAAACAAATATTAAATAGGAATTGATATTTAATGCATAATTAGAAATTTAATAATTTTACAAGGTATTTGATATTAACACATTTAAAAAAATTTTATTCTGTATGACAATGATATTGTAGCCATGTTAAAAAAAAATGAAGAAAAGGGAATCCTTATCTTTTAGAAATGTGTACTGAAAGAACTTCACTGGCTGTCCAATATTTAAGATTTCAAATTCCAATGCAGGGGGTCCAGGCTCGATCCCTAGTTGGGAAGCTATGATCACACAAGCCTACTGGCCAAAAAACCAGAACATAAACAGCTGAAGCAATATTTTAACAAATTCAATAAAGACTTTAAAAATGGTCCACATTAAAAAACTCTTTAAGGGCATGTATACTGAAAGGTGAAATGTTTAAAAGTTTTATTCTAAAACTTAAAATGTATGGGCTGTCGCTGTCCTGTGCAATTCCAGAACATCATGGAGAGTGAGTGCAAAGTGGCACTGATTTTTAAGAGATTTCAGTAGGAAACTTCCTTTTCTGAGGTTTAAGGACTTCATAGGCTCCTCATAGCTCAGTTGGTAAAGAATCGCCTGAAAAGCTGGAGACTCCTGTTTGATTCCGGGGTCAGGAAGATCCCCTGGAGAAGGGATAGGCTACCCACTCCAGTGTTGTTGGGCTTCCCTTGTGGCTCAGCTGGTAAAGAATCCGCCCGCAATGCAGGAGATCTGGGTTTGATCCCTGGGTTGGGATGGTTCCCTGGAGAAGGGAAAGGTTACCCACTCCAATATTCTGGCCTGGAGAGTTCCATGGACTGTATAGTCTGTGGGATCACAAAGAATCGAACACGACTGAGTGACTTTGACTTTCACTTTCACTTTGACTTTAGGCTCCTCAGAGGTAGCCTGCAATTCCCCTCTCACACCAGTAGGCAAGATTCAGCCCTTGCTGTGCCCACTTGGTTGTGATGAGTCCTGTGTCCTCTGGGTCAAGGCTGTGCTCCCACCTATTAATGGAAAGATCCATGGCTAGTTCAGTTTGTATCTTAAAAACAGCACACATATCACCCCAGAGACCTAGATCAAAATACACAGTAAAGAAAATAAAAACATCATTTATTTAGAGTCACCTTATTTCCTCTTTGAAGCATTTTCTCAATTTGGGTAATAGCTAGGATGTTCAGTCATTTACATTTCAGAAGTGTGTGTGTGTGTGTGTGTGTGTGTGTGTGTGTGTGTGTGTTTAATTGGTCTTAAGTAGGATGTGAATTTTGTTAAGAAAAAATTATATTTTAGTGTACTTGGTTGATGCATGATTGGAACTGCATAAGTGTGACTGAATTTATATCAAAGAAGTAGGTAATTTTATGATCATTAACAACAGTTGTAGCCATGCAGGCCAAGACAATGATATGGATAATTAAATCTCATGCTTCTGCACACAAAGTGATTCCCATGAAGAAGTCAGGGAAAATGCCGTGCTCCACGTAGAGTGTTATACGTTTGAATACTTAGGGAAAAGAGATGAAGACTTAGTACCTTCCCATGAGGCCTGAGGGATTTTGTGCTGAGGGACATCGCGTAGGATAAAACAATGGCATTGGTTTTGTCCTAAACTGCATCATAATTTTCTTTCAAGTTACATGGCGTGTGGAGCTATGGTGAGGGTCACGTCAAGTGTATGGTTATGTGAGTGATAGTCCAAGTCTGGCATACTGAATAGGAAGAATAAACAGTGCTCTGAGAGATACACAGAAAGAAGGAAAGAAAGAAGGGAGAAGAGTAGGAAGGAAGGAAGAGGAGAAAGAGATGGAGACAGTTATAAAGTTATGGCCCCAGAGAACTCTGCGAGAGAGACTTTGAGCCCAAACCTTCTGTCACTGCCCCACGGAAGCAGGACCAAGACAGCCGGCTCTTTCCAAGAGAAGGCTGGGGTGACACTTTATAGCCCCAGACAGCTCGGTGAGAATCATACGGTGCTTCTCCTGACCTTGGTCTCTAGAGCTAATCTCTGGCCCCATGGAGTTTGGCTACAGCTTCCCTGTCTGTCCTGGCTCCTCTGTGCTCACCCCCTGGTCCACGCACTGGCTTATCACAGTGTCTTATTTCCTATACGTCCCATCCTTGCTTTTGTTCTCTTCCAAGTGGGGAGAGGTAGGAGGCCTGGATGATGAAGGACATGGCACCTTTCTTTGGCTATTGATCAAATCCCGTAACTCTTAAGGATTGGATTCTTCTAGAAGTGAGATGAACTCTTGGGTTCTTCATCTCTTAAAAAACGAAGTTGGCACTAGAGATGGTTTAGGATTCCTATAAGGTTTAAAAATAGAGTGTAATATTTCTAAGATGTTTTCCTTAATCTATTCAGCTCACACATTCTTCCCTTTAGGACTCACTTTAAAGTTCTAAAGTGGTTAATATTCTGTGCCTCACAGTCTCTCGGTTGATTGTATATATTGTCTGGTAGTGTTCACTAATTGTTTCTTACATAGAACTCTTGTTTCTGCAAATAGATTGTATAATCCTTGGGTTTAGGAAATATGTCTTCTGCTTCCTCATATTCCCCACACATCAACTCTTTCCAAATCTCTGCACTGAGGTAACTCCCTAGCCTCTTTATCTTCCCCTTCACTTCTAATTTAGAAATGTTTAGCTTGCAATGTTTCATAGCTTACCATGGCTTTCTGTTTTGTTTTGTTTTTGCTGCACTGTTCAGCATATGGGGTCTTAGTTCTTCCACTGGGGATTGAATTTGTGCCTCCTGTCTTGAAAGTGCAGAGTCTTAACCACTGGACCTTAACCATGGTTGTCTTAATAGAGTAGGGCACTTGGTTCATATCTAAATTCTAGGAATTAAGTTTTACAACTATCTCCATTTCTGTAGGAAGTTGAGTCTCAAAAGTGAAAAAATTTTACCCCCAGTATCTGTTTACCTAGTTACGTGGTAGACTTGGAAGTTGAATTACAGCCTTTCCTTTAAAAGTTGTATTTTAACCATTTGTCTTGCCGTACAGCGAAAGCAAAGGAAAATAGGTTAGAAGGCATCAAGGAATTTTCCCTGTATATTAAATTGTTGTGACTGAGTGGAAGCAGTGTTTTTAAATACTTGCTGACAAGGGTTTTTATTGAATTCTTAAGAAATCTGAGAGGAATGTATGAGACACTGAAGAGTATGCAGTGAAGTTTAAACAGCATTCTCACCTTTGAGGTGACACCCCTAGACCAGGACAATAGCATTTCAGTCTCTAACCAACACGGCTGTGAGTGTGATATTGCGTCTTTCATCCCGTGACCTCAGCCATCAGGAGCACAGATAACACCACACAAGAAGCAAAAGGCTTCTGAGAGACAAGACTGACTTTTAAAAATCATGTACTGGTTTCATGAAGTGTTTTCAGAGTCCTTAGAGTCTTATCTACTTGCACGGAACTTTGATAAACTGACCACAGTCTCACAGCAGAATAGAAATAAACAAGACGGTGAAGCTGTGGGCAGCACTGGTTTAGAAACAGGCAAGACAGCCAATGGCAAGAGTTGACTGCATGACAGTAAAAGATGGGGAAAAAAAGTAATACAAGATGACGGTTCAAAACTCCAGTAATTCAGAGTCATTCACAAAAAGCCCTCAGTGTTAGAGACCTGTGAACTTTTCATAAAAGCTACAGTTACGCATCTGCTCCTGCCATTTATTGGTCCTGCCATTTATTCACTAATTTAGCAGGTGTCTGTGTTACACACATTGTTGCAAGTCTGCTCGTATTGAAGATGGGTAATGGCACCCACTCCAGTACTCTTGCCTGGAAAATCCCATGGACGGAGGAGCCTGGTAAGCTGCAGTCCATGGGGTCGCTAGGAGTTGGATACAACTGAGCGACTTCACTTTCACTTTTCACTTTCATGCATTGGAGAAGGAAATGGCAACCCACTCCAGTATTCTTGCCTGGAGAATCCCAGGGATGGGGGAGCCTGGTGGGCTGCCGTCTGTGGGGTCACACAGAGTCGGACACGACTGAAGTGACTTAGCAGCAGCAGCAGCAGCAGCAGCAGGCGCTTCCCTGTAGGTCAGATGGTAGTGAATCTGCCTGCAAAGCAGGAGACCTGGGTTTGATCCCTGGGTTGGGAAGGCCCCCTGCAGAAGGGAATGGCTACCCACTCCAGGATTCTTGCCTGGAGAATCCTATGGACAGAGGAGCCTATGGGCTACAGTCCATGGGGTTGCAAAGAGTCAGACATGACGGAGTGACTAAGACTAAACTAAACTAAACCCATGGTCCCTGCTTCTACAGCGCTCAGAGTCTATTTGGAGCAAGAAGTAAGTAAACCAACCATAAATTTAGGGAAAATGGTGACTAAAAGAAGAAGAATGTAGTGTGATCAATGGATTGGGTGCCTTGGGGGCACAGAGAAACCATATCTCACTAGTCAGTAGGGAAGAGGGGAGGAAAAGAGGTGAGGTAACTGGTAAGGGGGGGTATTGTCAGATTAGGAAATGAATCTTGCACTACATGAGAATCAGGACTGCAGAGAGAGTGCGCAGACCAAGTCAGAGTAGTGACAGCTTGTAATCCATGTGGAAAGCTAAATAGGAACAAAAGCAAAGATCAGCACAGGAGATGCATCTCTTAGTGTGTATCTGAGTGTTTTCTTGGATTTATCTTTGCAGAGTCTTTCAGCCATGAGAAAGTAACTACATTAATAAAGATCTGTACCTTCTTTAAGGCCAGTGGCTCAGACACTAAAGAATCTGACTGCAATGTAGGAGACCCAGGTTCAATCCCTAGGTCAGGAAGATCCCCTGGAGAAGGGAATGGCTACTCACTCCAATATTCTTATCTGGAGAATTCCATGGACAGAGGAGCCTGGTGGACCATAGTCCATAGCGTTGCAAAGAGTCAGACGCGCCTGAGTGACTAACATGTTCACTTTGTGAACAGAATTGGCCGCCTGGGTAGACTGATTGGAAAATGTCTCTAGGAGTAGTTCTGCTTCCATGTCTGAAATCCGAGTGGTAATGATTCTTTAAAATATTGAAATCCTTTGTTCAGATTCATTACATTCTGGTATTTTAACATACTAATATAGGAGTAGTAGTTAATGCAGCTACTAATTTGATTTATCAAACCCCTGAGGTAATGAAATGGCTAGCAGGCATATCTAGGTAGTCATGTGTGTGTGTGTGTGTGTGTGTGTGCACGAACATGTGCATGCAGGGAGAAATTAGGGGGGAAAGTAATGGTTCTTATCAGGGATGCTACTATCATAGATTCTGGTAGGGCTTCTGAGCAAATATGAGGACTTGAGGCTGACTGCTAGTGAGGACTATAATAAAAAAAAAAAAAATAAAG
The DNA here is from genome assembly GCF_029407905.1 of Bubalus kerabau. NCBI lineage: Eukaryota > Metazoa > Chordata > Mammalia > Artiodactyla > Bovidae > Bubalus > Bubalus kerabau. The sequence continues at coordinate 54,629,076 of NC_073644.1, forward strand.
GAAGACCCAGAAAGGAGAGAAGAGATGAACTGTCAGCCTGAGCCAGGATACCGCACATACTTTAGGTGTGCTTGTCCTTTCCAAGCAGGAGATCAGATTAGTTCAGTGCCCTTCCAGGGAGACCTCAGTCCACATGATCTTTGCTTCTCACCATCATCATCAAGGAGGAAGAGAGAGCGATAGAAACTCATCTCTGCAGCCCTCCCTCACCAGCACACACATCATCATGGATATCGGTCAGCACACAGAATCCCAGGCTTCTTGTCTCCAAACTCTGATTTCCATAAGGGTCTGCACCTGGCCTATTCTCTCTATTTTTTCCATTCTGCCCAACTCTTACACCCCTCCCTCTGTGCCCTCAGTAACACAGGATGCAGGCCTAGCAAAAATCCTCTGTCTCCACAACCCCTTCTCTGAACTTCCTCGCATCTTATTTCTTCCAATAAAGGGTTTTCCAACCTCAGTGCTGTGGGCGTTTGGCCCAGACAGTTCTTTGCAGGGGGAGGCTGTCCTGTGAGTGCTGGAATATTTCATAGCATACCTGGCTTTCATCCACGGGGTGCAGGTGGATAAAATTCCCCACCTCCAGACCTTCCAGCTGCCCCTGGGGGAGCGAAGCTGGGTGGTGTAAAATCATCCCCCCTGAGAACAACTTGCTAAAAGAACTTCCCTTCCGAAGATACTACCTCTTTGGAAACACTCTCAAGGTGGAGCTGTTGTCTTTCCCTACCCATCCCCTGGCTTGGCTCTCCTGTGATTCGAGCTGAGGTGGGTTCTTCGCTACTTCCTGTCTCGTCAGTCCATTCTCCTTCCTTTGCCCCTTCCACACCCCCCCCCCCCAGGTGTTTTAGCTGGGACTATCATGTCATTAGATTACATCACTCTATTCCTCACTGTGGTTTCATCTATGGATCTTATATCATTTCCCCCCTCATTTTTGATTGCTCCTGGCTCACTGTATTATTTGCAAGCTCGGAACATGCAAACATGATTATTCCCGTCCACTGGCCTTTAGTATCTTGGATTCTTCAACAGTGATCTTGTCCTTCACCCTCACTCAGCTTTTCATTTCGTGGACACATCCTAGACACTGTAATGACCAGGACTTTCAGCTCCATGAACTCAGAGCTTTCTGTCCTCTCCAATTGCCACCTTCTACCTTTCCAATCTACTCACTGTAATACCCGAGTTACTTCTGGTTTTTGGAGAAGCAGAGAGTTAGGTGGAAGTAGAAAGGCAGAATGTTTACTGAGAAAACGCAAATGAAAGAAGAAAGAGGGAACTGGGGGATGGTGGGAGCATCTTCAGAGTGCAGCGTGGGCCCCGGTGGAGGGAGGAGATGAAGCTAGGCTAGCACAGGTCTTAGACTGCAGTGGAGGCATAAGAAAACATTAGCAGACCTGACGGGGGTCTCAGAGGCAGAGCTGCCTGTTAGGCATGTCCTCCCAGATCTGGGCCTGTCTTGCTGGCTCTGGTGTCCTCGGTCACTGAGCGGGAGCCCGTCTTGGGCAGCTGGGCCCCTGTTCTCTGGGCAGTTATGCTCCCTGTACTTCGAGATCCGAGGAGTGCCTTCTCCTCCCCAGAGATCCCCATTCTGACACTCCTCATTCTCCTCTCCTGATCCCCACTTGGGAACCTTTCTGTCTCAGTCAGTAAAACCCTATCCTTCAAAACACCTGATTCACTGTTTATTCTTCCCTGTCCCTCACTCCCTGCATCCAGTCTGTTAGGGATTCCTGTTGGCTCTTTCTTCAAAACATCTGCGGTCTGACCTGTTTTCACCACCTTTCCTGAGACCACTCGGGTTCCAGCTCCACCCCACCTAACCTGGGTATCTGGTCTTGCTTCTTAAATGGTCTACCTGTTTCTATACTTGCTGATAGTCTGTTCTCAACATGTGTGAATTGTCTAAAACAAACTAAAATTATATCATTCTCTATGCAAACGCTTGCAGTGACATTTCAGTCAGACAGTAAGCCAAAGTCTTTACAGTGACCAGTAAACCCTGTTTAGCCTGCCTGCCCAATCTCCAAGCCCCCCACTAGCCCCCTGACCTCAGATCTCCATGTTTTCCTCTGCTAAAGCCACCTTTAGCCTCCTTACTGTCCCTTGAACTTGGCAGAAGCACTTCTTTCCTAGGCTTCTGCACTTTTATCCACTGCTCAGGTCCCTCTTTACTCCCTTCTCTTAGCTGCTGTTCAATCTCTGAATCTTATCTCTTTGCAGCCTCACAGACTACAGCACACTAGATGTGCTCTATCTTCCACTGTCTCCCAGAGTTTGCTCAGATTCATGTCCATTGAGTCGGTGATGCTATCTAACCATGTCATCCTCTACCTCCCCCTTCTACTTTTGCCATCACTCTTTCCCAGCGTCAGGATCTTTTCCGGTGAGTTGGCTCCTCACATCAGATAGCCAAAGTATCGGAGCTTCTGCTTCAGCATCAGTCCTTCCAGTGAATATTCAGGGTTGATTTCCTTTAGGACTGACTGGTTTGATTTCCTTGCAGTCCAACAAACTCTCACAAATCTTCTGCAGCACCACAATGTAAAATAAACAATTCTTTGGTGCTCATACTTCCTCATGGTCCAACTCTCACATCCGTACATGACTACCAGAAAAATCATAGCTTTGACTATATGGTCCTTTGTCAGCAAAGTGATGTCTCTGCTTTTAATGTGTTGTCTAGGTTTTTCATAGCTTTTCTTCCAAGGAGCAAGCGTCTTTTAATTTTATGGCTCCACAGTAATTTTGGAGCCCAAGAAAATAAAATGTCATTGCTTCCACTTTTCCCCTCCTATCAACACCATCGTGGTTATCTGGGTCATTAAGACCTTATTTTGTGTAGTTCATCTGTGTATTCATGCCACCTCTTCATCTCTTCTGCTTCTGTGAAGTCCTTGCTGCTTCTCTCCTTTGTTGTGCCCATCCTTCCATGAAATGTTCCCTTGATATCTCCAGTTTTCTTGAAGAGATCTCTAGTCTTTCCCACTCTGTTGTTTTCCTCTATTTCTCTGTGCTATTCATTTCAGACGCCCTTCTTATCTCTCCTTGCTGTTCTGTGGAACTCTGCATTAAGTTGGGTAAATCTTTCCCTTTCTCCTTGGCCTTTCCCTTCCTTTAAGTCAGTGCTTAAATGTCGCCTTTCCCTGTAGCCTGCCAGACCACTCTTCTTTACATCACCATGACCCCTCCAAAGCAAATACTCCACCTCTTGCTGTACTTACTCCTTTTCCATAGCACGTGCCACTGTCCAATACATTATATAATTTATTTATTTTGTTTATCATTTATTATCTATCTCCTCTTTGCTGACAATGTAAACTCCAGGCTAGCAGATACCACCACTTTCTTATTCACTGATGCACCCCAAGCACCTAGAACATTTCCTGGCAAACAAAACTCAATAGATACTTGTTGAATAAATAAAGAATGAATGAAGATGTGTATGGCCAATTTACAAATCATGCGTTATTTCATGTATTCCTGTGACTCTGAGTGCTGTACGGTAGGTGTCCTTAAGGGTTTATGAGGACATTATTCATCTGTATTTCTACTGAGTATCAATTAAATATGTTGAATTGTTCTTATGGACATCAGTAATTGAAAACAGAATTTTGCCAAGTATCAGCAAAATGAGCACAGTTGCCCCTTCTATCAAGATAAATAGCATCTAGTTTTATGCCTGGAGAAGATAGATTTGTATCTGGAAGAAAATTTCTCTTCTTTTGAATTTAAACAATTATTCAGGAAATTATGCCGTTCCCTTTGTTTTATCATTCACTTGCTATTTATTAAAAGTCCATCATGGGCTCATCACTTTTTTTGAATAATCCCCAGCCTGAGGGTGATATTAGGATCAGGGTTAGGAATTGGAATGAATAGATGCCAGATTTTTCTCCTGAGTGCCCATTTATGCCTGTGTGATTTATTCTAAGCAGACAAATAAAGCTATGGCACATTTTAAAAAGTGCATGCTGTGTGTGCTTAGTCGCATCCTACTCTTTGCAATACCATGGGCTGTAGCCCGCCAGGCTCCTCTGTCCATGGGACTCTCCAGGCAAGAATACCAGAGTGGGTTGCCATTTCCTTCTCCAGGGGATCTTCCCGACCCAGGGATCGAACCCAGGTCTCCCACACTGCAGGCAGATTCTTTACAGTCTGAGTCACCAGGGAAGCCCCAAAAGTGCATGTTCATAGGCAAAAATGCTTCTCTTCTTCTTTACCATGGGCTTCCCTTGTGGCTCAGCTAGTAAAGAATCTGCCTGCAATGTGGGAGACCTGGGTTCGATCCCTGGGTTGGGAAGATCCCCTGGAGAAGGGAAAGGCTACCCACTCCGGTATTCTGGCCTGCAGAACTCCATGGATTGTATAATCCATGGGGGGCAAAGAGTCAGACATGACTGAGCTACTTTCAGTCACTCACTCAAAGACAGGACTTTTTGGCATATACAAGCCTAAGCATAAAAGGGAAGAAACCATCTTTTTGTTCAAATGTAGTTTAGTCAACTGGTTGCCTACCTCTGGCCCCCAGGCTTCCCTGACAGCTCAGCTGGTAAAGGATCCACCTGCAATGTAGCAGACGTAGGAGACATGGGTTCTGTTCTGGGGTCGAGAAGATCCCCTGAAAGAGGGCATGGCAAACCACTCCAGTATTCTCCTCAGTGTGGACAGAGGAACTGGGTGGGCTACAGTCCGTAGGGTCACAGAGTCAGATATGCCTGACGAGACTTAGCACACACATACACACCTTTGGCCTCTAAAGGAAAACAGTGCGGTGCCTCCTCTGGTGATGATTTGAATAGCTCGTTGTGGGTCCAAAAATTGGACCTACTATTTTAAAGTGTGATGCTTTAAATCTGGGTATTTCTAGAAGTGTTAGAAGAGTCAAGTGTATTGTGGTCATGTGATTGTTATTTTTGTGTTATTTGAACATTGCCAGAACTACATCTTACTCCTGATCCCCTCCACCCAACCTTTCTATGTGAACTTAGTTTCACCCTTTTGAAGTGTGATATACTTATTGGAAGCATTTACAGCTATAAAAATACTCACTGCATCCTAAAGAGGCAAAAGCACTGGTGTCCTCAGGAACTCCTGCCTGTCACTTCCTCCAAAGGCTTTGGTTGACACCGAGAAGCTCCTAGAAAAGGAGGGTCCTTTGCCCCAAGCAGAGGGGGCATCTTGGATAGATCCATCAACACAGGCTCACAATCCTCATTAATTTCCTAAGAAAAAGAACTCATGCCACTGTTGGAATTTTCCAGATATGATAACTGGACATCATATCTGCCTGGACACTTCACTGGTGCAAGGGAGTCTTCCCTGTTTCCTGGCCAACCCACCAGGGGCCATTCTTAGTTGTCAGGATGAATTTCAAATTCACGCAAGAACAAGAAGGCCTTGGCTAATGTGCATTCATGTACTGTGACTGGTGATGTTCTGCAGATGGTCTCTGGAAGGTGGGCTAAAGAGAGCCATGCAAGGTCTCCTCCCATCAGTCTGAACTCTGGCTTCCCAGAACTCCTCCCTGAAACGTTACCACACAGCTCAAGTGCAGCAGCCAAGGTTGTGCTCTTTTGCTGGATGTAAATATTTGTTTTGGAAAATGTTACACATCCTTCTAAAGCTATGATCCTGAAAAAGGATAATGGGAATGTATGGTACAAAGAGGATGATTGCATTTGCAAATACGAGTGAAATGATGGGAGCTTTCTTTGTGGTTACAGAGTGGGGCGGTCAAGGGGTAATTACCCATTCCTGTCTGAAACTGAGAACTCATTTCCCATAGCTGGAGTCAGCCCACTCTTCCAGAAGTTGGGAAAGGGAGGGAGGGAGTGGAGGCGTTTTCCACCTCATTTATTTTATATCACAACAAGCTGGTGTTGCTAATGATAACTTAGATGGGAAAGAGAAAGTGGAAGTGAAAGGTGTGAACTTGGCTTTGACATTACAGTGTTTATCCTTGCCTTGTTAGGAAACATTAACTTCCCTGGTGGCTCAGACGGTAAAGAATCCACCTGTGATACAGGAGACCTGGGTTCCATCCCTGGGTTGGAAAGATCCCCTGGAGGAGGACATGGCAACCCACTCCAGTATTCTGGCATGGAGAATCCCAGGGACAGAGGAGCCTGGCGGGCTACAGTCCATGGGGTCACAAAGAGTCAGACACGGCTGAGCGACTAAGTGCAGCACAGCACAGTTTTACCAAATCTTTGGTAGATGGTTAGACTGATCCTCCATTGTCTTAGTAACAGAAACGGAGTGACCTGGTTAAAAGAGCCAGGGCCTCGGGCTTGGATGACCCCAGGTTCAGTCCTGGCTTTACTCACATGTGGTTGTGACCAATTCTCCGTCTTCGAGTCTCAATTCTTAGCTATCGCATGTATAATATAATAACTATCTCATACGTATTTAGGATAATTACCTTTTCAAAAGGCATTAAAAACCTGGAGAACAATGGCTCTACTTGGTTAAATTCTCCATAAATGCAGTTTGTATTAGTTTTTAATATAGAAGGAATGATGTAAATAATTCAAACAGTAAATAATATAAAATAATTTGTATTATTTTAATTTACCTTACTAACTCCGAATTTGACCTTTTAGGACAGTCTAATGCCATTTTTACAATGTGTGGAATACCATTCCTTGTGATATCCTCAAATGGCATGTTAACCTTGCTGTCTAGAAAATCCAAGTGAACCCTGATTTGTGTCACTTGCTAATATTTGGAGTATAATTGTTTCCACCCTGGCTGACTTCCAACTTCTAGCATTTTAACAGCTATCTCTCAAATGCCCTGAATATTAACCATTGCCTCTCAAGAGCCTGTACAGGTTAGCACACCCTTGAGATATTCCTCTGGGAGGTGAGAAACCTCAGACACACGTTTTATTTTCTTGCCTAGGATCATGAAATTCCAAAACTCAGAGTTATAGTGGGAATTGACATTTTTCTCATCTAGTAGCTTCTTCTTACTCTATTCTCTTTGCCTCAAGTTGTCTGGAAGCATAAGGTGCTCAGTCACTTCAGTCGTGCTTGACTCTTTAGAGCACTATGAAGGGTAGCCCGCCAGGCTCCTCTGTCCATGGGATTTTCTTAGCAACAGTAGTGGAGTAGGTTTCCATGCCCTCCTCCAGGGGATCTTCCAACCCATGGATCGAACCCACATTTGGGTTGCATCTCCTGCATTTCCTGCATTGCAGGTGGATTCTTTACTGCTGAGGGACCACGAAAGCCCACCTGGGATCATAAAGGTGGGTTGATAAATAAGAAAGCTACTTTCATATGGAAATAGTAGTGTTACACCTAAGAGCATAAAAATACTCATTTCCCCACACATACATGTCAATACTCGATCATATCAAATTTACATTTTGTTGTTTGTTAATCTTTGGGAATAAAAGTATACATTTTTGCTACAAGTCATGTAACTTCAATAACTGATGTGGAAGCAAAATAATATAAGCCCTTATTCTATTCAAGCATTAAGTGAAGTAAGAAAAATATGTCTCTGTTTAAGCAGGGAATCAATTTTAATTAAAAGTGAACTCTGAAGTAAGTCATTCAGACCTAAAAATGCTTTTTTGGGCTAAAGGCTCTATGCTGTAAATTGTTCTCTTTGTTAGTAAGAAAAGCCAGCGTTACAGAATATGTATGACTTGACAAGCTAAAGAAAGACTATGCCTAATAAGTAATCCAACTGAGACAAAGTCAGGCTGAAAACTTGGATCTGCACAGTTACAGTTGGCGGATTTCTTGCACAAAGATTTTCCCTTTAAACCAAAGTAAAGAGGTAAAGACTCTCTTGTGTGTGCGTGTGCATGTCCTAAGTCGCTTCAGTCGTGTCTGACTCTTTGTGACACTGTGGACTGTAGCCCCCAGGCTCCTCTGTCCATGGGGATTCTCCAGGCAAGAGTACTGGAGTGGGTTGCCATATACTCCTCCAGGGGATCTTCCCGACCTTGGGATCAAACTCATGTCTCTTACTTCTCCTGCATTGACAGGCAGGTTCTTTATCCTCAGTGCCACCTAGGAAGATCAAAGACTCTCTGTTTCATTATTTCATGCCACATGTATAGTGTGAAGTTTATGTTTGTCTCAATCATGAAACATGCTTAAAATTATGAAGTCATAAAACATAAGTGGTGTAAATGGTGATAATATTCCATGAATGTAACTTAAATAATTCCTTTACACCTAAAATTACAAACCTCAATCATATTTTCTTCCAAAATTGTGAAACATCAAAACAGTACCTGAATTTTAAGATAACTTCCTTAATAAGCTCTCTTTTTTTAAATCTTTTATCCTGCATTTCCATATGTTTTTAATAGTGACAAGGGAACAGGGCAGTCTGTCTTGTGGCACTGAGGCACGACTCTCTTGCTCTTACAATAATACACAATACAATAAAGGTTACTAGTTAAGAAAAAATAATTGCAATGATAATTGGTCACTGTAAGGTAAGAACCAAGCATCCAGGTATAGAACTGAGTTTGTTTGTTTGTTTGTTTATTTGTTAAGAGTGAAATCCACCCGATTCCAAACTCCAGGTAGGAACTGATTTTGCTTGTTTTGCCAACCTTATAGTGACCAGCACAGCGCCTAGCAGTTAACAAGCTTTTAATAAATCCTTTTAATCACATCATTCAGTAAATGATTGTATGAACACAGACCCACTGACAGTGGGGGAAGTGGGCCACAGCTATGACATAGAGCATACAGGACTTGCCTGAATAACCTGTACCCATATAACAGAGAAAAAAACCACACATATCATTTTTTACTTTCATTTTTCTATTCTGTTCAGTCTCTTCTCTCTGTCAAAATTCTACTCGTTGTGACTGCTGGTTTAGTCACTCAGTTGTGCCCAACTCTTTGAGACCCCATGGACTATAGCCCATCAGACTCCTCTGTCCATGGGATTTCCCAGGCAGGAATACTGGAGTGGGTTACCATTTCCTTCTCCAGGGGGTCTTCTTGACTCAGGGATTGAACCTGCATGTCCTGCATCTCCTGCATTGGCAGGCGGATTCTTTACCACTGAGCCACTAGGGAAGCCCTACTCATTAAGATTTAGATAAAATGTTCTTTTCCAAAAAGCTTTCCATAACCTCTCCACCTCACTATTTTTTTTTAATTACCTTTACTGATTGGCTTTTTCTGAAGATGTAGGAATGTTATGGTCTGGATGATAAGAGTTCAGACACTGGAACTAATTACCTTTTTTTTTTTTAATTGAGATATAATTGTCATAGAACGTTAGTTTCAGGTACACAAAATAATGATTCAGTACCTGTATATGTTGTGAAATGATTACTGCAATAAGCCTAGTTAGCATCTAGCACCTCAGATAATTACAATTGTTCTTTCTTGAGAACTTTTAAGATCTACTCTCTTAGCAGCTTTCAAATATACAATACAGTATTATTAATTGTAGTCATCAAGCATATTACATCCCCAGGACTTATTTATCTTGTGATGAAAGTTTGTGTCTTTTAACCCCCACCTCACTCATGTTATTCAATCCTGATCCCTGCCTCTGGCAACCACCAGTCTGTTCCCTGAATCCATGAGTTTGGATGGCTTTTTTTTGTTTGTTTGTTTGTTTGTTTTATTTTGAATTCCCATTTTAAGTGTGATCATATAGCATTTGTCTTTTTTTTTTTTCTGAATTATTTCACTGAAAGTAATACCCTCAGTGAAAGAAAGTATTAGTCACTCAGTCTTGTCCAACTCTTTGCAACCCCCACAGGCTGTTGCCTGCCAGTCTTCTCTGTCCATGGAATTCTCCAGGCAAGAATACTACAGTGGATTGCCATGCCCTCCTCCAGGAGATCTCCCCTAGCCAGGGATCGAACCCTTGTCTTCAACACTGCAGGCAGATTCTTTACTGTTTGAGCCACCAGGGAAGCCTCCTTACACCCTCAAGGTCCATCCATATTTTCACAAATAATTATATTCCTTTTTTATGGGTAAGTCACATTCTCTCTGTGTGTATGTGTGTACCACATTTTCTCCATCCGCTCCTCTGTTAGCGGCCCCAAGTTTGCCTCCATGTCTTGGCAGTCGCGCGCGGCCCTGCAGTGAGCATGGAGCACGTATATCTCTCTAACATAGTGTTTCTGTTTCCTTTGGATAAATACCTGGAAATGAGGCTGCTGAATCATCAGTTCAGCCACTCAGTCGTGTTCCACTCTTTGTGACCCCATGGACAGCAGCACGCCAGGGTTCCCTGTCCATCACCAACTCCTGGAGCTTACTCAGACCCCTGTCCATAGAGTCAGTGATGCCATCCAACCATCTCATCCTCTTTGGTCCCCTTCTCCTCCTGCCTTCAATCATTCCCAGCATCAGGGTCTTTTCCAATGAGTCAGCTCTTCACATCCGGTAGCCAAAGTATTGGAGTTTCAGCTTCAGCATCGGACCTTCCAATGAATATTCGGGACTGATTTCCTTTAGGATGGACTGGTTGGATCTCCTTGCAGTCCAAGGGACTCTCAAGAGTCTTCTCCAACACCACAGTTCAAAAGCATCAATTCTTCGGCGCTCAGTTTTCTTTATAGTCCAACTCTCACAATATAGTTTTATTTTTAATTTTTTTTAGAAACTGTGATACTGTGTTACATAATGGTTTACATTCTCCCTAAGTGTGCACAAGAGTTCTCTTTTCTCCACATCCTCACCACTGCCTGTTATCACTTACCTTTTTACAGCTGCCATTCTAACAAATGAGAGGTAATATCTCATTGTGGTTTTGATTCACATTTCCCTGATGATGAGTCATGTGTGCATATTGACCATCCCTATTTTTTTCTTGAGAAAAATGTCTGTTCAGATCTTTTGCCCACTATTTAACTGAGTTTTTTTTTCTTTTTTTCTCTTGTGTTGTATGTGTTGTATGTATGTATGTGTTTTTTCTATGTTTTAGAAATTGACCCCTTATCAGATATGCAATTTGTAAATATTTTCTCCCATTCAGTAGGTTATTAATATCTTTTCATTTTGTTGATGATTTCCTTTGGGATCCCCTGGTGGCTCAGTCAGTAAAGATTCTGCCTGCAATGTAGAAGACCTGGCTTCAATCCCTGGGTCTGTAAGATCCCCTGCAGGAGGAAATTGCAACCCACTCCAGTATTCTTGCCTGGAGAATTCCATGGACAGAGGAGCCTGGCGGGCTCCATGGGGGTCACAGAGAGTTGGACAGAACTTTTTTCAGGTCTTTTGCCCATTATTTAACTGAGTATTTTTTCCTTTGTGTTGTGTATGTTCTTTCTATGTTTTAGAAATTGACCCCTTATCAGGTATGTAATTTGCAAATATTTTCTCCCATTCAGTATGTTATTAATATATTCCTTTTCATTTTGTTGATGATTTCCTTTGCTTTGTAGAGCTCCTAACTTCTACCTCAGCTGGATACTGATAAATTGCATTCTGATACTGAAATGAGTTGTATAAGACGTTGTATGATGTACTCTGGAAAGTATTGGGTTGGCCATAAGTTCATTTGGTTAGTGAATACGTTGTTCTATAAAGTTCTTGGTGAAATGAAAAATGTGCTTTTTATTTTTACTTAAAACCAGATGAACTTTTTAGCCAACCCAATAAATGTTTGTTTTGTTTTTTTTCTTTCAACTGTATTGAAAACCCATGAATGATAAGAACTGAACTGAGTATGTTGTCATGCTTTTTTGTGGACCCTTCTCAGCATCCCCATTCTGCTGATGCCCCTGAAGGGCGGGATTGATGTCACATCATAGCTGCTGCTCTGTGAGGGTCCTGGTGGCCTCATTTCTAAGTTGGCAGGGAACTTGGTTTTGCTGAAGGTGAGGGGTTGGTGTTCTATAATAAGACAACATTGAGGTAACCTCACATTGGCTCAGAATCTGACAAAATGGTATCAGAAACTTCCTGGGTAGCACCAAGCTTCTGAACTTCCATCATCAACACAGCTAAGGTATCTGGCATGGACTCCTGCAACGTCAAAGAACAAGTCCTTCCTCTTGTCACCCAGACTTCATACAGGAACCGCATTCCATCCACAGACAAACTCACTACCCTTAGTCTACAGAACAAAATAGATTGTTTTTCTCTAAATGAGAAGAGGTTAGCTTGCACCAGGTCCCTAGCAAAGAAAAGTAGTTAAGCCATTCATGGAATTCATGTAGTTAATAGATTTCCTTTCCTGCAAGGAAAGAGTAAAAGTACAGTTTCTCCTAAATTTTGCTTTCTCTTTCAGACAGGACTTCTAATAAAACAGGTTTACTATCATCAGTTGATTTAATCAGTGGATTTAAATGGTGCTTGACATTGAACCTAGTGATTATGAGTTTGCTGTATTTATGTGTTTAGCACATTTGCGCTGGCACACTTATTAAACACAGCAAATAGTTTGCAACAAGGTCTGCTGATTCTTTGCAGTTGAAGAAAGTGGAGAGCTCTGTGTTTCCTCTCTTGTGCCCTCTTGAGCGTCTCATTCTTTCTACGGCCTAGTGCAGGCTGGTTTACGTGTGTTATTAGGCTGCAGATGAGATTGTTTCCATTAACTTGAAGCAGTTTTCTGGTTATGTTTTCCCATCCAAAGAATACTTAATTTGAGGGCTGTTAAGACATTCTGATTGGGAGAGAAGGATACATATTTACTTCTTGTTTCCTAAATGAACATACTCTGAATTCAATAAGTATCCCATTAGATAAGAAGAAAGGACAGTAGTGGGGAGGAGAGGTGGCCAGAACATAAGGTGCTTCTTTGATTCGAACCATAGTCACTCTTTAAGCATCTCCTTTTACATGAAGCTTTTCTGGTGCAACCAGCTTACATTAGAGTTACACAGTACTAGTGATCAGGACTCTGCAATTGATACCATCTTACACTGTTTTAAGGTAAGATAGTTAAAAACTGATTTTAGGTGACTTCCCTGGAAGTCCAGTGGTCAAGACTTCCCCTTCCACTGCTGGAGGTGTGGGTCTGATCTCTGATTGGAGAGCTAAGATCCCATATGCCTCCAGCCAAAAAACCAAAACATGCAACAGAAGCAATATTGTAAAAAACACAATAAAGACTTTAAAATGATCTACATAAATAAAAACCCTTAAGAAATAAGTAAAAATTGTTTTTAAAGAGTTAAACTTGTTTTCCTTGGAATTGGAAGCCTGATATTTCTTTGCATCTTCCACAGCCTGTGTTATAGTGTAAGCCATCAGTGTGTGCCCTGTAAGCACTTAGATTGCTTGTTCCCTGAAGGAAAATGCTTGTCTATCTCCCAACCCTGGCATAGGTACAGATAGCACTAGATACTCAAAGTGCTCATTTCTTGCCATTCAGAAAAGAAATATGCTTTCTCTAGCTTGGCCAGAGGTCCTGTCCTTTTGACCGATGACATTTTCATGGTTGTTTGAAATAGAGCATAACTGTCACTTTTGACTCCATGAAATATTGTACTTCTGCCAACCTTATTGGCTTTGGCTAGTTTTAATGGGAATATAAGCAACTGTGCAAGATCCAATAATCTCGGCTCTTCCAAAAGAAATCAATATATCCAGCAGCTGCTTTCCTCGGCGCCCGGTGTTCACTTCCCTCGACACATGAGGAGAGAGGGGAAGACATGCTCACTAATAAGTGAGCCTCTGCAGAGCGCCTTTGACGCAGGGGCCCCTAACCTCCAGGGTCTAATGCTTGATGATCTTAGGTGGAGCTCATGTAATAATGATAGAAATAAAGTGCACAATAAATGTAATACACTTGAATCATCACCAAACCACAATCACCACCACCTCCCAACCCTGGTCCGTGGGGGAAAAAAATTTTTTTTTTTCACAAAACCAGTCCCTGGCGCCAAAAAGGTTGGAGGGCGCTGCTTTAACAGACTTCTGGTAAGCCTGGCCCTTGGTGTACAGTTCACCTCTGCCTCTCACTCTGCCTCCCCGTCCGGCAACCCTGCGGTTCTGGTTTAAGCAAGTTCGTTCTAATCAGCAGCCCGCTCTCAGTGTTGCTTTCCCTAGAGGTTTCACTGTCCTTCCCGGCTCTAGTCTCCTAAGGCTGGCTTTAGTCTCCCGGTACACAGCTGGCCTTTCCCTCCTACGTCAGGGGTATCTCATCCCTTTCTGAAGAAGTGCTGTTTTTAAGTTCTCTGTAGTCTTATGTTATTAATGTGATGGTGCTTTAGTTGCTAAGTCATGTCTGACTCTTTTGCAACCCCATGGACTGTAGCCTGTCAGGCTCCTCTGTCTATGGAATTTCCCAGGCAAGAATACCAGAGTGGGTTGCCATTTTCATCTCCAGGGCATCTTCCTGACCCAGGGATTGAACCCGTGTCTACTGCATTGCAGGTATTTTCTTTACCATTGAGCTTCCTGAGATGCCCATGTTATTAATAAAAGAGGCAAGAAAAAGGATATAGTCTTATTTGAGAATCCTAATGATGCAGGTGACCTACGTTGGGCTGTGTTATGGACTGAATATTTGCATCTTCGCAAACTTCATAGTGGAGCCCTAATCACCACTTGGAGAGTAAGATGTCATTTGGAAGTAAGACCTTTGGGAGATAATTGGGTTTGGATGAGGTCATGAAAGGGCAAACTCCCTTGCCAATGATGACATTGAGTACCCTTATAAAGGGGATGTGACCAGAGCTCTTTTACTTTACCATGTGAGGATATAGTAAAAGGGTAGCCCTCGCCAAACCATGGAGAGAGCCCTCACCTTGCAAACCAAGAAACTAGACCAGGAACCAAGTGGGCCAGCACCTCGATGTTGGACTTCTCAGCCTACAGAAATGCAAGAAATAAATTTATGTTGAACTGCCCTGTCTATAATACTTTTGTAATAGGCCTAAAATGACTTAAGACAGTCTTCTTCTCTGGGATATGGGTAGGAGCTGATTTATTTGCTAAAGGCTTGATAACCAGTAATTTCCTGTCTACTGATAAAGAAGCCCCCAGTACTTTCTGCTTATCTTTGGTGGTCTATCTGGACAATGGTCTCCAAAATGGTCCTGTTTAGATGTGACTCCTGGAACTGGGGGGAGCAAGTGTGAGACCCTGGTTGGAGCCAGCCCAGCGGCAAAGCTGACATATAGAGCACGACGGTGTGAGTGATGCTCTGAAGCAGAGTCCTTGACGATGTCCTTGTGCTGCAGTCAGCCACCCTTGGAGACAACCAGACCTTTGAATTGCTTGCTGTATGGGGAAAGTAATTTTTGAATTATTTATACTGTTTTGAATTGATATTTTCTATCATTTGAAGCTGAAAGCATCACTGATACAGTTGGTTAGGTCAAGACTGGTTATTAGAGATTCTGTGTTACCTACCTTCTTGTGCAAATTTGATGAAAAAAAGCATATTCTTATAAAAATTATTGATTGGGCACCTGTGTGCTCAGTAACATACCCAACAGTGGAGATACAAAGGCAAATGAGAAATTTCCCTGTCCTCATAAAGCTCATCCCAGAAAAGAGACAATATTCAAAGATTTTTTCAGAGCCAAAATTATTTCTTTTCGATAATAAGCACTTTGAAGAAAAAGTAGGAGTAATACAAGAATATAAGTGGTAGTAACAGAATGTATTTTTATGGGATGTCTTCCCCGAAGATGTGATATTTCATCTAGGATCTAAATAAGAGGGAAATGTTGGCTTTGAGGGCATTAGGGTATTCCAGTTAGAGACAGCGGATGCATATAGTCCCTTAAAGACTGAAGCCGAGAGTCAGCCTGGCTGGCATTAAGTGACTAAGGAGGAGTGTGGACCCATGATGCATGTAAAGGGCCTGTTGAATAATTGGCACTTAGTGTGGGTTCAGTAACAGCAGCTAATACTGTTAACATGATAGGGATTGTGCGTTTTGCTTTATTAAGAGTTCCAGGATGAAACTGAAGATTGCTTCTGAGAGGTTTAGATGATTAATGAATGTGAGATTCATTGTAGATTATGAGGAGAGCAGAGCCTGTCGGGGGAGCATCAGCTGTGCACTAACTAAAGCTCACAGTCTAGTGGGGAAGATAAACATCTTTTCTTTGAAACCCTGAACTAGAGATGTTCAGGGTTCCTGCCAGAGCCATGGTCCTACGCCAGATGGACAGTGGGTCAGACAGAGACCTGTGGACCCACGACCAGCTCCTTGTCCTGGAGCTGCTTGCCTTGTTCTACAGTATCGGCTCCAGCCTCATATGCCTGATCTGTGGAAGGATGTGAGTACACACCAGGACGGAACAGATCCGTTCTTTGTAAACTAGCAGTGTACACTATTTGCAATGATGACATTAATACTTTCCTAAAGGCAATGGCACCCCACTCCAGTACTCTTGCCTGGAGAATCCCAGGGACAGCGGAGCCTGATAGGCTGCCATCTATGGGGTCGCACAGAGTTGGACACGACTGAAGTGACTTAGCGGCAGCAGCAGCAACAGCCTCCAAAATAAATCCTGCTTTCTAGGAGCTCATCAGTCCCATATATGATACAGAAAATGTTCTGGTGATAAGCATAAAGCAGTAGAAACCGGGAGTGGGGGGTGGGGAGTAGTTTTAAGGTAGAGGCAGGGGTCATGTTTATTTTAGAGATCTTTATATACCAGGACATTTGTTTAAAAGTTTTGGGCCAAAACCTATCCTTCTGTTTTAAAGGTGCCGGCAGGTACCAAAAGTGTAAAGTGATGGAGTGTTAATTTTTAATAAATCCTCAGGAATAAATGCAAATAGCTCATCCGTGAAGGATGACTGTGTTTCCTTCACTTATGAAGAGACCTTGATAATATATTAATGAGAAGCATAATGCGTACCCTTCAAGGGTGACACGCTTCATATATATGCAAAAGCCACCTCACCCCACACTGAACTTTGGACAATGTCCAGACGTCCTCCCTCTGTCCTGGTCGTATGCTCTCACGTCTGTTTGCTAGGTGCTTGCTCTGGTCTGATTAGGCGTAAATAATAATGTCTGGATGTTAAAGAATCTAACCATGTTCTGTTGATTGATCAATCAATCAATTTCCATTGATTATGAGAATGTTCTGTTAATTCCATTATGATGTGTAAAGGGGAATCCATAGCAATTAAACAAAAGGGCATTTGATAGTTTTTGTGATAATTAAATTTGTAAATTTATTAGCTTTCAGTTGTTTACTTCCAATGTAAGTAATTAATATTTAATGTTACTCTTTTAAAAGAGAAATGCTTATGAGATTGTTTTAATTAAGGAGCAGATATTGGTTTGAAATTAAGCCCCTAAAAGCTCTGACTTTGTAATTGGATGGTACCTCTGTTATCAAATACAAGGCATTCTCATTTGCAGTGACATGGATGGAAATAGAGACTGTCATACTGAGTGATGTTAGTCAGAGAAAGACAAATACCATATGATAATGCTTTTATGTGGAATCTTAAAAAATGGTACAAATGAACCTATTAATATTTCAAAAAATATAGAATTACAGATGTATAAAACAAACATGGTTTTCAAGGGGAATGGGGGAAGGAAAAATTGGGAGATTGGGATTGACATATACACACTACTATATAATAGATACGGAGAAGGCAATGGCACCCCACTCCAGTACTCTTGCCTGGAAAATCCCATGGGCGGAGGAGCCTGGTAGGCTGCAGTCCATGGGGTCGTGAAGAGTCGGACATGACTGAGCAACTTCCCTTTCAGTTTTCACTTTCATGCATTGGGGAAGGAAATGGCAACCCAGTCCAGTGTTCTTGCCTGGAGAATCCCAGGGACGGAGGAGCCTGGTGGGCTGGCATCTATGGGGTCACACAGAGTCGGACATGACTGAAATGACTTAGCAGTAGCATATAATAGATAACTAATGAGGACCTGCTGTGTAGCACAGGAACTCTACTCAATGCTCTGTAATGACCTATATGCTGCTGCTAAAACAGGGTGGATATATGAATATGCATCAGTATAACCAGTTCACTTTGCTGTACAGCAGAAACACAACATTATAAATCAACTATAGTCCACTAAAAATTAATTTAAAAAAATAAAAGATAAATTATAAAATAAAAACTGTTTTCAAAAATAAAATTTCAAAAGAAAAGCAACATATATTCACATACATTAAAAAAGAAAAAAAATGTTTATTTTGCCCTCTAGATCATGAGCTTTAGTTAGTGCACAGTGATAAGTTTTACTCATTTATGAATGCCAAATGCCCAGACCATGCCTGCTATATTATAGGCCTTCAAATAATCCTTGTGGAAGGAAAGGATGAATGAGTAAATGAAAGAATGCAGGTTAAAAAGATATGTGGCGTTCTGATAGTATTTGTATTTCTCAGAAATCCCATGCCCTGGCACAGAAGGCGTGTGGATCTGTGGTTAGATGTCAGCTGAGGAAGAAGGCACCACAGTGTGAAGAAATCGTTGAGTGCCACCTGAGATCGTGCCAGCCGTGGAAGTAAAGATGAAGTATGAATGGTGGTTCCAAGACAAACAGATTCACTAGGATAAAGGCATCCTGGTGCTCAGGCAGAGGGAGGAGGAAAGGGATACTGGGGCGGGGAGGGGGGGGCGGGGACAGGGGCTGCTGGGGGACCTGAGCAGGAAGGCTTGGAAGAAGATCCTCCGACTTCACAGCTAGGTGCAAGCGAGGCCTAGATACTAGGGGTCTTCTAATATAGACCATGGAGGAATACTCATCCTGCTGTACTTCATGAATGCCAAGGACTCTCAGGAGGTCACAGGATGGTGAAGGGTCTATGGCCCAGGCTGATCAGAATTTGGAACAGATACATGCAAGACCTAGAGAGTAGGATCAGGAAATGGGTGTCAGGTGCATGAGGCCAAAATAGAAAGGAGAGCCTCTGGAGGACTGTTATTACAGGAGGTAAGAAGCCATGGGAGGTCAGCTTCTGAGGGGTGGACTGTCCCTGTCTTGCTTGCCTTAGTATCCCCAGCACCTGGAGTCGCACTCGATGCACTCTAAGTCTTCAGAGATACATGTTAGTGCAGCATGCATGTGACCTGTTGAAGGAGTAGGACACGGGAAGGGAAAGCAAGGGACCTGTCTTAGTCCTTTCAGGCTATTATAATGGATACAATAGAATTGGCTTGTAAACAGCATACATTTATTTCTGAAGTTATGAATTCAGCATAGGAATTTTAGGGCAACACAAGCAGACTGTACCAGGGTGTCCATGTAAGTGTATAGACTGTGAGTGAATTAGTGATGGTTTTGTTTTTTTTTTTTTTTTTACTTCACACAATTATCTTCAATTTTTTCATAGTTTAGAATCTATCTTAAAGAGCAACATTGCTTCATTTCTACCTGTATCATTTCATGAAATTCCACAAGTAGAAAATACTTAGTGTGTAGGTACTGCTTTGGGGCTTCCCAGATGGTGCTAGTGGTAAAGAACCCACCTGCCAATGCAGGGAGATGTAAGAGATGTGTGTTCAATCCCTGGGTTGGGAAGATCCCCTGGAGGAGGCCCTGGCAACCCACGCTAGTATTCTTGCCTGGAGAATCCCATGGACAGAGGAGCCTGGTGGGCCACAGGCCATAGTGTTGCAAAGAATCAGCCACAACTAAAGTGACTGCGTGTTTGCGCGTACACACACACACACACACACACACACACACACACTCACACTCACACACACACAGAGGCTGCTATTACATATTGTATTAATTTGATTGACCAGCCAACAATTATTAGTGACTGATACCAGGTATTTTCTTGTTCTTCTAATGCACCGAGGGTGAGGGAGAGGTACGCAGAGAGCACGAGAGCTTTGCAGTTTTGTGTACTCATCATTGCAGGTGATGGGAGGTGAGGTAAGGAGAAATGCTGTCAGACTTGACCGGATTCTGTGTTTTTGTAAGGGGTCAGCCCTATTAACTTGGCTCTGAGGTCACATATAAAAACTAGTCTATCACGAAATTCAAGTGCTGCTTTTGTGTTTTTGTATTTTGTTATAAAGCAGTTTCATTCACAATAAAATGATGCCTATTAAAAGTGTATCTTAAAGCACTGGTTTAGAAATAAAAATTATCTATCACTGATACTTTTTCCATTTTGTCAGGACAAAGTGGAATTCTCATCAGATGAAACCTTTAAAATGACACAGGACCATTGCCTTGATCTTTAAAGATCCTTCCAAACTTTAGATACTTTTTTGAAAAATTGTCATAATAATTTAATAATACAATTACCATAATTTAATAATAAGTTGTGTTAAGCATTAGTAAGTAGTGTGGAAAATTGGAACCCACTAAGATGTCCTGACTTGAGTTCTGGTCCTGTCTCATTAACTAGCTGGGTGACTTTGGCTGGGCACATCAGCCTTCTGGGTCTTGCTTTTCACACCAACTAAATTATACACCTAAACTAGATAATCTTTCAGGCCACCTCTAGCTCTGAAAACTTAGGGATAGAGTCTATGATAGCATTGTCCAGTAGAAAGATATTTTTGAGCTACAGATATAAAATATTTTAGCAGCATTGTAAAAAAAAAAGTAAGAAGAAACAGGTAAAGTTAATTTTAATAATACATAACTGAAGTCATAATTTATAATACACAATTTAATAATTTTATATAATTTTATAATACATTATTTAAGTCAATATAATCAAAATGGTGTCATTTGGACAGTCAATCTAAATGAACTATTTCACATTATTTTTATTATACTAAGTCTTAGAAATCCAATGTATATTTTAAAGCATATCTCAGTGCTGACTAGCTACTTTTTAGGTAATTACATATGGCTATAGCTGCTGTATTAGATAACGCTTGCCTATAGCATTCAGCGAGGAAAACTTACATTAAATTAAAAGAAGACTCTTAGCAACTCATGCATCAGATGAAAACCTTTTCATGAGTGGGTAAAGAATCTGCCTGCAATGCCGGAGACACAGGAGATGTGGGTTTGATCTCTGAGTAGGAAAGACCCCCTAGAGGAGGAAATGGCAACCCACTCCCGTATTCTTGCCTGAAAAAATCCCGTGGACAAAGGAAGCTGGCAGGCTACAGTTCAAAGGATCACAAAGAGTTGGGCTCAACCAAGTGACTAAGGAATTAGAAAGGAGCTAAGGGGTTAATAATACTGATGAGCTTGGCTGAGTTGTCTGCAGCCTGGTAGGTTCTGCCAGATATTAGCAGGGGTTGAACTTGCTCTCTTTTGAGTTTCTCTTTTTCTTTCCTGATTCACCTGATTCCCAGTTGTGGCTTGAGTTCTGCCTTAGAGTTCTGATTGCCTCTCAGTGGGTCTCTACCTGGAGTGTGGTTACTACCAACCTCAAAGAGTTAACGGCTTCAGCAGAGGTGGGTGCAGACAGCTCCACCCCTCCCTTCCCTGCCTCACCCCAAGGGTATCCTGTGCCCATCCTTTAATCCTTCACTTATCATCAACGACACCAGAGGCAATTGCTCTGTGGATTACACTTCATTAACAGTGTGAGCGAACCACAAGCAAACTAAATATAATGGTGGTGCCGGGAGCCAGCGTGAGGCACTCCGCCCGTGGCAAAGGTCATGAGGAAGGAAGCTTGGCATACTCAAAGGCAGGATCGAGCATCAGCAGTCCCCCTGGAAATTGTCGAGCATCTACCCCCAAAACCAGAGTCTGCCTACTTTACTACTTTGTGTTCTCACCTACACCTCTGACTTTACGGGGGGCTGTCCCCCACCACCTCTTTCAGAGAAGGAGTTAACTTAGAGCTCCAGTTAATAATAATTCCTGGATGTGACAGAAGTGTTTCAACCTACAAACTCCTCTGAAGGTTCTCTAGCCTGCCTGACAGGCTTGTCCGGCCACATGTGATTGCTCACAGCCTCCCAACCATGAGAGGCACGAGATGCTTTAAACCTTCTAAAAACAGGTTCTTTAGAGATGTTAGAAAACTATTAGTATAGTATAGTGGGCTGATCAGAAATTGTATTGGTGAAGGGTTTTTCATTTGAGCCAATGTTTGTTGCTAAGTCTCCACATCCCCTGCCCTTACACACATTAATGAATATATAGAAGAAATAAGTATTAACCTTTGATATTAATCACGTTAGACCTTAGGCTAAGCAAATTCTTTCCTTAATTAAAACCCTCTACACCCTCACCCTATAGGAATGTAACTTTATCTGGTACCTTTGGAAGGTGGCGTCTGTTTTAAGAATAATCACCCCTGGAGAAATAAGTGTTCTGGTTGACTGACCGCTGTCACAAGGAGAGGGTCATAAATTGTCGCAGGCCCTCTGGCCAGAAGATGATGTAACACCCCTAAGACCTCTGTATACATTTGTATGAAGCACCTGACTTTAATAAAAGTCAGGACTGCTGACCCCACGTGACTTTTGTACAACATCTCAGTGTATAAAAACAGACCCTGGAAAAATAAAAAATGGAATCAGTTCCTTGAAATACTGATCTCTTCATGTCATTCTTTCTCTCAGCCTCTGGCTGAGTTTCCATCTGGAGCACGGAGGCCCGCCAAGCTTACTAATTTTGCCTGGGCTTTTAAGATCCAACCGGGGAGGCCTCAGTGTCTCCTCTCCCACTGGAGAACTGAAGGACGCCTGCGGCCTATGTAAGTGGTGCAAACTTTTTGGCTTGAAGTTTTATTGGTTTTCCGCGTAAACCAAGCTACTCAGCCTCTTTCCTCCACTAAATTTTCTCACTGAGCTATCCTTTTTCTATTACTCTTTATATCTCTAATTAATATTTAATTAAAGCCAGTGTATTCACTGATGCCGTCTCTCCTTCGAATTTCCCTGGATCCACCGGGGATGGACCCCGGCAAGTGGCACCCAGAACAGACTGCAGACAGGTATTATGTAGGGCTATTTTCAGAGTCAAAGAGAAAAAAAAAAAATAGGAGTTTCCTCATGGTAGGGTTGCCAAGTAAAATGCAGAATGTCCAGTTAAATTTGAATTTCAGATAAATAACAAGTTTTAGTATAGTTAAGTCCCAAATATTGGGTTGGCCAAAAAGTTCCATAATATCTCACATAAAAACGCATATATATGGAATTTAGAAAGATGGTAACAATAACCCTGTGTACGAGACAGCAAAAGAGACACTGATGTATAGAACAGTCTTATGGACTCTGTGAGAGAGGGAGAGGGTGGGAAGATTTGGGAGAATGGCATTGAAACATGTAAAATATCATGTATGAAACGAGTTGCCAGTCCAGGTTCGATGCACGATACTGGATGCTTGGAGCTGGTGCACTGGGATGACCCAGAGGGATGGAATGGGGAGGGAGGAGGGAGGAGGGTTCAGGATGGGGAACACATGTATACCTGTGGCGGATTCATTTTGATATTTGGCAAAACTAATACAATTATGTAAAGTTTAAAAAAAATAAAATAAAATAAAAAACCTAGAAGAACTTTTTGGCCGACCTAATACCTCACAAAATGCAGGTATACAGAAAAAGGCAGTATTCATCAGGAATTCAGAATGGATTGGGCATCCTATTTTTTTCTGGCTCAGGTGGTCATTCTTCCTGGGTAGCTTCAGTTTCTGATCTCAGTGCTCCTTAAAGCACAAACCCCTTCTTTACACTTAGCAGTGTTAATATCACACCCTTCTGTGCTTTAGATTTGGTCCTCTGTTCATTCCTTCCTCCCACTGCTCTGTGGATATAGCAGTTCACTGCTATATATCTAGAGTCTAGTATAATCACCTAGTTGGGAGGCCCCCCCAACCTTTAGTAGGCCTGGAGTTTGAGGTCTAGTCTCCTTTGCGGAAATATTAATACCCCTCCCAGTGTGAGTTCAGTTAGAACTGGACACGGAACAATGGACTGGTTCAAGATTGGGAAAGGAGTACATCAAGGTTGTATATTGTCACCCTGCTTATTTAACTTATATGCAGTGTACATCATGAAAAATGCTGGGCTGGATGAAGCATAAGCTAGAATCAAGATTGTTGGGAGAAATATCAGTAACCTCAGATATGCAGATAATATCATCCTTATGGCAGAAAGCGAAGAGGAACTAAAAAGCCTCTTGATGAAGGTGAAAGAGGAGAGTGAAAATGCTGGCTTAAAACTCAACAGTCAAAAAACTAAGATCATGTTGTCCAGTCCCACCATGCAAAATAGATTGGGAAACAATGAAAACAGTGACAGACTTTATTTTCTTGGGCTCCAAAATTGCTGCAGATGGTTACTGCAGCCATGAAATTAAATGACACTAGCTTCTTGGAAAAAAAGCTGTAACAAACCTAGATAGCATATTTAAAAAGGTCCGTCTAGTCATAGCTATGGTTTTTCCAGTAGTCATGTATGGATGTGAGAGTTGGGCCATAAAGAAGGCTGAAACCTGAAGACTTGTTGTTTTTGAACTGTAGTGTTGGAGAAGACTCTTGAAAGTCCCTTGGATTTCAAGGAGATCCAACCAGTCAATCCTAAAGGAAATCAATCCTGAACATTCATTAGAAGGACTGATGCTGAAGCTGAAGCTCCAATGCTTTGGCCACCTAATGCAAAGAGCCGAATCTTTAGAAAAGACCCTGATGCTGAGAAAGATTGAAGGCAGGCAGAGAAGGGGATGACAGAGGATGAGATGGTTGGAAGGCATCACTGACTCAATGGACATGAGTTTGAGCAAGTTCTGGGACAGGGAAGCCTGATGTGCTGCAGTCCATGGGTCACAGAAAGTCAGACTGTGACAAAGTAAGACTGAACAACTGAACAACAGAAGTGTGAATTCAATATACGGCTGCTTCTTCCTGCCATCCTCTAACCTCACCATGTCCTGGTCTTTTGAGAGAAGTCTTTGAATAATGCACACAGATACACACACATGACAACCCAAACAAGAATTCTGACCAACTGTGCAGTCTAAATTCATGATGAAGAGCAGAAAAAATTACTTCCTAAATTCAGTACAGTCTCTAAAGAGTCCATTTTTGACAAGAAGAAAAGCTGTTCCTATTATTTTGTGAAACTGTTTACATTCTACTTGCTTATTCTCCAGCTCTGTAGCTTTGCTCAGTGGTCAGCCTCAATCTGAAAACAGAGTCCGTCCAGTGGTCCACGTGGCCTGGGTCTGCTCTGGTGCTTTTGTCCACAGCTGCATCTTCCTCTGTACCCAGCACCTGCCACCCAGCCAGTCAGCCCACATGCACACACATACATGGAAGAAGTGGAAACCACTGTGTTTTAAAGTGGTCCTTTCTTCTTCCTCTTTGTACTAGAATGTAATAAACTGTTGGTAATTTTACTCCCAAGTGGAGGGCCAAAGGCAGGTTAGATTGCCTTGGGATGGGATCCAGGACACATTCCAAGCAATCCAGGCAAAATCGAGGAGGAGGGAAGGCACTCTTATTTCCCTCTTAAAATCCTTTGATTTCAAAATCTTTTGGTTTCACCTTCTTTCTACTATGTGCCTTCATGTTTCAGCATCTGTGAACACCCTCCTTTTTCCTATTATGACTAGCCCCTGAGAACATCATTTATATATTTTCACAGTGGGGAGTTTAGAAACTTTTATATCCTGGGTGTATCGTATGTTCCTCTCTTCATGGTTCTGTTTCTTCATCCTGGTTGGGAAACCTCCTGTGACCTGTTGAACCTCCTGAAAGAATACATTGCTAGTTACTGAGAGTTGGGTCTCCAGAGCCCCATGATGCCCTCATGCCATGGTTGACTTCTGTCTCTGGCTGGCACTGTTCAGTACCTTATCTATTTGGCTTTCTTGCATCTTCATCTCGATGCTTGACAGTATGCTTTCCACCCAGCTTCCTGAACTTCTGTTTAGTTCTAGGCAGTCTTGAAATGCAGAGCTGCCCCTGTCCCCTCTATGAGGTATTTTCCCCCCCTTCCAATAGGGTATGTTGTCCTTCAACAGTCATTTGCCAATAATTCTGCCAAGTCCCAGTGACATTCGTGAACTTCTATGAATTTCTCTGAGTTAAGTGTCTCAAGTTCATTTTGTTTATTAGCCACACTTCTTTCATTGGTACAGGTACTCTGAAGTTGTCAGATTTACTGTTTGAGCCTCTTCTCTGTTATTTCCTGTTTTGAATTACTTGGCATCTCCTCCACTGTTTTTTTCCCCCCCTTCTTCACACCTTATAACCTCTAAGGACAGGATTTTATAGTGTAATCTGGGCATTTTCCCCTTATTTTCTCAAGTTTCCATTGAAATCTCTCTTTATCATGTTGGCAAGACTCCTAGCAAACATATTCTTCTCAGGGCCCATGAGATAAACTCTATTCCTTGCCAGGAGCTTTTCTTTTTGGTGTCATAAGTCATGATCTAAAAAAAAAAAATGCAAAAAACTCACCATACCCTTTTCTTTGACACCATCTCTATGGCTATCTATTCACATCTTAAAACTTCTAGTTGATTCTAAAGTCATAACTTTTAACTAGAAAAAGAGATGAAAAACTCACCTCCAGCCTTAAGACCTGCTGTTTATAGCCTAACCATCTACAGAAATGACAGACACTTTCCCCATTTTAATAGAATAATTTGATCTCATGTCATTAATACTGGTGCAGATCTCTGTTCTAATGATAATTTAGTAAAATTATAGCATGAGTCTATTAAAAGTATTGTGCACAGTGAATGAATATGATGTTTAAGTTCCAGGTGGGTGAGAGCTGAAACTAGGGTATGCTGATATGTGGAGTTAGTCAAATCTAATTCCTAGTCAAATCTAATATAGTTCACTTATTTGTAAAATTCTAGGATTCTCCTTAAAAGAGAACTTAAACCTTATTGACAATTGGGCTTTGACATTAACATTTGATGGACATGAGTGGGTAGTAGCTGCAAAAGCTAGACTGCATAGGAGTAAGGACAAATGAACCTCTCCATAGGAAAAGGCCACCAAAATGGAAAAAGTTGTTGGGTGTGGTGGGTCAAATTAAGCAACTAGTCTTGAATGTTGGGAGAGAGCAGTGAATTGTCCTAAAATTAGGTAGAACAGAAATTGTTATTGGTTCATCTCTCTTGGAGGCAGTTATGTACCCAGGGAAGAAGGGAAGTCTATGATAATACTAAAATAATCCTGTTATTCAGGGAAAATAAATTCTGTGGGAGTTTATGGAAGAGAATTTTTTGACTCTTGGATCGATGTGTTAGTGCATGAAATCCAGGGAAAGAAGTGATAGAGAGGAGCAACAAATAGCAAGAGAAAGCTACACTCTTATCATCATGTGAACAGATAGCTCCACTGTCATTAAAGATACAAGTAAAACAGTGATGGACAGTATTTGAGATGGATAGAAAAAAGAGCTCCCAGGGCAGAAGGAAGCAGAGGTCTCAGTGTCTTCAAATGTGCTTGGGGTTTGCTTCAATCGAGTATGGTCAGATGACAGAAGCAAAGACAACTGTCTTGAAAGAAGAGTTGGTTACTCACAGTTACCAAAAGGAAGCAGCACATCATGCCATGTAGAGCCACATGGGTTGGTTAGGCAGTAAAAGCAAGGGGAAAGCATGACCACCAACCTTTTCTTTTTTTTTTAACTAGAGTGGGGGGAAGTTGTTAGATGTGAATAATCCCAGCTGGGTGGGAAGTCAAACAGAAATGTTGGGGTTTATGTGTGGAGGGTCTGTAATAAGATTTTCATGAACCAGTGAAAATCCAGGATGAGTAAAAAGTGAATGACTTGTTCTCTTTAACATGATCCTGTGACACTACGTGTGAAATCATCAATTACACAAACTGAAGAATTATCATTATATGCAATTATGGTGCATATTCAGTGTCTGAAAAGACATGCTTTGATGTCCTTGGAGAGAAAGCAGAAAAGGAAGGGGCTGAGAGGATATTGTTAAAGTGCTCTAAGGGAAAGAGGTCTGCCCACTGTTGAGAGAGAGAGAAAGAGTTTGGTTGGATTTACAGACATGTGAATTAAAAGAGCCTCAGTGAGCTCTCTCATCTAATACGTTTTACCAACTTGGAACCCCTGATGGATCAGCACTTACTTTTAGAAAGCAGAAATATTTTGGTACTAACTCAGTAATATATAATGAAGGCATTCCCCGCCCCCACCCCCCACCTTCCCCCACCAGAGACAAAGATAGTAGAAGGAAAAAATGATTTTTCTATAATTTGGTGAGGCTTCCAGAATATGCCAAAGGGGGAAGATTTTTTTGTTTATAACAGAGACAGCCATTCTTGCAGATAGTTGTATTGTCTGAACATTCAGAGATGGATTAAATCAGTTTAAGCTGGTTTACAATGAGGAATGAAATTAGTGAACATGTTTTCAGGGTAGAAGAATAAACATCACAATAAAGTCAATTATATGTAAGGTAATGGGAAATAGTAATATAATACCATTAAAATATCATCAAGTTTTTTATGGATATAAACAAGTTATTTATAAAGTTAAAACAGAACAAAAAAAAAGTCCAAAAATAGCTATACTATTCTATACTATAGATACTATAGCTATACTAACTCTGGGAAAGAAGATCCATACAGGGGTGCTATAGACTGAACGCTTCTGTTCCCTCAAAGTTCTCATGTTAAAATCCTAATCTCTAATGTGATCGTGTTAGAAAGTGGAATCTTTGGGAGATGATTAGATCATAAGGGTGAAGCACTCATGAATAAGTAAGCACCTGTATAGGAAGAGACCCCAGAAAGCTCCCCCTGTGAGCACAGTGAGAAGATAGCCGTCTATGAACCAGGAAGTGGGTTCTCACCAAATACTGAATCTGATGGTGCCTTGGTTTTAGAATTTCCAGTCTCCAGAACTGTGAGAAATAAATTGCTGCTACTTATAACTCAGGAGAGAATAGACTAGGTCAGGCAGTGTTAGCCCTATAGAACATTAAAATGTATTTTAAAGCCTGTTCAATTAAATGGCATGGTTTGGGTTCATGAACAATAAAAAGTGAAGGGTACAGAACTGAAATTCTTGAAATACACAAAATGCATTGGAAATTTTTATAATAATGTAGCACCACGTATCAATTTTGAAAATGTTGAGTGCTGAAACAATTAGTCACTTGAAAGAGATCCATTTTCTCACTTTATACATTGTAATAAATTCCCAATGACACAGTTACATAATGTAAAAATAAACAAAAACATGTTATCAAAAGAAAGCGTAAGCAGAAACCTTTATCATTTGGGAAGATTTGAAAACAGCAACAACAACATGTGAAGTCACTCAGTCCTGTCCAACTCTTTGTGGCCCCATGGATTATAGCCTGCCAGGCTCCTCTGTCCGTGAGATTTTCCAGGCAAGAATACTGGAGTGGGTTGCCATTTCCTTCTCCAAATATTTGAAAAAGCCTTTCTAAATATGGTTAGTGGAACTGCATTCTTTCTGGAGGATCTGGGAGGGGAAGTATGTTCCTGCTGTGTTCCAGCTTTTAGAAGTCACTGCATTATTTGGCTCACTTCTGTATCACTCTGACCTCCACTTGTAACTTCACATCTTTTTCCTCTGACTTTGACTTTGTGGCCTCCCTCTTATAGGAACTCTTCTGATTAAATTGGATAATCTCCCCATCTTAAGATCTTTAACTTATCACATCTGAAAAGGTTTTTTTTTTTTTTTTTTTTTTATCATGCAAAGTGACATACTCACAGGTTCTGAAAATTGGGACATGGAGATCTCGGAAGGCCATTATTCTGCCAACCATAGTCTCCCCTCTGGTACCCAAAGATTCACATTCACCCCATATGCCAGATACATTTATTCTATCCCAAGTTTACTGGAAGTCTCAACTCATAATCGTATTATCTCAAATTCCATACCTTCTTCTAAATCTTATCATCTCAAAGTCCCAAATCTCATCATTTATTTTTTTTTGTTTTGTTTTTATCTTTTTTTATTATTGTTATGTTTAATATAAATTTATTTATTTTAATTGCAGGCTAATTACTTTACAATATTGTATTGGTTTTGCCATACATCAACATGAATCCGCCACAGGTGTACACGTGCTCCCCATCCTGAGCCCCCCTCCCCCCTCCCTCCCCATCCCCTCCTGGAGCCTATTATACAGAGTGAAGTAAGTCTGAAAGAAAATCTCATCATTTAAATTGATAAAGGGTGAAACTCCAGGTAGGATTCATACTAGGGGAAGTTTCTCTTTATCTGTGGACTTGAAAAAGTATAAAATAAGTTGCCTGCTTTTAAAATACTATGATGGCACAGACATAGGATTGTTTTAAACAATCTCTTTGAAAAGCCAGAAATGGAAGGAAAGAGGGAGCTATCAGTCCCAAGCAATTTTGAAGTCCAGCTAGGCAAACTCCATTAGGCCTAGGAATAATCCTCTCTGGTTTAAGGCTCTGATCTCTTGGTTCCAAATCCCACCTTAGAGTCATCCTACCTTTTATATAAATGGTAGCATTTTTCAGCTGAGTAGTTTCAGCAGCCTGTTTTCCATGTAGGAATTCCAGCAGGACATTTAACAGCCTTCTTTATTTTCCCCTTTCTCCCTTTTGATCCAAGTTGGTAGTGCTTCTGTTGGTATAAAATTCTTAAGAACCTTGTAGGTCTCCCATGTATGTCATGGAGATTCACTCTGTTAGATGAGAGGCTCATCTGTAGTGCAACCTGGATAATCTTATTTCTCTTTTGGTTTCTGCTGAGTTGACTGAAGGAATCTGAGAGTGACAAGCCCAACTACATACACATTCAGTACCATCCATGGATCTCAAAAGCACTATGGCAAGTGAAATAAACCAGATTCATTCATGTGACATTTTAGGGAAAAAAAAAAGAATTATCGGGAAGGAGAACAGCCCAGTGGTTAGCAAAGATTACTGAGAGGAGATGTGACCGAAAAGGGTAACACAAGGGAATTGTGGAGTGATAGTGATAGAATGGTTTTGCATCTTGATTGCTTTGGTGCTAATACAACTCTATGCATTTGTCAAAACTCACAGAACTGACTACCATAAAGAGTAAAATTTACTGTATATAAATGAAAAATAAGTACCAACAACAAAATAGGAGAAGTGGAAGGAGGGGCATTTAGAGTTCATATGAGATGATTACATTTTCTTATGAAAGTCCTATAAACAGAGAAAGCATATATATGAAGAAAATAAGTTATTTGTCTTAGAAAAATATAGTTTGTAATAATCCCTTCTCTCTCTGCCTGGTTCATGCTTTCCAAGGATGGTAGATCCTGTAGAGAGAATTTGGCACTCAGGTTTGAAGTTTCCTGTAATGAGCTCAGCTTCAAAGATGAACCTTGATTTCTGCAGCTTTAAAATAGAATTTCACAAAGCTCAGGTTATACTCTCCATTTGAAATGAAGAGCATTTGTGGACCTTTAATTCATTAGTGCTGGAACAATTTGTGTACAATACCATGGGTTGTTTGAGGACAAGATCTGGTTCTGTCTCGCTTTGATTTCCTCAAAGTCCCTATGACTATCCCCTGGTAATACTGTCAAGCCTTTATATATCTACCCTGTCTGCATACATCTGTCAACAAACATTCCCTCTTGGAAATGCAAATATCCTACAGGCTTTGAGAATTTTTGTTTTTATCTTCATACTGTTTTATATTTCATGTTTTCTACAATAAGTGTGAATTACTTTCATAATTAGAGAAAAGCAATAAAAGTTATTCTGCAAATGCAAACACATCTGGGAGGGTTGTTTCAACCTTATTGCTTTTGGTGAAACAATTGAGTTCAGTTGCACAGAGGGAGGGAGGTTGATTTGAGGAGGCTTCAGTAAGTCATTTGAGTACAAGGATCACTTTGGAGATAGAGTTTATAGTTGTTGGAGAACATGAGATACTTTATGAGAGGAAGGACAGAGATGCAGAAAGGGAGGTGGAAGGAAGGGGTCCAAAATGAACTTAAGGATTTTCAAGTCATTTTTTCTGGCGCCACTGAATTAGTAATAATAGGAAGAAATAATTTGCCTTTTTTCCCCTCCCTTCAGACCTACTTGATTCAGTACCTTGGACATTTGTTGTTGCTGTTCAGTCATTAAGTCCTATCTGACTCTCTGCATGGATTGAGTCCATGGATTGTAGCACACCAGGCTTCCTTGTCCTTCACTATCTCCCAGAGTTTGCTCAAATTCATGTCCATTGAGTTGGTGATGCTGTCTAACCATTTCATCCTGTGCCCACTTCTTTTGCCTTCAATCTTTCCCAGCATCAGGGTCTTTTCCAATCAGTCGATCAGTCTTTGCATCATGTGGCTTGGAGACTCAGCTTTAGCATTAGTCTTTCCAGTGTATGTTTAGGGTTGTTTTTCCTTAGGATTGCAGTCCAAGGGGGCTCTCAAGAGTCTTCTCTAGTAGGTATATCTGGCATTGAGTAATTACATTTTCGTGCTCTCTCTATTACCACTACTCCCCCCAATTGTCATGTGCTGCTTTGACACACAATTGTTGAAGATGATGTCTGAGCTGAGTATTAAAAGATAAGTCAGTTTCCCAGGTATGAATGTTGAACGTTTGGAGGATGGAGGACAAAGGAAATTTTCAAACAGAGAGAGTTCAGTTCAGTTCAGTCACTCAGTTGTGTCCGACTCTTTGCAACCCCGTGGAGTGCAGCATGCCAGGCCTCCCTGTCCATCACCAACTCCCAGAGTTTACTCAAACTCATGTCCATTGAGTCAGTGATGCCATCCAACCATCTCATCCTCTGCTGCCCCCTTCTCCTCCTGCCTTCAATCTTTCCCAGCATCAGGGTCTTTTTAGATGAGTCAGCTCTTCGAATCAGGTAGCCAAAGCATTGGAGTTTCAGCTTCAGCATCAGTCCTTCCAATGAATGCTCAGGACTGATTCCCTTTAAACAGAGAGAACAGTATATCAAATAGAACAGCATATAGTTCCAGGTTCTGTTTGCCAGATTCTTCCCTCTGTCTGGAAGTATTTTCACTTTAATTGAACAGAGTCTGCTTGTAAGGTTCTCTGATAATAAACAGTAAAATATTTTGGTTGAACTTTACGGTCTGAAAAATCCATCCTAAGATTCGGGAAAACCTGTGAAATAGGTGGAAGGGATATTTATCCTTATTTTACTGGTTAAGCAAGAGGAAACAAAACAACAAAAAACCTGAGCAACATGGACTGAACATTTGTGTCCTTTCAAAATGTATATTGTGAAGCCCTAGCATTCAGTGTGATGGTATTAGGAGGTAGGTCCTTTGGGAGATGATTAGGTTTATATGAGGTCCTGAGGATGGAGCCTGCATTACGGAATCAGGCCCTTATAAAAAGAGGAAGAGACACAGGGCTTCCCCCTCTCCAGGAAGTGAGGATTCAGTGAGAAGGCATCTGTCTGCCTGTTGGGAAGAGAGTCCTCACCAAGAACTATATCTGCTGGTTTCCTGATCTTAGACACCTTAGCCTCCAGAATTATGAGGCATTATAAAGAATTATGAGAAATTATGTTTCTTTTTCAAAATTCTAGGTCTATAGTATTTTGACACAGCAGCTTGAACTAAGTCACTGAAGGTCAAAGAATTAAACGTAGTCCAAGATCATATGTTCAGAGTGTGGTTAATTCAGGGCTTGAATCTAGGTATCCTGATCTCAAGCCCATGGCTCTTAATATTCACTCACTCATTCAGTATTCATTCTCTCAACAAGTACTTATTAAATAACCACATTTATCTGACTTCTTCGATTTCTGAGCACCAGATAGAATACATCTAGAAAGGCTAAGGAGGGTAGTTCTCAGAGGGACCTACTGCAGGAAAAGCAACCATGGTGTTTGGGGATTCCTGGAGGAGGTTGTGGGGAAGAGCAGCCCGGAAAGCATGCTGTTAATGGCATAATTCAAGGTTCATGAGGGAGGAAGATGTAGTTCCAGGCAAGTCATTTCAGGGAAGGTGAGAAGTAAAAATTAAGAGAGATAAATGCACAGTCTGGGTACAATGTCCAAGGAGGCTGCTGAGGCGGGGACAGAGATCCACACAAGAGTCTGGAGCATCTGGGGCACAGAGTTGATCTAGACCTGTGGGAGAGCGCAGGGAGGCACAAATCTGTCAGATGCTATTGCAAATGGAATTCTAATAAAGCACTCCTCTGGACATATTTAGCTATGCCATCAATCGAGAGTAACCTGTGTTTATTTTACCCTAAGGCTGAGAAGCAAATCAGTTAAGTTCATGAAATTTCTTATGGTCCTGCTTCTCCCACATGACATTTCAATAATGACTGAGATAAGAGCCAGATTTAGTGATTGAGATCATGGACCAGAACACAGGTTGTTGAACAGCTATGTTATATTGGAGACTCAACATGGATTCAAAATCCCACCCTGATGATCTTCTTCTAAAATGATTATTGTCACTTAAGGTAATTATTCCCTTCATTTATTACATATCCTACTTCAAGAATGGGTTATAAATTCACTTTGTGGAATATTTTAAGTAAAAATTCTACTCTTTCTCTTGCTCGAGTTTGTGAGAGGAAACTAATAACAAAGAGACAAATGCCAGCATGGTGAGAAGCAAATCAAGTCATTTAACACCAAGAGAGAAACCTCCTTTTTCTCTTTTCCTTTTTCTCTTCAGCTGAAAATTGTGCAAATCTGGTTTTGTAGCCTCCATTCCATTTGGTGTTTGTAATTCTGCCATAAACCATTTGTCTGCTTCCAAACAAAGCCTTTGACTGTGTGGATCACAATAAACTGTGGAAAATTCTGAAAGAGATGGGAATACCAGACCACCTGATCTGCCTCTTGAGAAATCTGTATGCAGGTCAGGAAGCAACAGTTAGAACTGGACGTGGAACAACAGACTGGTTCCAAATAGGAAAAGGAGTTCATCAAGGTTGTATATTGTCACCCTGTTTATTTAACTTATATGCAGAGTACATCATGAGAAACGCTGGACTGGAAGAACACAAACTGGAATCAAGATTGCCGGGAGAAATATCAATTACCTCAGATATGCAGATGACATCACTCTTATGGCAGAAAGTGAAGAGGAACTCAAAAGCCTCTTGATGAAAGTGAAAGTGGAGAGTGAAAAAGTGGGCTTAAAGCTCAACATTCAGAAAACGAAGATCATGGCATCCGGCCCCATCACTTCCTGGGAAATAGATGGGGAAACAGTGGAAACAGTGTCAGACTTTATTTTTCTGGGCTCCAAAATCACTGCAGATGGTGACTGCAGCCATGAAATTAAAAGACACTTACTCCTTGGAAGGAAAGTTATGACCAACCTAGATAGCATATTCAAAAGCAGAGACATTACTTTGCCAACAAAGGTCTATCTAGTCAAGGCTATGGTTTTTCCTGTGGTCATGTATGGATGTGAGAGTTGGACTGTGAAGAAGGCTGAGCGCTGAAGAATTGATGCTTTTGAACTGTGGTGTTGGAGAAGACTCTTGAGAGTCCCTTGGACTGCAAGGAGATCCAACCAGGCCATTCTGAAGGAGATCAGCCCTGGGATTTCTTTGGAAGGAATGATGCTAAAGCTGAAACTCCAGTACTTTGACTACTTCATGCGAAGAAATGACTCATTGGAAAAGACTCTGATGCTGGGAGGGATTGGGGGCAGGAGGAGAAGGGGACTGCAGAGGATGAGATGGCTGGATGGCATCACTGACTCGATGGACGTGAGTCTGAGTGAACTCCGGGAGTTGGTGATGGACAGGGAGGCCTGGCATGCTGCAATTCATGGGGTTGCAAAGAGTCGGACACGACTGAGTGACTGATCTGATCTGATCTGAAACTTATCTCTCCATTTTCCTTCACTTGGGATGGTGGTCTGTGACAGAAAGACTAACTGGGCTCCCTGGGTAATGTGTCATCATGAGGTATGCTTGCACTTCCCCAACTTTTAATGTTCTGTAAAGAAGTGGAGTTCGTCTGCTGAATGCACCCCATGATCCACTAATTGAAGCCGGAGAGCAGAATATAATTAATGCCTCACTGGACCATGATGTCAAGCCTGGACAGAGTGATGTTATGTGGTATAAGAACTCCATGATACTTCAGAGAGGTAAGAAAGGAGCGGTTCCCATTTTTTAAAAATCTCATCTTTTCAGAACTACTCAAACTCCCATGATTAGAGACGTTTACCTTTTCAAAGACCATGTTGGAACTGAAATGTTTTCAGAAGTCCCTAACCTACAGGTCTAACTCTCAGTCAGTCTAACTCAACAGGAAGTTTCCATAAGCCTCTTATCCTTCTCCATCAGAGGGCAGACAGAGTGAAAACCATAATCACAGAAGACTAACCAAATGGATCACATGGACCACAGCCTTCTCTAACTCAATGAAACTATAAGCCATGCCATGTAGGGCCACTCAAGATGGACGGATCATGGTGGAGAGTTCTGACAAAACATGGTCCACTGGAAAAGGGAATGGCAAACCACTTCAGTATTCTTGACTTGAGAACCCCATGAACAGTATGAAAAGGCAAAAAGATAGAACACTGAAAGATGAGCCCCCCAGGTCCATAGGTGCCCAGTATGCTACTGGAGGTCAGAGGAGAAATAACTCCAGAAAGAATGACTCCATTTCCTTCTCCAGGGGAACTTCCCGACCCAGGGATGAAACCTGGGTCTCCTGCACTGTAGGCAGACGCTTTACCGCCTGAGCCACAAGGGAAGCCTCAAAAGAATGACGAGATAGAGCCAAAGCAAAAACAACACCCAGTTGTAGATGTGACTGGTGATGGAAGTAAAGTCTGATGCTGTAAAGAGCAATATTGCAAAGCAACCTGGAATGTTAGGTCCATGAATGAAGGCAAATTGGAAGTGGTCAAACAGGAGATGGTGAGAGTGAACATTGACATTTTAGAAATCAGTGAGCTAAAATGGACTGGAATGGGTGAATTTAACTTAGATGACCATTATATCTACTACTGCGGGCAGGAATCCCTTAGAAGAAATGGAGTAGCCATCAAAGTCAACAAGAGTCTGAAATGCAGTACTTGGATGCAATCTCAAAAATGACAGAATGATCTCTGTTCATTTCCAAGGCAAACCATTCAATATCATGGTAATCCAAGTCTATGCCCTGACTAGTAATGCTGAGCAAGCTGAAGTTGAATGGATCTATGAAGACCTACAAGACCTTCTAGAACTAACACCCCCAAAAAGATGTCCTTTTCATTATAGGGGACTGGAATGCAAAAGTAGGAAGTCAAGAGATCCCTGGAATAACAGGCAAATTTGGCCTTAGACTACAAAATGAATCAGGGCAAAGGCTAAGAGTATTGCCAAGAGAACACACTGGTCATAGCAAACACCCTTTTCCAACAACACAAGAGAAGACTCTACACATGGACATCACCAGATGGTCAATACAGAAACAGATTGATTATATTCTTTGCAGCTCTTTACAGTCTTGTACAATTTGGAGAAGCTCTATACAGTCAGCAAAAACAAGACTGGGAGCTGACTGTGGCTCAGATCCTGAACACCTTATTGCCAAATTCACACTTAAATTGAAGAAAGTAAGGAAAACCACCAGACCATTCAGGTATGACCTAAATCAAATCCCTTACGATTATACAGTGGAAGTGACAAATAGATTCAAGGGATTAGATCTGATAGAGTGTCTGAAGAACTATGGACAGATGTTCCTTACAATCTACAGGTGACAGGGATCAAGACCATCCCCATGAAAAAGAAATGCAAAAAGGCAAAATGGTTGTCTGAGGAGGCCTTGTAGATAGCTGAGAAGAGAAAAGATGCAAAAGGCAAAGGAGGAAAGGAAAGATACATCCATTTGAATGTAGAGTTCCAAAGAATAGCAAGGAGAGATAAGAAAGCCTTCCTCAGTGATCAGTGCAAAGAAATAGATGAAAACAATAGAATGGAAAAGACGAGATCTGTTGAAGAAAGTTAGAGATACAAAGGAACATTTCATGCAATGATGGACACAATAAAGGACAGAAATGTTATGGATCTAAAAGAAGCAGAAGATATTAAGAAGAGGTGGCAAGAATACACAGAACTATACAAAAAAGATCTTCATGACTCAGATAACCACGATGGTGTGATTACTCCCCTAGAGCCAGACATCCTGGAATGCGAAGTCAAGTGGGCCTTAGGAAGCATCACTATGAATAAAACTAGTGGAGGTGATGGAATTCCACTTAAGCTATTTCATATCTTTAAAGATTATGCTGTGAAAGTGCTGCACTCAATATTTCAGCAAATTTGGAAAACTCAGCAGTGGCCACAGGACTGGAACAAGTCAGTTTTCATCCAAATCCCACAGAAAGGCAATGCCAAAGAATGCTCAAACTAGTGCACAATTGCACTCATCTCACACTCTAGCAAAGTAATGCTCAAAGTTCTCCAAGCCAGGCTTTAACAGTATGTGGATCATGAACTTCCAGATATTCAAGCTGGATTTAGAAAAGGCAGAGGAACCAGAGATCAAATTGCCAACATGCACTGGATGATCAAAAAAACAACAGAGTATCAGAAAAACATCTACCTTTGCTTTATTGACTACGCCAAAGCCTTTGACTGTGTGGATCACAATAAACTGGAAAATTCTGAAAGAGATGGTAATACCAGACCACCTGACCTGCCTCCTGAGAAATCTGAATGCAGGTCAAGAAACAGCAGTTAGAACTGGACATGGAACAACAGACTGGTTCCAAATCAGAAAAGTAGTACATCAAGGCTGTATATTGTCATCCTGCTTATTTAACTTATATGCAGAGTACATCATGAAAAATGCTGGGCTGGATGAAGCACAAGCTGGAATCAAGTCTGCCAGGAGAAATATCAATAACCTCAAATATGCAGATGACACTACCCTTGTGGCAGAAAACGAAGAAGAACTAAAGAGCCTCTGGATGAAAGTGAAAGAGTAGAGTGAAAAAGTTGGCTTAAAACTCAATGTTCAGAAGACTAAGATCATGGCATCTGGTCCTATCACTTCATGGCAAATAGATGGGAAACAATGGAAACAGTGAGAGACTTTATTTTTTTGTGCTCCAAAATCACTGCAGATGGTGACTGCAGCCATGAAATTAAAAAACACTTGCTCCTTGAAAGAGGAGCTATGACCAACCTAGACAGCATATTGATAAGCAAAGACATTACTTTTCCAAGAAAGGTCCAGCTAGTCAAAGCTGTTGTTTTTCCAGTAGTCATGTATGGATGTGAGAGTTGAACTATAAAGAAA
The DNA here is from genome assembly GCF_029407905.1 of Bubalus kerabau. Taxonomy (NCBI): domain Eukaryota; kingdom Metazoa; phylum Chordata; class Mammalia; order Artiodactyla; family Bovidae; genus Bubalus; species Bubalus kerabau. The sequence continues at coordinate 54,668,090 of NC_073644.1, forward strand.
GCTGAGCACTGAAGAATTGATGCTTTTGAATTGTGGTGTTGGAGAAGATTCTTGAGAGTCCCTTGGACTGCATGGTGACCCAACCAGTCTATCCTCAAAGAAATCAGTCCAGAATATTCATTAGAAGGACTGATGCTGAACTTGAAACTCCCATACTTTGGCCACCTTATGGGAAGAACTGACTCAATTTAAAAGACCAATGCTGGGAAAGATTGAAGACAGGAGGAGGAGGGGACGACAGGGAGTCAGATGGTTGGATGGCATCACTGACTTGATGGACATGAGTTTGAGCAAGCTCTGGGAGTTAATGATGGACAGGGAGGCCTGGTGTGCTGCCGTCCATGGGGTCACAAAGAGTCGTACACAACTAAGCAACTGAATTGAACTGACTGGACCTTGGGTTAGATATAACTTGCCAAGTTCCTATCTCATAGGTTTGTCATTTTTAGTCTCTCTGTATTCCTTTTTGAAGAGGACTGCATTTCCTCATTGATGGAAAGTCTTTTGTACTTGTCTCTTAGTGTTTGGTTGATGTAGGATTGACGTTTCCATGACTGGTCATGGGAAGACCCCGTTATCTGATCCTGGATGGACCCTTCATCCTACAGTGAAAGAAACTTTTAAAGCAGTGACTTTCCCGATTTTCTCATCCTCTCACTACCCCTGAGAATCCATGCTAGGAAATCTGTCATCTTTATTTGCCTTATTTAGGTACAAAAAGAAGCATCGATAACCATTCTGCTTTGAATATGAAAGAGGAAGCAGAGTTGTGATGGGAGAATTCTGAAAATGGCTTGGTTTGATGGAAAAAGGAAAAGTGAGACAAATGAATGAAGACACTCACAAGGTCCTGAAAATCTGCTGAAAAATTGTCCCCTTTGAGAGACTGAATCACCAATACAGAAGGAGTTTGGCAGACTGGTGGAGCATGACTGTAGAACAAGATGAAGGTATTCTATTGACTTTTTTTAAATAATTGTTCAGCAGTTGGAAAGATAAGAGTGGAGGAGGGCCTAAGATTGTAATGAGCTGTGTGGTTTGAGCAGGTAGATCACCCCTGGAATTCTAAATGTCTTGTTTGGTATCTAAGGGACAAATACTCAGGCATTTTATTATCTGCTGTTCTGTGTGCATGCTAGTTTTTCATATATGTAAACTTTTTTTTTTCCCTCCATTTGCTAAGGAAAATGAAAGTTAACCTCCATGGAAAACTGAAATGGCTATTTTAGATCTTAAAGGACCATATGTTCAACTTGGTTCAACGGAATAAGCATTTTGTAATGTCTACTATGCATCTAGCTAGTAATATATTAAAGATTCTAATAGGATTCAGAAGGAAAATATGGACCAGTCTTTTCTTGATGAAGAACTGATAGTCTAATTGTGGTTTAACCAGAGAAGAGTCTAAGGCTCTAGTAAGATTCTGAGCTAAATATAATCAAGCTAGAAGTTAAATTATCCTATAGAATTTTTAAAGAGATTTATTGTGAATCCCTTTGGTTTATAGTATAGGTGTTTCTGGACTACTATTGAGTCAGTCAGAGTGCCAGTGTTTTAGGTCAGAGATGATGGAAAATCAAGAACAGATTTGCTTTGAAGGGGTTGTGAATGCAGCAACTCTGACTTATTGGTAAAATCCACTTTCACTTTCTCCTTTAATCCATCCTCAACTCTGTGCCTGTCTCCCCCACCCCAGCCCCCAGTGAGTGTATCTGTTGGAAATTCTTCATTGAAGACATAAAGTAGCAACTTGATAACATAAGTTCTGTCATTCGGCTTCAGATATATTCATCCAATTAAGCACTCAAATTGCTCACACTATAGCTTACATGTTATTTATAGGATTGACATTATTTGCAATATGCTGAGAAGAGAGAAGGAGGTTGACTATTTAGAGGTTGGCTTATTTTTCTTAGAATTGCTATTAAATTAGTCCTTTAATTAATGTCAGATATGCATAAGTGTTTTCATGTGGAAAAGAAGTAAGGGGGGATCTCTTTCAAAATGTAATTGGGAGAATCCTCAAGTCATATGCCTGGGCTGGAGCCTGGTTCTTTGAAAATAAACCAAAGAGAATATGAAATTCCAAGATACAAAGAAAGTGTCAGGTATGCTGGTAGTGTGGGGGGTGGGCTAGGGGAGTGAGTGGGTGCTGAAGCACAGGATGACCTATTTCTGGCCCTGTCGTGTACATTAAAATTGTCTCGTGTCATGCCAGTGGGTGTGCAAAATGCTCAAGAATTCAGAATGGCTTTGGGTACCAGTTATTCATGTAACCCCAGAGAAATAGACTATTCTATGTTGAATAGAAGAAGCCACAAAGAAGGATTTTTCTGTGTTGAATAGAAGAAGTCACAAAGAAGGATTTTATAGATAAGTATTGTAGATAAGAGAGGCAGTAACAAACTAATGAGCAGTGTAACAGAAAATGAGACTGTTAAAGACCAGGCTTAAAAATCCCCAAGCATGCAAAACAATGTAAGCCACATAAGCAAAACTAAACCTAGCTTATTTCATTAGCATAAGCAAAATTTAGGTTATCTCTGGTAAGTGTCTCTGATAGTCATAAAAGAAGCTTAAGTCATCTTCCCAAAGTGGTATAGGAATCACTTTTAACCAATCCCTGCCAGCTGGAAACCTCCATTGTAATAACCAGTCATTGTAAAGGTTAACTTCCTCATTTTTACTTTATAAATCATCCCATCATGTCATACATGGATGTGAGAGTTGGATCATAATGAAGGCTGAGTGCAGAAGAATTGATGCTTCAAATTGTGGTGCTGGAGAAGACTCTTGAGAGTCCCTTGGACAGCAAGGAGATCAAACCAGTCCATCCTAAAAGAAATCAACCCTGAATATTCATTAGAAGGACTGATGCTGAAGTTGAAGCACCAATGCTTTGGCTTCTTGATGCAAAGAGCTGACTTATTGGTAAAGACCCTGACTCTGGGAAAGATTGAAGACAGGAGGAGAAGCGGGTGACATAGGATGAGATGGTTGGATGGCATCACTGACTCAATGGACATGAGTTTGAGCAAACTTCAGGAGATAGTGAAGGGCAAGGAAGGCTGGCGGGCTGCAACTCATGGGGTTGCAAAGAGCCAAACATGACTTAGTGACTGAACAGCAACAACATCATGCTACGCCTCTGAGCTGCCTATCAGTTTTGGATTTGAAGACTCCCAGTTCATAAACTGCTTTTGTGAAAAAATTAAATCTTACTAAATACTATTTTAGTGGTCTGGTTTTAATTTTTACTACTTCTGGATTTTTGACACCACACATCTATTTTCTTTTTGGATTTAGCTGCCCATATTTGCCACCTTTGACAGGGCAACACTATATGAATTTCTTTTTAACAGGTGATTGTTTCAACTTGTAGACCTAGAGCGGAATCCATTGATAAGCTTGACTAAACCACTGCGGTTTGTTCTCTCCAAAATTTTAACTAGGAGACCAAAGGTAGTCAGTAATTCCTTGAGCTGAAAGGACTATTACAGCCAAGGCTGTACCCCCCTCACATGAGATACATGTTAATAATGTTCAATCTCTGGTCCAGGAACTAAAATCTCATATGCCGTGGGGCAGCTTCAGACCTGTGCACTGCGACAAGGGAAGCCACAGAGAAGCCCACACGCTACAACTAGAGAAGCCTCTGCACTGCAGTTAGGACCCAGGACAGCCAAAAAAATAAATAAATAGCATTAATAGCAAAAGCTCATAAGGGGCACAAATGGTATATTAGGGAATAGAATTCAGGTAGCTATTTCCTCAATCAGTAGGCTAATTTTTACTAGTTTCATGTCTTTTTAGGAGCTTTACTGGTTTCCCTTACTCTAATGGACCATTTCATATATTTTTTATCTACAGTTTCTCTAAACCTCTTAAGTTATCACAATAATTTTTCTTTAGAAATACGCTAAAGTGAACAAAGCAGATTGCAAAGTGATGTGCATGTCGTGTTCCCAAATGTCTTTTGTAATTACCTTGTTGTCTGTACCGGTGCTCTTGGTCATGTGTGTATTCAGATTACTGCCTAGAGGTACTTACTTTCAACCTAAAAATCTTCCTTCAGCATTTTTTTATAAGGTAATCTACTAGCAAGAGCTTCTCTCAGTTTTTGTATTTCAGTTTTGTATGCTTTTATTTCACTTTGATTTTTAAAGATAGTTTTGCTGGATATAAGATTATTGGAAGAGAGACAGTATTTTTCTTCTTCTTCTTCTTGTAGCATTTAAATTGTCATCCCACTGCCTTTGTCTCTGCCTTTGCCTCTGGCTACCCTGGTTTCCAATGAGAAGTGAGTTACTAATCTTACCCTTTGTGTATGATGAGCTCTTTTCTCTTGCTGCTTTCAGTATTTTCTCTTTGCCTTTCAATGTTTTAACTGTGGATGGATATATTTGCATTTTATTCACTTGGGATTAATTGAGGTTTGGACTGTGTAGGTTTATATTTTGCTTACAGAACATTTTTAACCACTTAGCACCCTCCTTTTAAAGAAAGGGTGTCTCAACAGCAGCAGGTTACTGTCCTAATTCACATCTAAGGAGTAAGTAAAAGATTTTCATAAAAACAAAGACTTTTTTTCCCCCCTGTGCAGCATGTAGGATCTTACTTCCCTGACTAGGGATCAAACCCATGCCCTCTGCAGTGGAAGCTCAAAGTCTTAACCACTGAACCATGAGGGAAGCCCCAAAGAAGTTTTAATATCTCCCCTGTCACACCTGATATTATTTGAAAAAGAGTATGGGGAAGTTCAAGTTTAAGGGTACCCTCAAAAAAAAAAAAAAAAAGGAAGGCAGATTTGAGTAGCATGCAATTGTGAAGAAACTGAGAGCTTCAGGAGAGCAATAACCTGAAATAGAGACCAATTATCAAGAGAGAATCAGGGAAGAAAAACAGCTAAAAAGGGACTACCTGGGTTCAGAACAAAACCCTGGTTTCAGACAGGTCTCAAAAACCATTTATGTGAAAGTGTCTGGATTTAGCTGGAATAAGATAGTAGAGCAATTTATGCCTGAGACCATTGCTGAAAACAACAGAACCATTGGTCAGAAATTAATGCAACCAAATGGTTGGATGTCATATCAACAGAAGCAGACAGATTAAGTGTGATATGGAAAAAAGAGACGCTTGCTAAAACCATTCCCCCAGAGTGGCTATATGAATGCCCAAGGCTTAGTCATTAAGAAGAGCAACATCAAAGGCTTCACCCTGCAGGTGAGGGAAAGAGACTTCACTAAAATGTTTCAGTCAGTTATTAAATTCAGTCAGTTATTAAACAAATAAGCAAGCAAATGAAGAAAAATGCACAATGTGGGAGGGGATCAGCATCTAAGGTTGTTAAAACATGCTGCCTAAAATGTCCAATTTTAATTGCTATACATGAAGAGAAATAAGAAACTGTTACCCATACATAGAGAAAAACCAAGCAATAGAAACAGAATTTAAGAGGACCTAGATGGTGTATTTAGCAAAGACTTCAAAGCAGCTGTAATAAATATGTCTAATGAAAACGATGTTTAAAGAAATAAAGGAAGGTAGGATGATGGTTTCTGACTCAAGACAATCACTGAAGAAATAAAAATTATAAAAAAAGAATTAAATGGAGATTCTGAAGTCTGAAAGCATAATACAGTAATGAACTGAAAACAGTTACTAAAGGGGCAAACAATAGATTTGAATCGGAAGAAAAAAATTAAGAGAACTTACAATGGCACCACACTCCAGTACTCTTGCCTGGAAAATCCCATGGACAGAGGAGCCTGGAAGGCTGCAGTCCATGGGGTCACTGAGGGTCGGACACGACTGAGGGACTTCACTTTCACTTTTCACTTTCATGCATTGGAGAAGGAAATGGCAACCCACTCCAGTGTTCTTGCCTGGAGAATCCTAGGGATGGGGGAACCTGGTGGGCTGCTGTCTACAGGGTCACACAGAGTCAGACACGACTGAAGTGACTTAGCAGCAGCAAAGATAGATTGATAGAGAGTACACAATCTGAAGAACACAGAGAAAACAATGAAGAAAAAGGAATTAAAGCTTTAGAGAAATGTGGAACACCACTGTTCTACCGGGTAGAGACAGTGGCTTCTGATCTCCTTGGTCTCTCTCTCTCTTGAGTGGCTCATATCCCATAAACGAGCTGGGATGGAGAACATTGGGACTTCAGTTTACCTGTGGTAAACCTCCTGCCCTGTGAATGGTGGATGGTGGGAGAAGGATGCACCCCTGCTGGGAACTTAGCCTGTGAAACTTGCAGCTGGTGGGAGGGTGGTGAGACAACCTGATGGGCTGCTTCTCCTGGTGGAACACTGATATCTTGACTGTAAGCAAAAGAATGATGAAGCCTTGTCTTCTGGGCCACGCCCATCCAGAGTGGAGCTTCTCTCATTGTGAGCTGAGTGGGGAGAGGAAGTAAGGCGTGGCTCCAGTGTCACACACTCTAGCTGTTCTTAGTAAAATGTAATACATCTTCGTGAGTACATGTTTCTTTCTTTATTCCTCTAATTGACAGTCCAGTTGTGTTCTATTATAATAATTTTAAATGTTTCTAAAAATAATTTCAACAGCATAGTTGTTTCACTAGAGAGTGGGAACATGGGCACACTGAAATTCTAGGCATGGAACTCCAATAAGTACCTTTTTACTACTCATAATTTTACACTGTTTTTAATAATTTCTATACTGTCTGTGTAGTACTTTTCACATAAAGAGAAGTCAATGTTTAATGGAAAGAGTTACTGTTTTTTAAAAATAGGGGAAAATATTGACCAGAGTTCATTCGAGTTTTTCTGTAAAATCTGAACAAACTTTTTGGCCAACCCATATTATATTTTCAGAGATTATTTCTTTAATAACTAAAAAATAATCATTTGTATTTGGAACTTCAATTTTCTTCTAAACAGATGCTTCTAATCAGTTCAAAGGCACTTGAGAAGAATTGACTCTCTTTAGTATTCTAAGTCCTTTTGCAATGAGTTCTTAGGCCAAGACTTGACAGCTTTCAGTCATGACCCTATCCAAACTGAAAGTTGCTCAGTCATGTCCAACTCTTTGCTACCCTAGGGACTATACAGTCCATGAAATTCTCCAGGCCAGAATTTTGAAGTGGGTAACCTTTCCCTTCTTCAGGGGATCTTCCCAACCCAGGGATTGAACCCAGGTCTCCCGCTTTGCAGGCAGATTCTTTACCAGCTGAGCCACAAGGGAAGACCCTGTCCAAAGGAGAATGATGATTCTTCTCTCCCTTTTCTTGGCTGAGAATTCTTGAGGTCTCCATGGTATTCCTGCTCATCCCTGGACTCCATGGCATTCATCATGATTGTTTACTTGAAATCAAATTGATTCGAATGTGATGTGTGTCAAAAACTGTGAACAGTCTGAGATTTTCACCCTACATACAAGCTCCCAAGGCAGCATGCCACACACTTTGCTGGATGGTGACAAAGGATGCAAGGTTCTTAGCTGATAGGGAAAGGTGATTTATTCTCACAGCAAGAGCCAGAGCCACTTCATCATCATTTCCCTTTAGTTCCCAGAGCTCCAATTCCCACAGGGCAACTCTTGGGGAGTTCAGTGAGTTTTGCATATGCGATGACTGCTTTATAAGAGAGGAATCCTAAATTTAGAAAACCCTGACCTTTTATAATGGACAAGAATCTTGCCTGAAATTTGAACCAGACATGATGTTTATTATACTAGACAGTAAATAAACCTGCATATTTTTGCTCCAAAGGGAGACACTATCTTTGTCTTTCAAAGTTGTTTGCTATTTAACTGTCCTAGAAAAAAAAAAATAGTCTGGAACAAAGCTAGCCAATTGTGCTTGTGCATTCATATGTATATAAATGGGAGGGACCCATGGGGAATTGTCTCCCAAGAGTATGAATCACTTCATTCAGCATTTTTGCAATAAGTCAAAAGCAATATCTGAACGTGGGAACTTCACTGAAATGGAGTGTTTCATGTAGATAACATTTCTGTATAACTGAAGCTTATGCATGCAGGTGCCAAAATCTGAAAGGATAAATACTTACCATGGAAACATTACAAAAATATATAACAAATGTTTGTGGCATCTTAAGCAGATGGTGGAAACACTGCAGACATTTATAAGTGTGAAGGTATGAAAAGGTAGTTATAACCTGTTCTAAAAGACCTCAGTGTTTGGGGAAGATTTGAATGGTACTTGCATGAAAGGCTCTCCCAAATCTAATATGACAACCCTTTAGAGTGGGAATTGGCTAACTGTCTAGTCAAGTTCTGGAGAAGGCAATGGCACCCCACTCCAGTACTCTTGCCTGGAAAAATCCCATGGATAGAGGAGCCTGGTAGGCTGTAGTCCATAGGGTCGCTAAGAGTTGGACACAACTGAGCAACTTCCCTTTCACTTTTCACTTTCATGCATTGGAGAAGGAAATGGCAACCCACTCCAGTGTTCTTGCCTGGAGAATCCCAGGGACAGGGGAGCCTGCTGGGCTTCTGTCTATGGGGTCGCACAGAGTTGGACACAACCAGAGCGATGCAGCAGCAGCAGCAGCAGCAGCTAGTCAAGTTCAGCTGGTTAATTCATCAGAACCAAGAGTTATTTAGAAATAATTCTTTAGGAATTAAGCCCAGGGAATAACTTTGAAGAGTGACGGAGTTCTAGAATCTTATCCCTTGTCCATGGAGTGGTGAAAATGTGTTATACATTTATAGTACGTTAGCCAATCTACATCTTAAACATCACTAGTGTTTAAGTTGGGTTTCATTAATGAAAAGCCATCATTAACACCCATTGGGACATCCCTACTAATTTCACTAGTGAAAACCCATTTTTAATATTTGGTGTGGTAACTATATTTATATCCACTCCATTTCAATGTGGATCAAAATAGATGCAAACTCTTAAGTGACTCAATTTTTTTCCATATTTAATATTGCAGAATACATTATGATTATGGCAAAAGTCTGCCCTTAGAATGTATGGTAAAACTCATCTTCCTAGGCATTCATACTCTGCACAGGCACACAGAATAAGTTGATAGGCCTCATCATAAGGGGTTGCTGTTAGTCCCATTTTACAGCTAAAAAAACAGAGGCTTAGAAAGATTATGGAACTCAGGGTCATAAAGATGGGAAATGCAGACACAGCTCAGAGTCAGCATATACTTTTAATAAAACTGTATTTTTGATTGGAGTATAATTGCTTTACCATGTCGTGCCGCTGTATAACAGTGATCAGCTGTATGTGGCTTACACTTTTGTCCTGTGCTATAATTCACTGCTGGCTTCTGCTGCGTCTTTCGTTGTTTTCCCCATATTCTGTCTCTACCAAGTAGTCGATTTCCATTATTTCTTTCTTTTATGAGTCTTCTTTTTTCTGCTTCTACTGGTTAGCAAATTAAAATTCTCTGGGAGCTGAATATCTAGAAATGAGTTTTGGGGGCTTTCTGCCTTTAAGTAGCAGTCAGTAGGACTGAATGAAAGAGTAGAGCCTGGATTTGGTACTGTGACCCTGTGCAAGCTGCTTCCAGGATTCCTAAGGGCTGTGGAAATCTGATCTCTCAGTAAGTGGTTTGTGACTGTGTTTAATTTTAAGGTTAACAAAGGGGGGAATGGGAGCAGGTGATGGCTGGGTTGCGCTTGATGACTCCGGCTCCATACGGGAGCACGTTTCTGTGGTGACTGGCTGGTATTGTGTAAGGATGATTAGTAATTCCAACGACCAGCAGGGCCCAAGCCAGATTAATCTCCATATGGCAGAGGGACACAAGAGATCCAAGTGTAACCATCGATACACACAGGTCCCAACCTTATCTTCTTGCTGGCACAGACCGTGTCAGTTTCTCATTCTTCTTTGGAAATATATCATTTGATTCATGTGTGAAAGATCAGGGAGGGAGGAGTGTAAATCCCACTTTTGTTCAACCTTCTGGGCAGTTGATTCTGCTAATTTCGGCAGTATGCATGATATATAACAGGACGGCCACCTCTCAGATTTACAGTCTCTCCTTGGAGTCAAAATTAAGCAGGCACCCATTTATTAACATTTCAAAGAGAGAGACCTAAGTTCTGGTAGCCCTGCAAGTTTAGAGAATTTGGATGAGTGAAAAGCGCTTCTAAATCTCTTTATCCAAGCTTTTCACTGATGAGCACGCATGAGCATATGTGAGTGTCGAGAGTGTGTCCTTAGTATTTTCCCCGGGTATCTGCATAGCCTATTCTCTCGATTCAGTCAGGTCCCTGATCAAGTGTCTGTTATTGGGTAACTATTCCTTTATCGAACTATATGCAATGGGATCGTTCCCATCCCCTGCCACTGTCTCTTACTTCCCTTCTATTAATACTTTCTTTCTGTCTTTTCATAGATCCACCACCCAATATGTACCTATATGCTGGCTGGCTGATTCCCTACCTGAGTTTAAGCTTAGTGTGAACAAAGACTTTGTCTTAACCATGATTATATCCATCCTTAAAGCCTAGAACACTTTTCTGCCACATAGTAGGGATTCAATGCACATTTGATAAAGGAAAATGAGACAAAACATTTAGAAAGTTCCTTTGCCTTTCTCCAGTGGCAGTGTCATTACGGGAAATGTAGATAGGATCATTCAACATTCAAAATAAAGGACTTTAATTTGCACAACACTGTTGGCAAAGAATATTTCATTTAATTGCCATTAACCCTTGTCCTGGAATGACTCCATGCTGTTGAATTGCAAATATTTCTGTTTTCACTTGGCAGAAGCAGTGAAATTGTGTGGTAGCAACTATTAAATGTTTTTCTTTCTTACTTTTTTTAGCATGCAATCTACAGAACTATATTATCCTTAATAGCAAGACACCAATAATAAGCATTTTGATTAAGATGAGTTGGAGAAAGGCCAAAAGCTAATAAGGGAAAAAAAATGTGGCCTCTTCAAGTTAAGTAAATTGACTATATAATGAGAAAAAAGTTTAAATTAGTTACCAGTGGCCCCAAAATGAAGCATTAGTGATGTTTATTACTGGAAATCTGCAGAACCTATAATTAATTATTCTGTGATTTTTCCTTAAAGCTTAATTTAACCAGTAGCCATAATAATACAGAAAACCTTTCAGGAAAAGAAGATTATTATGAAAAAGGTGGGATTTGCCCAACAACCCTTAGATAATGTAGTGTTCCCGAACCCTCATGTTTCACAATATGCTGCTGTCCGGTGTCCGTGGACTGTATGACCTCCTACACTTCAAACCCGTGGTCAAAGACTGTTTCTTTCTTTCTGAAGTTTTTAAAATTTTGTTTTGTTTATTTTTGGCTGCGCTGGGTCTTCGCTGCTGCAGTGGGCTTTCTTTAGTTGTGGCAACGAGAGGGTCCAGCCTACTCTCTAGTTGCAGTAGAACTTCTCATCGCGGCGGCTTCTCTCATTGCTGAGCACAGGCTCCAGGCATGCAGGCTTTAGTAGTTATGGCCCCCCGGCTTAGATGCTCCTTGGCGTGTGGAACCTTCCCAGAGTAGGGATGGAACCGCTGTCTCTGCATTAGGAAGCAGATTCCTAACCACTGGACCATCAGGGAAATCCTGTCAAAGGCTGTTTCTACAGTTGGTCATATTGATCCAAATTCATTCTGTTTTTCCCTAATTTATAAAGGTCTTCCTTCAACCCTTATTTATCTATTTATTTTTTCTTCTCAGTTCTCAATCCAGCTAACAATCCCAGCCCAGCCCTCGTCTTTATGGACCAACTCCTTTCTACCTCTCTTGGACAGCTCTGCCTGGCTATGCCAGTTCATGTCTGAATACCCACTGGCATATAAAACTATGCTGCTGCTGATCTCAAATATTTATTGAGATCTTGCAGTGTTCCAGAACTAGAGTTTACTTTACTTTACTTAATGAATTTACTTCTCATTTAATCCTCCCAATACCCTGTGAGATAAATGCTATTAATACCATTATCTACATGTAGGTTAAAAGGATTAGATGATGCCTGAGACGATTTGCCCTATAGAGGTGAGGAGGTGAGGTCTGTAGTCAAACCCAGTTCTACTACACAGAACTTAATTCCATGCTATCTTATGGTTATTGTTGTTTAATGTCTCCTTTTTGCCTGCCACCCTAGATTGGAAGATCGTTTAAGACAGAAGACTCACTCTGTATGTCTTTGGTACACCGTTTAAAGATTTTGATGATCACCAAGTGGACTTCAATAAACAGTTGCTGATCATTTGACCAGTCCATTCTGAAGGAGATCAGCCCTGGGATTTCTTTGGAGGGAATGATGCTGAAGCTGAAACTCCAGTACTTTGGCCACCTCATGTGAAGAGTTGACTCATTGGAAAAGACCCTGATGCTGGGAAATATTGAAGGCAGGAGGAGAAGGGGATGACAGAGGATGAGATGGCTGGATGGCATCACTGACTCGATGAACGTGAGTCTGAGTGAACTCCGGGAGTTGGTGATGGACAGGGAGGCCTGGCGTGCTGCAATTCATGGGGTCACAAAGAGTAGGACACGACTGAGCGACTGAACTGAACTGAACTGATCATTTGACAGTGCAGTCTAAGAATATGTCCTCTTTCCAAGTCCCAGAGGAGAGCGATGACTCAATTCTTGTTGATTGTTTCTTGTTGTCCTGTACTTGAGAGGCTCTGGAGACAGTTTCTTCACTATCAGAGATAAGTTATTTGATATACCCAAACCCAACCTAAGGCACTGCTTTTTCTCAGTGACTTAATGGCTTGGCTAAATAATGTCTATTCCTTTATCTTTTTCTCATAGAAAGTACTGAAAATAACTTCAGTCAGTCACAGGAGTGATCTGACAGTCCATTCATTGTCCTTCAATCAATCATAGTATCAGTTCAGTTCAGTTCAGTGGCTCAGTCGTGTCTGATTCCTTGAGACCCCATGGACTGCAGCACGCCAGGTTTCCCTGTCCATCACCAACTCCTGGAGCTTGCTCAAACTCATGTCCGTTGAGTTGGTGATGTCATCCAATCATCTCATCCTCTGTCATCCCCTTCTCCTCCTGCCTTCAATCTTTCAGTATGTCTAGTCAAAGGTATGGTTTTTCCGGTAGTCATGTATGGCTGTGAGAGTTGGACTGTAAAGAAAGCTGAGAGCTGAAGAATTGATGCTTTTGAACGGTGGTGTTGGAGAAGACTCTTGAGAGTCCCTTGGACAGCAAGGAGATCAAACCAGTCAATCATAGAATATCTGAGCTCAAAATGACAGAGAGGGACATTTGATTCATTCTCTTCTTACAGGAAAGGAAACTGAGACTGGTTGACCAGTAAGTGGTCCCTTGAGCCACACCCAAGGCACAAAGGGTACTGAGTGAGGGCTTGCCCACTGACCCCTTGATCTAGAGTTTTAAGGAAATGAAACATCAACAAAGCAGGATAATAAGTTATTTTTTTAAGAGTTCATAGAAGGCAGAGAATTCTCGTTGTGGACTTAGGGTGGTTAGGAAGAGCATCTCGCAGGAAGATACGTCTGAGTTGGGAATGAAAGGTTGTGAAAGATTTTGCAAAGAGGAAAAGATGGGAAAGGGTTCTGGAATAGAGCAATATAAACATAATAAAGTCAGAGCCAGTGGTTGGGAGCTCTGAGAGTGTTTGGCCAGGAGCAGCTCTTGACAGTGGGGAGAAGATCCCTGCTGTCAGAGATGCATGCATCCAGAGGACAAGCCTAAGAAATGTGGCAAATAGAAGTTACAAAGGTTTTTCACCATGAAGGTGATGTGATAGACGTGTTTCATGAAAATGTATCTAATTGTGGTTTGCACGTTGAACTTGAGTGGGAAGAAACTGGAGGCAGTCCAACCAATTTACAGGCTGCCTGAGGTGCTTTCGGGATGATTACCTTGGAGTTTCCACATATGATAGTGAAGTCAGTCAGGATCCGATAACAAAAGAGAAATGAGATTTCATTTTTGGTCTCAACCTTTTCCTGGTGAATGGAAGGAGGGCTTTTTGTGGGGGAGGTGTGTTAGACATGGAGGTGCTCCCCCTGGATTCCCACTCAGGAAAGAACTTGATGTGAACCGTGGGGGGGCTTGGGTCATCAGGTAGCCCCCCAGCTCTCAGCATGGTCAGAATCTCGGTGCTTGGGAGCTATCAAACCCTGCCTCTGGTTCTGAAGCTGGCCGTTTCTGCCTGATGCTGTTCATTCTGATGGACAGTGCTTGCTTCAGGGCTCCCAAATGTGTGGGACCTCTGTTGAAGTTCACCTTCTCCCTTTCTTCATTTCTGTTTTCACTCCTTCCCGTTAAAGTGTTGATCCCTAACCCATGCTGCTGCTGCTGTTGCTGCTGCTAAGTTGCTTCAGTCATGTCCAACTCTGCATGACCGCATAGACGGCAGCCCACCAGACTCCCCCATCCCTGGGATTCTCCAGGCAAGAACAGTGGAGTGGGTTGCCATTTCCTTCTCCAATGCATGAAAGTGAAAAGTGAAAGTGAAGTCACTCAGTCGTGCCCGACTCTTAGCAACCCCATGGACTGCAGCCTACCAGGCTCCTCTATCCATGGGCTTTTCCAGGCTAGAGTGCTGGGGTGGGTTGCCATTGCCTTCTCCGTCCCTAACCCATATACTTCTACAAAACTCTACCATGGCATTTCCAGAGAGCTCAACCTGTGACAAGAGTGCAGGCAAGGAAGCAGACCAGAGGAGGCAACCCAGAGCTGTGCATGACATACTGAAGCACACCTGTGATAGTTTTCTGCTTTCTACCTGGGAGATATTTAGGGCTAATGATCTGATTGAAAAGAGGGCTAGAGAATTGTCTGAATCTGCTCTTGCACATATAGAATTAGTAAGGGAATAATTTCCACACCAGAGAAGTGGTGGTGGGTGCTTGGTTGTGGTGATGAGACTATGGAAGCAGGGTTGGGTGTGGTGTAGCCTTCCTCAGGCCCTAAGCCACTTTTTGGTACTGCCAAAATTTATTTTCCATTCCTTTAAATGATGGCAGCAACTTTTGTTATTGGGTTGGTCAAAAAGTTCGTTTGAATTGTTTCATTACATCTTATGGAAAAAGCCAGAATGGACTTATTGGCCAACCCAGTATCATTTTCTGTAAAATAAAGATGGGCTGGGTTGTTATGCTCCATATCCAGCAACTCCAAAATCTCATCGACAAAGAATAATGGAGGCTTAGTTCTTTCACCTAACACATGATCACAGCAGGTATTCTGGGGACTCTTGCTTTGTGTGGATGTGGTTGTGCAAACTTGCAGTGCTAAACACTTCTTCCTGCAATGATTCTTTTTGCTGTTCACCATGCTGGTGGCCACAACAGAGGGTAAAATAGATCTGGAAGGTCTCATATTCAGATTAAATGCTTGATCTGGGACATGGTATACATGACTTGCACTCACACTTACTAGGCAAAAATATTCACATGGACTCCACCTAGGAAGTGCATTCCTGTTATGTATGAGCCTAGAAGAGGAGAGACACAGAGATGTTTGGTGAAGACCACAGGTAATTAAAAGATTTTCGTTTTCTCTTTCTTTCTTTCTAATATCTTGCTTCTATTACTTTCCACGTGGCTTCCTGAACTATAGACAGTGCTGAGGGTCTTTAAGGATTTCAAAGGATTGAGAGTCATCATAGAGAGGAGACTCCCCTCTAGCCCTGATAGAATTTTTTCTCTGTGTGTGTAACATTCTTTACAAAGTGAGGTTAAAAAATTCCTTGTAGAATTTAGTTAAACATGTGCACAGCAACACAAAATGGAAGGAGGGAGAGAACTGGTTGAAGAGGCAAGGATATAATGGAAATTCCATTTTGGTGTTCATTATAATGTCACTCCTCCAGCAAAATTACCTTGTATCCCTGACAAAGATGAAAAGCTTTATTGCTTCTAGTTATCAGCAACAACTCCTCTCATTAACCGTTCATCTCACCACTTACACAGTCATTTATCTAAATGTATATGTAAGATTAAAAATAAATAAATGAACTAATCCATAAGAGCACACATACATAGACAGGTAAGGAGATGAGATGGGAGAAATGCTAGGAAAAATGGAAAATAATATGAAAACCATATTTCACAAGGCACAGGAAGAGCTTTTGCATTAGCTCATCCATCTCGTTATCTTTCTAGAAGACATTTCAATAATCACTTTCGCAAAGATAGTTTTTCCAGGTTCAATTTTTTCTTGCTTAAATGTAGGCTCTGAAAAATGCATGTTTTCTAGAAATGTTCACCTTTACCACTAATGTTGATTCCAGCTAGAGATTAGGAAAGTTTATTCTTTAAAATCCAGTTACCTAAATGGTTTCAGCATCACCAAAGGTAGAAGAAGAGAGAGAATGCCTGAATTGCAATTAGAATATTTCAGGTTGGAGAAAAGAAGATATCTCTTGTTTGAAAAGATGACTGCACACTAGAGTAGTTTATGATAAAAATAAGAAGGACCATGTATTGTGAGCCTCTGCTTACTATATTTCTAACACTGGGTTGAGTATTCATGTAGGTTATTTCTAATCTTCACAGTTACTCCATGATATGGGCATATATTAATATCCCAGTGTCCAATAAAAAAGGCTCAGAAAGGTTAAATAACTTGCCTAAAGATACACAGGATAAAAAGCAGCAAAAGCAAGATGCAAACCCAGGTCTGAGAAAACCACTATGTGTTGAAGGAGGGTGGTGATGATGATGATGATGATAGCAGTTATGGCGATAGAGAGCACTTATATATACCCCCTCTCTCATAAGCACTGCTGCTGAGTCACTTCAGTCGTGTCCGACTCTGTGCGACACCATAGACAGCAGCCCACCAGGCTCCCCCGTCCCTGGGATTCTCCAGGCAAGAACACTGGAGTGGGTTGCCATTTCCCTCTCCAATGCATGAAAGTGAAAAGCGAAAGTGAAGTCGTTCAGTCGTATCCCACTCTTAGCAACCCCATGGACTGCAGCCTACCAGGCTCCTCCATCCATGGGATTTTCCAGGCAAGAGTACTGGAGTGGGGTGCCATTGCCTTCTCCGCTCATAAGCACTATCGATGGATTAACTCATTTAATCCTCAGAAAATCCATTGAGCTCTAGTATAGCAATTTACAGATGAAGACATTGATTTGAAACTAAGAGATGTTAAGGTAGAAGTGGTTATGTGTAAAAAAAAAAGTGACCAAGACCAACTTTGATTAATTTTCACTCCTTGTAACATAGCATGAGGCAATGTACAGAACTGTAGTTCTCTTTCCCCACTTGTCCTCTTTTCTTCCAGTATTAGTATTGTTAGCCACAGGATATTGTGAAGGATAATGGTTAAGCATGTGAACTCTGAAACCAGACTGTCTGAATTCTAATCAGAGCTGAATGGATTTGGCGAGAAATTCCTGTGTTTCTTAGGGCTGCCATAACAAATTACCCAACATTGAGTGGTTTAAAACAACAGAAATGTATTGTCTCATGGTTCTGGAGGCCAGAAGCATAAAATCAAGTTGTAAGTAGAATTTTATTCCCTCTGAAGTTGCAGGGGACGGATCTGTTCCAGGTCTCTCTCCTTGCTTCCTGTGGTTGCTGACAATTCTTTGTCTTCTCTGGCTTGTAGATCACTCCAGTCTCTGCCTCTGTCTTCATATGGCATTCTCTATGTGCCTTTGTGGTTCCAAATTTTCTTCTTCTAATACAGATTCCAATCACATTAGGTTTAAGGCCCACCCCAATTAAGTATGACCAGGGGCTTCCCTGGTGGCTCAGATGGTAAAGAATCTGCCTACAATGTGGGAGACCTGGGTTCAAGCTCTGGGTTGGGAAGATCCCCTGGAGAAGGCCAGGGCAATCCACTCCAGTACTCTTGCCTGGAGAATTCCATGGACAGAGAAGCCTGGTGGACTACAATCCATGGGTCATAATGAGTCAGACACAATTGAGTGACTATCACTTTCACTTTCATCTTGATTATATCTGTAAAGACCTAATTTCCAAATATGATTACAAGTTCTAGGTAGACATGAATTTGGGGGGTTACTATTCAACTCAGTACTGTTCATAAAATGCTCTAAGTTATTTTCATGAGTAAAATGATGATAAAAATTATATCTATGTGACAGGCATGTTGTAATACCTGACATAAAGAACAGAGCTCAGCACAAATCAAGTAGTAATCAAGTGTTAATACTATTAACTTCTACTCAAAATCTGATAGGATCAAGAGTTATGCATGGGGTTAGCAGATGCAAACATTATTTATAGAATGGATAAACAACAGGGTAGTATTGTATAGCACAGGGAGCTATAGTCAGTATCCTGTGACTTAAGCCACAATGGAAAATAATATTCCAAAATAATGTATATAGGTATAACTGAATCACTTTGCTGTACAGCAGAAATTAACACAACATTGTAAATCAACTCCGCATGTGCTAAGTTTCTTCAGTTGTGTCCAGCTCTCTACAGTCCCATGTACAGTAGCCCACCAGGCTTCACTGTCTGTGGGATTTTTCAGGTCAGAATACTGGGGTGGGTTGCCATTTCCTCCTCCAGGGGATCTTCCCAACCCAGGGATTGAGCCTACACCTCCCGCTCCTGTGCTGTAGGCAGATTCTTTACCTACTGAGTCATGGACTATACTTGAATTAAAAAGTGTTGTTAGACCTGATCCTATTAAAAATAGGTATGTGCATTTTCCCCTAGCCCTTGCATTTCTCTGTAAATTAATAGAGCTGATGGCTATAACTGCTGCTTACAGAATTTGGTTTTATTGCAGCAAGGCAGGCTTTGATCTCAATCAGTGCAAAACAGAGGAAGGTCAATACACAAGTCATTCTTTACATAGTGACATAAAAATTCTGAATTTTATTCTGTATATTTTTGGAGGGAGAGTCTTCCCCTTTCCTTTCCTATAGCTTAGTATCTTTTCTCTGTCAAGATTTTGCATCTAGCAAGATGTGTGCAGGGTATCAAAGGGAACTTTCATTGTGACCCAGGCATAAGAAATGATTAGATTCATGCAGCAAATAAGTGAATTGAAACAATTGTATCTGCTGCTCTGAGTGAAATGAGATTTCACTTTGGGGCTTGCTAGCTACCCAGCCCTGAAACAAATTAAAATAAGATTACCTGACAGTGCAGAGGTTTCTATGGTTTAAAAATAAATCCTATAGTCAGCTGCTGATTCTGCATAGTAATTTCTTAATAAGTACAATGAGTGATTTATCACTGGATTGTGTCACTATTTATTTTCAATCACAGATCTTAAAACTGGAGGGTTCCTGAGAGGGTTACCACTGAGAAAATATTTATCTACTTGGGTTCGTAATGGCATGTGACATATGACATGCTTCATTTCCACCCTAGCCAACCCTCCTTGGACACCTCCATGCCATTCTTAGCCCCCAGTTTGTAGCATTTGAATATGCAGGAACAATTTTTGAAAAATAAAAGTTTGGTTCAACAGAAAAAAGAAAAGCCTCAGAAAATGAAAGCAAACCCAAACCCTGGCTATTAGTTACCATCAGTGGGAGCCAGAGTTAAAGGAAGTTACACTCAATGGCGCAGTGTAGTTTCTGAGGATTTAAGTATAGCTAAACCTTGCAAACACCCTCTTCCAACAACACAAGAGAAGACTCTAAACATGGACATCACCAGATGGTCAACACCAAAATCAGATTGATCATATTCTTTGCAGCCAAAGATGGAGAAGCTCTATACAGTCAGCAAAAACAAGACCAGGAGCTGACTGGCTCAGACCATGAACTCCTTATTGCCAAATTCAGACCTAAATTTAAGAAAGTGGGGAAAACCACTAGACCATTCAGGTATGACCTAAATCAAATCCCTTATGATTATACAGTGGAAGTGAGAAATAGATTTAAGGGCCTAGATCTGATAGATAGAGTGCCTGATGAACTATGGAATGAGGTTCATGACATTGGACAGGAGACAGGGATCAAGACCATCCCCATGGAAAATAAATGCAAAAAAGCAAAATGGCTGTCTGGGGAGGCCTTACAAATAGCTGTGAAAAGAAGAGAAGCGAAAAGCAAAGGAGAAAAAGAAAGATATAAGCATCTGAATGCAGAGTTCCAAAGAATAGCAAGGAGAGATAAGAAAGCCTTCCTCAGTGAAAAATGCAAAGAAACAGAGGAAAACAACAGAATGGGAAAGACTAGAGATCTCTTCAAGAAAATTAGAGATACCAAGGGAACATTTCATGCAAAGATGGGCATAATAAAGGACAGAAATGGTATGGACCTAACAGAAGCAGAAGATATTAAGAAGAGGTGGCAAGAATACATAGAACAACTATCCAAAAAATATCTTCACGACCAAGATAATCATGATGGTGTGATGATTTACCTGGAGCCAGACATCCTGGAATGTGAAGTCAAATGGGCCTTAGGAAGCATCACTACAAACAAAGCTAGTGGAGGTGATGGAATTCCAATTGAACTATTGCAAATCCTGAAAGATGATGCTGTGAAAGTGCTGCACTCAACATGCTAGCAAATTTGGAAAACTCAGCAGTGGCTACAGGACTGGAAAAGGTCATTTTTCATTCCAGTCCCAAAGAAAGGCAATGCCAAAGAATGCTCAAACTACCACACAATTGCACTCATCTCACACACTAGTGAAGTGATGCTCGAAATTCTCCAAGCCAGGCTTCAGCAATACATAAACCATGAACTTCCAGATGTTCAAGCTGGTTTTAGAAAAGGCAGAGGAACCAGAAATCAAATTCCCAACATTCGCTGGATCATGGAAAAAGCAAGAGTTCCAGACAATCACCTATTTCAGCTTTATTGACTATGCCAAAGCCTGTGACTGTGTGGATCACAATAAACTGTGGAAAATTCTTAAGGAGAAGGGAATACCAGACCACCTGACCTGCCTCTTGAGAAACCTGTATGCAGGTCAAGAAGCAACAGTTAGAACTGGACATGGAACAACAGACTGGTTCCAAATAAGAAAAGGAATACATCAAGGCTGTATATTGTAACCCTGCTTATTTAACTTATATGCAGAGTACATCATGAGAAACGCTGGGCTGGAAGAAGCACAAGCTGGAATCAAGATTGCCAGGAGAAATATCAATCACCTCAGATATGCAGATGACACCACCCTTATGGCAGAAAGTGAAGAGGAACTAAAAAGCCTCTTGATAAAAGTGAAAGAGGAGAGTGAAAAAGTTGGCTTAAAGCTCAACATTTGGAAAATAAAGATCATGGCATCCGGTCCCATCACTTCCTGGGAAATAGATGGGGAAACAGTGGAAACAGTGTCAGACTTTATTTTTGGGGGCTCCAAAATCACTGCAGATGGTGACTGCAGCCATGAAATTAAAAGAGGTTAGTCCTTGGAAGGAAAGTTGTGACCAACCTAGATAACATATTGAAAAGCAGAGACATTACTTTGCCAACAAAGGTCCGTCTAGTCAAGGCTATGGTTTTTCCAGTGGTCATGTATGGACATGAGAGTTGGACTGTGAAGAAAGCTGAGTGCTGAAGAATTGATGCTTTTGAACTGTGGTGTTGGAGAAGACTCTTGAGAGTCCCTTGGACTGCAAGGAGATACAACCAGTTCATTCTAAAGGAGATCAGTCCTGGTGTTCTATGGAAGGAATGATGCTAAAGCTGAAACTCCAATACTTTGGCCACTTCATGTGAAGAGTTGACTCATTGGAAAAGACTCTGATGCTGGAGGGATTGGGGGCAGGAGGACAAGGGGATGACAGAGGATGAAGTGGCTGGATGGCATCACCAACTCGATGGACATGAGTTTGGGTGAACTCCAGGAGTTGGTGATGGACAGAGGCCTGGTGTGCTGCAATTCATGGGGTCACAAAGAGTTGGACATGACTGAGTGACTGAACTGAACTGAAACCTTGCTGAGTTGCAGTTCTTTGGGGTTTATATCAATTAAATTTTTCAAGTTTAGGAAAAATGATTGTGTAAGCTCTCATTTTACTCAAGGAGAGTTTCTTTTCTAAATTACTCTTGGCAGAACTCCCACAAATAATTTTTAAAATTGATTTTGCTTTGCTGTATTTTAATTTTTAATGAATGCATATTTTGTATGTGCCATGAAGGTATTGCTTTTCTTGTGAAAAACTTGCATTCACAGTGGTCATTTCCAGGGTAAGTGAATGGGCATTCCACTTGAACTCTATCTAAAAAGAGTTTGTGATGTGGTCATGACAAGTTAAACTAATGGTAATAGAAAAGTAATAGAGGATAATAACAAAGAGACTACAATGAAATGCTATATTTCTTTCCTGATAGCATGTACTATTTGGTTTGAAATTGAAACAAACAAAGAACTGTGCTGGGCTCTGAAAGGATTTTGTTTGACTTGCCACTGAGTCAAACTCTGAGGTTAGGACAAGTTTTAGTCTTGTCTGTCTTGGGCTCCATCCACCATCATATCCTCCCCTGTTAAATGTGGTGTGTGTGCTAAGTTGCATCAGTCGTGTCTGACTCTTTGCAAGTCCATGACTGTAGCCCACCAGGCTCCTCTGTTCATGGAGTTTTCCAGGGAAGAATAGTGGAGTGGGTTGCCGTGCTCTCCTCCAGGGGATCTTCCTGACCCAGGGATCGAACCCATGTCTTTTACATCTCCTGCCTTGGCAGGCAGGTTCTTTATCACTAGCACCACCTGTGAAGCCCCTGTTAAATGACATACCTGTGTCCAAAACCCTTAAGTGTCTTCTTGTTCTGAAATTCAAAGTCATTGATGTCATTGATGAAGATGGCCATTGCCCAAAGAGTATGAGGCACTTTATGAGTCTGATTTTTTTTAACTGATCTTAAAAGCACTTAAAACAAAACAAAGTGATAAACAATCAAGTTCATTCATTTAGATGAAAGTGGCCCAGTCTTGTGAGTCTGGTGTCAGATGTCCCCCATTAAACATACTGCATTATGTTATAAGACAGAATTTATACTGATCTTGTAATCAAGAGAACTGGATCCAACCCCTGGCTTTGCTATTTTCTGGGAGAATATCCTATTCTCTTTAGAGTTCACTTTCCTTAACTGTAAAATGAGAACAGCGATATCTTCCCTATTCACTGTATGGGATGTTTATGATGAGCCAGTAAGATTTGTACTTGAAAGTCATTGGCAAGCTATAGAGTATCCTAAGCTGAACCTCTGCCCTAAAGATTTCTAGATCATGTAGAACATATATATCCTTCTAGGAGATTGGCTCGGATGGCAAAGAATCCGTCTGCAATGCAGGAGACCTGGGTTTGATCCCTGGGTTGGGAGGACCCTCTGGAGGAGGGCTTGGCAACCTACTCAGGTATTTTTGCCTGGAGAATCCCCTTGGACAGAGAAGCCTGGTGGGGTATGGTCCATAGCATCACAAAGAATCAGACATGACTGTGCGACTAAGTGCTATTGCACAAGGAAAGAACATCAAATTTCACTTTGTTCCCTCAAACAAATCTAGAACCCCTACCATTCTATGTAGAATTATGCCCTACAAATTTTTTTTTAGGAAGTAAGCCTCCAAAACATCATGCACCTACAAATCTCAAGTGCTTATATCATCTCTGGTTACCTTTTCATGAGCACTGTTCCCAACCTTAGATAGTCCCTAGAAAGAGTTCCTGGATCTTTCTCTCTCTGTTCTTGGCCATCAGGGCTTGGCCAAGACATTTTTTCTGCAAATGTCTTTAGACTGAGATCTCCTTTGGCTTAGGAATTCTCTCCTGGCTCTTAACATGTCTTTAAGAGCATCTGTAAGTTATTCAATTTTTACTCCTTCATCCAGTAAAAATATTCTTTAATATTGCTATGTACTTGGTGCTTTAGAGCTTAGTTACATCCATCACCAGCTCAATGGACATGAGTTTAAGCAAGCTCTGGGAGTTGGTGATGGACAGGGAAGCCTGGCGTGCTGCAGTCCATGGGGTCGCAAAGAGTCAGACACAACTGCACGACTAAACTGAACTGAACTGAAGTGAGAGCTTTGAACTTGACAAAATCCTGATTCCTATGCACTTCATAAATGATAAAAGGCAGCACAGTTCTTTAGGACCTCTGGAACCAATTCTTATGGTACATCAGGAAAGCATGTTATTTCCCATTCCTTAAAAACACTCCTTTTAAAATCTCCCTTTCTCCTGAGAAAACAGGGAAAATGTTCCACACAAGGAATAGTTCTTCTTGTCTTTCTTGTATTCTCTAGAAGGAACTTTCTTATAAAGACTCAGGAAATAGCTACTTTTTAGAGTTGTGCAGTTAACATAATGTGGAGACCTGCTTTGCATTTATTTTCTTTGTAAATTATAAATTCTGATGGCCCTAGATGTGGTCATCAATATCAGAGAAGAATCTGAGAAACAGAATCTTCTGTATTCACCACATCACATTCATTTACGTTGTTTCCATTTATCAGCTTCAACCTCCTCTCTGTAGACTGACCTGGTCCAGGAATCTTTTCTGGTGATCTTGTCCTGTCATTGGTGTCAGGGGGCAGTGACATCATGCTTTTCTCAAAGTCAGGAGCAGAGCATGTGGCTGAGCCCCACCTCACAACTGCAAATGAGTGTAGAGCTATCACAGATTTGCAGAACAAAGCCGGGAGCCTAATGCAGTGTAATTGCTAATCATCATCAGTGTTGATTAGTCTATTGAAGGAGAGAGAGTGAATCAGCAACTGTCCCCCACTGCTATGTAACAGATGAGAAGACTGTGTTGGCAGGAAGGCAATGGATCTCATGTGTCTCGACAGGGTGGAAGTGACTCAGAGCCCAAATTAAGAAAGTGCAACCAACCCAGCATTACTGCAGCTGGTTGGATTCCCAAGCCAATACCAGGATACTCAGCGTCAACTGGCATGTGAATGAACATCTACTGGATATCTCTTGCTCTCTCATGTTCTTGCTCTCTCTTCTCTCACCCACGCTGCAGGCTTTATTGAAATATAATTGCCATGCCATAAAATTTGCCTGCCTATATGTGCAATTCAGTGACTCTTAATAAATTTAGAGACTTGTCCAACCATGAGTTCAAACCAGTTTAGAACATGTTCATCAATCCCCAGGAGATTTCTCATGTTCCTTGCAGTCAATACTCATTTCCACCCCTAGTCTCAAATAGCCGCTCATCTAAATATACTTTCTGTCTCTGTGGGTTTGGCTTTGCTGGGCATTTCATACAGGAACCATTCATGATTTAGTTTTCTATGTCTTGCTTTTTTTCATTTAACGTGATGTTTTTGAGGTCCACTCATGAAGTAGTATGTATCAGGAGCTCTTTTCTTTTTCTACATGAATAGTATTCTGCTGTATGGATATATCACATTCTGTTTTTCCATTCATCCACTGAACCGTATAATATGAAGTCTTTTGTGATGGATTTCTTTCACATAACATATGATTCCAAGGTTCATTTGTATTGTAGCATTTCATTTCTTCAATTGTTGAATGATATACCATTATATGGATATGGCATATTTATCTGTTCATCAGTTTATGGAGACTTAAGTTGTAACTTTTTTGGTTACTATGAAAAATGCTGCCATGAACATTCATTTACAAGGCTTTGTGTATATTTCTTTTCATTTGTATCATCTATATCTGAGTAGAATTGCTGAGTGGTAATATGGTAATAAGGGTGTTTAAACTTTTTATCAGTCCATTTTCCAAACTAGTTGCATCATTTTACATTCCAAATTATAATATATAGTGTTCCAACTTCTCCATATCCTCATCCAAATTTGTTAATATATTTTATTGCAGCCACTTTAGTGAGTATGAAGTACATCTCACTGTGCTTTTAAGTTGCAGTTACCTGTTGGCTGATGATTTTTATGTGCTTATTGACAATTTGTATATCTTCCTTTGAGAAATGTCCATTTGAATCCATTATCTACTGTTAATAAAATTATTTGTTTTATTACTGTGCTGTAAGAATTCTTTATGTAGTCTAGATACAATTTCCTTATGCAATATGTAAAATGCAAGTGTTCATTTTCCATTGTATCGGTTGTCTTTTTATTAATATTTTCCAGTGGTATCTCTGGAAGCATGAAGGTTTTAGTATTGATGAAGTTCAATTCATCTATTTTATAATTTTGTTAATTGTATTTTTGGTGTCATATGCAGTAAACCATTGTCTAAACTACCATCATAAAGATTTGGTCCTGTTTCTGCTAAGGGTTAAAGGCATTGCTCTTATATTAGGTACGTGATCCATATTGAGTAAATCTTTGTATATGGTATAAGGCAGGAGGTCCACATTTCCAAATTTCTTTTCTGGTTTTTTTTTTTTTTTTTTCCTTATAGATATCCAGTTATACCAGCAACATTTGCTGGTCAAATTTACCAGTAATATAGGGCTTCCCTGGTGGCTCAGAGGGTAAAGAATCCTCCTGCAAGGCAGGAGACTTGGGTTCAATCCCTGAGTCAGGATGATCCCCTGGAGAAGGAAATGGTAACTCACTCCTGGAGAATTCTATGGAGAGGAGCCTGGTGGGCTACAGTCCATGAGATCACAAAGAATAGGACTAAGCAACTAACACACACACACATAATCTTGGCCTGGGTTTCTATTTTTGGATAGTGATTTTGATTGCTAAGTCAATCACTTTATTTTTTGCAAGTTTTTCCAGATTTGGTTTTTACCTTGAAAGAGACGGTTTTGGTAATTTTTGTCCTTTTGGAGTTTCTCTATTTTATCTGTTATATGATTTGACATTTATTTGTTTATAGCATTCTGCTATGATCTAGTTTGTTTTTGTGAAGTTGGTAGTATATTTTATTTCTCTTTTTACTCATTTGAGTCTTCTCATTTTTATTGTTCATTTTAGCTAAAAATTTGTCAGTTGCATTGATTTTTCAAAAAACTAACTGAGGGACTGGGGGCCAGAGGAGAAGGGGACGACAGAGGATGAGATGGCTGGATGGCATCATGGACTCGATGGACATGAGTTTGAGTGAACTCTGGGAGTTGGTGATGGACAGGGAGGCCTGGCGTGCTGTGATTCATGGGGTCGCAAAGAGTCAGACACGACTGAGCGACTGAACTGAACTGAACTGAACTGAACTCTTGATGTTCTTGCCTCGAGAGTCCCAGGGACAGGGGAGCCTGGTGGGCTGCCGTCTGTGGGGTCGCACAGAGTCGGACACGACTGAAGCGACTCAGCAGCAGCAGCAGTCTCTATTTTATTGTGTACCACTGTTAGCTTTATCACTTCTTCTTGCTCTTGGGTTAATTTATTTTTCATTTACTGTGTCTTAAAGGAAAAGACTTTGTTATTTTGAGTTTTTAAAATTTCTCAAAAAGTATTTGCAGTTATAAATTTGTAAGTACTGCTTTAACTATATCCCATAAATTTTAATATGTTCTGTCTTTGTATTCATTGATCTCAAAATATTTTAAAATTTCCCTTATGACTTTTCCCCCCGAACCATTGATTATTTAGGAGTTACTTAATTTCCACATGCTTGCAAATTCTCTAAATTTGTTTCTCATATTTATATCTAACTTTATTCCTTTGTGGTCAGATAATCTGTTTTTAAAAATAACTCCATTTCTGGGAATTCCCTGATGGTCCAGTGGTGAGGGCTCTGTGTTTCCGCTGCAGGGGGATGGGTTTGCTCTCTGTCCAGGAAACTAAGATCCTGCATGCCATGCCCCATCAGTTCAGTTCAGTCACTCAGTCATGTCCTACTCTTTGCGACCCCATGAATCACAGCACGCCAGGCCTCCCTGTCCATCACCAACTCTGGGAGTTCACTCAAACTCACGTCCATCGAGTCGGTGATGCCATCCAGCCATCTTATCCTCTGTCGTCCCCTTCTTCTCCTGCCCCCAATCCCTCCCAGCATCCCTCCCAGTCTTTTCCAATGAGTCAACTCTTCACATGAGGTGGCCAAAGTACTGGAGTTTCAGCTTTAGCATCATTCCTTCCAAAGAAATCCCAGGGCTGATCTCCTTCAGAATGGACTGGTTGGATCTCCTTGCAGTCCAAGGGACTCTCAAGAGGCTTCTCCAACACCAGAGTTCATAGCACAGCCAAATAATAATAATAATTCCATTTATTTTGCATTTTAAATCTTCAGTGAGAAATGTATATTCTGCTATGTTAAGTAGAATGTTATATGGCTGTCTGCTAGTTTTTAGTGGTGTTTAATTCTTCTATTTCCTTTTTTTAATTCTCAACCTAGTTGTTCTGTCAATTAGTGAATGTAAGACATCGAAGGCTCCAGCTACTGTTTATTGTTGAGTTGTCTAATTCTCTCTTTAGTCGTTGTCAATTTTTGCTTCATGTAACTTAGGCCTCTGTGGGTAGGTGTGTATAATTGTTACATCTTTTTGATGAATTGACCTTCTCATTATTATAGTATGTCCCTCTTTATCTCTAATAATATACTTCTCTTGCAGTCTATTTTTGCCTGATGTTGGTATAAATACTCCAACTGTTTTCATGGTTTCTTTTCCTTTTTCTGCTTTTTAAAAAATTTCTATTTATATCTGAGTTGAAAATGTGTCTTCTGCAGAGAGAATATAGTTGATGCTGTTTGTCCCCTAATTAGATTAGCAAATCTGTTAAAATCTAATGTTATCATTGATACAGTTGGATTTTCATTGGTCATTTTGTATTATGCCTTCCATAGAGTCTCCTTAGGTATTTTCATTTACCTTTAATGAACATTTTCTATAGTGGTATTTTAATTTTTAATTAATATTTCAGTATATATATACATATGTGTGTGTATATATGTATATGTATGTATGTGTGTGTTTTCTTAAGTAGTTGCCCAAGGACTTAGCATATATCTTAGTCTATCAGAATCTACTATAGATTTATATTGTAATTCCAGAAGGTATTGAAGCATTGTTTTTATATGTCCACACTGTCACTTTTTTTGGTATTAAATGTTACTATCCAAAAATACATTGTTATAATTATTGCTATATATAAATAAGTGTCTTTTTTAAAAGATGAGAGACAAAGAGAGTGCTAGTGTATATTTATAATGTTTGTTGAGTTAAACTTCTCCTTTACTTTTTTTCTGCTTTTCTCATTTGTTCCTATGGATTCACGTGACATTTTGGTGGCACTTTTTTTACGCCAGTGCATCTTTGCTTCCACCAGTTTCTTTATGAGGTTTTGTCAATTACATTACATTTATATATGTTATATTGACCTAACAGTACAATTATCTTCATGTTATTTTATAAAATTAATTCTTAAAGCAGTTATAAAGGGAATCTTTTATGATTACATAATTAGCTTTGTGGTTATACTTTTTTTTTTTTTAAACTTTACAAAATTGTATTAGTTTTGCCAAATATCAAAATGAATCCGCCACAGGTATACATGTGTTATACTTTGGCTCCATGTAGATTTGAATTACTGTCTGGGATCACTTGCTTTTTGTCTGATAAGTTCGTTACATCTCTTACAAGTGAATATGCTAGCAATGAATTCTTTCATTTTTTTTGTCTGTATGGGAATATATTTATTTTTCTTTCACTTATTGCAAGATAGTTTTTGATGGATATAAAATCCTAGCATGAAGGTTATAACTCTTTATTCTTTTCAGCACTTTGGATATGTCAGCCCTCTGGCTTTCCTTGTTTCTTATAAGAAGTCAGGTGTTCATCATATTAGGCTTCCTTTACATGTGGTTAGTTGTTTGCATCTGGCTGCTTACAAAATTTTCTTTTTGGCTTTCAGCATTTTTATTGTGATATGTGGATGTGAATCTTTTTGCATTTATGTTACTTGGAATTTATTGAGCCTCATCAGGTTTGCGAACTTTCTGCTGTTATATTTTTGAACACTTTAATGCTCCTTTATAGCTCTGCTCTCTTTCTGGTACTCGCATTACACATATGTTATATTGATGTACTTAATGGTGTTCATGTTTGTCTTAGGCGGTTTATTTATTTTTCCATTCTTCTTATCTCTGGTTTTCAGACTGTATCAACTCTATCTCTTTTGAAGTTTGATGAGTTTTTTTTTTTTTTCTTCTGTCAGGTCAAATTTAGTATTGAATCCATCTAGTGAATTTTTTATTTCAACTAAGGTACTGTCAGATCCAGAATTTCCATGTTTCTCTTGTTTATATTTTGTCTTTGTATTGGTATTCTTTATTTATTCTTTATTCTTTGGCGTTATTCTTTACTTGGTGATACATTGTTTTCTTATCTTTTATCACTTCTCTAAACTTGGTTCCTTTAGTTCTATGAACACATTTGTTACAGCTGCTTAGAAATCTTTGTCTGCTAAGCCCACAATTTGGACTCTCTTAAATTTCATTTCTATGCCTGCTTTTATTCCTGTGTATAGGTCAGATTTTCCTCTTTTTGTCAGAAATGGTAGCTACATGGAATTTTTCCCCATTCTTTGTCCCCGTTTAAGAAAAATGCTTGACATGTAATCATGCTTTTAGTGAAGTTATATATGACACTACACAAAGAAAAAGGAGCCAAGGCTTTTGTATTGCAAAAGTTTAAGTTCCTTTAGTTAAGTTAGAGGAATTTAAGTAAAATGGTTGGCAGAAACAGAAGAAAAAAGAAAGGTCTTCCATGCCTACTCCCAACCGTACTAGGAAAAGAATCATATGGGTGGAAAGGGAAAGAGGAAGCATGGTAAGAGAATGACTAAAGAGGGGAAATGCAGGGCCTTTGAAAGAGTGTTATCTAGGACCTGATGCAATAACAGGATGCTCAGAGGGTAGGGAGAGGGGAGGAAAAAACCATCAGTGACAGTAATGAATGTCTGTATAATGGGCCTGTGTGGACAGACACGTATTTGTCATAGACAAATATGAAGAGTTTCACTGGAGTACAAGTTATAGAAAGATATCTATGCCTCAACCTGCTCTGGCTGTAGCAGAGCTGACCACAGACTGAGCCTATGGACAAGGAGATGGACCATCCCAAGAGTGATCTGTGTGTACCTGTGGCTGAGAATAAAAGCAGGGAATGTCGGTCTCACAGTGTTCTTATTTATATAGATAACTCAAGGGAAGATATGCCATGATACCTTAGCCCTATGCAAGTCCCTAAGATACAGAAGCAGCCAGACATTCCTGCAGTAGGAGGACTTTGAATGCAAAATAATTTCAATATAGAAAAATGAAGGAACTTTTTTGTACACACACAAGAATAACCAGGAAAACCTAGCAAAGAAGGATTATGAGATGGAGATAATTCTACCATAAATCAAAACATATAGCCCTTATATTTAAAACAGTGTGATGTTAGCACATGAACAGACAGACACACCATGGGAGAGAAAAAACCCAAATAATCGACTCAATTGTGAATAGAAATCTAGTATGTAATAAGAACAACCTCTCAATGAAAGAGTGAAATTATATTTTTAATAAGTGATTCTGAGATAAGTAAATATTCATATTAGCAATATCAAGTTGGATCCATTTCTCACATTCCACACCAGGAAAAATTCCAAGTGGATTAGGTATTTAAATGTTAAAAAAAAAAAAAAAAAAGTACCAGGAGAAAACACGGTAAAATGGCTGAATTCCTTTACTCCTAGAGAAATGCAAAACTTTTTCCTAATCATAAAAAATACTCCATGTGGAAAATGAAAAGTGACAGACTGAGATACAGTGTTTGCAATTTATAGTGCAGATTTAAAATTAACATGCTTAATATATAGAAAACTAAAGGCAAGAAACATACCAACTATTCAGTATTTTTATATGGGAAAAAATAGGCCACAAACATCACAGAAAAATGAAATTAAAGTTACCCCTACACATATAAAAATATAATCAATACTTCTCATATTAAGAAAAATACCAATGTAATGTACAATAAATTAAAAAATTTTTTTCCTGGTTAATAATGGTGCTGCAATTTCTCACCACACTGTAATATATTTCTTTTATAGTACTCAACACATGAGAATTGTGTTATAATTAGTTGAGATGGAGATTTTTTAAAAGTCATTCCCTACCCCCACATTCTTCACCTTACCAAGGGTAAGATTGTTTATCTTTTCCTCTGTAGTTCCTAATGGAGTGTAATTACCTGATTTGTGCCTTATCTGATTGAACCCCCTATTCAAATGCTTAGCAGCATCATAAATGCTACCCAGAAAACCAGCATCATTTATTCTCTCCCCAACTCTCTAGTAAGATGCAGCAGAATGTAGTGGGCAAATGCATAGCTTTGGAGCCAGATTATTTAGGTTCGGTTCCTGCTTCTGCAACTTACAGCTGTGTCTTTGGGCAGGATACTCATTGTCTCTGTGTTTGTATTTCCTTTAAATGGTGATGTAAGTAAAGATAGTAACCTGCCCGTAGGGTTACTGTGAGGACTGAATGATTTGTTGTGTGTAAAACTCTCACAACAGTTCCACCTTGTAAGTTTAGGAGTCACGTAAATATTTTCTATCACTATTTTAATCAAGGAAATAGCACTTCATTTCAATCCAGTGAGGTTGGAGAGAATCTTGAGAAAAGATGATAGAAGGGAATATATTAGACTGAGAAGGCAGGCACTCTCTTTTCTGTTTTTACCTCCTTGCCTCCCGTGATAATGGTGTGACATCAATTACTGTTGCATAGTGAAGCCTCCAGTCTTGGAGGCTTCACTCTAGACCTTGGAGGTCTAGACCCAACGTCTAGACCACACATCTCCCCACTGTATCCTTACTTATCTCTTGTGCTTAGAATGACCAGTGAGCATTTAGACAGGGATTGTTTTGAAAGACAGGCTTCCAAATTTTTCAAAATTGTACTGAACAGAAATTGTTGAAGTGACTGGGACACCGTGCTATAGCTCAGCATTTGTCACCATGCAACAAAACAGTGCCACCGAATATAATCCCTTGGCGGCATTTTGGGCAAACCAAATTTTGGTCCTTGTGATCTACCAAGAATGGACGGGGCCAAGGGCATCAAGTTCTCTAAAATTTCCATCCTTTCAAAAATATTAATAGTAGTAATGACGATAATAGCAATAATATTAGCTGACATGAAAAACTAATATTTTCTTAATTATACACAATGTGTGATTAGAGGCATATTTAGAAAAAAACATTGTTGATCTCTGATAAAAATATGAACAAGTTTAATCAGCTCACTATGAAAATACAGTTTCAAGCTGAGTCTCCTACACACCTTCTGTTATTATCTGTGTGATTCTGTGCTTGCGTGCTCAGTCATGTCTGACTCTTTGCAACCCTATGGACTATAGTGCATCAGGTTCCTCTGTCTGTGGGATTCTCCAGGCAAGAATACTGGAATGGGTTGCCATGCCCTCCTCAAGGGGATCTTCCCGACCCAGGGATTGAAATTATGTCCCTTACATCTCCTACATTGGCAGGCAGGTTCTTTACCAGAAGCACCACTTGGTAAGCTCCTGGGACACTCCATCACTAAGACTCTTCTATATAGAAAATGTGGAGCTACCTTCTGGCTGGATCCATCGATGAGTCACGCCTCTGCAACAATTTGTAATAATAAGGGTCTGCTGAAACTCTCTGGGACCCAGAATCCATCTCAGCTCATATGTCTAATATTCCTCTTATATATGTAACCTTTAGTCCAGAGTTACAAATATCTACTCATTTTAAAGACACAGAGTTGGAATCAGTCATTTTATTTCTAACAAACCCTCAAAGAAAACAAGAAGCCACACAGTCTGGAGGAAGTAGTGAGTATTGAGATTTGAACTGACTTCTGAACAGCTGGGCCATGAATGGACAGAGTGCCCTTAAAACATTTTATTAAATTAACTAATAGGGCAATCTGAATTAAATTCAGTGTTGTAGATTGCAGGGGCAGGGACCACAGCACATGTCATGTAAAAAAGTCATTTTGGACCAGTTATGGGGAAAGAGCTAAGCTTAGAAACCAACCTTTAATGACAAAAGAATCTCATCCCTAGGAAATGGGGCTCCAGGGGACAACATGTAGACTGATGATCTAGTTAGGAACCCAAGTGACTGGGTAAATAAGAACCAATCGTACAGTGACAATGTCAAAGGGGAAAAGACATTGAATCAGCCCATTTTTTATAAGGCATCTCTTTGAGGAAAGGCTGGTTCAGAACCCATTTGCTAAACTGCTGGAGGGCTCTTTGTATTTCACTTTCTGGGAAAAGGGGCCTGGATCTTGGAACTGGATCAAGAAATTGGAGGAAGAGACTTGGTGGAGATTGTTTCTAAATTCAGAAGCATTAGAAGACCAGAAATCCAGGCAAGCTTTGATCGAGAGTTATTTCCCTGGATGTATTCCTTCCTCCCACAGCTTCTCTCAGGAGCAGTTCCGGGCAGTGGGCGGTGCTTGGGCTCTGAAATGAGACATACCTGAGTCTCCATCCTGCATTCACCACTCACTGTTTGTCCCATCTTGTCCAGTTTCCCTAGCCACCCTGATCACAGCTTCATCATCCAGCCAGTGCTAATGCTAATGACTTCAGAGGGTTATCATGGGGTTAAATCAGAAAATCTAAGGAAAGTCTGGCACAGAGAAGGTGTTCAAAAATGAATGTCAGAGCTCAAAAATCATTTAAAAGTTGTGCTCCTTTTTTCATGCAAGCAACTCAACAAAGTAAAAATGTGCCCTCTTAATTCTTTTATAAATGCTTTATCAAAATAAAAAAAATGAACATATACATTTATCCAATAATTCAGCTTTTAGGTTTTTTTCCCCACAGTGATATGAGAAATATATGTACCTTTATTCACTTACTAGAAAAAAGAAAAAAAAAAAAAAACTAGAACCAATCTAATCATCAATTAATTGGGCTAGAGTTAAATCAGTCATGATACACTCACACAATGAAATACTATGCAGTCTGTAAAATGAATAGAGTAGGTGTCCTTGAGTTGATTTTAACAAACATGGCAAAGATAAATGTATAATATGATTTATGATGTAAAAAAGGCATATGTGTATGTGTTCGAATGTGTAACTACTCTTTTGGAAGAAGATAAAACACTTTATATTTTAAATGTAGTAATTTTAGGGAGTGGTATAAATATATCAAGGGTTCCTTTTTACGTTATACTTCATTATAGTATTTAAATTATAATCTCAACCAGATATTACTTCTATGATTTAAAAATAGCCATTGAAAGTGGTTCACTTGCTTTTGTAGTCCACAGATTTAGGAAAATAAAGATAAATTTGGGTTGGCTTGGGACCCTAATGCAATAATACTTTCTTTACTACATGTTTTGCTTTTTTACCTTTCTTTAAATAATTCAAGTATTTCAGTTACACAGAAAAGCACAGAAAAAAATAACAAAAGCCTGTACCTAGCATTTGCCATCTTAACATGCACCCACTTGATTTAAAATCCTTATTTATAAGTAAATAGACAATATATATACTGACAGATATATTAGTACTAAAATGTTAGAGGCTCTGCTTTTCCTTCTCTCTGTGCTATTTTTCTCCTTTGAACTCACTACCATGAAGTGGTTTATTTCCTTCCTATCCATGTGTTTTTGCCATGGATTTTTATATTAATTCTTTATAGTAGATATTGTTATTTTGAGTTTACATAGAAGGAATTGAAGCTTAGAAAGGTATAGTGTCTTTCACTGCTTGTGGGGGGCAGTAAATGATGGGCAATCCTGGGCAATCTTAAGTCTTCAATTAGAAGACCAAGTGAAGTGATTCCAGTAAGAAGTGATTATTTTTTTGTGAGTGAATTTATCTTATCTGAATCTTACTGTTATGGGTTGAATTGTGTGCCCCACATAAGATATGTTTGAGTCCTAACCCCAGTACCTGACTATGACCTTGTTTAGAAATAGTCTCTGTGCACATGTGATCAGGTTAAGATGAGGTCGTGCTTGGCTAGGACAGGCCCTAGTTCAGTGTAACTGATGTCCTTATAAGGAGAGACACAGACATACATGGAGGAGAGCATGGCATGTGAACATAGAGACAGGAATTGGAGTGATGCAACTGTAAACTAAGATTGCCACCCCAAGAAACTAAGAGAAAGACATGGTAGCAGATTCTTCCCTATATCTCTGAGAACAGAGCACTGATTTTTAGATTTCTAGTCTGTGAGACAAAATAAATTTCTGTTGTTTTTAGACCATCTCAGTTTGTGGGACTTTGCTACAGCAGCAGTAGGAAAACAATGCACTTATTCATTCAACAAATATGTGTTGAGTAACACATATACCTTGGAGAGGGCAATGGCACCCCACTCCAGTACTCTTGCCTGGAAAATCCCATGGACGGAGGAGCCTGGTAGGCTGCAGTCCATGGGGTCGCTAGGAGTCGGACACGACTGAGCGACTTCACTTTCACTTTTCACTTTCATGCATTGGAGAAGGAAATGGCAACCCACTCCAATGTTCTTGCCTGGAGAATCCCAGGGACGGGGGAGCCTGGTGGGCTGCCGTCTATGGGGTTGCACAGAGTCGAACACGACTAAAGCGAGTTAGTAGCAACAGCAGCAGCAACACATATAGCTATGAGCAACCACAGGTAAGAATATGCATTCATGAGCCAGATTTCCTAGGTCCAGTCAGATCCTGATTTTCTCACTAACTATTGTTAACTTTGGGGTCAATCTCTATATGACTTATAGTCAGCCTTCTTTATCCCCTGCACGCACAGATTCAACCAATCACAAACTGTAGTACTAGAGTATTTACTGTTGAAAATACCTGCATACAAGTGGACCCACACAGTTCAAACTCACATTGTTCAAAAGTGAAGTGTAATTGCAAGATTTGGGGTAAGTTATTAACTTCTCTGTGTTTCAGCTATTCAAGATATAAAGAATGACTTGTACATTTTGCCTCTAATATGAGAAAGTGAATAAAAGCATATTTTATTCAAAACAAAGAGATTATGGAGATTATCAACAAAACTAAAAGGGGACACAAACAGATATACTTAGTAAGACTTATCAATAAGAAAAAAGACAAAAATTAGAGAAATGAAAAAACACAAATACAAACAGTATAGATTTTTTAAATCTGAAGAGAATCTTTTAAATAGTTTTATGAAAGTACATTTGGCAATTTAAAGACAAATGAATATTTTCTAGAATGTAGATGACTGATATAAATGAAAGAAGGACATCAAAAATTTAAACACATCAAAAATGAAGGCATTGAACTCATAATAAAGTGACTTCTCTGAAAGATACTAGTTCCATATGTTTTTATACATTCATTTGGGAACTCTTGAAAAATAAGAATGGTGATTTCAGAAAAAGAGAATTGAACAGGATAGTACTGATAAGAAAGTTGGCCTGGACAACCCAGTTAAGATAATCACATGCCATTTCATTATGTGAGCAGTGATAAATGTGTTCTAAACCAAATACAAGCAAACTGAGTTAAATAGAATATACAAATATTACTAATTCAGCTCAGTTCAGTTGCTTAGTCATGTCCAACTCTTTGCGACCCCATGGACTGCAGCACTCCAGACCTCCCTGTCCATCGCCAACTCCCAGAGCTTACTCAAACTCATGTCTATCCAGTCGATGATGCCATCCAGCCATCTCATCCTCTGTAATCCCCTTCTCCTCCTACCTTCAATCTTTCCCAGCATCAGGGTCTTTTCCAATGAGTCAGTTCTTCATATCAGCTGGCCAAAGTATTGGAGATTCAACTTCAACATTGGTCCTTCCAATGAAAATTCAGGACTGATTTCCTTTAGGATGGACTGGTTGGATCTCCTTGCAGTCCAAGGGACTCTTAAGAGTCTTCTCCAACATCACAGTTCAAAAGCATCAATTCTTTGGTGCTCAGCTTTTTTTTAATAGTCCAACTCTCACATCCATGCATGACTACTGAAAAAACCAAAGCTTTGAAAAGATGGACCTTTGTTGGCAAAGTAAAGTCTCTGCTTTTTAATATGCTGTCTAGGTTGGTCATAACTTTTCTTCCAAGGAGCAAGTGTGTTTTCATTTCATGGCTGCAGTCACCATCTGCAGTGATTTTGGAGCCCCCCAAAATAAAGTCAGCCACTGTTTCCACTATTTCCCCATCTATTTGCCATGAAGTGCTGGGACCAGATGCCATGATATTCGTTTTCTGAATGTTGAGCTTTAAGCCAACTTTTTCACTCTCCTCTTTCACTTTCATCAAGAGGCTCTTTAGTTCTTCACTTTCTGCCATAAGGGTAGTGTCATCTGCATATCTGAGGTGATTGATATCTCTCCCGGCCATTTTGATTCCAGCTTGTGCTTCTTCCAGCCCAGCATTTCTCATGATGTACTCTGCATATAAGTTAAATCAGCAGAGTGACAATATACAGCCTTGATGTACTCCTTTTCCTCTTTGGAACCAGTCTGTTGTTCCATGTCCAGTTCTAACTGTTGCTTCCTGACCTGCATACAGATTTCTCCAGAGGCAGGTCAGGTGGTCTGGTATTCCCATCTTTAAGAATTTCCCAGTTTGTTGTGGTCCACACAGTCAAAGGCTTTGCAATAGTCAATAAAACAGAAGTAGGTATTTTTATGGAACTCTCTTGCTTTTTTGATGATCCAGCAGATGTTGGCAGTTTGACCTCTGGTTCCTCTGGCTTTTCTAAATCCAGCTTGAGCATCTGGAAGCTCATGGTTCACATACTGTTGAAGCCTGGCTTGGAGAATTTTGAGCATTACTTTATACTAGCATGTGAGATGAGTGCAATTGTGCAGTAGTTTGAGTATTCTTTGGCATTGTCTTTCTTTGGTATCGGAATGAAGACTGACCTTTTCCAGTCCTGTGGCCACTGTGGAGTTTTCCAAATTTTCTGGGATATTGAGTGTAGCACTTTCACACCATTATCTTTTCGGACTACTAATTACTAAGTAGAAAATATGTGAAGATGGTTCCACATCAGAAAAGGTAAAACAATATTAGCAGTAATGATTTTCTGGAGAAAATCTTATGAAAATCTTAATAAATGAGTATATGACCACATTCTTTAAAATGGATCTTTGTTTATCTATTAAAATGTGATTGAAAATATACTTAGTGGTTAAACTTTATCATCTTTTTCCATAAAGAATTTTCATATCTTTTATGAGCTTTACTACCTTATAGTTATTGCTGCTCTTTAGGGAATCTTATATTTCTTTGTATTTTCTAATTATTTCATAGCATATACAAACTCTGTTGATTTTTATATATAGATCTTTTCTTTATTAACCTTGCTCAATTATCTTTGTTTGTTGATTCTTTGATTGTTGATTCTTTTATTTCTCTTTACAGAGAAATAAAGAGAACTTTAGCTCCCTTTGTAATTGTTATATCTTTTATGTCCTTTTCTTTTATTACTGCATGAACTAGGACCGTTAGTGATGAAAAAGATACTCAATGGGCTCACTTCTAGTCTGCATTGTAGTACTTAGTTCATAGGTGTGTACTATGAATGACCATGATCAAATAAAAGAATTCTCCATCCCCTGAATAATCAGAGTGAAACCAACTAAAACCACAGAGATGCCATTTAACTCCTATGAGACTGAAAAATATATGACAGGTCCAAGTTGTGAGGATAAAGAAAATCATAAAATCACTGACAGAGGACTAAATTTAAGCAATCATTTAGAGCACTGGTTCTCAAAATGTGGTCCCCAGAAGACCTGGATTCGATCCCTAGGTTGGGAAGATCCCCTGGAGAAGGGAATAGCTGCCCACTCCAGTATTCTTGCCTGGAGAATTCCATGGACAGAGGAGCCTGGCGGGCTACAGTCCACGGGGTCGCAAAGAGTCGGGCATTACTGTGTGACTTTCACTTTCAAGTGTTGTGAGGATGAAGAAAATCAGAAAATCACTGACGGAGGACTAAATTTAAGCAAGCTTTTAGAGCATGTGTTCTCAAAATGTAGTCTCCAGACCAGCAGAATCAGCAACACCTGGACAATTGTTAGAAAGGCAGATTTTCAGGCGTCATCATAGACCTACTAAGTTAGAAACTCTGGGTGTGGGGACCCAGAGTTCTAAAAAGTCTTCCCGGTGACTTTACAAGTATGCTAGACGATCCTGACTTAAAGGCACTAGCTAGTAAGCTTTTTGACACTAGCTGGCAAAAATAAAGGGATAACAGTTCTACCTAAGAATAAACCCTGGAGAAACTCATATGCATCTATATATAGAAACATGAACCAAAAATTATTGTTTATAATCATAAATTGGTACTTTTTTGTAACTGTCCTTCAATAAAAGAACGGATAAACTGCAGTACAGTCAAGTAATAGACTTAAAATGAACTTAAAAATGATTAAGCTAAAGTGAGTAAATCTGGAGAAAAAATGTTGAGCTTTGCCATATAATTCCATTTACAGAGGAGCCTGGTGGGCTACAATCCAGGGGTTGGCAGAGTTGGACATTACTGAACGACTGAGCACACACACACACACACACACACACACATACACACTACATAATGGGCTACTTGAGAAAGTGAAAACTTATTGAATGTTAATGTATGCTAGGTGATGTTTTAGGTGCTTTATGTGTATTTCCTCATTTATTCTTCAAGTAACTCCATGAGGTAGGAAATGAGATTAGATCCATATTTAAAAATGAGGTAATGTTGGTACAAAAATTAAGCATCATATATGATGTCACGTCGATTGTAGGTGGCAGCCTGAATCCAAAACCTGGGCTCTCAGCAGTATTGCTCATTGGTAAGAAAATGTGTCATTGATACTAAGCTTCTAAGAATGCAAAATAGGAGCATCTATTATTAGTAGGTAAAAAAAAAAAAGAAAAGAAAAGAAAAGAAAATTCAGAAGAGTAGCTATCTTGGAGGAGGCAAGGAAGAGAGTAGTTCCTGGTAAGGTTTCAGCAAGACTGCAAATGTTTCATTACTTTAAAAATTTTTTTGAAGCAAATAGAGCAAGACGTTAGTATTTTAATTTTGACAAACCATTCCGTAACCAAACTTTTTCTCTATAATGTTAAAAAATCCTTAAGAATATCCCTAATAAACTATACCCCACCCTTCATACCACAAAATCATTCTCACTTATTCTTTCAGAGTTGGACTTAAAAATACATTTTTAGTTTAAGAACCCAGGAGAACTCACAAAATAACTTTTGAGTTACCCAGACCTGAGACAAAGTCAGTGAGAGAAGCATGCCCATGAAGAAAGAGGAATAATTTTTCAAGTAATCTACTGAGCCAGGTTAAACTATTATTAAGCATTTTTGGCATGGAGAGAAGCAGAAGGTTTTACTTAAAAGAACAATGGCATTCTAAATCTATTTCACTCTTATTTAAAAAATTAATATTTTATGTTTGCAGGATTCAACACAAAGGCGGTGTTTGGTTTACTTCTTAAGAGATATCAACTGTCCTTAGTTGTTCAGAGCAAGAGATGACTTAACTTAGTGTAGTTCCTGGACACACTCAAACAGATTTCAGGCCATCTCCTATTATCACTAACTAATAGAGGTCAAGCTATTCCCACCTTTACGTCACCAAATCTTCAGCAACATGTGTCTTGCCATCGGTCACAGTCAGATGTAGATAGAGGAAGATGAACGTCATCCATTCTCCCTGTCGTGTTCATCTGTCATTACCTTGGGGAATTCCATAGAGCCTAAGGAGAGCTGTAAGTGGTACAGAAAATGAACCTAGGATGAGAATTCAGGAGATATGTATGCTTGTCCCAACCATGTTACAAAAATAATAGAATTTTAGAATGTGAGGACCTCATAGATCATCTCACCCAGTGCCCTGATTTTAAAGATGAAATTCAGAGTGAGGAAGCGACTTGGGCAATGCCATATACAACCCATTAGTTATCTATTGGGAAACAAATGAACTGAAG
The DNA here is from genome assembly GCF_029407905.1 of Bubalus kerabau. NCBI lineage: Eukaryota > Metazoa > Chordata > Mammalia > Artiodactyla > Bovidae > Bubalus > Bubalus kerabau. The sequence continues at coordinate 54,709,775 of NC_073644.1, forward strand.
TGAGAAGTGTTCTCACATACAGGTCCTCGGCCTTACTACAGAGTAACGTGACAGTGTGGTGGGCAACTAATAAACTTCACGATCCACTCGATTTCTAGCAAATTAAAGTGGAGATACTGTGAGCACCCCTCCCATCTGCCCTCAGGTTTACTGTGAGAGTAAAATAAAATGAAGGCATTTCTGCGCTTTCCTCTGCTTTGCTTTTGGTCACACTTTCTGTCACTCTGTCTTTTGTCTTTCTGTTTTATTAACTTCATGTCATAAAGGACTCTTGTCACGGTCATTTCTTTAGAAGGTCATAAGTGGTATTTGGGCTTCCCAGGTGGTTCTAGCCATAAAGAACCCACCAGCCAATGCAGGACATGTAAGAGACACAGGTTCGATTCCTAGGTTGGAAAGATCTCCTGCAGAAGAGCATGGCAACCCACTCCAGTATTCTTGCCTGGAGAATCCCATGAACAGAGGAGCCTGAGGGGCTACAGTCCATGGGGTCACAAAAAGTCAGATATGACTGAAGCAGCTCAGCACACATGCACACAAGAAGTTTTCAGTCTAAATGTAGATGCCACCTAGTTCCCTCTAATTAAAATGTTCACAAACACAGAGATAATTGGAGATCTGTTTACCTACTGTTTGTCCAACTTTTCCTGAGCTTTTCCTACTTAGTCATTGTAGCAGAAGTGTATATGTGTGTATGTATATATTCCTACTCAGTCATTTTAGCAGAAGTGTGTGTGTGTGTGTGTGTGTATGTGTGTGTGTATTTGGGGTGGACAGTGTAGAGGCTGTCTGAGGCAGGGGACATTGCATGAAGTACCCACAAAGAGGCAATAGCAGTTTGGAAAACCACCTAAGAAAGAGAAAGTGGTGTGAACTGGAAAACAAACTTCCAATTTTATAATTTGAGCACAGAGTCAGATCAGATCAGATCAGATCAGATCATTCGCTTAGTCATGTCCGACTCTTTGCGACCCCATGAATCACAGCATGCCAGGCCTCCCTGTCCATCACCAACTCCCGGAGTTCACTTAGACTCATGTCCATCGAGTCAGTGATGCCATCCAGCCATCTCATCCTCTGTCGTCCCCTTCTCCTCTTGCCTCCAATCCCTCCCAGCATCAGAGTGTTTTCCAATGAGTCAACTCTTTACATGAGGTGGCTAAAGTATTGGAGTTTCAGCTTTAGCATCATTCCCTCCAAAGAAATCCCAGGGCTGATCTTTAGAATGGACTGGTTGGATCTCCTTGCAGTCCAAGGGACTCTCAAGAGTCTTCTCCAACACCACAGTTCAAAACCATCAGTTCTTTGGTGCTCAGCCTTCTTCACAGTCCAACTCTCAAATCCATACATGACCACAGGAAAAACCATAGCCTTGACTAGATGAACCTTTATTGGCAAAGTAATGTCTCTGCTTTTGTATATGCTATCTAGGTTGGTCATAACTTTCCTTCCAAGGAGTAAGCGTCTTTTAATTTCATGGCTACAGTCACCATCTGCAGTGATTTTGGAGCACAGAGTAGCTCTGACTAAATCAGTCTTTTAGAGATTAAATCAAAATACTATGTGTATCTGAAAGCTTCCCTGGTCACTAAGCGGTAAGGAATCTGCCTGCGATGCAAAAGATGCAGGAGACCTAGGTTCGATCCCCGGGTGGGGAAGATCCCCTGGAGGAGGGCATGGCAATCCATTCCAGTTTTCTTGCCTGGAGAATCCCATGGACAGAGGAGCTTGGAGGGCTACAGTTTGTAGGGTCACAAAGAGTCAGACATGACTGAAGCGACTGAGCATCCACCCATCTGAATGTTACAGGCTACCTCTTCTACCCAAACCCAATTCCATGCCACATCTTCACATATGATCTAGAAGCATCTTCTCAGCATCCTTCTTGTGTTATAATGGAATATGATGCTTCTTGAAAGCAGGGCTGATACAAGCCTTGAAGGATGCTAGATACCCATGTCGCTTGTCACTAGCAGAACTGAGCTCCCATTTAGCCCCTTCCACCTGCCCCAGTTACCATGGGGCTGCAGCACAGGTCTGCACTTTTCAAACTGGAGATCCTACTCTTGTTGTTTAATTAGGGCCAGAAGGCCACAGAATGAATACTCATGGATGTTAATTTTAGTTGCAAATTTAGGGGAAATAATGTTACTTAACAGGTTAAAATATATCCACATAAAGTGGACATATCCCAGAGCAGAATGCAAAAGCTGCATGCTTTGGGGGGAAAAACAGTGACTCCAAGAAATTTCTCATGAGCTTCTGTTTTAGGTGATCTCATAGGCTCTGGGGCTGTGCCTTTGTTGTCTGTGCTGTAAAGGAGAAATGTCCCTAATCATTTCACCTGTCACGTGTGGGCAATGGATGAGCGTTATCCTGTGGGAGGAGCTGTGACCCTGGGGGAGATAGAGATGGTTTTCCTGGGCTGAAGTCAGATACCATAGAGGAACACGACCGACAGTCGTCAGCCAGCAACGGCAGCTAGAGCTGTGAGCCTCAGTCCCAAAGGGGGAATCTCGGCGGTTCCCGCGGGACCCACCACATCCGGTGTCATGGCTGCCTCCCGTCTCACCACAAACCACCCGAGAGGATTACAGGACTCACTGTGGGTCTGATATGCAAATACACATAAGCTGTTTCCAGTGAGAACCATCTAAGGTCTTCAAGGGCTGCCAGTGTGGATTAAATTCGGAAGCAAGTAAACACAGGGAAAGTCTTTTTCACACACCACCGAATAAGATCATTTTCCAAAATTACCATTCTCTTCAACTCCCTTCCTTTTCCCCTCAAACGAATTATTTCCATTTCAGAGTACCAGAATTTGCACTTAATGACTGAGATATTTGGGTGAGAAAAGCCTTTCCTCTCTTTATGTATGTACTCACCTGTGTAATATAAGAGGCATAAAATTGATCCTGCTAGTTAGAATTCATTATAATACCCTTTAGGGCTAAAAATGTCTCAACCAAACAATCCTATTTCCTTTTTTTAAAAAAAGGCTATTTCATCAGTTTTCTTCCAGGAGAGAGAAAGGAGGAAAAAGTACTTGAAAATGTCTAAAATGTTTTATTTATGTAAAAGTCTAATATTTTAAGGTTAAAAGGATTTGAGGCTCTGTCTTTATTTTTTTAATTTGGAAAGTTCAAAAGTGTAATATTTAAAAAATCATCAAAGAACACTCAGGTGTGTGCTCAGGTGTAACTCACCCACCTGATGCTAAATGCTGATGTGAGGGCTGTCTTTGTACAAGTATTGACACTTTTACTCAATCTCATCGCAACCCTGAGATTACTCTTTTCTTTTTCCTACCCACTTAGGAGACTAGGGCAGGATAAGGAGGGGTGAACTTGGAGATATGTGACAAAACAAACCCAAATATTGAAATACTAAGAAAGATAAAAAGAGAGTCTGAGATTTAAAAAAAAAAAAATGGGAATATACCATGAACTAAGAGGCAGGGAAAATTAACTTATATGCACTTGCCATCAGGAGAAAGGAAGGGGATGTGAGAGAGAAAAAGAATGAATATTAATAAGAACTTAAAAAAAAGAAAATCATCATCACGTTTATTTGGTGTTACTCAGGGTTTCAGGCAGATGCAGAAAGCAATCATTTTCAAAGAGACAACAGGAGAAACAAATTTTGGAGAAAACACACATGAAAACAAAAACAATTATTGAAAGTAAGCTATTACATGGATTTTGACTTACATCTAATCTCCTACTTTTCACTCTTAAAATTTTAAAATCATCCTTAGGGAACTAAAAAATATTGGCTTTTATTTAACAACCTCAGTTCTTTGTTTCCAATTCCCAGAGAGAAATCATTAATACTACAGCTGGGATCTCCTTACGTATTGTCCCTTAAGGCCCAAGCAGGGACGAACATTTTAAGACACTCCCTCAGTCAGCAACTTCTGTGAGACAAATGAGACAAAAGAACAAAAACAGAACAACGAACTTAGGATCTGTGTGAGTTTGTAGTGTGTCCATGGTTAGGTAACCTCGAACTGTATTTCCCAGAGTTCCCTTTGTTGCATCCTTCTAGGTCAATGGGGGCCACGAGAGATGTTTTGCTGCAGAGGGGAAGGCAGAGATGAAGACTCCGTGTTTGTGTGCTGGGAAGGTGGCCATGGAGTGTGTGTTGCAGTAACAGCGCACCCATGCCATAGCCTATCTCCTGGGTTACCTTGTTTCCTGGCTGGGGCCCCTCCAGCCAGATGCAGATCAGCTCTTCCTGTAGGGACACCCCAAGCATTTAAGTTGAAGCTTTCCAGGAATAAGTAACTGATGCAAGTTCCAGTCAGTCCTCACCACTCACCCTCACAGGTTCCAGTGTGTCTTTGCTTCCCTGGCTTTGTCCTTGTCTTCTTTTCCCAGGTGCCTGCTCTTGAACAGTAGTTAGTATCAAGGCTGCAAAGAATGAAGAGTTTTATTTGGGGCCCTAGCAATTGAAATTTGGGAGACACAGGTTTAAGTGAAACTGAGAGAGTGTTCTGGGGAAGAGAAAAATTTGCAGGCTTATAAAGGCAAAAGCCACAAGGTTGTTAAAGTTGTCTTGCAAGGATTATGGTTGGCTCTATCACAAAAGGGAAATATTTTCTCTTAAGGAATAAGTAATCCTGAGTTATTTAGGGTAAGGATTTAATAAGGACCTTGAAATTCTGGAATTTTGTGCAGATATTCTGGATTGCCTTAGTTAAGACAGTAAATGGTTGGAAGTTGAGACTATATCCAGGCTAAAACGGGCAGAAGCCCCACTTCCTTAGTGGCCTCCTGGCTCCATTTGAATGGGGGCTCTTAACTATACCGACTCCATTTTCATTTTCCTTGCACACTGCTCAGTGAATATCAGCACTAAATATGCATACAGCAGCCTCTCACAGTGTATCACTGGCTTTCACAACTGTTCAAGGTAAAATTCCTGAAATTTCCTTTCCTTTTCCATTTTACTTTTCAACTACAACAGTTTTTAAATGTCTAACTCAGTCTTTACTGAGAAAGACTTTTGGACTGGAAGTGGTTCTAGAGGTAAATTGGTGACAAGAAAGTCTGAGGAAGAAGTACGTGGGTAAACCTCACTAAGTGGACGAAGAATGTATGTAAGCTTGTTTCCAATGTGAATGCTCACAAAAGAGCAAGGAGGATCTTCTTAATCAAGTTGGTAAGATGGCTTATCCTACAGACATCAATCGGCCTGTTTGCCTGGTTACTCCATTCTTCCCATCAGTTCAGTTCAGTTGCTCAGTCGTGTTCAACTCTTTGAGACCCCATGCCAGGCTTCCCTGTCCATCACCAGCTCCCAGAGCTTACTCAGACTCATGTCCATTGAGTCGGTGATACCATCCAACCATCTCATCCTTTCTTCCCATAGAAGAACCAGCTCATCTCATCTTCTCATCTCAACCATGTTCATCTCATGCTTCCCATAGGCTCATGGAACAAGTGGCTGTGGTAGTAGCGATGGTCATGCCTTAGATAGCAAAGTGATTTTCCCACTTACTAAGGTCAGGGGCTGAATTCACTGCTAAGATTCCAATCTTCCAATAATAAACATCAACACTGAGCCCCAGCAAGAGTAGCATTTTCTGAGTAGATAAACCAGCCATGTGGCAGAAACTTGATTGTATGGGGTTACTGCCATCATGGAAGGAGTGGCACTTTGCTGTCCTTGAAAGAGATGCTCTGGATATGGATTTCCCTTCTCTGCTCATCATGCTTCTGCCACCAATATTCCTGAACTTATGGAATGTCTTACTGGCATGGTATTTTCATACCACCGATTCTATTTGTGGCATTCATGTAAAAGTCAATGAAGTATAGCAGTGTGCCCATGATCATGAAATTCACTGGTCTTCCTGTATTCCCCATAACTCTGAAGCCTATGGAAAACAAAACAACCTAATACAGTCAGGATGGCTAATGATGTAGACTCTTTCAGTTCAGTTCAGTTCAGCTGCTCAGTCTTGTATGACTCTTTGTGACCCCCATGAATCGCAGCATGCCTTGGAAGGAAAGTTATGACCAACCTAGATAGCATATTAAAAAGCAGAGACATTACTTTGCCAACAAAGGTCCATCTAGTCAAGGCTATGGTTTTTCCAGTGGTCATGTATGGATGTGAGAGTTGGACTGTGAAGAAAGCTGAGCGCTGAAGAATTGATGCTTTTGAACTGTGGTGTTGGAGAAGACTCTTGAGAGTCCCTTGGACTGCAAGGAGATCCAACCAGTCCATTCTAAAGGAGATCAGTCCTGGGTGTTCATTGGAAGGACTGATGTTGAAGCTGAAACTCCAATACTTTGGCCACCTGAAGCAAAGAGTTGACTAATTGGAAAAGACCCTGATGTTGGGAGGGATTGGGGGCAGGAGGAGAAGGGGATTACAGAGGATGAGATGGCTGGATGGCATCACTGACTCGATGGACATGAGTTTGAGTGAACTCTGGGAGTTGGTGATGGACAGGGAGGCCTGACTCTTTAGGAGTAAATATTTGAGTTCACCAGGCAAGGAGGCAGAGCCAACTATGGTGCTTACTTAAAGCAATGGGAATAAAAAATGGATAATAGAAGCAGGTAATAAAAAATACTGGCTGTGACTATGTGACCAATTTCAGAAACATGAGAAGTTTGTGTAAATTTTGGTCGGGGCTTGATTTTTCTCAGATAGGCTTGCTCAAGAATTTCTGATCAGCTGGCATTTTGGCTGGGACTTGAAGCGCTGCTCCATGTAGTCATTCATCCTCCAACAAGCTGAGTTCACTGTGTTCTTACAGAAATAGCAGGATTCTAAGATGAGCACGAGAGAGACTCGAGCGTGTAGGACTGTATTATGATTTTAACCACCCCAGATCCAGAGAAGGTAGGGGCAACCGAGTTTCAAGACAAAAGGTATAGATACAAGGAGGCACTTCATTGTGGCTTTTAATGAAGTTAGTCCACCATGGAAGCTTTATAGTTTATGGAGGACACCAGGATGTGACAAATTGTGTTGTTGCAGAAAGTCTGAAAAATTTGTTAAAGCCTTAGCTCCTTAGGCCATGCTTCACCTCCTTGGAACTTGTTTCATATTTCTTACTCTGTAACAGAGAATTCAAACAAATTTTTCCAATGTCACCTTTGCATCTTCAGTTTTAACACTTCATGGTATCTGATGTTTGATGGCATTTTCCTAATTACCCCTGGTAGTGAAAACAGGAACCTTGGGAATATTTGGGGGTGTCCCATAAACTATATCAGCCTCCTCAGGGTTACCTCAAATAAACATATTACCTAAATAAATTTTCTATAGATTCTATGCAACTGTGGTCTTAAAGACAAATCCTCTAATCATTTTCCCATTTACCTAATTTGAACAATATGAACTTGCCAACTTTGAACCTTTTTGACCTGCAAAAATGGTGATGTCAGATAGCTGAATGCAGAAATTACTGAAAATTTCGATTTCCCCCCTTTAGCACAGTGTCCTGAAGTTGTCTCCTGTTGTTTAACACACCCTGAGTCCTCCCATCTTCATATACACCTCGCAGATACAGTGCTCCTCATCCCTGGCCTGCTCAGAGGGCCAGCTCAGGCGTTTTGGAGATTGAAACATTTCCATTTTCAGAATGGAAAGGCAACAAGAGGGAGCTGGTAAGCAAAGAAGGCAATGAAGTCTCATTCTTCCTCCTGTGAAAATGTCAGTGTCCCCTGGGGGTAGCCATTCATTTTATTCTTTAATCGTGTTTGAGCTATAGTAGAATAACAGTCTAATACTTAAGGCAGTTTAAGATGTAATTCTTCCTACTGAGTCATTTCCATGTGTGAGCACCTTATAAAAATCTTTATTATTTTTAAATTGCATTTGTAATTATAATTTGCCTAACACTTGGGAAGTGAAATAGATGAATGAGGATATGTGTGGAGGTAAATTCCAGGAATAGGGCAGGAATAATAGGAACAGGGAGTATGTGTTTTCTCTTTTTTCCTCCTTCCACCCATCTTTTCTCCCACCCACCCTCGCCCCCAGTAACTTTCTCTATGCTCTTCAGTAAAGAGAGACTGAGATCAAGTATGTTATATTTCTGGTGATGTATACAAGCCAGGAGTATATATTTATAGTGCATCATTATAGAAATACACATTGGATCATAACATATTTGAGCCAGGGAGGACACTTAACAGTGTTTAGGTTGACCACAAAAGTCTGCTGATACTTGATTTTTCTCAGGGTGCTCCCCCACAGTGTGAATAGTCACATTAGTTCAATAGTCCATTCTATTTGAGGCATTTCTGATAATGAATACTTTTCCCAAATGAACCAAAATCTGCCTCCCTGACATTTTCATTCATTGGTCCTATTTTCTCCCATTACAAGGCTATTCAGAAAAAAAAAAAATTTAATTTCCATTGCATAGCACGGAATTAGGAATTGTGGTTTTGTGTGAGTGTAAATTGGAAAAGACTATGCAAATATGTGCTATTATTATTGTTTCACATGAAAAAACCAAGTAATTGAAATCAACTATCAAGTCAATGAATGGAATAATTTATTTAAAAATGACCTAAGCTTCTCCCTATAATTAAATTCCTAATTTAGAGAAATATTACCCAAATACTAGTCATTTATACTTAATTTAAAGTAGTATTTTTAGAAGCATTTTCTAGAAGTGTAAATTGAATTTTACTTTTTCAAAGAGAAATTGAGGAATGAATATGTTTTACAAATCGATCCATAATGTTCAATTAAATGTTAATCTAAATTATGTTTATTTTATGTAATTTATCTTATAAAACATGATTTATATACAACTATTTATAAATATTTTCCTTAGTAAAATTAAGCATTTATATAACTAAATAATTTTTTAAACACCTTATTCTTTGTTATAAGTGGCATATCAAATATGCCATTCATATCTTCCTGTCAACCTGTAGTTTTGTTCTAGGTAATATGCTAATCAAGAAAAGATTCAAATGATGTAAGAACTGATATTACATGATTCTTCTTATTCTATATTATATTCTTCTGGAAGTTCATCTGAATATCAGCTAGTTTATTTTTGATGTTTTACCCCATTTGTCCTTATTTATCTTTATAATCACACTATACAATGTTATTAGACCCAGTTTATGTGTCTTGAGAAACCTATATGCAGGTCAGGAAGCAACAGTTAGAACTGGACGTGGAACAACAGACTGGTTCAAGGCTGTATATTGTCACCCTGCTTATTTAACTTCTATGCAGAGTACATCATGAGAAACGCTGGACTGGAAGAACACAAACTGGAATCAAGATTGCCAGGAGAAATATCAATCACCTCAGATATGCAGATGACAACACCCTCATGGCAGAAAGTGAAGAGGAACTAAAAAGCCTCTTGATGAAAGTGAAAGAGGAGAGTGGAAAAGTTGGCTTAAAGCTCAACATTCAGAAAACGAAGATCATGGCATCTGGTCCCATCACTTCATGGCAAATAGATGGGGAAACAGTGGAAAAAGTGTCAGACTTTATTTTTCTGGGCTCCAAAATCACTGCAGATGGTGACTGCAGCCATGAAATTAAAACACGCTTACTCCTTGGAAGGAAAGTTATGACCAACCTAGACAGCATATTAAAAAGCAGAGACATTACTTTGCCAACAAAGGCCTGTCTAGTCAAGGCTATGGTTTTTCCAGTGGTCATTTATGGATGTGAGAGTTGGACTATAAAGAAAGCTGAGTACCAAAGAATTGATGCTTTTGAACTGTGGTGTTGGAGAAGCCTCTTGAGAGTCCCTTGGACTGCAAGGAGATCCAACCAGTCCATTCTAAAGGAGATCAATCCTGAGTGTTCATTGGAAGGACTGATGCTGAAGCTGAAACTCCAATACTTTGGCCACCTCATGTGAAAAGTTGACTCGTTGGAAAAGACCTTGATGCTGGGAGGGATTGGGGGTAGGAGGAGAAGGGGACGACAGAGGATGAGATAGCTGGGTGGTATCACCAACTCGATGGACATGAGTTTGGGTAAACTCTGGGAGTTGGTGATGGACAGGGAGGCCTGGCGTGCTGTGATTCATGGGATCTCAAAGAGTCAGACACAGCTGAGTGACTGAACTGAACTGATGTGTCTAAAAACTGAGTGGTTATGTCAAGAAGACTAGGTCATTAGCCCAAGACCACCTAATCAGAGACTGACTGAGCAAGGACTGTTTGACCCCATTCCACTCTGTCTTGAGTCCTATTCAAAGTGCAAATTGCTTACCTGGCTTTGTTTTCCAAGTCCTTCAGACAAGTTTCCTAGCAAGACCAGTGTGTTTTTAAAATCCTTAAGGAGTCGTTTGCATTGCTTTAGCTGACCCACGAATGAAAAACAGTTTCCACTCTTGGTCTTTGCAAATAAGCCTCATTCCTTTCCTTAGATGGGAAAGGCCATTTAGTATTTAGACCCCTATCCTATGAAGTGGGCTGGTCTGTCTGTAGAAGTGCCCTTGGCTGCTAATGGCTGCTCGGTGTTCTTACTCCCACCTCAATGCTGTTTTTTTTCTCTCTCTACCAATGGCACCCCACTCCAGCACTCTTGCCTGGAAAATCCCATGGACGGAGGAGCCTGGTGGGCTGCCAGTCCATGGGGTCGATAAGAGTTGGACATGACTGAGTGACTTCACTTTCACTTTTCACTTTCACGCACTGGAGAAGGAAATGGCAACCCACTCCAGTGTTCTTGCCTGGAGAATCCCAGGGACGGGGGAGCCTGGTGGGCTGCCGTCTATGGGGTCTCACAGAGTCGGACACGACTGAAGCAACTTAGCAGCAGCAGCACCCTCTTCTTTAGGAAGAATCCTCGTGTGAATTAAGTCCTTCTGTTGCTTTTCCTCAGGTTCTTATCCAGTCTGCTGCACTAACTTCCCTGAAAGACTTCTAGCCTGCCCTGCCCTGTCTTTGCTCCAGAATGCCACCAGGGTGAGTTTTAAACTAATCAGGACATTTCCTTTTCTTAACTCGGTTTTTCCCACCTGCTGAAATGAGCTGTCCATAACTTGGTTTGTAAAATTTGCTTAGCACTAAAATTGTTTAGTTAATTGGGTGACTTTCGGCTACATTCCCAGAACCATCTTCTCTGCGAAAGTCCTCCCATGTATCCTCCACACCATCTATGCTGAAGTCTGTCTAGGTTCCTATATTAGTAATCGTATTAGTTTCCTGTGGCTGCTGTAGCAAATTGTCACCCTTTTGGTGGCTTAAAATAATAGAACTGTATTTGTTCATAGTTCTGGTGGCCAGAAACCGAAAATCAGTGTCACTGGGGAAAAATCAAGGTGTCAGAAGGGCCACACTCTCTCTGGATGTGAGAATCTGTGCTTTGCTTTTTCCGATATCAGGTAGCTGCCAGCATTCCTTGACTTGTAGCCACATCACTTCTCTGTCTGCCTCAGTGGTCACATTGCCTTCTCTTCTGTGTATATTGAATTTCCTTCTGATTTCCTCTTTTATAAAATTACTTGTGATTCCATTTAGGACCCACCTGATAGTCCAAGAGAATCTGAGTCCCCAGCCCCCACAAGGATCTATAACTTAATCACATCCTGCAATGTCTTTGCCACATAACATTCATAGGTCCTGGGGATGAGGATGTAGGCATATCTTTGGGGGCCATCAATTAGCCTCCTACAGTTATCTATTGCTGGGTGTTGCTGGCATATTGTCCCACAATTTTAGTAACTTAAAACAACAATATCATATATTACCTCATAGTTGCTGTGAGCCAGGAGTATGGCTGTCGCTTCGTTTGGGCCTGTGGCTCAGAGTCTCTCATGAGACAACACCCAGGACGAGACTTAATTTGGAAAGACCCACTTCCTGGTTGATCCACGTGGTTGTTTCAGTTTTCAGTTCCTGTGGGTGGCTGGCCACAGCCTCAGTTCCTCGATACATATTCCTCTTCTTAGACCACCTCACGTCACGGCAGCTTGCTCCACCCTAGTGAGCAAGTAAGGGGGTAGGAGGGGGCCATTAAGAGAGTGTGAGCAAGAAAGAAGCCAATCTTTTTACCCTAGTCGTGGAATTTGAGTCCTGTCACTCTTTCCGTGTTCTGTTCATAAGGAGAAAGTTACTAGGTCCACCCTAGATCAAGGGAAGGGGGCTCCACAGGGGCAGGAACACTAGGAAGTCTGGTCAGAACCTGCCTGCCTCAGCTCTCTTGACATGGCGGCCCTGTCACTCCGGTGTGTTCTTCTCCTGATTCTTGTGCAAAGCTGTCTGCGTGTAGAATTCTTCTGTCTGCTTCCACTCTGATCTCAAATATCATCTCTAAAGTGAAGCATATCCAAACGATATTTGGAATCCCACAGTACTTTATTTGCACCTTTGTATCACCTGTGTCTATGGACACGTTGGACTGTCCCGGGAAGCTAAGGGTTCTTGGAGGTCATGGGCGCAGCCATCTTTCTCCAGGGTTCTCGGTGTCTTCCTCGCACAGTGAGAAGCACTCAATAAATATTGTTCTGAATATTAGTTATTTTCACTACTGCATAATTCAGTGCTCATTTGATTGAAATATGATCACTGAATTTCCTTATTCATAAGGCAAGTATGTACTCATATAACACACATGCTGCATTAGAAGAGTTTCTCTGATTCTATGAGCCCTGACCAGAGAACAACTGTCGAATGTTACAGGCAAGATTCCCTAATGCACAGCTTTTCAATTTGATAGATAGAGGTTATTCTCCAAGCTCCAGACCTTTGATTAAATTGCCCTGAGAACTCATCATCTACCAATAGTGTCCAATGCAAAATAGCTCAAAAACCCACTGAGTAAGCAAACTGACTCACAAAATTCACAGACCGTATGTTTATGTTTTGTTCATAGGAGAGCTCCTCAGGCCTCACTTTATTCTAAGGCCTTTTACTCTTATTTTACAGGCAACGTGACATAACGGAAGTGATAGGGACAGAATGAAGGGACAAAATAGGTGATTAAATAGTTAATCCCACTAAGGCATTGTAAGTGGAAAATATGGGAGACTCCTATGAATTAATGATTCCTCGAGAAATCAGGCTTGCTTAGCAACAAAACCATGCAACAGAGGCACAAGACATGCCCCACGACCAGAAAACAAGGGTGGCAGGAGACCCACATGCTGCCCAGTGAGCTCAGTAAGTCAATGATCCCTAGGACATGCTCTCTGCACATAAAAAGCAGTAATTTGTGGACCTAGCTTGACCACGCAAGGACAAGAAAACTCCCCTGCCCAACCTGGAGGAGGAGCTAATGATGAAAACATGACATCTACTCAAGAAAGACAAAGAAGGGCCTCTCCTCCTCCCCACTTTTCCTTTGATTATATAAAATATAAAACTGTAGCCCAGTAAGTTCCCAGGGCATGCCATTTCTCACCCACCTGCTTGGAAACCTCACAAGTATCCTATTGTAATAAATCACTTTTTACCTATCATTTTGCTCTTGCCGAATTCTTTGCACTGAGACATAAAGGACTGTGGTACCGGAGCTCTTCAGAGACCCCCTAAAATGACACCAGTTTTGATATTTGGCAAAACTAATACAATTTTGTAAAGTTTAAAAAAAAAAAAAAGTTTCAGAAGTATCAACAAGGTTCGGGAGTCCAGACTCAAGGTTGAGATTCAGCTCTGCCAGGATTACTCCTACAGTTTTGGTCACATCCCCTGCTCTCTCTGGGTCTCAGTTTTCCCACAAAGGGTGTGTTCTGTATTAAGAGGAGGGAATATTTTCTGTAAATATTTTCAACTTCCTGGGCCATACGGTCTATGTTACAAACATTCAGCTCTGGCATAGACAATATGGAACCAAACTAGTGCATCTGTGCTCTTGTCAGACTTTCTTTATAAAACAGGTGTTTGGCTAGATTTGCTCCATGGGCCGTGCTTTGCTAGATAACCCTGTACTCCAGGATCTGTCTGCACCTGCTCAACTCAGAAAACTGATGATTTAAAATTAGGTGGGATATGGCAAATTTTCAGCAAGATATTAACAAATGATACTGGCTTGAAATACGTTTGCTTTTGAACAGGAACATGTCACTAAGTCGTGTCCGACTCTTTGCGACTCCACAGACTGTAGCCTGCCAGGCTCCTCCGTCCATGAGATCTCCAGGCAAGAACACTGGAGTGGGCTGCCATTTCCTTCTCCAGGACAGGAACATGCTGCTGCTGCTAAGTCGCTTCAGTCGTGTCCGACTCTGTGCGACCCCATAGACGGCAGCCCACTAGGCTCCTCTGTCCCTGGGATTCTCCAGGCAAGAACACTGGAGTGGGTTGCCATTTCCTTCTCCAATGCATGAAAGTGAAAAGTGAAAGTGAAGTCGCTCAGTCGTGTCTGACTCTTCGTGACCCCATGGACTGCAGCCTACCAGGCTCCTCCGTCCATGGGATTTTCCAGGCAAGAGTACTGGAGTGGGGTGCCATTGCCTTCTCCGGGACAGGAACATACATTAACTTAACTCAAACAGACACACTTCTACAGAAGATTTCAGGTCTTAGGGTCAGGCAACAGGCAGGTAGCAGGGATATTTTTGATCCAGGGATCTTCAGAGGGCCCTGAAATTATGCCTCATTGGAAGTTTCTTGGCCTGTCTGTATGTTAGTTTAGTCCTGTTACTCAGAGGGAGGGAGTCTTGAGCCTATGGGGTCCCCCTGAAGCCCTTCAGGGACTGCTTACTTGCCAGACAGCTGAGAAGCCACAGGGAAACAATGAGCCCTGTTGTTGGAACTGTAAATAATGAACTGACTGCAGCAGTTCTGGCCCCATACTGACTGCTATTCAGTTGTAAATATCCCCTTTCTGTTGCTGTACTGGAGGGCAGAGAGCCTGTAGCTATATATTATGCTAAATATTCCCTGGAATCCAACTGCAGGAAGAGAGGACTTTGCAGGTGGTAAAACCAACCCATTAACTTGCTGTTCATCTGTTTCCATCTCCCCATAACTCAAGGTACTGAGACAGCCCACGCCTTCCCTTTGAGACACATGGCTATTTTTGTAAGTATGGGATGCATATACATGTATAGGAATGTTTTGCTATTTGATTCCTTCAGTGGCATCTTCTCCAAGGTAAGAGATGGACGTAGGCCATTTATTTTCCATACCCCATTTTTCCTCTTTCATTTGGTCTTATTTTGCTTTAGCTGATGCAGAGGCTTTCCCCTGAGAAGCTATTAAATAGCTGGGGAAGTATTTCAGAAATGCTTAAATTAATATTTATTCGCATCTATTGCTGGTTGCTGGCACCAAGACCCCAGCTTGGGTTCCCAACTCATTATTGCATTAGCTCTTTTTCTGGATGTGATCCTTTCATTTGCCAGTTTCCTAGATTGATACCTGGTTCTCTCCTGCTTTTCTGAGCTTTAAGATTCAGAACTCTGCGCTATGATTTGGCCCTCTGAATCCTGACTATTTCTGTATCCATTCTCTGTACTTGATCTCAGGCTCTTATGATTCGTACTAAACCTTGGAAACTTTTCCTTGTTGGCTTAATATTAAAGAAACCAGGACAGTTGTTCAAATGGTCAACTTGTAGACCTTCAGGTCTTAAAAGAAGCCTGCTGCTGCTGCTGCTAAGTCGCGTCAGTCGTGTCCGACTCTGTGCGACCCCATAGACAGCAGCCCACAGGCTGCCCCATTTCTGGGATTCTCCAGGCAAGAACACTGGATATCATTAATGATATACCTTTCATTTTAAGACAGAGGTCATGAGGCCCAGAGATGTTGCCTGAGAGGTGGAAGTCACTCAGATTCCACCCAGATGTGAGCCTTCCTCCTACTGTGCATCACCCTCCACCCTGGGCAGCCACTCAGCTTCCAGTATATTTGGGGGAGGTGTGTGTGTTTCCTCTTATCCTCTCATGACTTGGTTCTCACTTTAGGTCATCAAATGAGTGGCTCCCAGAAATGCTGGGGTCTTCAGGGACATTGTTAACGTCATGCCCCCCATCGATTTAAGGATGTGTTTGTAGCACACCTATCCCGAACAAATATGCAGACAGCATACAAATGGCAATTTCTCAACACGGTGTGAGATAACAATTGAACGCAGCCATCGACACCCCTTGGCAGGCAGGTTCTTTACCACTAACACCACCACCCAGAAATCAAATCCACATCTCAATTCGATCCCTGGGTCAAGAAGATCCCCTAGAGGAGGGCATGGCAACCCACTCCAGTATTCTTGCCTGGAGAATCCCATGGATTCTCCTGACAGAGGAGCCTAGTGGGTTACAGTCCATAGGGTCACAAAGAGTTGGACACGACTGAAGCAACTTAGAGCATGCATAGACAGCCATGCTGTTAAAAAGCCTTTAGTTTTCTGTCCTTAGAGAATTTCTCACTATCTTCTTTTCTACCAAGGCCTAGCCTACACATGGAGAAGGCGATGGCACCCCACTCCAATACTCTTGCCTGGAAAATCCCATGGACGGAGGAGCCTGGTAGGCTGCAGTCCATGGGGTTGCAAAGAGTAGGACAGGACTGAGCGACTTCACTTTCACTTTTCACTTTCATGCATTGGAGAAGGAAATGGCAACCCACTCCAGTGTTCTTGCCTGGAGAATCCCAGGGATGGGGGAGCCTGTTGGGCTGCTGTCTCTGGGGTCGCACAGAGTCGGACACGACTGAAGAGACTTAGCAGCAGCAGCAGCAGCCTACACACACTGCTCAGAAATCTCCTTGTTTTATTACTGAGCCAGCCCCTTCCAACCACCCCTACTAAGGCTTCTTTCAAATGCCCTTAATCCCCATTCACTCATGCAGAGCAGTGTAGCTCTCCCTTTTCTTTCTTACACCACGTAGCCATTGGCCAAAGCCCAGCTTCCACCCAGATGTCAGCCAGTCTCCTGCCTCCAGCATCATCTTCCCTGGGCAGTCCATTCTGTTTCTCATCAGTTTGGGGAAAAGGGTCAGTGTTTCCTCATGTCCTGAATTCTTGATCCCATAGTAGCATCATCAAACCCGTCTGATAAACCAGGCCATCTAATATAGAGAGGACTGAGGTCATGCCCTTAATAAGTGAGGGAGCTTGTGAGTTTGGGTGGCATTGTCTTCTTTCTCACTCTCTCACACCTAGAAAACAGACAGAGAACTTAGACTAGACTCAAATTTCAAATTTCCTCCAGTTTGAGAGTCGGTACCTTGAACGTTTTTAATAAACACAGGCATTGGCTTTGGGAGAGAGAAGAAAAGACTTCTCTTATTTCCCCGTAGTGAGAGTATAGACAATGTTAGGTGATATATACTCACACGTTCTTACGTTTTCTTCTCCTTAAGTGCTTCTTCAACTTTTTTCTTCCCCCCGGACTAAAAAGCAAGTTAGGCACAGGACTCACGAATCAGCTCAACTCATTTTCACTTGTAGTTGTAGCAAAATGGCATCTCTGGGGAGCTCTGCTGTGGAGCTCGAGTTGAGTTGGGAGTATCTAGCCTTGGATTCCAATCCTTGCTCTGCAAGTACCTTAGCTGTGTGGCTTTAGTTAAATCATTTCACCTGCTTGGATTTCAGTTTCCTGAAGGAAAACATTGGCTGCAAGAAACAGAAAAATGGAGTCCTAGTAGTTCTTATCGAATTGAAGGTTATTCTCTCCTGTAGCCAGGGATCGGACCTTGGGCAGCCTCTGCTGTGATTCTGGCAGCTTAGCAGCACTAGGGTCAGTGACTGCAGTTCTCTTGTGTTCAGTTATGTCTGACTCTTGGCTACCCCATGGACTATAGTGTAGCCTGCTAGGCTCTTCTGTCCATGGAAATTTCCAGGCAAGAACACTGGAGTGGGTTGTCATTTGCTTCTGCAGGGGATCTTCCCGGCCCAGGAATCACACCCTCATCCCTTGTCTCTCCTGCATTGGCAATGGATTCTCTACAACTGTGCCACCTGGGAAGCCTCGCCTTATTGTCTCAGGATGCGAGTTGTAGCTCCAGACAGCTCTGCATTTATGGCAGGAAGGAGAAGCAGGGCAGCAGGGAGAGGAAACAGCCCTCCTCTCCTGTTCCTTCCATCAGCAGAGGGAAAAGCCATCTCAGAAGCTCCCAGCAGACTTTCCCTTCTTTGATAGAATCACATGAAAACCCCAGCTTCAAGGGAGGCTGAGAAGGTAAGTACTCGGTTGTTCCAGCCTCTGTGGTGAGAGGCAGGCAGAAGAAAGATATGCTGCTTACCTGTTGAGTTGCTGCTGCTGCTGCTGCTAAGTTGCTTCAGTCGTGTCCGACTCTGTGCGACCCCAGAGACGGCAGCCCACCAGGCTTCCCCGTCCCTGGGATTCTCCAGGCAAGAACACTGGAGTGGGTTGCCATTTCCTTCTCCAATGGATGAAAATGAAAAGTGAAAGTGAAGTCGCTCAGTCGTGTCCGACTCTAGTGACCCCATGGACTGTAGCCCACCAGGCTCCTCCGTCCATGGGATTTCCCAGGCAAAAGTACTGGAGTGGGATGCCATTGCCTTCTCCATCTCTTGAGCTAGCTAGCCAGTGTCCACCACACTTCCTCGTATATAAAAGGCAAAGGTGGCACTATAAATGATCCCTAAGACCTTTCTGATCTCCATCTGTGTGTGAGTCTCTGAATAGGGAGGAAGAATTCAGTATGTAGCATCACTTTTATGTGTATAGCAATTCCTGGATTCTGTGCAAGTCCTTCCCCAGGAAAGCATCCTCTAGTCTATAGACAGGTTGAAGGAGGAGCTAGAAAGAAAGTTTGGAGTACAAATGGACACGAAATCGCTCCAGGTTTCTCTGTACAGTAATACATTTCTCATATGGTAACACAGTATCATCCCCAGAAAGAAGCAGAGGAGGCCAGTATTCACAAGATAGAGCTGTTTCTGACAGTTCTAGGAAAGGAAAATGAAACAAAACATCTATTAAGATAGAAATATTCCCAGTAGAGGTAATAACACACACATTGGTATTATATCAGGATTTTCAAATACGTTTTAAGATTTTAGAAAATTTACAAAATCAAGAGAAATGCATTTTCATTAAAAAATTATTTTTCAATCTTCACTCACATATCTAATTTTGCATGGTCATAGTCTTACATGGGCTTTATTGATGGCTCAATGGATAAAGAATCTGCCTGCAGTGCAGGAGACACAGGAGATGTGGGTTCAATCCCTGGGTTGGGAAGAATCCCTGGAGGAGGAAAATGGCAACCCACTCCAGTATTCTTGCCTGAAAAATCCTATGGACAGCAGAGCCTGGCAGGCTTACAGCCTGAAAGATTGCAAAGAATCAGATACGACTGAGCGACTACCCACGCACAAGCACAAATCTTACATGCGTACTATTTTGTGTCCGGATTTTTCCACTCAGCATAATCAGATTATACTATTATTTTATAGAAACTGTCATAAGAGGAAACAGAGGAATGGGAATGACCATATGGAATTGTCAGGGGAGGTGGAGACAGAGGGACAGGAGAACCCTTGTGTCTTGATGAGAAACTTGGCTCCTTCACCAGCGTGTCCCATTCTTTGTGTGATTACAAGATGGGGAACTAAGACAACAGAGTGAGCCGTGGCTGCTGGAACAGTAGGAGTCTCTCCAGGAATCCAAAATAAGTTCAGCTACCTCTTCTTAACCACTTGATGTAGGAAATAACTTTGACCCACTGAGCTTGCTTCCCTTTGGAATCAAGAATTGCTTTTTGAAGAAAGCATCTTCATATAACAACTCTGGGTTTGCTTTAAACATATCTCGAGAAAACAATACAAAAAAAGTACTCTCTGAGAAGCAGGGGGTCCTCTGATACCAGGATCACACACACAAAAGCCTACAAGAGACAGACAGAGAACACAGTGTGTGTTCCCCTCAGTGAGAGATGACAGAGAACAGTAGACCAGCATTAACTGGCGGGTACCTAGACTTTCTCCTCAGATCTTCATGTGTTTAACAGAGTATGAATTTCTGGTGTTTGGGGTTCTCTTATGGTGTACAGCAAGGGTCAGGAGCTTTAATTTTGACTATAGGTTTTTCTCACAGACCCTTGAGCTTCATCCTATATATGTTATTTTGTCAACTCTGGGAATTTCTCTACTTTGGGGCATAGAATCACAGAAGTGTAGGAATGATAAGTTAAATATTTTGGGAATCATTCATTCAATTTGTCAATGAGGCTCCGTTTTCCTCCCTTTTGAGCACATGCCAGGATTGCATTTTGAATTCTTGTGGTTGACTGGGGCAATGTAACAAGTTTTTGCCAAATGGATTTTGAGCCTAAGTGATGAGTATACTTCAATGCCAAAGTATCTAACTGTATACTGCACATGTGGGAACCTTTAGAGCTTTATTTTTCTCTGGTACAAGCATCTAGCCATGGTCAAGGTTGTTCCTTGTCCATTCGTCTATTCACATGCATGCGTGCTAAGTCACCTCAGTCGTGTCCGACTCTGAGCGACCCCATGGACTGCAGCCTGCCAGCCTTCTCTGCCCATGAGATTATGCAGGCAAGAATTCTGGAGTGGATTGCCATGCCTTCTTCCAGGGGGATCTTCTTAACCCAGGATTGCATCTGTATCTCTTACGTCTAACCTGCATTGGTGGGTGGGTTCTTTACCACTACCGCCACCTGGGAAGCCCTCATGTATTCACAAGTAACTGCAAAGAGCAGCACCCTTGGGAAAACTCTGATTGATAATAGGAGTGAACATTTTGTTATTATGCCTTTCTGTTCTGGAGGATATTTACTATCATCCAAAATTTAGTCTATCCAGACTGCAAAGACTTCTTCTCACCTGGAAAGAATTTGAGACCTTTTACCTCAGGACTTAAGGGCAAACTGAAACAGCCAGGTGCATATTAGACAGTTAAAATGTATAGATTTACTATATAGAAATGCAGTTGGACCTAGTTCTGCCTTCTATCACTGATGAGTTATGTAACTCGTGGCCAACCACATGATTTTCCACTGGTCCCATCAGTTCATTTAAGAAGGTCATGTCTTTCCTTTTATTCTTCCAGTTTTAAAGATAATGAGGTAGTTCTCTGCCAACTTCAGAAAGTGACCAGTTACCTTGAGTTTGAATCCATTGTCATTCTTACCCTTGTTAAAGCTCAAGTTGTCCCATGTAGAAGTCTCTTTGAATTGACTTCTGTACTTTTGGCATCACCCTGGAAGCCCTTGATACATTTCCTTTCCTCTTTTATGTCAAGGTATTCTGGGCCCAAACCAGGAATCAACCATTTTTCCAAGAAGCTTTAGTTTCCTGTAATGAAAGATGAATTTTAGGATCAGAGTCTGAGCTTGATGGTGATATTAGTTTGGTCATGTTTTTATAAATTTTCAAGGGACAGCAGGACAGGGAAGTATGTAAATATGACATGTTGTGAGTTTATACTGACATTTCCGGTTCAAATTCAGGACCATGAGGCTTTTACTTAATTCCTCTGTTACTGTTGGGAAATATCTCCATAAATCTCTTGTGTTTCTGAAAATCTTGAGAGCAGGAATGTTGACCATCTTTGTTCTAGACTACCTTCTGAAGAGTGTTTGTATAGTGGGTAGCCCTGAAAGATAAAGAAAATTTCTCCCTCCAGGACAAAGGCCAGTGTCTCAGTCAGTGTTCTCTGGTGAAGCAGAATCAACAAGATATATATATGTGTGTGTGTGTGTGTGTGTGTGTGTGTGTGTTGATGTCTCAGTAACTCTTAAATGCCTGAATTCTTAAATGCTAATAATGATCTGTGTCTTTCAGTCTTTTTTTTGTTGTTGTTATAAAATCCTTGTCTCACATTTTCTTTCATTGTATGTCTATAATACATTACTCAGTATTCTTTTGGAATAAACTGTTCAATTATCTGATAATTTGATTTTCTTTCCCTCCAAAGTCAAAAAAAACATTTTGCCTACACAACCGAAGATTTTCTTTTTCTTCAAAAGTCAAGGAAATCTATTAGGCTGTGTCTTGGTGACAGTTGATAGTCCTAGATACAGGTGTGCTCTTTGAATATTTTGTCTTTTTTTCATAAAATTATTTATGAACTAAAGTTTTTAGTACTTGTTAGCTTTATATTTGTTTTCTTGAGAAAATGCTGTTATTTATACGTTGAACCTTCTTCACTTAAATATCCATTTCTCTCAAATTATTGTGTAAAATTTACTTTTTATCTTCTATTTCTTTTAAGGCAGAATTTATTGTGATCATTCTCTTGTTTCTCTTCTAGCTTAGTTTTCTCTCCTATAACATATTTTCTTTTATTTCTAAGTTTTGAATTTATACCTCATTTTTGAATTTACTAATTCTGATATGTGTTGTTCTTTATTATTTTTATATGAATTTTTACAGGTTTTTTAATGCAATTTTACACCTTTCTTCTTTGTTTGAACATGCTTTGATGATATTGTTTGTAGGAATATTATTCTGTTCCTTTTTTTCTGTCTCTCTTTTTGCTTTCAAAGTAACTTTGCATGAAATTTGGTCTCAAGCTTTTCTGATCCTCATATTTAATGACTTTGAGTTTTCTTGAAATTTTAGAAGTAGTAATACATTCAAATTAGCTATTCTTCAAAAAATGCCTTCTGTTGCTTTGTCGAAAGTTTGAAAATACGATGGTTGTCACTCTGAGCTTTCACAGTTCTGTTACCTCCCTGCACTTTTATTTGGATGTTCCCTTTGCTTTCTCTGTGTGACTCTGCTCAGTCTTCCTTCCTCTCACAGTGGCTTATCCTCATGTGGAGCTAGTCAGTTTCATGAGTTCATAAGCATTCAACCACCCCAGTCTTCTCAGTTCTTTGTGTTCTTGTACTTACTACTATTGGAGTCCTTAAAAATTCCCCTAAAGGTTGAGTGAAGCCATTCTCCTTCTATGGAACTGTTTCTTTTCACTCTCCATTTCATCATGTAACCCGTTAGTTCCTTCTACTTTCTCCCACACAGATGATGAGATAGGTTTTGTGCCATCTTTCTTCTGTCCCTACGTAGGTTGTCGGGGATACCTTGTCACCCAGCTTTGTTGAAAATGTTGTATGTAGGTTTTTAGTTTTCCTCTCTAGTTTATTTATTCTCATGCAGAGATTCCTAAAGAGCAGAGACTGTGTGACCAAAACAACCATCATCTTTCTGGAATTCATCTATCTTGTTTCATAGAGTTAAAAAGCATTGTTTAACAACTACCATTATGTAAATATCAAAGCATAAAAGTGAATAAGATGCTGTTCCCTATATTGAGGAACTAGTGTAAAATTGAGAAAGAGCTTTGAATGCTGAGGCATTTTTTTCTTTTTTTTAAATTTAAAGTCATTTTGAAGTATAATATATGTATAGAAAAGTTAATATTTCTTAATTGTACAACTGATTAATTTTCAGAAATTGAACAAACACATGTAACCACTGTCTACATTAACTGCATTAGCTTTCCTTTTGTCCTTTCCTTTCTATACCCTCTGACTTATAACAGCATAAGAGTAACCACTCTCCTGACTTCTAACAGTATAGACTAGTTTTGCATGATTTATTCATTATATGGATGGAATGATAACAATATGTACTTTTTTAGTCTATCTTCTTTTGCTCAACACTATACTCGTTATGATAATGATAATTGCTGTGAATAAATTTGTTCTCATTTCTGTGTAACTATATTACAATTTCTGTGTTCTACTGATTATAAGCATTTATATATCCTTTGGGACTATAATAAATAGTGATGTTATTAATATTCTAGTATGTATTCCTTAACAAATGCATGTTTGCATCTTTCTTGGGTATATACTTAACGTGGGATGGAATTGCTGAGTTGAAAGTTGAATATGTATTCAGCTTCAATAGGTACTGTTAAATTTTTTTCCAGAGACATGATATTTCCAACTGAACTTTCACTTGGTACTATGAGTATGATCTGGGTAGGGAAAAGCTGTAACCAACACTGTCTTATGGGAATCTAGTTCTGGGATTTCTTTGTTAGAGTAGATTAAAGGAAGGAAACAACAGAACTAAAGACTAATTTAACTATTATAGAATAAAATAAAAGATTAGAATATAGTAAGTCCCCTACATATGACTGGGTTCTATTCCAAGAGCAGGTTCATAATTCCAATCTGTTCTGAAGTCCAATAAAGTCTAGGTACCCAACTAACACGGTGGGCTATATACCACTGCTTTTACGCTTGTTTCCGAACATCCATGGCTTGAAATAAAGATACTGTACCACTATCCTGTATGTAGTACTGTACAGTAAAGTATACAAAAGCGCACCTACTTGTAGAGGAAGCACACAAGTGACAACGTACATCAGGCACATGAACTCACGGGTGATTGGACATGCGAACGCACGTTCACGTCTTTGAAAGTTCACAACTTGAAGGTTCATATGTAGGGAACTTACTGTATGTTAAATGGAATAAAGGAAGAGGTATGGATATGAGCCACTGCATGTTGGTATAATCTGCTAAACCTCTGTGAGGGAGAAAAAAGTTATTACAGTTTGCATGGAACTTTGGGTGGGAAGATGATGAATTCAGATACACTGTGCCAATGCAGAAAAACCTCAGGGCCTACTTACATGCAACTCTATCTTTCCCCCTTGTTTCCCATCCCTACAGGTCCTGAACTGATCCCTCAGGCTTCCTGTAACCATGTAAATTAACAAATAAAAGACCACATATTTTTTACACTTAACGAGGAATGCAGTGATTTCAGTAATATAGGGTCCCAGTAACATAAAACACCCGTTGAGAAGAATCTGCAATTACTGCCTTCCACTTCACATGGCTGTATTATTTTTATTTTGTGTCACACACAAAAGTTCTTTAAAGCAGTTAATCAGGATTGACAGCTCCTGGGTTGCATCTCTTCCCTCGGAGGCAAGCAAGCCAACCCCCACTTCTTTATGCCTAGCCTGTGCTACATCTACCCGGATCCCTGTGCTAACAGCCAAAAACCTCTGATTTGTCATGGCCTGGGTGCTGTGCTTTCCCTTCCTTATGAGTAGAAAGAAAAGTGTTCCGTGATGGGCTGAGGAAGGGTGTAGGACAATGGCAAACTCTCCCCATCATGCAGAAGAATTATTTTTGAGCAGAGCCTTCCTGTGCTCTACAGTTTTCTTCAGTCTTAAAGTACTGATGAAATTTCCATGTGAAAAGACTCTTTGCCTCTTATGGGCCCATCTGTTCCTGCTGTTAATTTTTTACCTGGAGCCCTAATTATAAATGACTCTGGGCAGAAAAGCCTATGATGTCACTGTCAGGAGATCAGAGCTTCAGGTGGGATATAAGGTGCTGGAGCAGATGGACATCATCTGTGCAAAGATCTTCATGTTTTGTCAGTATCCATTGCATAAGAATGATGGTGAAAGGAAATACTGAAAACAGATGCAAGGAAAATAACTCCCAACTACATTGCTCTTTTTTTCTTCCTTTCCCAGCTTCAGTTCAGTTCAGTCGCTCAGTCATGTCCGCAAGTCACGCAAGTCACAAGTTAAGTCATGCAAGGCTTCCCTGTCCATCACCAGGTTCCAGAGCTTATTCAAACTCATGTCCATCGAGTTGACGATGCCATCCAGCCATCTCATCCTCTGTTGTCCCCTTCTCCTCCCGCCTTCGATCTTTCTTAGCTTCAGGGTCTTTTCCAGTTTGTCGGTTCTTTACAACAGGTGGCCAAAGTATTGGAGTTTCAGCTTCAGCATCAGTCCTTCCAATGAATATTCAGGACTGATTTCCTTCAGAATGGACTGGTTGGATCTCCTTGCAGTCCAAGGGACTCTCCAGAGTCTTCTCCAACACCACAGTTCAAAGCATCAATTCTTCAGTGCTCTGCTTTCTTTATAGTCCAACTCTCACATCCATACATGACTACTGGAAAAACAATAGCTTTGACTAGATTTAGCTTCTCCAGCTTACCACATGTCAACAACAGTATAGTGCCATGATTTGTAGGGATTAGAATCACACTTTTAGTAAGCCTAGTTTTCCTAGGTCCATCATTGTGAAATAGATACCCTCTTGGCTTATAGATTGACAGGAGACTGAATTCTATGCCATCAGATCCAGAAATAGCCAATGAAATATCTGAGAAACCACTCAGAGGAAGAGGCCATCACAAGATTTATATATTCCAAAATTTTTTTCCACAATATAAGCTGATTCATAATTCCTCCAGATTCAGCTCTACACCCATTTTATAATTCATGGGATCTTTATTAAAGGAGGCAGGAGAGGAATACCTCTTCCTCTTCCTGGAGTGTAGGGAGTTTCAGCCAGTCAGCTGTCTAGGAAATTGCCTGACTTATATACTCCTCATAGGTATGTGCTAAGAAGCTACAAAGTTCTTCATCAAAAGCAGAGACTAACACAATGCTGTAAAATGCTGTATCCCAATGCAGAAAAAGACTAAGTGCAAAGCCAAGAGGCAAAACAGTGTAATGTGCTCCTGGTTATGTTTAAATAAAAGAGGATAAACACGTACACATACAAGATAAAAAAACATACCTACCAAATTATAAAGAAAATGGGAAGGGTATAGAATGAGATACAAAGCTACAACCAAGATAGGAAGGAGATTAAGAATTCTAAGCCAGTCTCCAAACAGTGAAATATCCAACTTCTGGTTAAATCTATCACTTAGTCTTTAAATTTTTTTCCATCAAAATCTTTCTTTTATAACTATTCTATTGACTCTATTAGTTTGTAAGCCATTACTTGATACAGTAGGTCAATTTAGGCCAGAAAGAGCTAACATCGGGCATATAATTCATGTAAGTGTTCTTTCTTAGTCTGATTAAGGGGGATCACATTTTCATTTCTAAGGATAAAGTCATAGGCAGTTTTTTCCCTCCACTATTTGAATGGAATGTAATACAATCAATTAGCTGCACAGAAAATGTGTAGATACAAGCAAAATTTATTTGCCTTCCAGAGAGCCAGTGATGGGGGAGGAAAAACAGGATCCTTTGACAAAGAGGAGTTACCTTTTTTCCCACCCCAAGCAGGGTTTTGTGTTTATTCTAATGGTAGAAACGGGCAAGCAGATATAAACAAACAATCTACAAGTTCTTCAGGGAACCTGGGTCTTCTATGGACCATGAGAGAAGAAATAGCCAGTTAGTCAATTGGTCTCCACAAGTGATAGAAAATCAACTTTGAAATCAGGCTAAGTGAGCAACTGTAACCTTTGGCTCTCCTGAAGGATGACTCCCAAGTCTTCTATTTTAGGGGACCAGTTGAATTTAGCCTCTTATTGGGGATGGTCAAGCTCAAGGCGAGGTTGCTTATCACATCAAGAGTTAATAGTTATGTTAGGGCTTCTTCATCTTCCTGAGCAAAAATGTTCTTTTGAGACATTTGAAAAACCCAAGCACACATTCCTATTTCGAATATAATGTTGGAGTCTAAATTCAAACTGATGTAATATTATCAAGTTGCTTCAGATGGCTTTAAAGACTACTGACTTCCACTATTTATGAGGATAATCTCTTTGTTAGTGAACTCAGGTCTGGCTGCTCACTACTCAGAAAAACATAACTGAAGGGACAAGTGCTGGGAGGAATAGAACAATTAGTTTAATCAGAAGGCTGGCAGTCTGGGGAGAAGGCATGCCTGTGTCCCAGAGCCAACTCTGAAGATTCTACTTGACCATGATGGTTTTTAAAGGGAAGAAGGGGAAGTAATCTTAGGTAATCACTGAGGTAGCAGATCAGATTCATCACCACCACCCACAGACTTGTCAGTTCCTTGTGCTCTTTCTTTAGATGCCATCTGCTCACAGAGTTCATTCAGGAGATTGCTGAAGGAAAGCCGGGGAAATATCTGGTTATCTGTTAATTACTTATTCTTCATTTCTGTTTGTTTACCCTGAGGAAAGAACCAACGGTTTAGGCCAAGTGTCATGTGATTAAAAGATGTGAAAGGTGTGCTTGAACTGGAGATGAGTAGATTATGGGGGTGCCTGGTTCAAAGTTAGTTGCAATTTATTGGGTTGGCCAAAAGTTTCATTTGGGTTTTTCTGTAAGATGGTTTGATCCAAATGAACTTTCTGGCCAACCCATAGCTTTGTTAAGACAAGACAAAAGGGGTCTCCTGCAGAAAACTCTTTGCTGCAGTAAGCTGCTTACAAATTTCTACCATCAGACATCATTCCATTTGTATGGGTTCAGGGGCAAAGGTTCCTCTTCTGTAATTTCTTCATGCTGACATAGGGCACCATATTCTTAGAGTGGAAGATGTCGACATGGGCCTATAACATCTCTTTGCTGACAATTCTAATTGCCACTTGTATATATGGACAGAACAAGCTATAATTATTTTGATGCTTACAAAGGTACAGATTATTATGAACAATAGTGTTAATCCCATTCTCTTGAGGCCAGTTCTTGGAATTTTGCTAGCCATAAATTCAGTACGGCTCAAAATGGAGCAGTTTATGTCATGGCTACAGTCTGATCATGATGCAGTTAGCTTTTTCCTTCTGGTGGCAGTTAGAGTATCTATAACACAACTCAAGGCTATACATAAGACACTGAAAGATTCTGGGACTCTATTGTTCTGACTCTTAATTGTTTGAACCTGCTCCTTTGTGACTCAGGGAGGCCTGGGATGCTTCAGCTTGTCTACCAACAAGAGGCAGGGGGCATGGAAGGGGCCCTTGTATTTGGCGGGGGTTGAGGGACCCACTGGGTTCTACTCAATTTCAGCATGACTAAAGATAGAACCTTTCATTGTAAAATGGCATTTGTTTAGGTAGTACCTAGACCCCAAGCAAGGAGGAGCTTATCTAAGGAATCTCTTACCAAGACAGGTCTCAATGTGAACCTACATGTACAGGTTTAGAAGGCAGACATATATCAACAAACACAGGGAAGGAGGAGTCTTGAACATAGAAAGCCAGAGGGTAAGACAATCTTTGAGAAAGAGGTGATACAGATTTTTATCATGGTGGCAATGCCATTTCTTCATAAAAGCATTCAGAAGGCAGTCAATAGGAAAAAGTCCTAAATACACAACTCAAGATCATATTCACACAAAATGGAAGGAAGACAGAAAAGGAAATCGAGGTTAAACTAGCTGATTTTCAAGTTTTTAAAACAAAGCCTGAGGGTAAAAAAGTTATAAAGTCCAAGTAAACTGATATATACACAGATGAGATTGGTTTCCCACTGCCTGTCTTAGGTGAATTTTCACTAAGACAGGAAACAGTTTCCCTTAAATCACCTAAAAATAAGTCCACACCAATGACCGATCATGGCTATAATGGGACCTCTCTCCTTTCTGGCTTTTATGCCCTCCTTAAGGTGTCAGGGATGGGGGAGCCTGGTGGGTTGCCGTCTGTGGGGTCGCACAGAGTCGGACACGACTGAAGCGACTTAGCAGTAAGGTGTCAGGATAAAATAGGTGCCATTTCAGGCCAAGACTCAGAACGAGTTGGTTGACCAGCCTGAGTCTTTCTTTTTGCCAGGACTGTGTCTCAGAAAAATCCGTAATTGGCAGCCTTGACTTAAAAGAAACATCTTTGATTTCTTTCCTCTAAATCATCTTACAAAGGATTAGCCCTAGTCATGATGTGCGAGATACTGTTATGATCACTTCATGGCAGTGCTCCTACCTGGAGCATTCCATGGACAGGGGAGCCCGGCAGGCTACAGTCCATGGTGTTGCAAGAGTCAGACACAACTGAGCAACTAACACAAAATCACTGCAGACAGTGACGACAGCCGTAAAATTAAAAGATGCTTGCTCCTTGGAAGGAAAGCAATAACAAACCTAGACAGCATATTAAATATAAAAGACATCACTTTGCTGACAGAGGTTCATATGGCCAAAGCTGTGATTTTTCCTGTAGTCATGTACAGACGTGAGAGTTGGACAAAAAAGAAGGCTGAGTGCCACATAATTAATGCTTTCGAATTGTGGTCCTGGAGAAGACTCTTGAGAGTCCCTTGGACTGCAGGAGGATCAAACGAGTGGAAATCAACCCTGACTATTCACTGGAAGGACTGATGCTAAAGCTGAAGCCCCAATACTTTGGCTGCTTGATGCTAAGAACCATCCCATTGGGAAATACCCTGATGCTGGGAAAGATCTGAAATCAAAAAGAGAAGGGGGTGGCAGAGGATGAGATGATTGGATGGCAGCATTGATTGATGGACATGAATTTGGGCAAACTCTGGGAGATAGTGAAGGACAGAGGATCCTGGCATGCTGCATTCCATAGGGTCGCAGAGTTGGACACAATTTAACGACTGAACATAAACAATACAAGTTGCTTTACAATGTTATGTTAGTTTTTGCTGTACAACAAAGTGAATCAACTATAAGTATACGTATATCCAGTCTGTCTTGGACCACCCAGCGCCCAAATTCCACCCCTCCAAGACATCACAGAGCACCAAGCTGAGCTGCCTTTGCTGTACAATAGGTTCTTACTAGCTATCCGTTTTACCCATGGCAGTTCACGTATGTCAATTTCCATCTCTCGGTTCATCCCAGCCCCTACCCTGTGTCCAAAGCCTTCTAACCAAATATTTTCATTACTTTTTGGACAGGCATTTGAGTAGAAATCAAGATGCAGAGTAAAATATTTCTCTTGGATATCTGCATAATAGTCTCAACCTAATATATCTGCCTCAGTAGTTGTGTATGTTGAAAATAAGAGAGGATGTTCCAGAAACAACCTCAAGAGTTTGCTCATTTTACCCTTTTAATGGCCTTTATACATATGCTGCGCATACTCAGGTTTCCTTTTGCAGAGTGGAAGGTTGCACCAAAACATTGCTTCACTGGCAAAGCTGCTGCTGCTGCTAAGTCACTTCAGTAGTGTCCGACTCTTAGAGACCCCATGGACTGTAGCACACCAGGCTCCTCCATCCATGGGATTTTCCAGGCAAGAGTACTGGAGTGGGGTGCCATTGCCTTCTCCGACTGGCAAAGCTAACTTCATCCTTTTATGAGCAATCTTGACAGACTCACAAGATGATCTAAGACAACATGCTTAACCTCATTGGATTTTGTCTTCCATTTTCTATCAGATTCTTTAATTGGCTGTTTATACCACTTCCAGACATTTGTGTACTGCCCCAGGATAAATAAATTTTAAAAAGTATAATATGAGTAGCCAGCCCACAATTAATGAAGGAGTCTCATTTATTTTGTCTTGAAGTTGGTTGTTAGGAATCTGAAATTTATTTTCCCCTAGAAAAATAAAGCATAGACAGGTTATTAATTTAGACTACTGTATTTTATTTCTTTAGAGAATATAGATGAATATTAAATCTATTTTTAAAACCCTGTTTTCTCATTCACAAGCTACTTCTCTGTAGCTCTGTAGAATACATTTGCGTTTTCTAGTTTTAGATACCATGCATATACCTGTTCCCAGTATAATTTCTCCCCCTTGTGCTGAGCTAAGGTGGGGGGTAAGGGGGTCACGAGAGGTCCAAGTGGTAGCAGTGACTAAAGCAGAGAAGGAAGGAGAGGAAGTCTCCATGGCAACCACAGCTCAGCTGGGAGGACCCCTTCCCCAAGCCTTAAACATCTTTTGGGTAAAGGAATGAGGATTCTAAGTTTCCCAATAAGAGCAGGAGTTAAGAAAACTCCAGCAGTCTCTTTTGTTGAGGTGAGCCTATAGGAGTGGAAGTATTTGCATGAAATAAAGGTTAATAACTGAGCATCATTGGTCATCTGATGATGTCCAAGTTCTGTGTCTTACTAGTTGTTTATCTATGTTTAGCTCCTGACAGAACACCAAGCAAACACTGGGGTTTTAGTAAATACTGAATTATCCTGGGAGATGATCCTTGGAAGGGTAAAAGTAAGTGACTTTGGATAGGATCTAGCTAAAATAATCCTGCTTGAATTTACATTTCATTCTCTAGAGGGTTGTGAGTTTCCAAACATTTGCAAGTGTTGACATACTGTGGTATACACAGAGCAGGGGTGGACACTGTTTCTGGAACAGAAATTCCTACCCCCACATGCTCAGGATCCAAAACAGCCATCCAGGAAATGACAGCAGAGGGGACAAGAGCCCACATTTCAGAATCAAACGGGAACTTGATTTGAATTATCGTTCTGGGCCACATGGCCAAGTATCTGTTTTCTCAAGCCCTCCATTTATTTATGTTATAAAATGGAAATGCTGTTAGAAAAATTTACGGCAGCATTGGGTCATGGTGAAGGTTAAATGAGATATTGGATGTAAAAGTTGCCCGGTGCATGGTAAGCAGTTAATAAATGCTAGGTTACAGGATTTCTCACTTTGAGGAAATGTAATTTGATGGGAAAATGAGAGCCCTCCTACGGACCTGAGACCAGAGACACACCTGGGCCAGGAGTGACTTTCAGAGCTCGTCTGTCAGGTCTGAACTCCCTTAAATGCCTGATCATAGCCATTTCGGCAGATCAGGAGGAGGGAGGGCGAGGTGTGAGCGGCGAGAGTCACATTTCCTCCTGTGGGTTTGTGTCGCCCGCCATGACTTCCACATCCATTGTGTTTGTGCTCCAGGCTGCTCTATTATTAGTTTCCGCTGCTGGTTCTCCTCCAGCTGCATGTCCATCAGGGTCCATTGCAGAATATCAATCTGTCCTCACATGGCAGAAAAGCCATGCGGCGGTCTATTAAAAATATCCCCAGTACCCTAGGCCTCTGACAGTCTCCACCCTCAGCAGCCTCACTGCTTGGAAGACATTGTTCCCAAACTTCCCAAGATGTCCTTTGTCATTTGCCTCTATCAGTCCTGTTTGGAACTTGTTGCTCTGAACTAATGAGCCCCATGGTGAGACCTTTGACAAAAAGGTTGTGTCTTTTGATGGTATTATCTGTTCCCTTAGCAGAAGGAAGTCAAGGTTGGGTACCTTTGATTTTGAGAGATGATCATTTCACTTGTCAAAATACACACAGGGATTGTCTTTCATTCCCTGCCTTAAAGTCAAGGTCCCCAAGTCAATATGTCATTACCTCACTGTCACCTATAACCACAGCCTTTTATTAACTCTGTGGTTACAGTGTCATGGCATGAAAGTGCCCCGTGCTTGCTTCTGATTCTCTTCCCACAGCTCTGAATTTCTCCTTTATGAGTCACGTTTTGTGTCTGTCATACTGTCTTATCCCTTCAACATCCGACCTTGGGAAAAAGTATGGGAAACTCATGTCTGTGGTGTGTGGAGCAGGTGTGACACTCTCAGGCTTCGTGCTTCTCTGGAGCGAGTCATGTCCACACGGCACCCATCCTGGGTTGGCTGTTGAGTTTCTTGTCTTCAGGAGTGTTTGCTCCTGCGGTTCTTCAGTCATCAATGTGCTTGTGAATTTCTCTTTCCTCTCCTTCCTGTCTTAACAGTCATCTGGAAGAACTAGATAAAAAATAGCTGGTTAACACATGTTAAGTGATCAAGCTGTGGTTGCTGAGAGTTAGTTGAATTGAGAGAGAATGAGAATAGAAGAAAAAAAAAAAGAGATGAACAGAATTGGGATAGCAGATGAAAGTCAGCTGGAGGAAAAAAAATTATAACTTAACATGGGTACTGTTATGGGCTGGGAATAGCCTCTTTTTATACCTAGGTCCACTTCATTCTTGTATCAAACACTTGAAATGGATATGTGAATGGGGGGACTGTAGCATGTTTATAGTGAGTGTGGACTTTGGAGGCTAATTGCCTGGGATCTAATCCTCACCCCTCTATTAATTAATTATGAGGCTTTGAGAAGTTACTTAACTCTTCTGTGTCTCAGCTTCCTTATTTACAAAATGAATCTAAAAATACCTACTTTGTACAATTTTCCTAATAATTAAATATGTTAATATATATAAGCTATATAGAATAGATCCTGCTATATAGTAAATGTTCATTAAGAATTAGTTATTATATTAATAATTGTATTCTTACTTGTAGAGCCTGGCCAGGTCTACAGTATTTGTCCACCAAGGACAGCACACCCCTGACTAGGGACAGTTATACAGCTTTGTCTAGGCAGAGATCCCTGAAGTTCATGGCCGGCTGTCCTAGTGACTTGAGGGGAACAGGGCACTCTTCTCACACTCATCTCGTGCACCGAGAATGCCAATAGCTTCTCACACTCTGTTCTGTGGCAGATTTTGGCATATGTTTCAAGAGCATTTGAACCTTTTACATATTATTACCATAAACTGTTAAATCCCTTCTGTAATGAGAAGCAAATTGGGAACTAATTAAATGTAATCTTTCTGGAAAAAAGAAATCCTGTTTGGGCTCTTCAGAGTGGGACAGACTCTATTTTATAATTTCTTTCTGAGAGTTCCTCACTTCCTATTTAGAACTCTTTCAATTATTTATTAGCTTAAGAAAGATACCCATGAAAGGTCCCCTGGGCAGATGAACATACAGTGAAATAAAGTACATTTTCTTATTAGAAGCTTTATCCATTCTGGTGCTCACCAGGCTACAGACTTCAGAGGAACTGGAAAGGATTCAGGCCATCTCTGAATTCCTGTGGTTCCTTGAATCATTAGCAAATTGTTCAGCTATTACTTGATATCTGATTGCTCATAGGTCAAGATATCCAATTCTTAACTGCAAATTCACTAAAGCTACAGACCACGCCATATGTATTTTCCCATGGACTCATCCTTATCTGACAAGCACATGAATTCCCCTTCAATCCCCATCTCATGAAAGTATCTCGGTTACCACGATTCTGGAGACCCATGTACTTGATATGGCTCTGCCAGGATGGCCAACTGTCAGCTTTCTCTTCTCATCACGCATGTGCTCCAGTTACATGAACCTTCTCTCACCATCTTGAAGGTACTGGGAAAAGTCCTTCTACCACAGGACCTTTGCATGTACTATCCCCACCGTCTCATTGTGCTCCCTCTCTCCTTGCTCTTCTCATCATCACACTTTCCTCCCACCTAGTTATGTCTATTCATCCTTCAGATACTTTGACTCCTTTTATGTGCCCCTCCCAACATTCCTCACTCCCACATTCATCCAAGTACAGTTCTTTGATATTAGCAATCAGTGAATATCTTCATTTCATTGAAAGTACTTCTTAATATTTATAATTAAAAGTTTTATTGATGCAGCTATTTGATTAATGTCATTCTCCTGACTAGCTCGAAGTCTCCATTAGAGAAGGAACTGTTTTTGCTCATCATTGCCTCTTCAGCATTGAACACAGTATTTAGCCCAAAAGAAGGTTGCAATAAATATTTTTGAGTTAATTAATGCTCAACAAGTGTTTTGATTTTCAGTAGTTAAAGCTTTGGTTGTTATTACATTGGTAGATTCAGTAAAGTTTTCTAGAACCAAGATTCAGCATAGGGTTTCCTGTAGTAGCTTCAAGGAGTTCTGGTCTGAAACTGTGCTCTGAATAGGTGTAATTGGTATGCAGTAGACAGGCCTGTATAGGATAAAAGTCGGACTAGAGGTCATTGCCTGGTAGGTCATTCTGAACTAGCATTCTCATGAGCAGCAGTGTCAGGACAAGCTTGTATGAGTCAGGATAACAAATTAGGAACAGGATTATGGAGTCCTCAGGTGTTGAACCGGAGAAGGCAATGGCAACCCACTCCAGTACTCTTGTCTGGAAAATCCCATGGGTGGAGGAGCCTGCCTGGTAGGCTGCAGTCCATGGGGTCGTGAAGAGTTGGTCACGACTGAGCGACTTCACTTTCACTTTTCACTTTCATGCATTGGAGAAGGAAATGGCAACCCACTCCATTGTTCTTGCCTAGAGAATCCCAGGGACAGGGGACCCTGGTGGGCTGCTGTCTATGGGGTCACACAGAGTCGGACACAACTGAAGCAACTTAGCAGCAGCAGCAACAGGCATTGAACAGAAATGAAATCTATGTGATCAGCAAGAGATCTGGAATCCTGTTTAGTGAACTCATATTTATTGCAGAAGTTGATATGCTTGACACTATACTTGACATTATAAGAACAGGACATCTGTAGACAAATGATTCTGTTCTTTTTCTATAGTCCTGGCGTAGGGGGAGAATGATTAATTATGGTGTGTTGTAGAAAATCCTCTGATAGAAATGCTGCAGGAAGACCCAATTTCACAATCTGTCGCCTTTACAGAAGGCTTCTTGGAGGAGATGACACCTGAGCTGATCCTTGAAGAATGACCAGGAGTTAGGACATGAGTCTGTATAGTCAAAGCTATGGTTTTCCCAGTAGTCATATAGGGATATGAGAGCTGGACCATAAAGAAGGCTGAGCAGAGAAGAATTGATGCTTTCAAATTGTGACACTGAAGAAGACTCTTGAGAGTCCCTTGGACTGCAAGAAGATCAAACTAGTCAATCTTAAAGGAAACCAACCCTGAATATTCACTGGAAGGACTGATGCTGAAGCTGAAGCTCTAATACTTTGGCCACCTCATGTGAAAGCCAACTCCATGGGAAAAGACCCTGATGCTGGGAAAGATCAAAAGCTAAAGGAGAAGGGGGTGGCAGAGGATGAGATGGTTAGATAGCATCACCAACTCAATGGACATGAATCTGAGCAAACTCTGGGAGATAGTGGAGGAGCCTGGCATGCCATCGTCCATGGGATTGCAAGGAGTTGGACATGACTTAGCAACTGAACAACAATGAAGTAGGCGTGTACAGAGTAGTGACAAGGACAGGAATAGTAGGCATATTCCAGGTAATGATCAGGATGTGGGAAGGTCAAGAGATGGAACAGTGCTCAGCATACTTGAGAAACTGGAAACCTCCCATGGATGACTAGATTGTGGAGGTAAAATGGGGCTGGTGGGGGTGGGTTAGAAAGCCATAAGCCTGAGGTAAAGGCCATGAACTTGATAGGGGTGGGATTTGAGAAGCCACTGCAGAATGACCAGAGACATCTGTGATCCAAGCTGTTTAGAAAAGTGGCTTTGCATTAGAGTCAGAAATGGATGAAAGAGGCATGGGCTGCCAATGGAGAGGTTATTTGAGAAACAGGAGCTTATGAAAGTGAGGTCATGAAAAGATGTAGGGGAGTGGCGTTTGAATTTCTGGAAAGGAGATAGACTTTTTAAGTGTATTGAAAGATAGAGTCGATAGAGGTTGGCCATACCATGTAGGCAGTGAAGTAGGAGAAGGTTTCTGACTTTGGCAGTTTGATAAATGATACTGCCCCTTACCAAGAGAGGTTCCATACAGAGGAAATAGCTTTTGTTGTTTAGAGGTGGATAAAGTGGATAAATTTGTTTTAAAGTATATTAAAGGATGATGAAACTACTTGCTGGCCCCAAATATCCATGTTTTCTCTTAAAAATTAAATGTCCATGTTTCCTGGAGGCTTTCTCAGCTTGCTTGCACCTGGGTGATGACCATTTAATTACGTTCTAGCCAGTGGAATGTAAGCACATCTTTGGAAACTTCTTTCAACCGGTGTTCTCTCTCTTCCTCATTTCCTCAATTATTCTGTTGGGAATGCGGATGTGTTGGCTAGGATTCCAACAGCCATCTTAGACCATAAGCTGCATATGGAAGATAGTGAAGCGAGGAGATAAAGTGTCTTGAGACCCTGTTGATTGTAGCCTTTTCAAGCTTGGCTGCCAGTTTGGATACACCAGTATGGATCAGTTAGCTTCTTTCACTAGCCATACCTATCGCCACCCAATGGCCTCATGAATAAAGTGACCATTCTGGGAGAGATGGAGGCTGTACCTGGGCTTAGAAGATGGGCTTCTGCTTATCAAGATTGATCTTATCTGACTATGGCCACTGCTGTCTATCAGCAGCAGAGATCAACACTGGGTTCCCAATATGATGCCCTTCCCTGGGGTGATCATCCAGCTATCTAGTAATGAGTTGTTTATACTGGACCACTCCTATGATGGAAAGGGCAGCGTTTCATTCCTCCTGGAATAGATAGTTACTCTGGATATGGACTTGCCTTCCTTGCTCACAATGCTTCTATCAGAAGTAACATCCATGGATTTACAGAATGACTTATAGTATTGTACACAGCATTGCTCCTCATCAGGTTGCTCACTTTATAGCAAGAGTGGGAATGGACCTTGCTCATGGAATTCAGTAGTCTTAACACATTTCTTTGGAGCTTCCCTGGTGGCTTAGATGGGGAAAAATCTGCCTGCAATGCAGGAGACTCAGGTTCAATCCCTGGGCTGGGAAGATCCCCTGGAGAAGAGAATGACTAACCACTCCAATATTCTTTCATGGAGAAGCCCATGGATAGACACAACTTAGCAACTAACACACACACACACACACACACACACACACACACACCATGTTTCTTACCATCCTGAAGCAGCTTGTTTGCTAGAGTTCTGAAATAGCCTTTTGAAGACTCAGAATCAAAAGAATATAGAATCTCTCTCTCTCTCGATTTCTTGGTCTCTCTCTGTGTCTCTTTCAATGTGTGTATGTATATGTGTGTGTATATCCATATCTATAGAGACCTTGGAGTTGTTTCACTCTTTTTGGATTCCCTTCATTGTTTGACCTCACCTCATTACTTGAGATGGACAGGCTGCCCTCTCACTTCCTGGTACCCCTGAGGTAGAGGAGGCGGTATACTGGTTAATGATTCATCATCTAGAGCTGTCAAAGTGTCAAAGTGAAAGTCGCTCAGTCTGTTTGACTCTTTGCGACCCATGGACTGTGTAGCCTGCCAGGTTCCACTGTCCATGGAATTCTCCAGGCCAGAATACTGGAGTGGGTAGCTGTTCCCTTCTCCAGGGGATCTTCCCAACCCAGGGATTAAACCCAAGTCTCCCACATTGCAGGCAGATTCTTTACCATCTGAGCCACCAGGAAAGCTCAAGAAAACTGGAGTGGGTAGCCTATCCCTTCTCCAGGGCATCTTCATGACTCAGGAATCAACCCAGGGTCTCCTGCATTGCAGGTTGATTCTTTACCAACGGAGCTACCAGGGAAGGGACCTAGAGCTGGGATTGCCCAAATTTGGTGGATTCCAGATTCTCATACGTCCTTGAGTGGTTCAGGGCCCTTGAATGCATAGCCTCAGCAAGGGTGGTTATGGTATGATGACTTACTTTGGTCATTACAACTGTTCTCCACAGGTATGATTATGTTGTCAATGATATAATTCAAAGCCATTAAAAATACTTGTGTGAAGAGTAGGTTTTATTATTAATTTTTCTCTGTATTAAGGAAAGCCGTAAAACATACTAGCTTTATATTCCAAGATTTTAAATTTAAGAGATATGAATGCATTATGACCTGTGTAACCTTAGAGAAATTACTTAACCTCCCTGAAGACGCAGTTTCATAATTTGTAAAATGGGGGTTAAAATACATTACCTTCATTACCAGGCTGCTTAAAAGAGAAGATAAAGGATGTGCGTGCATATAGCGCTTAGTAAGCTGTAAGGGTACAGTAAATAATGGCTGTTATTGTTTTAGAAGTCAAACTACTGCCATGTGAGGGTCCAAATCTTTTTGATATTAAAAAGTTCATTCCCCAAAAGAAGGTGTCTCCACTGATCTCTGGGATTTTTCTCCAGGCCATGCCATCAATCCTTTCTATCCTTTGTTCAATACCTATAGGGAGAAGCTAATGTGTTTAACTCATCTGTGTTAATGGTTTAATTTGTTTCCCCTCCCAAGTAACCTTTGCCTTGCATCAGGGAGACTCTCGGGGCCTTAATGAAAAGTGGTGACTAATGTGAGAACGGCAGGCACCTGGC
Organism: Bubalus kerabau; assembly: GCF_029407905.1. Lineage (NCBI taxonomy): Eukaryota > Metazoa > Chordata > Mammalia > Artiodactyla > Bovidae > Bubalus > Bubalus kerabau. Next base: position 54,749,330 of record NC_073644.1, read on the forward strand.
AGGGCCAGAGAACAAGATGCCCCTGGGTGAGGGCTCATTTCCAGGGGAGCTGGAGCAGGAGGGCTCGCTCAGCCCGCCCCTGGGTGAGGCTGGCCTTGTTCTGCAGAAGAATAAATCTGTAAAATCAATACCAGCTCCTGTTGTTTTCAAGTTTTACTCCTTGCCTTTAGGCGCAGACACACAATGGGCACTCAATAAATATTTACTGAATGCAGATGGGAGAAGAAGGGGGGTCGGCAAGGGTGGGGATTGAGAGGCTCATCCCAAGAGGTCAAGGGCACATGTGAGAAAAGATGACTTGGAGCAGAGCGCTGACTCAGCATGATTTCCTGTCATTGTATTTTCTTTCACTGTTATTATTATTTCACTCCTTATTAGTTGACTCTGTTTTTCTTAGTCTATGACAAAGAACGCAGTAGTTTGAGCTAACCTCACCAGTCCAGAGTAAAAACTAAGACCGTTCATCAGTTAGCATTGCTAATTAACATAGTATCTGCCACTTAACTGATTGAATACTTGGCCATGGTTGAAAATATAATGTTGTAAAACTAATTTTAGATATGACACTGCATTGTGGGGAAGGAAAGTGCATTGTTTATTCCAGGCTGTCCGGCACGGAGTCCAGGGCAACTAGTGTTCAAAACACCTGAACTCCCCAATGGGTTTTAGGAAAGCATTTTTAAAGGCAGGGTGACGGAGGGCTATTGCAGGGTATGTGATCAGCTCCTGCACAATTCTCTGACTCATTGACGGTGAGGTGCCGACATTGAGGGCAGTGTCACAGGGGTTAATGTTACCAATCCTTAGGCTCCGGTAGGTCTGGGGGGCTTCATGCTCATGGTCATCATGTACTTAACTTCTTCCATTAGATATGGGGTTTTAGCATCTGTAAAACAACTCAGAAAATCCATATCTGATATTATTATCTAGTTACTTAAAAGAGGAGCTAAAGCAGAGGATATGCAGGAGGGGCCTCTCCTGGGAAGGTCTCATAGGGTCCTGCTTAGTTACAATGTTACACATTAGTAACTGGAAGAACTTTGTGGAAAAGCTTGTGTCTCCTACATTTTAAACTTAGTTCCTCCCCAGCTGGTGCTGAGAGCTATACATACCATGATCTATGGCCCCACACTTTGGTGTCATGACCCCACCCGAGTTGGCAGCATGGAGATTCAGACTCCTCCTAGAAGCCATTCCCAGACCATGACAAGCAGCTAATACTTAATTGAATGTGGCAGTGATTGTGAACCATATTAATAGAGCCAATAAACTTGAACCAATTCAGCCTCCTCTTAGAGGTTCTGAAAAATGGACTCTCTGTCACAAGCGAGAGCCTGTTGCAAGAGAGACCAGTTGCAGTGGAAAGAGACAGTCATCTTAATTGAGATTTGATGAAAACATCTGATCTTTGGCAAATGTTATGAAAATATAGAAATATGAACACACTACTGGGCATTATTAGGAAGGGCCTGAAACTCCAGCCTCATTAGCTTCAGGACTAAGCTGCCCCTGAGGCCTTTGCTTCTTAAGTACCATATTTTTGAGCATCCCTGTGCTGTAAGGCTCAGATTTTAATTTTTCTCTCTTGTTTTGGTCCTGCTCATTCCCTTCCTTGATGATTTCACCCAGTTCCCTGCCTCTAAGTACTGTATCTACGTTTAGACAATGTCTACTCCCTAGAGCTTCAGAATCCCATGTCTAAGTATCTTTTCAGGATCTCCTACCAGATGTCACTCAAACTCAGCACCACTGCACTGAACTCTGATTCTTGCTCTATGAACCTTTACTTGTAGGCTTCTCAGTTAATGACAGCTTTATCTTTTCAGTTATTCATAACCAAAATATGAGCACCACTGTCTAAGACATCTAGCAGTTGTTTGGCCACCAAGTCATGTCTGTCTTTTTTTGACCCCACGGACTATAGCCTGCCAGGCTCCTTCTGTCCATGAGGTTTCCCAGGCAAGAATACTGGAGTGGGTTGCCATTTCCTTCTCCAGGGGATCTTCCCAACCCAGGGGTCGAACCCACGTCTCCTGCATTGGCAGGTGATTATTTACCACTGTGCCACCACTAGGGAAGTCCAAGACATTCCGTACTTCCCAAATTTACACAGAATGTGATTGCTTATTACCCACTTCAGAGTGACTTCCTTAGACATGGCCATCACTGTCCATCACCTGATGGCAGCAGAAACCTCCTCAAGGGCCTTTCTGCTGCTTCTGTGGTTCTCAGCACACCAGCCTCTAAAATGTAAATCATTTTGTGAAATGGAATATTTCCTGCCATATCAGTAAATAAGAATGTCACAGCTATCCTCAGTTCTGGCCATCCACATATGAGCTAGTGAGCCCTCCGGGAATTCACGGAGGAGAAGCGTGCCTGCTAACAGGCTGCATCAACTCCCTAAAGACAGGGGATGCAGAAACTCAGGATGCTGGCCCCAGAGAGCTGAGATGCATATGAAAGCAAAGATTTCAGTGAGCTCAGATGCTTGCATCTTCCTAGATGCAGAAGAGTGCAAATTCCTTAGTTTGAGATATCTGGTTTCCTTAATTGACAATAATCTTTGATGTTCAGACTCTCTGCCCCCTTTGCTGCAAACTTTCACAGAGCCTGATTCTTTCCCCTCCTCCTTTCTTCCTCTGAGTAGTTTTTCAGGGGTAGTTGAGATGCTGCCTCCTGGGCTTGAAGTCCTAAAAGTTTCCCACGGAATAAAACACTCTCTGCTTTTTGGTTGTGAATTTCTTTTTTTTTTTTTAGTCAGCATAGGGTCTTGTCATTCTTCTGTTCAAACCTATTTCACTCCTAGAAGCCAAAGGCGATAAAGTGGCCAGAAAAGCCCTAGTGACCTGGCCTCACACCGTCATACCTCTCACACCCTTTCCCTGTCTCACTGCTGCAATGACCCTGGCTTCTTGAGGCTCGTGGTGTTGTAGCCACACATTCCGGGAAACAAACTCACTCAGAAGGACAATGCAGATAGTGGAGTGCAGTCTATTACACCGGCGGGCCCAAGGCAGAGTCTCCTCTTAGCCAAGGACCCCGACCAGTTTTTGTGAAAACCTTATATACCCTAAGTGTACGTGCCCAAACCCACCTCCCCAAATTCCCTGAAACTAGTCTGAACAAAGGGAAAGAAAGATACAATCAAAGTTAACCCGTGATTCATATGCCTTAAACCTGTGATTCGTATGCCTTAAGCCTAGGTAGTTAACAGTGGACAATTATCAATAGGCCTGTGGTCATACCCCAATAAGCATGATAGAATGCATGATTCTATTCGGTTACACAGATAATTAGGGTTTTCTTTTAGGTGATGGGAAAGTCTAGGTACGAGCCCTGGGGCTCTTCCTTCCAGGGGCCTGGCTTTCCAGTTGGTATGTTGTTTCCATAGATACTGGGCATAGAGCTCAAAGTCCACAGTCCAGCCCTAGATGGAGTCCTGCTTTCAAGAGGGAGCCTGTTCTGTTTCCTCCTTCAGTGGAACATACCAGGTGAGGGCCTTAGGGCTTCCATCTCAGGTATTTACTTCGATAACTTCCTTCCCTCCGAGTATATCCTCAAGTCTTACGTCCTCAGGGACACTGTCCTGGCCATTCTACCAACCCATCCCCTCAGCATCTCTCATCCTTTTTACCCTGCTCTGCTGCTTCTGCGTTACCATAGCACTCCTCACTGGCTAGCATACAATATATCTACATACTAATCATGTTAATATTTTTATAGTTGCTGGTATACTATATTATTAGTAGCTTACTGTCTCGCCCCGCCTGCTGCTGCTAAGTCGCGTCAGTCGTGTCAGACTCTGTGCGACCCCATAGACAGCAGCCCACCAGGCTTCCCCGTCCATGGGATTCTCCAGGCAAGAACACTGGAGTGGCTTGCCATTTCCTTCTCCAATGCATGAAAGTGAAAAGTGAAATTGAAGTCGCTCAGTCGTGTCCGACCCTTAGCGACCCCATGGACTGCAGCCTACTAGGCTCCTCTGTCTATGGGATTTTCCAGGCCAGAGTACTGGAGTGGGGTGCCATTGCCTACTCCTTCTCGCCACCCCCCCACCCCAGTAGACTGTAAACACCACAAGGACAGGGATCTTGATCTTTTTCAATGGTATGCCCCATGAGCCTAGAAATTCATCTGGTTCTCCGAAGAACAAACTAACCTGTGAGACAGGTTCTACCATTTTTATAGATTAAAAAAAGAGAGAGAGAGAGAGAACAGTTAAATAGCCTGCCAAGATTAAAGTAGTAGAGGTGGAATTCCAACTCAGAGAGCGCACAGAGCTTGACCCTTGGCCGGTGTGCAGGGTCACCCTGCAGTGTACGGACGGGCAAGGCAACCAATGGGGGGGGCGCTGGGGGCCCCTTGCACCTGTGTGCTCACCCCAGGTTAGTAACATCTGAGCTAAATGCCAGCCTCAGAGATGGATGTTCCCGGATTAAAACTTAATGCTTCCAAACATAAGCCACTTACATATATGAAGTATAATTATGACTTTATGATTTTCCCAAGGAAATAGTCATATTCTCTCCCTATTCTGTGTATTCTATCTGGCCCTTTGCAGAGCTCAATTACTTTCACCAAAAGATATAGGATGCACTGGGCTATGATTCTGTGCTAATGAGAGACAGGAAAATCACAACAACATTTCCAAACACAGTATTACAACAACACCTTGTTCTGAAGGTCAGGGTGATTTGCATGAGGTAAGAATCTCCTGATTAGGTGGAAAAGCTATTCCTGAGGGACGTCAGTACAAGTAGGGAACTGGCTTCTATAATCTGGGTTCTGGAAGCTATTTATATACTGTGGTTTATTTGAGAAGTAAAATCTATTAAGATTATAGTAATTTTTACTATGTCTCCATCATCTCTGAGTATAGATCAATGCAGAAGAATTTTGCAGGCATGCAATGGGCTGGGATGAGCCATTTTTGAGCCTATATTTCTGATAAGCCACATATTAATACCACGAGTGTGTTTCTGGACTCTTGCAAAGCCGTATATCTAGTCTCCTTGCTTTCCTTTGTCCAAGTCCTCTGGTACACCACCCCTAAAACTACCTTTCAAGAACATAGACTTCTCTAGTTTAAAACCCTCCATGCATTCGTTACCTGCTCTATAGGGAGTATATACTTTTATATGTGCCATCCAGTCAGTTAATCTGGGCAGACTCACTATTTCCTCTGCCACACTGGGCTTCCCTCGTGACTTAGTGATAAAGAATCTGCCTGGAATGCAGGGAACCAGGTTGGATCCCTGGGTCAGGAAGATCCCCTGGAGAAGGGAATGTCTACCCAATTCAATATTCTTGCCTCGGGAATTCCAAGGACAGATGAGCCTTGTGGGGCACAGTCCATGGGGTTGCAACGAGTCCAACATGGACTGAGCAACTAACACTTTCACTTCCATATCCCTGCTTTCTGTTTCTGAATCACAGTGCATCCCCAAGAGCCCCATCTATGGAAAATCCTTTTCTCTGGCTCTGTCCAGCCAAGTTACACCCGACTTTTGAGAAGGAGTGGAAATGTTACCACTTACAGGAAGCCTTCCCAGCTACATCTCAGCCTCACCAACCCCAGCAAATTTACAGACAGACACACAGATGCATACCATAGAAATAATAGTATTCTGTCCTTCCACAGGCCTGCATTCATACTTCAGGGAACCGTGGTCTTGCTTTTGTTTGGGTGATTTCCCTTTGTTTTGCCCTAATCTGTAGAATCGCTGAAAATCTCGGAGAACTGAAAAATTCCTTTGGGTGCTTCTGGAGGGTTAGTGGGTTTCAGTGTGTCTAAACAACTCGTAATGGGGATTGTTATGTGAAAGGTGACTTGGGGGAGCACAGAAAAGGTGAATGGAAAAATCTTTAGTGCCATCTGTGTACTCACACACTCACTTACTGAGACTTACTGAACTCACTTACTGAGTCCAACAAGCCTTTATGGAGCCCTGTTTCCATTGCGCATCGTGCAGGCCTGGAGCTGACCTGGTGCCCACACAGGCCGCCCCCTGCCCTCCTGGAGCTCAGTGCACAGGAAACAGTGGTTCTGCCTCGATGGGTGGGCAGGCTGCAACCACACTGCAGCCTATACTAGTTCCTTACCTAGAAGATGAAAGGCTTTGTGTTTTATTTACCCTGATCTCCTACATCAACTTTAATAAATTGTCATTAATTAGAATGATAAAAACTTCTTTGCACACGGAGGTGATCAATAAACAGCTGATGATGGAAGGATGGAGGGAGAGAGAGGTGGAGTGGGACAGAGGGAGGTCTCTTGGTTACCAAACCATCTAAAGCTTCTGGTCCTAACTAGAAAGAAATATGGTCTTCTTCACATCAAAAGATGGTACTGCAAACTCTTGCAACACTGGCACCCAAACCAGTGTAAGAATAAAAGTAAGACCAAAATGAAATAAACAAACTAAAACTCCTGCCAAAGAGCCTAAGTAGCAGAGGGAAGCATTCCCTCATGATTCCATCATCATTCTGATGATGGAATTGCTCAACCTGCCTCCCCCTTGTTGTTGTTGAGTTGCTCAGTCCTGTGGGACTCTTTGCAACCCCATGGACTGCAGCACGCCAGGCTTCCCTGTCCATCACCAACTCCCAGAACGTGCTCAGACTCATGTCCATTGAGTGGACGATGCCATCCAATCATCTCTTCCTCTGCTGCCCCCTTCTCCTCCTGCCTTCAGTCTTTCCCAGCATCAGGGTCTTTTGTGAGGTGGCCAAAGGATTGGAACTTCAGCTTCAGCATCAATCCTTCTCATGAATATTCAGGATTGATTTCCTTTAGGATGGACTGGTTTGATCTCCCCTTACATAGGCTTTTTTCTTTTTTTTTTTAATTTTATTTTTTAAACTTTACATAATTGTATTAGTTTTGCCAAATATCAAAATGAATCCGCCACAGGTATACATGTGTTCCCCATCCTGAACCCTCCTCCCTCCTCCCTCCTCATTCCATCCCTCTGGGTCGTCCCAGTGCACCAGCCCCAAGCATCCAGTATCGTGCATCGAACCTGGACTGGCAACTCGTTTCATACATGATATTTTACATGTTTCAATGCCATTCTCCCAAATCTTCCCACCCTCTCCCTCTCTCTCAGAGTCCAAGCGACTTCTAAAAACACATTCTCTTGGGGTTTGCATGCCTAGGAGGCTTTGGAGATTAGATGGAGGGAAACCGAATACATTTAAGAGGACCATAATTGTCTCTCTTGTCTTTTCCCCCCATTCCTGTGGGCTCTGGAAACTTCAGGGTCTTATTTAATGCCAAGCAGTGCAGGTGGGGTAAAGACCTACTTGCATCATGAAAATCCCATCGCAGTTGGCAGTGTTGAGGGCTGGAGGGTGAGAAGGAAGAGGAAAAGAAGCTTGCAGTGCTGATTGAGACAACAACCGCACAGACAAGACCCTGGAGGCTCTTCCAACGGGTGCAGAGGGAGCCGAGCGGTGGGGCTGATTCAGAAGGATCAGAGCGGCGCGGGAGCCTCTGCTTGGCTCTGCTCATTACAAACTCAATCGCCAGGCTTTGAGCGCTGCAAGCTCACCCCTCAGACTCATGCAGTCTTTGCAGAGGACAAACACGAATTCTCCTTCCTCTCCGTGGTGTTTCTTTACCTGTCCTCCAAGAACCTGGGGAAGGGGAAGATTCTTGGAGATTGGGGAAATTTTTCCCCACACTCTGTATTACCCTGTTCTGTCTCAATCATCTCAATATACAAAAAGTTGATCTGGAGGAAGGCTAGCATAAGGAACAGAACAGCTAAGCTGCGAGGGCTGTTGAATTTTTAATCCGCCAACCCTTTTCTCCCCTTCTCTATTTATTATCTATTTTCAAAGCCCTGGTGGAAAGGCATTGTCTAAACCCCATTCATTGGTACCCATTCAAAAGGCTTCGCCTGGTAGCCCAACTAGGGGAAAAGCAGGAGCGAGTTCTTAGAAAAATTTTCTAGGAGTCAAGAATGAGATTAGCCAGGAAACGTTTAGCATTGAAGGGAGATGTGCAAGTATTAGAAATGACGACTCGGTGATTGCTGCAGACACAGCTCTCTGGCCACGCATCCTGGGGCTTTTATTCCTATGATCCTGGCCTAGCCTCCCTGGTGGGACATCCCTCAAATCTGGACCCAGGGACGTGTACCGGCCGCTTCCGCAGCAGCAGCAGCTTTTGTTTGTTCGCTTCTCTTGATGCAGTGAATTTCACCTGTGCCCTCAGGTGATGGGATTTGTTGCTCTTCTTCCAAAAGCTTCTGGCTTTTCTTCTGGGGGCGGGGGAAGTGTCCAGAGGGGCTCTGCGCTTGCTCACAGCCAGGCTCCTCCTTACATCTATGTCTCCCCAGCCATGAGCTTCCTGCTTTCTCGCCCACCACTCTATCTTCCTACCGAACACCTTAAGTGGAGAAGGAGCCTGCGAGAGGGTACAAATTCTCCTTGGGCCTCCGGCGACTGGAGTTTTACATTGTCACGCTGGCCCACATTCAGCCTTTAGCAGTTTGTTTAGACTTTTAGCTGATTTGTCCTTCCAAGTGTGTGTGGTGCCCAGAAGCATCTCTCTTCGGTGAACAGGTGTGTGCATTCTTCTTCTCCCTGGAGGGTCTTGTCTTCCCTTACAGTCTGGGTTACTTGTAGTTTTGTAACCTTACCTTTCTGGTACAGTTGAGACAGTTGTCAGCTTGCAAATTACCTCGTGTGTGTGTGTGTGTATGTGTGTGTCTCTGTGTTGATGTGGTCATAGATGGCTGCTGTTCTTTTCAGTTTTCTACATCCTACAAAGAAGACCTACATCCTGCGGAGAAGACAGAGTCAAGGGATGTGTTCACTGAACTCAGTTTCAAGGCTTATGTTTTGTGGGGATGCTTTCAGATTGCGTTTCATCCAGAGGAGAGTGATTAGGGGGTGGCTTGGCCAGGAAGCCATTGGTAAAGAAACTAGAAACGTCTGAACTGATGATAAATGGTCTAAGGGGAAAACTTAAAATATTCTCAGGGCAGCCATTTGGGAGCAAGGTGACATTTTGCTGATATGGCCACGACTCCAGAGGCCAGAAGTAAAGGGAAGCTTTCCTTTAGCAGCAAAGGGAGATTCCAGGGAAACAGATTTCTGCTTAGTACAAGGGGAACATGTTCTACTGAATCAAGGGAGCTGTTAAAGCTTGATGGAGTGGGTTTTTGAGGTCATGATCTCGCCCTGTGATGATGAAAATGGTACAGTTGAGTTTGCATGAAAATTTGTCAGAATATTTTTAAAGCTAGCTTTAGTGTTCAGCTCAGGGTTTGAGATAGATGAACTGTGGCATGCTTTAACCACTTACAAGGAATCAACTCCGTTTCAGCCTGTCTTTAAAGTTCATTCTTAGTTCCAGAGTAAGAACCCACTGCTTTAAATTCCTTGCTTATGTGGTAAAGAAAGTTATGACTTCTTAAGACAAAGTGTACATGCCACAGTCTTGAGCACTAAGCTGTTAAACTGGGGTGTTTTCTGATGTGATCGAAACAAGTATTACAAATCTTTGGTAGTGTTAGGGGTGTTTTCTACTTGGACTGGAATCTTTATCAAGATGTTTAGAAGTAAATATTAAAATTGAAGACACGATAATGATGATTTAATCCAGCAAAAGGAACATAAATTTGTGCAAGAGTAAGTTGAATAACTTTTTAGGGCCCAAATTAAGAGACCCCAAAGGGTCAAAATCATTTGGTTTTGAGGAGGAAAAAAAGGGAGCAATTATACTAGCTGATATGGCTCAGGTGTGAATGTATACTAGACCTAACGCGAAACACAGGTGAAACATACATGGCTACTTAGCGAAGAAGGGAAGCTGCAGAATTCTGTGGTGTCTCAGTGAATCCGGAACTCACACTAAACACATCAGAACCAGGAAAATCCAATTGGGGAAGAGGAGACCGTTTGGAGACAGGCCTCCTGAAAGCAGAGTTCCAGATGGTGTCAGACACCAGGTGGGTGTCAGCAGGTGTGTGGCCTGTGACTTTGGTTTTTGAAGTGGTGGTGTTGTGTACCAACTCATGATTTCTGGGCAAGGAATGGAGGTGATTTGCCGATACTAGAAATCATGCTGCCAGAGCATAAATATCTTCTGTGATAGTCCATCTGGTTCTTGCCTCACATATATTCTGTATTGAAAGATGAAATAGCAAAATACCTCTTCTTTGAAATGTCATGAAGAGGACACTTCGATCCAGGTCAGTATGTACACAGAGGCGTTGGTGGCACTGTTGTGACGTAAGCAACACTGAGCTCCGACCTCTAATTTCCCATTTCTGTGCTCTTTCCTCTGTGTTCTCCTTTCATTCTCTCCACCAGAATCCTCTCTCCTTATGTGGCTCCTGGCGGTTCCTCGTTTACCATTTGGAAGTAATGTTGGGTTTATAAAGACCAATTTGGCAGATTTACTAGAGCTGAGAAGGGGGGTGAATGGCAGATCTTTAGAGGAAATCACTGTACCTCCTCTAAGTCTAAAACAGCTTCTACTCAAAGCAGTGGACTTTATGTCTTGTATTATACTTCATTTCAAAGCGTAAAACCCAGCAGTGTGAATAACTAATGTGTACAATATCCAGGTAATTTGTTGATTTTTCTGCTACCCTTCTATCCTGAATTTTGAGTATCTCTCTGCTCTCCACACTTCCTCAAGAACATTTCCTAGAGAGTCTCCACTGGGGGAAGAAAATGGAAATTGTTGTAGTTTGCTAATTTTATTTTGTTTTGTTTTGTTTTTGAGTATAGGTAACTCACAATATTATGCTAGTTTCCGGTATCTAGCATAGTGATTCAGTATTTTTTTAAGATTATATTCTGTTATAGGTTATTATGGGATAATGGATATAATTCCTTGTATTATGCAGTGTATCTTGTCACTTATTTATTTTATGCATAGTAGTTTGTTTCTTAATCCCAGCCATAAAAAGGAACACATTTGAGCCAGTTCTAATGAGGTGGATGAACCTAAAGGAAGTCAATAAGAGAAAGATAAATATCATATACAAGCGCGTATATACAGAATCTAGAAAAATGGTACTGAATAATTTATTTATAGGGCAGCAGTGGAGAAACAAATATAGAGAATAGACTTATAGACTTGGGGAGAGGGGAAGAGAGGATGAGATGTATGGAAAGAGCAATATGGAAACTTACATTACCATATGTAAAATAGATAGCCAAAGGGAATTTGCTGTGTGGCTCAGGAAACTCAAACAGGGGCTCTGTATCAACCTAGAGGGGTGGGATGGGGAGGGAGATGGGATGGCGGTTCAAAAGGGAGGGGGGATACATGTATACCTATGGCTGATTCATGTTGAGGTTTGACAGAAAACAAAATTCTGTTAAGCAATTATCCTTCAATTAAAAAATAATTAATTTATCCCATACCTTGATCTCATCCTTTCCCTTTTCCCCTTGGGTAACCCCCCTGGTAACTAGATCCTTGTCTATATCTGTGAGTCAGTTTGTTTTGTAAATATGTTCATTTGTATTTTTTAGATTCCACATATAAGTGATAATCATATAGTATTTGTCTTTTTCTGTCCAGCATGTTTCACTAAGCGTAATATTCTCTAGGTCCATCCATGTTGCTGCAAATGGCAGTATTTCCTTCTTTTTATGGCTGAATAATAATTCATTTGGTGTATATATCAAATCCTCTTCAGCCAATCATCTGTTGATGGCCACTTGCATTACTTCCATGTCTTGGCTGTTGAAAATAGTGCTGCTATGAACATTGGAGTGTATGCATCTTTTCAAATTAGTGTTCTTATCTTTTTCTGATATATACCCAGGAGTAGAATTGCTGGGTCATATGGTAGTCCCATTTTTTTTTTTTTTTAAGGAATCTTCATACTGTTTTGCTACCAACAGTGTACATGGGTTCCTTTTTTTCACATCCTCTCAAACATTTGTTATTTAAGACTTTTATAAAATTTTATTTTTAATTGGAGAATAATTGCTTTACAATATTGTGTTAGTTTCTGTAGTACAGCAGTGTGAATCAGCTGTTAAGTATACATATATCTGCTCCCTCTTGAACCTCCCTCCAACCCCCATCCTTCCACCTCCCCCTCTGCCCATCCTTCCACCCATCTAGGTCATCACAGAGCACTGGGCTGAGCTCCCTGTATCATACACCAGCTTCCCACGGGGCTACCTCTTTTACAGTGGTGATGGATTTGTTTCAGTGTTACTCTCTCAGTTCATCCCACCTTCTCCTTCCCCTGCTGTGTCCACAAGTCGGTTCTCTATTCCTGCCCTGCAGATAGGGTCCTCAGTACCATTTTTCTAGATTCCAAATGGTATATGTCAATATATAGTTCTTTTTCTGACTTACTTCACTCTCTCTAAACAAACAGGTTCTAGTTCAATGGATTCATTCTCATCCCTTTTTTATGGATTAGTAATAATCCATTGTGTTTATGTACAACTTCTTTATCCATTCATCTGTCAGTGGGCATCTAGGTTGCTTCCCTGTCCTGTCTATTGTAAAGAGTACAACATTGGAGTACATGTGTCTGTTTGAATTGATGGTTTTCTCAGTGTATATGCCCAGGAGTGGTATTGCTGAGTTATATGGTAGTTTTAGTCCAAGATTTTAAAGAAATCTCCATACTGTTCTCCACAGTGGCTGTATTGATCTACATTCCTGCCAGAAGTGCAAGAGGGTTCCCTTTTCTCCACATCCTTTCCAGCTTTTATTGATTTTAGACATTTTAAAGATGGTCATTCTGACTGATGTGAGATGATACCTCACTGTAGTTTAGATTTGCATTTCTCTAAAGGTGAGCCATGTTGAGAATCTTTCATATGTTTATTGGCCATCTGTAAGACTATTTATAGACTTTGATTGTAACCATTCTGACAGATCTGAGGTGATGCCTCATTGTGGTTGCATTTCTCTGATAGTGAGGTTGAGCGTGTGCCTATTATTCATCTGTATATCTTTTTTTGGAAAATGTCTATTCAAGGCTTTTGCCCATTTTTGAATTCAATTTTTATGTGGAATTGTATGAGTGATTTGTATATTTTGAATGGTAACCCCTTGTCAGTCATATCATTTGCAAATATTTTCTCCCATTCTATAGACTGTATTTTTGTTTTATCGATTGTTTCCTTTGCTATGCAAAATTTTTTAATTAATTAGGTCACATTTCCTTCTTTTTAGTTTTATTTCATTTGCTTTATATGACAGATAGCGCTATGATTTATGTCAAAAAGTGTTCTCCCTGTGTTCTCCTCTAGGAGTTTTATGATGTTAATCCTGCATTAAGGCCTTTAACCATTTTGAATTCATTTCTGTATATGGTGTTAGAGAATGTTCAAATTTCATTTTTTTACATGTAGTTGTCCCATTTTCCTAGTACCACTTATTGAAGAGACTGTTTTCTCCATTGTACATTCTTGCCTCCTCTTCCATAGATTAATTGACCATAAGTGCATGAGTTTATTTCAGGGCTCTCTATTCTTTTCCACTGATGTATCTGTTTGTGTGCCAATACCCTGCTGTTGTGATTATTATAGCTTTGTAATGTAGTCTAAAGTCTGGGAGGATTATTCATCCAGCTTTGTTATCTTTTTTTAGGATTACTTTGGTAATTCTAGGTATTTTGTAGTTTCATATATATATTTTAGAAGTATTTATTCTAGTTTGGGGAAAAGTGTCTAGGTATTTTGTCCTAGGGATTGGATTAAATCTACGGATTTCTTTGGGTAGTATGGCCATTTTAATACTATAATCCTTCTAACTCAAGAACATGGGATATCTTATAATATCTTTGGCTCCTCTTTAGTTTCCTTCCTCATTGTTTTGTAGTTCTAGTGTATAGGTGTTTAACCTCCTTGGTTAAGTTTATTCCTATGTGTGTTTTGGTATCATTTTAAATAGGATTAAAAAATTCTGATTTCATTACTGGTGTATAGACATAAAACAGATCTGTGTTTATTCATCTTGTATTCTACTAACCTTGTGGAATTCATTAATTAATTCTAATAGTTTTTGAGTGAAGGCTTTATGATTCTCTATGTATAGAGCGTCATGTCATCTGCAAGTAGTGACAGTTTTATCTCTTTCCAATTTGGATACACATTTTTTTCTGACTGACTGTTGTGGCTAGGACTTCCAATACCATTTTAGGGAGAAGACGTGAGAGAGGTCTTCCATGTCATTTTTTTCTGAATTTAGCAAGCAGGCTTTCACATTTTCACCATTGAGTATCATGTTGGCTGTGTGTTGATCATAAATGGCTTTTATTATGTTGAGATTTGTTCCCTCTAGACCCACTTTAATGGGTCTAGAGGGAACAAATTTTGTTAAATATTTGTTATTAAAAATTTTGTTTAATTTTGTTATGAATGGATGCTGAATTTTATCAAATGCTTTTTATGCATCTATTGAGATGCTCATGTGGATTTTCTTTTCTTTTGTTAATGTGGTATATCACATTGATTGACTTGCCTATGTTGAGCCATCCTTGTGACCCTGGGATAAATCCATCTTGATCGTGATGATCCTTTTGATTTTTGTGGATTTGGTTTGCTACTATTTGTTAAGGATTTTTGCATCTGTATTTATTGAAGATACTGGCCTGTGATTTTCTTTTCTTGTAGCGTCTTTGTTTTGTTTAGATATCAGGACAATAGTAGCCTTGTAGAATGAATTTGGGGGTGTTTCTTCCTCTTCAGTTATCTGAAATAGTTTGAGAAGGATTGATAGTTCTTATATATATGTTTGGTAGAATTCTGCAGTGATGCTGTCCAGTCCTGGACTTTTATTTGCAGGGAGGACTTTTATTTGCTTTTTGATTTAACTGCAGATTCTGTTTCACTTCTGGTGATTGGTCTGTTCAGATTCTTTCTTCTGGATCCAGTCTTAGCAGGAGGTATATTTTTAAATTTTTTCCATTTTTTCTAGATTGTCAAGTTTGACACATAACTGTTCATAGTATTCTTTTATTTTTCTGTATCTCTGTGGTATTGGATTTTATTTTTCCTATGTCATTTCCTATTTTGTTTGAGTCTTCTCTCTTTTCTGCTTGGTGAGCCTCGATAAAGATTTATTACTTTTGTTTATCTTTTCAAAAAGCCAGTTCTTTCATTAACTTTTTTCTACTTTTTATCTCTGTTTAGTTATTTCCTCTCTGATTTTTCTTCTTTCAGCCTACTTTGGGCTTTGGGTATTCTTTTTCTAAATCTTTTAGGTGCTAGAGTAGGATGTCGGTTTGAGACTTTTCTTCTTTTTTTTTTTTAAGGAAAGCCTTTATCACTATGAACTTTGCTTTTAAAACTGTTTTTGTTGCATCCCATAGATTTTGGAAAGTTATGTTTTCATTTTTATATTTCTCCAAATATTTTTAAATTTCCTCTTTGATTTCATCTTTGACCCATTGGTGTTTTAGTGGAAAGTTGTTTGATCTCCTCATATTTATTCTTTTTCTCTTCCTTTGTGTGGTTGATTTCTAGTTTCATACTGTTGTGATCAGAAAAGATGTTTAATATATTCTATTCTCTTAATTTTTGTTGAGGCTTGTTTTGTGATGGCCCAGTATGTGGTCTGTTCTGGAGAACATTCCATGAGTACTTCAAAAGAATGTGTATTCTGCTCTTATAGATGTGCAGCCCTGTAGATACAATTGAATCTAACTGGTCTATTGAGTCATTTAGGACTTCTGTTGCCTTGTTGATTTTCTTTCTGATGATCTGTTGACACATTGATTTCAGTGGGTGTTAAAGCCTCCTACTATTGTATTACTGTCAATCTGATAGTATTTGCTTTACACATTCAGTATTTGCTTTACATATTTCAGTTCAGTTCAGTCGCTCAGTCGTGGCCAACTCTTTGCAACCCCATGAATCGCAACACGCTAGGCCTCCCTGTCCATCACCAACTCCCAGAGTTCGCTCAAACTCATGTCCATCAAATTGGTGATGCCATCCAGCCATCTCATCCTCTGTCGTCCCCTTCTCCTCCTGCCCCCAATCCCTCCCAGCATCAGAGTCTTTTACAATGAGTCAACTCTTCGCATGAGGTGGCCAAAGTATTGGAGTTTCAGCTTTAGCACCAGTCCTTCCAAAGAACATACAGGACTGATCTCCTTTAGGAGGGACTGGTTGGATCTCCTTGCAGTCCAAGGGACTCTCAAGAGTCTTCTCCAACACCACAGTTCAAAAGCATCAATTCTCAGGGCTCAGCTTTCTTCACAGTCCAACTCTCACGTCCATACATGACCACTGGAAAAACCATAGCCTTGACTAGATGGACCTTTGTTGTCAAAGTAATGTCTCTGCTTTTTAATATGCGGCCTAGGTTGGTCATAACTTTCCTTCCACGGAGTAAGCATCTTTTAATTTCATGGCTGCAGTCACCATCTGCAATGATTTTGGAGCCCAGAAAAATAAAGTCTGACACTGTTTCCACTGTTTCCCCATCTATTTCCCATGAAGTGATGGGACCAAATGCCATGGTCTTTGTTTTCTGAATGCTGAGCTTTAAGTCAACTTTTTCACTCTCCTCTTTCACTTTCATCAAGAGGCTTTTTAGTTCCTCTTCACTTTCTGCCATAAGGGTGGTGTCATCTGCATATCTGAGGTGATTGATATTTCTCCTGGAAATCTTGATTCCAGCTTGTGCTTCTTCCAGCCCAGCGTTTCTCATGATGTACTCTGCATAGAAGTTAAATAAGCAGGGTGACAATATACAGCCTTGATGTATTCCTTTTCTTATTTGGAACCAGTCTGTTGTTCCATGTCCAGTTTGAACTGTTGCTTCCTGACCTGCATATAGGTTTCTCAAGAGGCAGGTCAGGTGGTCTGGTATTCCCATCTCTTTCAGAATTTTCCACATAAGTGTTTCTATATTGGGTGCCTATATATTATATAATCTTCTTATATTGATCCCTTCATCACCATATAATGTCCTTATTTCTCCTTTGTCATAGGCTTTGTTTTAAAGTCTGTTTTGTCTGATATGGTCTTGCTACCTCTACTTTCTTGTCATTGCCACTTACCTGAAATATCTTTTTCCATATCCTCAGTTTTAGTCTGTGTTTCTTTCAGCCTGAAGTGAGTCTCTTGTAAGAAGCATATTGAAGGGTTTTGTTTTTTGTTGCTATTCAATCAGGCACCCTATGTCTTTTGATTGAAGCATTTAATCTCTTGACATTTAAAGTAATTATTGATGGGTGTGTACTTATTGCCATTTTATTCCTTGTTTTCCACTTGTTTTTGTAGTTACTCTTTGTTCATTTCATCATCTTTTTGTTTTTCCCATTGTGATATGATTTTTCTGTGAAATGCTTAAGTTTTTTCTTTTTTTTTGATATCTATTGTAGGTTTCTATTCGCAGTTACCATGGGGTTTATGTATTTTGAATTATAATTATATCTATTTGTTTTAAACTGGTGATTGTTTAAGTTCAAACACATTCTAAAAGATCTACAGTTTTTATTCTGCTGTCCCACATTTTGTGTCTTTCATGTCCTATTTTATATCTTCATACTTTTCCCTTTACTGTTTACTGTAGTTGTTTTTATAATTTAAAGAAATCTGTATGCTGGCCTATTTAAGTGATTTTATATTTGCCTTTCCCATTGGGATTTTCCCTTTCCTATAAATATTTGCTTCTTTTCCAGTTAGAGAGGATCCTTCAACATTTTCTTCTAGAGTAGTAGTAGTAGTATTAGTATTGCTGAATTCTTTTTTTTTTTTTTTTTTTTTGCTTGAGAAATTCTTTATCTCTTGTATTCTAAATGATAATCTTTCTGGGTAGAGTATCCTAGATTGTAATTTTCCCCTTTTGGGGTTTTAAATATATCATGCCATTCCTCTCTGACATGCAAAGTTTCTGCAGAAAAATCAGCTGATAGTCTTATGTGGATTCCCTCAAATGTGACTCTGTTTTTCTTTTGCTGCCTGTAGGAATTCTTCTTTAACTTTTGCTATTTTGGTTACGGTTTGTCTTCATTTGTGGTTCTGTTTGAGTTCATCTTGTTTGGAACCCTCTGTGCTTTTAGATTTAGTAAGTTTTCAGCCAGAGTTTCCTCAAATGCATTTTTGATCCTCTCCTCTTCTTTCTTTTCCTTTTGGGTTTCCTGTTATGTGTATGGCCCATAAATCTCATATGTTCCTTTTTATTAATCTTTCTGTCTTTTTTTTGGCCTCATCACAGCTTTCAAGATCCTAGTTCCCAACCAGGCATTGAACCCAGGCCCCCTGCACTGCAAGTACAGAGTCCTAACTATGGGACTGTCAGGGAATTCCTCTGTCTGATGTTCTGACTGGGTGATTTGCATTATTTTATCTTCTTAGATCTCTTATGCATTATTCTGTGTCATTTAGTCAGCTATTCATGGCTTCTAGAGTGCTTTTTATCTTAGAAATTGAGCTATATATTTTTGATTGGGTCTTTTTTATAGTTTCTAGTTTTTTGTTAAAATGATCTGTGTTTATATTGGTGTTCTGTCTTAATTCAGTTAGCATGTTTGTTACCAACTTTCAGAACTCAGGACCTGGAAGGCTGATTTTCTCTGTTTTATTTTTTCAAGGGTTCATTCTTGCTCTTTCAATTGGGAGTTATCCCTCTGCATTTTCAATTTATTAACTTTATCTCTATAAATTTAGATGAAACAGTTATCTGTTGGGGTCTAGAAGGGGGGTTCTTAATGTGAAAGTGTTCCTGTGTTAACTGTGTGTGCCCAATATTGTTGATGTGAGGACTGGATTTAATGTGGATGTGGGCCACATCTTTCCCCAGTGTGTGCTGGCCATTATTGCTTTGATAGGGGGTTTTGCCTGGTGTTGGAGGATCTGAGGCCTGCACAGAGTGTCAGGTGGGACTTCCTCTCAGCTCAGTGGCAGTCATCACCCCGTTCAGGGTGGGGTCAGCTCGCAAGGCTTCTTCAGCCTTTCTGCTCTCCCAGCTGTTCTCCCAGCACCAAAGGAACTGTTTCCTACATGTAGGAGAGACACGCAATCACCCTGAGTCACTTCCCAGGGTGAGAGACTCTCGATGTGGTCCTTCTTGTCCTCTTAGACACCTTTCAGTGGCACAAATCTGGATCCAACATTTCCCCCCACCCCACCCATCTTATCCAGTTACTGGAGAAGGAAATGACAACCCACTCCAGTGTTCTTGCCTGGAGAATCTCATGGACAGAGGATCCTGACAGCCTCAGTTCAGTTCAGTTGCTCAGTCATGTCTGACTCTCTGCGACCCCATGGACTACAGCACTCCAGGCTTCCCTGTCCATCACCAACTCCCAGAGCCTACTGAAACTCATGTCCCTTGAGTCGGTGATGCCATCCAACCATCTCATCCTCTGTTGTCCCCTTCTCCTCCTGCCTTCAATCTTTCCCAGCACCAGGGTCTTTTCCAATGAGTCAGTTCTTCTCATCAAGTGGCCAAAGTATTGGAGTTTCAGCTTCAGCATCAGTGCTTCCAATGAAATTTAGGACTGATTTCCTTTAGGATCCTGCCTGACGAACTGTAGGATCACGAAGAGTTGGACATGACGTATCGACTGAGCATGCACCCAGTTAAATGGAATCTTTCTTGCGGCCTTGGTTGTATAGGAGTTTTTCTGCCAATTCCCAGTTTTCTGTGAGAATTTTTGTACATGTATTTTTTTTGATTGTGGTGGAGGTGAGCTTCATGTCCTCTACTCCCCCATCTCATTCCCCCTTTTAGTTTGCTAAGTTTAGATTCCCTGGTTAGAATTTTGATCATGAAAGAATTTGAAGCTGCCAATCAAAGTTAGATCTGTACAGTATAAATAACTTAGCAACTCTGTTTCTTATTTCTACAACTTTTTGAAAATCAGAGTTTGTATATGCCTACATTTTTAACAAAGAATGTTCTATTTAATCTCAATCTAGCTTAATTTTTAATTATGTTTATCTCATTATTAATTCATTTAACAAGTCGTTGGTTGACTACCTACCATGTGTCAGGTACTACATTAAATTTTGGGACACTTACAAAAAGGGTAAAATACCATGTGTATTCTTACTTGGGCTCCACTATGCTAGGCATGGTGGAGATAGAGATGACTTAGATATAGTTCCTGCCTGCAAGAGTATGTATAGGCTACATGAGGAAAGAGAATGTAAGGAAATATAAGGGATCATTGACTAAGTTCTGGCCATGATGTAACAGTTAAGACATACAGGAGACTGAGTTAAACCTATACGATGAGACTGTAGACAGAAGAAGAGAGAGCATTAGGTTATTGAGGTACCGTTGATGGGGCTGTGGATGTGATAGTATGTTGCAGGCTGTGAGCATACACAGAGAAAAGTAAGCTAGTATTGAGTGCTCTTTATGTGATCATCACAAATTCAAAAGGTACAGGGCACACATGGGTGGTATGAGATACAGTCATTTTAATCTAAAGATTGCAACTGTGAGGTGCCAAGAATAATGTACATGAAATAATTAGAAAACAACTACATGATAGCAAGTGATTAGCTGCTAAATAGTGTGACTAATTCTGATGTGTTGTATGAATTACTAGGAGACCAAGAAGGCTAGAGGGGTCATGGTTGCTTTCATAGATGTGGTGTAGGACCTTATGAGATAGGAAACTAGTTGATTTGTAATGCTTTTACAAGTAACTGGTAAACTCAGAATATCAGATATATAAGATACTATACTCTATGAGCTTATTTTATAATTCTTTTACCTGTATAAAATGTTCCTATGTGGTGCTCTTTTGAACATTTGCTAAAACTGAATTTTTGAAAGAATTAGCTTGTATTGTAGGTCAATGGTGCATTGACCCAACATAGGTCAGCCTTTTTAAGGATCAGAACCAACTATCTACTTGGAGAGTACAGGAGAATACAGAAAGATTTCTCATGGGAACATCTGAAAAAGATGCCAAGACGTGTGAATGCACTTAGACCCGGAGACTGAGCATGGAGCACAGAGGTCAACAGGCATAGGAAAAGAGAGGTGTCCTCTCTCTTTGCATGTGCTAACACCCACAGTGTCACGTCCTTCATCGGAATTCCCATCTCTTTAGTGACCACGGCCACCCTGTTGCCTTATAAGTGTCTACTTCAATCACATGACAGGCATTTTCGAATTTTTGTAATTATCTAAGGATTAGCAGTGGAGCAGGCTTTGTTAGTTCCCAATTGAAGGCTCAATTTTAGAGCCATAATTGGAAAGATTTCCAGTAATTTGTGGCTGTTGTATTTAGTGGGAGGAGTAGAGGTAATTTTTGTTACTTTATTCTTTTGCTGGGTCTTTATAATCCACGTTTGACAGGGGGATGAGATAATCTCTGACAATGTGCATCTTGGACAAGGTTTTTCTCTGGGGCACCACTGCAGAGGAGGCTGGAAGTATCCTGCTCTGCTACTTGCTTACCTTCTCTGAGAATGAACAGTCACCAGCACTTTTCATAACGTAAGACAGAGCCATTATTGTGTCAATATGAACTGATGTAAGTAAGTTTTGTCCCAAAATAATCAATTTATTTTTTAGTCTGTGATGGAGTTATTAAATAGTTGATGATCAAGTCAGTATAAATGATCAAAAACAAATGATAAATTGTGTCTGTACTGTGGTGTGCCTTGTACAAACACTTGCAAAGGCACAGGTTTTGCTTTCTCTGGTTAAGATCAGAGCCAAATACCCTGGCTGCCACATACAAAACCAAGTGGGATAGAATCCTCCACTTCTATTGGATGGTACTAAGAAAGCATTGATGCTGAAACAAACATATGGGATATGTATCTATTTGCATAGATGCATGCATGATACAAAAGCCAAGAGACTTTGTTAAGTCAGTGAGAGGTTAATCTAATTTCATACATTTATAGGTGCACTTTCATGTGACCAATATTCTTGTCTCTTTGGGAGACAAGGACAAAAAAAGAGATGATAACATATTTTTCCTATTTTCACTAAATTTGCTTGCATGCCAGTTGGAGGTAGAATAGCAATAAAAAGAAAACTTTTTGTTTAGCAGTTTTAGACCTAAACCATTGAATTCTAAATAGAAAAATAACCAATGCCACAATTTATTAGTTTTCTATAGAGCACTGCTTTCTTGGCCTAAATTTTAGTCTTGATTCTGATATAATATTAAGCTGCCTTTTGTTTGTACATCTATAAAATGTAGAAGTTGGACTATATAGTAAGTCTCCTGTCATGTAAAGTTTCTAAAACATCCTTCAGAGCTGTGCTGCTAGATTTTAATGAGCATGTGCATTTTACCTGATGGAAAGAGGAGCTTCAACACTGAAAACAATGGAGAATAATTTACTGTTAGTGAAAAAACCGGGTCTAATGTGAACATAGTTTGAGGTAGAATTTGGGTTTACTGTAACCTGTGACTGTTTTGCTTCTTTAATATTTAAAATTAAATATGTTGGGTAATAAACAATTTGTGATAAATAGTTAAGCAGTGATCAGTTCAGTTCAGTCGCTCAGTTGTGTCGGACTCTTTGCGACCCCATGAATCGCAGCATGCCAGGCCTCCCTGTCCATCACCAACTCCTGGATTTTACTCAAACTCATGTCCTTCGAGTCGGTGATGCCATCCAGCCATCTCATCCTCTGTTGTCCCCTTCTCCTCTTGCCCCCAATCCCTCCCAGCATCAGGGTCTTTTCCAATGAGTCAACTCTTTGCATGAGGTAGCCAAAGTATTGGAGTTTCAGCTTTAGCCTCAGTCCTTCAGTGAACATCCAAGACTGATCTCCTTTAGAATGGACTGGTTGGATCTCCTTGCAGTTGAGGGGACTCTCAAGAGTCTTCTCCAACACCACACTTCAAAAGCATCAATTCTTTGGCGCTCAGCAGTGATAGTGACTAGTAAATAGCATGCTGCTGCTAAGTCGCTTCAGTCGTGTCCGACTCTGTGTGACCCCATAGACGGCAGCCCACTAGGCTCCCCCGTCCCTGGGATTCTCCAGGCAAGAACACTGGAGTGCGTTGCCATTTCCTTCTCCAATGCATGAAAGTGAAAAGTGAAAGTGAAGTCGCTCAGTCGTGTCCGACCCTCAGTGACCCCATGGACTGCAGCCTTCCAGACTCCTCCGTCCATGGGATTTTCCAGGCAAGAGTACTGGAGTGGGGTGCCATTGCCTTCTCCAAGTAAATAGCATAATAGCCATCAAAGATTTGTTTTATTTCATTATTCTTTTATAAGCTTTATTTTTTAAATCCCCACTCATTTCATAATCATTTCAAGCATTTTTTTTTTTTTTTTACAAATTCTAGAATTCCACCAACACAAAATACCTGACAACCACTATTATAGAGGATGTTAAGGTCTTTTTAAAGGTCTTAAACTTGATGATGCTATATGTATCTCATACAGATCAAAAATACCACTTCTATCCAACATATCCAGATTTCATTGCTAGAGTACCTGCACTAAAGGAAGTATTTTAATAGGAAGTGCTTCAAGAAGAAAGAATATGATAAAAGATGGAAATCTGAATCTAAAAAAGAAATAAACACACAGAAAATGGTAGCTATCAGGATAAATATATATTTTTATTTAATCTTTTAAAAAGTTAAAGCAAAAAAAAAAATCTAACAATGTGTTGTGATTTATAACAGATGTCCAAGTAAAATATATGTATTTAGTAGCACAAAGGTTGTTACAATATTTTAATATACCTGAAGTGTTACATATTATTAATTGAAGGTACACTTTGATAAGTTAAAAATGAATTTGTAAACCCTGGAACAAGTACTAAAAAATTATTAATATGATTCCAATAGTGCAATCATTAGAAAAGAAAAAAAGAAACTAGAATGCAAAATAAGTCAGAAAAAGAGAAAAAGAAGGGGCAGATAGGACAAAGAGACAACTAGCAAACTCAAAAATTTAAATCCAAATATTGATAATTTAATCAACTGTAAATAGCCAAAACCCTAATTAAAAGGCAAAGATTGTCAAATTAGGTAGAAATGCAAGACAACTCATACTATTTACCAACACCACACTTACACACTGCAAATATAAAGACAATTAAAAGTAAAAGGATAGGAAAAAAGATGTACTTTGCAAATGCTAAACAACATGCACATGTCTTTTAATATTACACAAAGTTGGCTTCAGAATAAGGAATATTATTAGGATCTAAAGAGGAGAAATATATAATGATATCACTGCATCAAAAAGATGTAACTGTCCTAAATAAGGAGGCATCTATAAAAATGCTTCAGAATATTTCAGAATACAGATGAAAAACATCTCAATAATAAATCCATAAGTATAGTTGTAGATTTCAACACTGTCTTATTAGCTGATGAAACAAATAGAAAATCATTAGGTTTATAAGACTTGAGTAGTACTGTCAAACAGCTCTGATACATTACATTTATATGCACTTCACACAATAGAAAATGTATCTTCTTTTCATATGCAGAGGGAACATTTACCAAGACCACATTCTGGACCATAACAAAAATCTCGCCAATTAAAAATAAAATCCTAAAGATATGTTTTATGTTTACAATGAAGTTAAAATACAAATCAGTAACAGAAGGATACTTGAACAAACTCTTTGGGAATACTATACTTCTTCCTAGCCCATATATCAAAATAGACATAGCAGTGTCTTGAATTGGATAAAAATAAAATGCAGCATGCCAGAAATTATAGAATATGGCTAAAGCAATGCTTAAAGGAATATTTTTATGCTTATTAAAAATCTAGAAGTCTAAAGGTGCCACCTTAAGAAGCTAGAAAAAGTAAAGAGAGCAGAAAGAAGGAAATAATACTTAGATATCAATGACATTTTTAACAGTTTTTAAATCAATGAAATAAAAAACTTGTTCATGGAAAGAACTGATTAAACTGGTGAATGAACAACTAGTCAGGCCAAAGAAGAAAAAAGAAATCATTTACCAACACCAGGAATGGGAGAGAAAATAGTACAGATCCTATAGATAATAAATATAGCAAGGAGATATTATGAATAACTTTAGGTCAATAAAAATCAAATGGTCAAATTACTCTAAAGATACAAGTTACAAAGCTCATTACAAAAGTAGATAACATGACTTACTCTGTGTCTGCTATAGAAATGTAGTTAAAACTCTAGCCACAAAGTAAGGGTTCCTGCTCTATTCATTTCTATTTAATATTTGCTATAGTTTTTAGCCAGGGCAATAGGGTGAGAAAAAACTAAAGAAGGCATGTGGAATAAATGGAACTCTCAGATCCTTCTGATCCAAATGCAAACTGATACAGCCACCTTAGAAAATTGTTTCCTGGTTCTTACAAATTTAATCATATATTTCTATCACTCAGCAGTCCCACTGCTAGCCAAGAAAAATCCAGACTAACATGCACATGAACCCTAGACATAAATATGTGTAGTAATCTTACCTAGAGTTGCCCCAAATTAGAAGCAACTCAGTATCCATCACTTGTGAAGGAATAGAAAATTATATTGTATTCATGGGATGGACTGCCCTTTGGTTCAGACTGCTTCAAGGTTGTTAATACAAACAGCCTTTGAGCGTAGAAGTTAAGTCTTCTTAAGCAAAAGCAGGAATGCTTATTATCTCATATAACCAAGATAATGTTTCCCTCTATGCTTATTACTCATTATAAAAGATTCTGGAATCTAAGCTCAGAGTCTCTCCCCTATAACTTTACCCGCAGTACAGGCAGGTATCCATCTAATGCGACCGCAACACTATCTAGAATCTCACCCTGTTGAGTCCTGGAACCTCAGGAACCATGCACCGTGATCCTTTTGTCCTGTTCACGGGTGATGGCACAAGATTATTTAGCCACATATTCATTCTGCTACTACTCGGTGCTTTTTCTCCTCCAATTCTTCATGTTGGGCTTCTTTCTTTTGGGAACCACATTCAGTTTTCAACAGATTTGCTCACTCTACTTTGACTTAACATGCCCGACTGTTTCCCAGAGACCCTCTTTCCTTTTCGTATTCTGCAGAGGAGACACTTTGCATTACCATAACATACATATATATAGTGAGATCTGGGGATGACTTTGAAATTTAAGTTCCTTTGAGACTGATTTGTCTGTAGCCAATGCAATAATTCTCCCTCCTCTGTAGCTTATGCCACCCTGCTGTACCATTGATTATCTAACAAATTTCTGGTCATTTGAAAGCCCCTTAGTTTATGCTGTTGAAAACTTTGTTTGAAGCCAGCCTTCCTTTCTCAACATCACCTTTACTGCCAGCAGCTATGGCAACCTTAATACTCATCTTACTTCTGTAAACCCATAAGTAGCTTGACCTTACCCTTTTGAGGACATCCATCATGCTTCAGATGCATGGCCTCAATCTGGGCTTTATTTTGCCTGGAGAAATGCAGTACACTTGGATCATCTAAATTTGTAATATACCAGTATCCAATGACCAAATTCTCCAAGATTTTTCCTTTTTTTGTTTCTACTTAAACTATCTGCCAGAGTTTTCCTGATAGCTCTGATAATAAAGAATCTGCCTGCTATGCAGGAGACCCAGATTCGATTCCTGGGTTCAAAAGATCTTCTGGAGAAGGGAATGGCAACCCACTCCAGTATTCTTACCTGGAGAATGCCAGGGACAGAGGAGCCTGGAGGGCTACAGTCTGTGGGGTTGCAAAGAGTTGGACACAACTGAGCGACTAACTTTCACTTACACAGGCTCTCCAGAGATTTTGTTGAAACTGTGTGGTTATACTGTATACTTTTCCTCTTCTCGTGTAGCCTCATGGTGTCCCTGGAGCCATTCTTTGGGTGGTCTGCTCTTCAGTGTCCTCTGGGTTACTAGACAGGAGAGGGTCTCCTCATTTTGCCTTGTGATGCCCTGGTATTGCATTCACAGTAGCATCTGGCAGATTTCCTGTTTTCCTCCTCTCTTTTATAGGGATGTAGGCACAGCCAGGCCTAGGGTTTTGTCTTTTTTCCCATGTAGTCCCAGAACCTGGAGTGGTTCAGAGACCATATGCATGACTGAACGAATACTTAGTAAATGAATTAAGAAGACTGTAGAATGAAAGATCTTGGTCTATCCCAGCAGTTATTAGTCTGTAGACAGAAGTGTCAGCGTGAGGTCAAGATGACTCAAAGGTTTTTCCCTTAGTGGGGTGAGTGAACCTAAGGGAGGGCTATAAAGAAGAGTGATCAGCTCTGAATTCAATATATCAATCACACGTATGTGATTGTGTCTCCTTGGCTTGCTCCTTGAGAAAATTGAAGCAGTTAATTGAAGGTAAGTGACATGATGAATTTCACCTATTCTGCCAGCTACAGAGTACAGATTAGAAACTTGAGTCTTGTTGCAAATTTATTGCCTTGAGCCTTTAGCTAAACCACTGAACCTGAAAATGCTTTTTTCCTCCCAATACTATCATATTCCTAATTTGGAAAAAGAAGATAAACAAAAACATTCCTTTCAATCAGCACATAAACCCTCCTCCAATTTCTGACTCCAAGCAAATTTTTTTTTTACCAGTGGGTCGATAATTAGAGAGGTGGGAGAAAGAGAACCAGATTTTAAATCAGAATTTTTCAATTTCTAGTGTGTAACTATATTTTTCACTTTCTTGTGTGTAACTTTGGGCAAGTCCATCATTTTTCTCAAACTAATTTGTAAATATGAATGCAATTTTAATATGGATTATAAATGTCAAAAGACAGATAGCATAAGGATAGAGAAAACTGAAAATTAGTTATACAAATATAAATTCTTTTTATATATTTACCATTTAGTTAGCATTTCGTAAGGGTGAAAAACAAGATGTCACTGCAATGTAGTAACTGATTTTACAGGAGACTAAGAAATGTTGTCCTCTGATGTCACAATTGCTCTTTGTGTATATATATATATATGTGTGTGTGATAATTCAGATGTGAGTTTCAAAAGATAAGGAAATGAAAGTTTTCTCCTGGGATTTGTAAATTCTCCTCTATTTCACACTTAGCAGATTTGATGTTCTGTCTTGCTTGTACTGAATGTGTCTATTTACTGCCCTTCCTTTTCTGTTGTAATTAATGGATGATTATTTACAGAATAGAAAATTTGTGACAAAAATATATTAACACTGCTTTCTTTTTAATTGCAGTATATTCAGCATGCAGTATTATGTTTCAGGCTTACAATGTAGTGATTGGATATTTATGTACATTAAAAATTGATGTCTAGTAATCGCCTGTCACCAAACAGTTTTTACAGTACTAGCTGTATTCCCTGTTCTCTACCTTACATCCATGTGACTTATTGTATAATGGAAAATTTGTATCTTTTAATTCCCTTCACCTAGTCCTCCACCCCCACCCCTGGCCCCAGCTCTGGGAACCACCAGTATGTTGTTCTGTCTTTGAATCTATTTCTATTTTTTTTTTCATTTGTTTTTTAGATTCCATATATAATTGGAGTTACATGGGATTAGTCATTTTCTGACTTTAATACCCTCTAGGTCCATTCATATTGTGGCAAATGGCAAAATTTCATTTTTTCTTGATAAAGGACAGAAATGGTATGGACCTAACAGAAGCAGAAGATATTCAGAAGAAATGACAAGAATACACAGAAGAACTAAAAGATCTTCATGACCCAGATAATCATGATGGTGTGATTACTGACCTAGAGCCAGACATCCTGGAATGTGAAGTCAAGTGGGCCTTAGAAAGCATCACTACGAACAAAGCTAGTGGAGGTGATGGAATTCCAGTGGAGCTATTTCAAATCCTGAAAGATGATGCTGTGAAAGTGCTGCACTCAATATGCCAGCACATTTGGAAAACACAGCAGTGGCCACAGGACTGGAAAAGGTCAGTTTTCATTCCAATCCCAAAGAAAGGCAATGCCAAGGAATGCTCAAACTACCGCACAATTGCACTCATCTCACACGCTAGTAAAGTAATGCTCAAAATTCTCCAAGCCAGGCTTCAGCAATATGTGAACCGTGAACTTCCTGATGTTCAAGCTGGTTTTAGAAAAGGCAGAGGAACCAGAGATCAAATTGCCAACATCCACTGGATCATGGAAAAAGCAAGAGAATTCCAGAAAAACATCTATTTCTGCTTTATTGACTATGCCAAAGCGTTTGACTGTGTGGATCACAATATACTGTGGAAAATTCTGAAAGAGATGGGAATACCAGACTACCATAATCTGCCTCTTGAGAAATTTGTATGCAGGTCAGGAAGCAACAGTTAGAACTGGACATGGAACAACAGACTGGTTCCAAATAGGAAAAGGAGTTCATCAAGGCTGTATATTGTCACCCTGCTTATTTAACTTATATGCAGAGTACATCATGAGAAACGCTGGACTGGAAGAAAGACAAGCTGGGATCAAGATTGCCGGGAGAAATATCAATCACCTCAGATATGCAGATGACACCACCCTTATGGCAGAAAGTGAAGAGGAACTCAAAAGCCTCTTGATGAAAGTGAAAGTGGAGAGTGAAACAGTTGGCTTAAAGCTCAACATTCAGAAAACGAAGATCATGGCGTCTGGTCCCACCACTTCATGGGAAATAGATGGGGAAACAGTGGAAACAGTGTCAGACTTTATTTTTCTGGGCTCCAAAATCACTGCAGATGGTGACTGCAGCCATGAAATTAAAAGACGCTTACTCCTTGGAAGGAAAGTTATGACCAATCTAGATAGCATATTCAAAAGCAGAGACATTACTTTGCCAACAAAGGTCCGTCTAGTCAAGGCTATGGTTTTTCCTGTGGTCATGTATGGATGTGAGAGTTAGACTGTGAAGAAGGCTGAGCACCGAAGAATTGATGCTTTTGAAGTGTGGTGTTGGAGAAGACTCTTGAGAGTCCCTTAGACTGCAGGGAGGTCCAACCAATCCATTCTGAAGGAGATCAGCCCTGGGATTTCTTTTGGAAGGAATGATACTAAAGCTGAAACTCCAGTACTTTGGCCACCTCATGCGGAGTTGACTCATTGGAAAAGACTCTGATGCTGGGAGGGATTGGGGGCAGGAGGAGAAGGGGATGACAGAGGATGAGATGGCTGGATGGCATCACTGACTTGATGGACGTGAGTCTGAGTGAGCTCCAGGAGTTGGTGATGGACAGGGAGGCCTGGGGTGCTGCGATTCATGGGGTCGCAAAGAATCAGACACCACTGAGCAACTGAACTGAACTGAACTGAATATTTCATTGTATCTGTGTGTGTTTTTTTTTTTCTTTTTCCTTTCATCTACTGATAGAAACCTAGGTTACTTCCATATTTTGGCTATTGCAACTAATGGTGTGATGAACAGAAGGTGTGCATACATTTTTTTCAATGAGTGTTTTCATTTTCTTCAGATAAATACCTTAAAGTAGAAATGCTAGATTGTCCTATTTTTCAGGTTTTCTTTAAAAAGTTTATTTTATATTGGACTGTAGTTGATTAATAATGTTGCGTTAATTTCAGGTATACAGCAGAGTGATTCAGTTATACATATACATGGATCTATTCTTTTCAAATTCTTTTCCCATTTACGTTGTTAAATAATATTCAGCAGAATTTCCTGTGCTATATGGTAGGTCCTTGTTGGTTATCTGTTTTTAATATAGCAGTGTGTACATGTTAATCGGAGAAGGCAATGGCACCCCACGCCAGTACTCTTGCCTGGAAAATTCCATGGACAGAGGAGCCTGGTGGGCTGCAGTCCATGGGGTTACGAAGAGTCAAACACGACTGAGCGACTTCACTTTCACTTTTCACTTTCATGCACTGGAGAAGGAAATGGCAACCCATTCCAGTGTTCTTGCCTGGAGGATCCCAGGGACTGGGGAGCCTGGTGGGCTGCCGTCTATGGGGTCGCACAGAGTTGGACACGACTGAAGCGACTTAGCAGCAGCTATCCCAAAGTCCTTGGAAAAACCTCCATACTTTTTCCATAGTACCTTCACCAATTTATATTCCCATCACTAGGATTCCCTTTTCTCTATATATTCTCCAACACTTATTATTTTTACATTTCTCATAATAGTTGTTCTGACAGATGATCTCTCAATATGGTTTTGATTTGCATTTTCCTGATGATTAATGATGTTGAGCATCTTTTAGTATATCTGTTGGCCATCTATGTATCTTCCTTAGAAAAATGTCTGTTTAGGTCCTGTCTCCATTTCTTAATTGGTTAATTTTTTTCATAGTGAATTGTGTGATTTCTTTATGTGAATTGGAAATCCATCCCTTATCATATATATGGTTTACAGATATCTTCTCCTGATGAGTAGGTTATCTGTTCACCTTGTTGATGATTTCTTTTGCTGTGCAGAAGCTTTCAAATTTGATGTAGTCGCATTTGTTTTTTCTTCTCTTTCCCTTGTCTGTGGGAGGCATTCCAAAGAGCCATTGCTAAGACTGTCAAAGAATATGCTGTCTTTGTTTTCTTCTAGGAGTTTTTGTGTTCCAGGGCTTACATTTAAGTCTTAAATCCATTTTACGTGAATCGTTGTGTAATGTGTTAAGTATTGGTCTAGTTTCCTTCTTTTGATTGTAGATGTCCATTTTTTCCAACACAGCTTATTGAAGATACTATCCTTTCTCTATCCTTTGCTTTTTGTTGTAAATTTATTATCCATATATGTTTGGGTTTATTTGTGGAATCTGAAAGTCTGCTCCATTGATCTGTGTGTGTGTGTTTCTGTCAGTACCATGTTGCTTGATGAGACCTACAGCTTTTTAGTATAATTTGAAATCATGGAGTGTGATACCTCTAGCTTTGTTCTTTTTGCCTAAGATTGCTTTGGCTCTCTGGATATTTTTTGGTTTGAAGCAAGTTTTAGAATTTTTTGGTTCTATATCTGTGAAAAATGTTACTGAGATTTTGATGGTGAATGCATTGAATCTATAGATGGCTTTGGGTAATAGGGACATTTTAACAGTGTTAATTTTGCAGTCCATTAACACAGATCGTCTTTCCATGTTTTTGTAGCACTTTCAGTTTCTTTCGAAAGTGTTTTCTTGTTTGTTAGTGTTCTTCCACCTTCTTGGTTAAATTTTTCCTCTAGTGTATTCTTTTTATTGTAATTGTGTTTTTTTCTTAATTGGATTGTTTTCTTAGTCTTGTTCCACTGGTTTTTTGTTAGTGTATAGAAATGCAGCAGACTTTTGCATGTTGATTTTGTACCCTACAAATACTTTACTATATTTATTATTTCCAGTAGTTTTTTGGTGGATTCTCTAGTGTTATCTATACATAAAATTATGCCATTTACAGTGACAATTTTACTTTCTCCTTTCCAATTTGGATGCTCTTTATTTCTTTTTTTGGCCTAATTTTCCTGGTCCAGATTTCTAATATTATTATTATGTTACAATATTATATTATATTACAATATTATGTTGAATAAAAGTGGTGAGACTGAGCATCTTTCTTTCTCACCTTGGGTAGCTTTAAGTTTTTCACCATTAGATATGATATGAGTTATGGATTTGTCACATATGACCATTATTATGTTGCGGTACATTTATTGTATACTGAGTTTCTTTTCATAAATGGATGTTGAGTCTTGTTGGATGCTTTTTCTGCATCTGTTAAGATGATCATAGGATTTTTAGTTAATTTGTTAATGCAATGTGTCACATTGATTTATTTGTAGATGTTGAACCATTCTTGCATACCCTGCAATAAAACTCAGAGGATCATGGTGTGTGATCCTTTTAAAGTATTGTTGAATTAAGTTTGCTAATATTTTGCTGAGGATTTTTGTATCTATGTTTCTGACAGATATTGGCCCATACCTTTCTTCTTTTGTGTTGTCCTTGTTTAGTCTTAGTATCAGGGTAACGTTGCCCTTGTAAAATGAGTTACAAACTGTTCCTTCTTATTCAGTTATTTGGAAAAGTTTAGGAAAGATATGTATTAACTTTTCCTTGAATGTTGGACAGAATTTACTTGTGAAGACTGTCTGAAGACAGGCTTACCTATGAAGTCCCAGACTATTGTTTTGGGGGAAGTTTTTGATTAGTGTTTGAATTTTCTTACTAATGATTAATCTGTTTAGATTTTCTGTTTCTTCATAATTCAGTCTTGGTGGTGTGATTCTACAAATTTATCTGTTTCTTTTAGATTGTTCAATTTGGTGCGTAGCTCTTCATAGCATTCTCTGAAAATCCTTTGTATTTATGTGGTATTCATTGTGGTTTTTCTTATTTCATTTCTGATACTACTTATCAGAGACTTCTCTGTTTTTTTCTTACTGAATCTGGCTATGGGTTTGTCAGTTTTGTTTATCTTCTCACAAAACAGGCACTTAGGTTTTTGTGGGTTTTTTTTTTTTTTTAAATCTCATATTGTCTTTGTAGTCTCTATTTCATGTATTTTGACTCTGATCTTTATTATTTCCTTCCTTCTATTGACTTCTGGTTTTGTTCTTCTTTTTCTAATTTCTTTGAGTATAAGTTTAGATTATTTGAGATTTTATATGTTTGTTTCTTGAGTTATGCCTGTATTGCTATGTACAATTGACCACCGAACAACATGGGTTTGAACTTCGTGGGCCCACTTATTCACAGATTTTTTTTTTTTTAATTGAGTACTAGCGTACTGCATGATCCACAGTTGGTTGAGTCTGTGAATGTGGAGCCGTAGATATGATGGACTGACTGTAAAGGTAAACGTGGATTGTAAACTACGCTGGGGATCTGCACTTACTTTCTGCTTTTGCTGAATCTTACAGGTTTTTGTATTTCATATTTTCATTTTCACTTATCTTCAACTTTTCAAACATTTTCTTCTTCGATATCTTTATTGCTTCAGTAGCATGTTCTATCTTCACATATTTGTGATTTTTCCAACCTTTTTGAAGTTCATTTTTTTGTTTTGTTTTGTTTCACACCATTCTGATTAGAAATGATGCTTGGTATGATTTTAATCTTCTTAAATTTATTGCTAATTGTTTTGTGCTGCAGTATATAGTCTGTCCTTGGAACAACCCATGTGCATGTGAGAAAAAAGGGTATTTTGCTATGTTTGAATGGAATGTTTTATTAAGTCCACCAGGTCTGATTATTCATTAAAGTCAGTATTTTCTTGTTGACTTTCTGTCTGGAAAATCTATCCATTGATGTAAGTAGGGCGTTAAATCCCCCTACTATTATTGTGTTGCTGTCAGTTTCTATTATGAGTGTTAACCATTGCTTTATATATTTTGACATTCCTGGGTTAGGTGCATATATATTAATAACTATTTTGTTTCCTTGTTGAATTGATCCTTTTATCAGTATACAATATCCATTTTGGTCTCTTGTTACCATTTATGGTTTTAAGTCTGTTTTATCTATTATGAGTATTTTCTTTTGACTGAAATATTCTTACAGTATCTTTTTTCATCTCTTCACTTTCTTTTTTGTCTTTAGAGCTGAGTCTTCTGGAGAAAGCACATGGTTGGTTCAATCCAACCAGTCACTCTCTATCTTTTGATTGGTGAAATCAGTCAATTTACATTTAGGGCATTTATTGATAGATGAGAGCTTAGTACTGCCATTTTATCTTTGTTTTTTTGTTTGCTTCACATTTCCATTGTTTCTTTTTCCTTGTGTTGGTGATTTTGTATGATGTTTTTCTCATTTTCCTCTTTTTTATGTTTTATGTCTCTGCTCTAGATTTATGTTTTGTGGTTACCATGAGGATTTTGTAAAATGTCTCATAAATGAAATGGTCTTTTCTCTGCTGATGTCATTTTATCTTCATTTGCCTATAATTCTATCCTTCTCTTCTTCTCCTTTTAGGTTTTTTGTTGTCACAAATCATCCCTTTCTATGTTGTGAGTTTATGTCAAACTTGAAGTAGCTACTGTTAACTTTTTACTATGTTTTTCTCTTTAACCTTTATGCTATACTTAACTGTTTAACAATATATTCTGATACAGAGATGCATTTTCTGATTCTGTGTGTCTACTTATTATATAACTCTAAGTTTTTCAGGTAGAAGTGCTCCTTTCAGGATTTCTTTTAAGGCTAGTCTGTTGGTGATTAACTCCGTCAACTTTTGATTGTCTCAGAAAGCCTTTGTTTTTCCTTCATATGTGACACATAGCTTTGCTGGACAGAGTATTCTTGGCTGACAGTTTTCAATTTTCAATGTTTTGAGTATTTCGTCCCACTCCTAGCTTGTAAGGTTTCTGCTAAGAAATCTCCTGACGATAGCATAATGGGATTTCCTTTGAACTTTACCATCTTTCCCCCCCGACCCCCAGCTGCCTTTAAAATTCTTTGCTACTGACTTTTGACAGTTTTACTATAATGTGTCTTGGAGAAGGTCTTTTTTTGTTGACAAGATTGGGTGTATCTTAGCCTCATGGACTTGTCTCTCCATTTTCTTCCCCAGGTTTGGAAAATCCACAGCTCTTACTTCTTGAATAAAGTCTCTGATCCCCTTGCCCTCACTTCTCCTGAGACATCCATTATCTTCACATTGTCCTTTCTACTGGAGTTGGATAGTTCTCATGAATTTCTTCACTTTTTATATCCTGTTTCTCTCTCCTCTGTCTATGTAATTTCTATAATTCTATCTTTGAGCTCACCAATTCTTTCTTCTATATGGCCTGCTCTATTTCCAATGCTTTCTAATGCATTCTTCTTCTCATTTATTGAGTTCGTCAGCTCCAGAATTCTGTTTGGTTCTTCTTTAGACTTCCCATCTCTTTGGTGAAATTTTCCTTCTGTTCATTAATTTTATTTCTGAGCTCATTTAACTGCTTTCCTGAGCCTTCTTGTAGCTTGTTGAATTTATTCATGGCAACTATTTTGAATTCTCTATCAATTAGATCACAATATTTTGTGACTCTATGTTTGATCTCTAAAGAATCGTCATTTTCTTTTTGTGATAGTGTGCTACTGTGGTTTTTCCTGGTGGTTTTATGACTTGTTTTTCTGCTGACACATTTGAAATAGTGAATACCTTTCTTTAGGTAAACCTTTTATTATTTCATTCCAACAGTTCAACAGATTGGTAATTAGAAACATTTCTTTTGTTTTTCAGTAGGTGGCGGTATAGCACAAGTTTTAGTTTCTTTACCTGCGCTGCCTCTGGCTGTATGCAAGAACCGGTGCTTTCCCCCTTCATGGCCTCTGCCAAAGGCCCTCGCTGTCACTGCTCGTGCCTCTAGAATGCTAGCGCCTTGGTACTGCCAGTGCTGCTGGTACCGCCGGTGTGGCTCTCAAGGACACCAAATGATGGACACCTCCACTGCATCTGGAGATTCTTGGGTTGCAAGCACTGCCATTGTTGGGTGAGGTTAAGGGGTAAGCTGGGGTTGCAGGTGCCTCTGCTACTTCTGGTGTTGTCCAATTACCACGTGCCTCTCCAGCTGGAGGGAGAAAGTTACGGGTCCCACTGCTGCTGCTGCTGCTGCTTGCATGCCTGTGGCCATGGATGCTGCTCCAGGACGCTGCAGTTGAATGTGCTGTTTCCCCTGCTGCTCCTGAGCTCTCTGGGCAGCTGGCTAAGCCACCACGGGGAGGGGTCGGTATTGTGGGCGCCACCTCTGCTGTTTCCCCAGTCCCGCCTCCTCTGTGTATTCTGGTCCATCCACCTGCAGGTGTACGGAGATGTGGATCTCTGTGGTGTCCTGGTGGGCGGGACAGAGGAACCTTTGTTGAGATGTAGATGTTTTTACTGGTTATAGATTTGAATGGCAGAATTAAAGGCAGTGTCTCATGTGACTATGATACTGGTATTGCTCGATCCATCCTATGTCTTTTGGTTAGAACATTTAGTTCATTTACATTTAAAGTAATTATTGATACACACATACTTTCTACCATTTGTTAACTGTTTTTGGAGCTCTTGTCTGTTCCTTTCTTCTCTTGTTCTCTTGTGAATTGATGAATTTCTTTAGTGTTACATTTTATTTCTTTCTATTTTGTTTTTTGTATCTGTCATAGGTTTTTTCTTTATGGTTGCCTTGAGGTTCATATATAACTACCTGTGTATATAAGTGTCTGTTTTAAACTGATGGTTGCTGACGTTCAAGTGCATTCTAGAACACTACATTTTTAGTCCCTCTCCACATTTTATGTTTTTGATGTCATACTTATTGTCTTGTTGTCTTTGTGTTTTGTGTAACATTTAACTACTTTATGTATAATTGCTTATACTACTTTTGTCTTTTACCCTTCATAGCAAACTTTATGGGTGTTTGGTCCACTGCCTATACTGTATGCTTACCTTTATCACTGGAGAGTTTTTTCTTTTATATTCTTTTTGTGTGTTTCTAGTTATGGTCATTTCTTTTCTATTGAAAGAAGTCCTTTTTTACATTTCTTATAAGGCTAGCTTAATGGTGATTAACTCCTATAGCTTTCACTTACCTGAGAAACTATCTTGCCCTCAATTTTGAATGCAAACCTTGCTGGCTAGAGTGTTCCATCTGTAAGTTTTTTATTTTAGTGGTTTGAATATATTATGTCAATCCCGTTTGGTCTATAAAGATTCTGCTGAAAAATCAGCCGTCTCTCCTAGTGGAGAAAGGGGTTCCCTTGTACGTAACTAGTTCTGATCTTAGGAATCTCTCTTTAACTTTTGACATTTTAATTATAGTGCATCTTGGTGTTAGTCTCTTCAGGTTCATCTTTGTTGGAATTCTCTGTGTTTTCTGGACTTGGATGAATGTTTCCTTCATCAGGTTAAAGAGGGTTTCAGACATTATTTCTTCAAATAGATTTTCTTTCTCTTTTTTCATCTGTCCTCCTTATGGAATTTTTATAATGTGAATGTTAGTGTGCTTAATGTTGTCCTAGAGGTCTCTTAATTTAACTTTATTTTAAAAAATTATTTTTTCTTTTTCCCTGTTCTGATTGGATGACTTCCAATATACTGTCTCCAGATTGCCAATCGATCCTTCTGCATTCTCTGTTTTTCTGTATCTTTCTGCATACTCTTGATTCATTCTAGTGTATTTTTCATTTCTGTTATTATATTCTTCAGTTCTGATTGTTTTTTTTTTTTCTTTCTTTCAATATTTTCTCTTTGGTGATGTTCTCACTAAGTTCTTCTGCTCTTCTAAGTTAGTGAACATTTTTATGACTCTTACCTTGAACACTTTATCTTCTAAATTGCTTATGTTTGTTTAGTTCTTTTCTGAGGTTTGTCTTGTTCTCTTGTTTGGAAGGTATTCCTTTGTCTCCTCATTTTGCCTCACTTGCTGTGTTGTTGTTGTTGTTTTTTTTTTTTTTCTGTGTATTCAGTATATCAGCTGTGTCTCAGTCTTGAGACAGGGGTCTTATGATGAAGATGTCCTCTGGGGCCCGGTGGACAATCCCCTTGGTCACCCGAGCCAGGTGTTCTAGTGAGTGGACCGCATGATGGGCAGATGGGCCATCTATGCAGATGGGCCAGAATGGCTGTGCTTGCAGTGGTGAGTGAGGTTGACCCTCAGACCAGCTGGCTGTGAGGCTTGGCTGCGGCTCTTGCAGGCAGACCAGTGTATAGTGCAAGCCTCACCAGAGCGGGAGACCATTTGTAGGGATCTCATTGCTGGTCAAGGCCACCTGCTGGGTAGGGTAGGGCTGGATGTTTGGAGCAAGAGTTGCTTTGGAGAGGTACTTTTGTCACTGTGGCTGCCCACAGGGTTAAAGAATAACAATATGATTTTTAAATTAGTATTTTGAGTCTACAGTAGATGAGAAAGGATCACTTTTAAGTACAGCATTCAGAAGGAGAAATTATATTTAGAGAATGAGTTGGCCAGCAAGTAATAGTTGCAACAGTGTGTACTATACTGGATTTAGAAAGGTCAGCAGGAGCCAGTTATGATGTACAAGCTGGGTCTCAGACTTCTTATGAAAGTGGGGCCACATGATTCATGATGTTTTTCAACTTGGCAAAGTCCATGAATATGTTATTTGGGAGAAAAGAGAATGAGAGGACATTCCTATAAGTAAAATAATATATATAAGAGAAGTTCAAGGATGGGGTGTTTCAGTTCAGCTCAGGTGCTCAGTTTTGTCTGACTCTCTGTGACCCCATGGACTGCAGCACGCCAGGCCTCCCTGTCCATCACTGACTCCCGGAGTTCATTCAGACTCCTGTCCATTGAGTCAATGATGCCATCCAACCATCTCATCCCCTGTCTTCCCCTTCTCCTCCTGCTTTCAATCTTTCCCAGCATCAGGGCCTTTTCCAATGAGCCAGTTCTTTGCATCAGGTGGCCAAAGTATCAGAGTTTCAGCCTTAGCATCCAGTGAATATTCAGGACTGATTTCCTCTCGGATGGACTGGTTGGATCTCCTTGCAGCCCAAGGGACTCTCAAGAGTCTTCTGCAACACCACAGTTCAAAGGCATCAATTCTTCGATGCTCAGCTTTCTTTATAGTCCAACTCTCACATCCATACAGGACTACTGGAAAACCCATAGCCTTGACTAGACAGACCTTTGTTGGCAAAGTAATAGAGAGGTAGGATTATGCTTTCCACAGTGGAATGGGTTTGGATAAGCTGTGTGTGTGCAGGCATTGTACAGTGTGTTTTATACAATATGGATATCCATTCCCCTCTTCTGTATTAGTAGATCCCTTATTTGGCTCAAGGTGTCCATGTGCTGGGTTAAAGCATCCTTTTCCTCAAACTGCTCTGGGTCCACAAGGGGCCAAATGTCCTGATGAGGCTATTGACTTATAAGTAGAAGCTGCTAGATTAGGCTTCCCAGACGATTTTTCAAAAGAGAGAGACTCAG
Source organism: Bubalus kerabau (assembly GCF_029407905.1). NCBI lineage: Eukaryota > Metazoa > Chordata > Mammalia > Artiodactyla > Bovidae > Bubalus > Bubalus kerabau. The sequence goes on from NC_073644.1 coordinate 54,788,969, forward strand.
CAAACATGTACTTTTGTTATTTTCCCCTGGGACATTTTGACTTTCTCCTTTTTTTAAGCCAGAACAATGCATCGAGGCTTGAAGTGAAAGAACTATCTTGATGTCATGGCAACAGAAGCCAACAACAAGGATGGTAGTGCAAGAACCCAGAAGGGCCCATGATCAGAGGTAACACGCTTAACTATCTCGCCCTCCGAGTTGTCTGTGTGAAGCAAATATATCTGTGTTTTTCGGTTTTATTTTTTAGTATTTATGCATTTCGCTGTACCAGGTCTTGGTTGTGGCATGCGGGATCTTTGATCTTTGTTGTGGCATGCGGATTTTTATCTTTTTGAGGTGTGTGGCATATAGTTCTAGTGATTAGGGATCAAACCAGGGTTCCTTTCATTGGAGTTTTAACCACTGGATCACTGGTGAAGTCCCAAATCTCTGTGTTTTAAAGCACTGCAGTATAGTTTTCTCTTGGGTACATGTGACCATAGTACTAACTAAACACATAGTTTTATATAATTTAATGGCCATAAAATGCCTTAAAGAGATTTTGCATAATTGAATTTCTGGGAGGTTGAACAGGTACATAATATCACAGAGCTGATGAAGTCATAGAGGTGGAACTTGGACTTTCAAGTGGAGGTTGCTGCAGTTTATAGCACAGTTGATAGGCAAGGAAATGACTGTGCATGGCGAGAAAACACTGCTGAGAAGGCTCTCCACTCTTCCCAAGGAGGCTTCAGAGATTCAGGGCAGGAGAGAGACTGGAGAACACCACTATCTTGTCTGATCCCTTTCCTGGCCTGAAAAGACTGGCTAAAAAATGGCATCCGGGTTCTTAGATCCAAGAGAAAAGGAAGTCACCTGGCTCAGAAAAAAGATCTGAAAAGGCATGTGCCCCTCTTTTCTCTGCCCCTCCTCATTGTCCGAAATGGGAATGGGTTGGAAGTATGGACTGGCCTCCCATAGACAAACAAGTATGCTGAGCACGTAGGCAAAAATGAGTAAGATTAAGATTTGTAACTTTGCTAGCGAGTCTTGGAAAAATGAGTCTAATTTAGACTAAAATTATACACATCAACACTTTAGGAGTCTGAAACTGATTGCTTTTCCAAGTGATTCTATACCATAGACTGAGGAGAAATAAGACATCACCACTTCCACCTACAGTCATGAAAATAAAGACAGAAAATTAAGAAATAGTACAAGTTGTATGGGCCTTCAGTGATCTGTTCCACAGAACCACAGTGTACAGATTCAAGGTTGAGAATCAGTGAGGTGGGATGTGTGAGTGAGTTCTGAAAGCAGAGGAAGCGAGAAGAGGGGCATGCTAACACGTCTGCTTTGTCACATGTTCTCCTTTAACACAGTCTGCCGAACACATCCAAGTTTGCCTTTTCCATAAGTAGTAAGAGTTTAGTAAATATGAGGGGCTTCCCTGGTAGCTCAGCTGATAAAGAAGTGCCTGCAATGCAGGAGATCCTGGTTTGATTCCTGGGTCAGAAAGATCCTTTGGTGAAGGGATAGGCTATTCACTCCAGTATTCTTGGGCTTCCCTGGTGGCTCAGTTGTCAAAGAATCTGCCTGCAATGTGGGAGATATCGATTTGATCCCTGAGTTGGGAAGATCCTCTGGAGGAGGGCATGGCAACCCACTCTAGTATTCTTGCCTGGAGAATCTCCATAGACAGAGGAGCTTTGGAGGGCTACAGTCCATGGGATTGTGAAGAGCAGGACACGACTGAGTGACTAAGTACACAGTAAATATGGAGGAAATTAATTGTGATGGATGTGTAGATGAGTCTCCTCGGAGTGAAGGTAGACGTTCGTGAGTAATAAAGGAAGACAGATATGTAATGAGTGATTATACATGCCTGTTGTCCTGGTGTAATTATTCATATCCACTCCTTTTACTCTCAAAAGGGCATACATTGGACACTAAATAATATGGTCACCAGTTGTAAGCATACACACAAAAGTAGGCATCACTGAAGATTTTTTTTCAAAGCATACGAGGCAGAGTTGTGCAGCTCAGATCCCCTTTGAGAAGGGATTTGCTGTCCAGCTGTGCAGAATTTCAGCTGACAAACTCTCTGTCAGGATCCTCCTCCCAAGGTGGTATCATGTTTTGAGAAGCCCTCAGTGACTGAGCAAGGCGTTTGAAGCTGAAGCCACATCTTCTCAGTCTGGTCCTCATCAGAAACTCAGTATGCTGATGGTACAAGGCACTCCCGTCTGGCACAGGACTCCTCTGACGGACAAGTTTTACCCCAGAGCTCCCTGTTGGCCTTTGTCAAGTGTGCATCGTGATCTACCAAATCTCCATCTGCTGCTCGTCCTTTTCCTGTCCTAGGAAATGTTCCCAGACAACCCAATCCCCTAATCTGAACATTTAACTTATATTCACTTACGGGCTGGAAATGTAGCAACATCAGACTATTTTAAAGAATCCAAGTTCACATCAGGTGTCCGGTTATTAAATGTGATGCAGTTTAAAGATCAAGGTAACATGTTCCATGGGCATCTAGCCATGGACCAATGTGAAGAGTGGTGGACGGAGCACCTTTTCTAAGAAAAGGCTACTTAGAACTTGAAATCTCTTTGCTGATGGAAAACTACCCTTGAAATCCATTCTGCTCATGGTCCAACATGGACAGGAATTTTTTTTTTTTTCTTTTTCCTCTCTGCTTTGCTGCAGGAGAAAGGAAGCGAAGGCTTGAGCAGGGAATTTATAAGGGCAAATATAACCTTTGGTTTGATGCTCAGTAAGCTGACCGTTAAAGGTGTATCATGCTAGATAAATGTCAAAAGTCAAATAAAAGCCTCAATAATAAGCTGTCCAGAGGCTAAAATCCAGAACCCTAAAGCCACGAGAGGAGGATTAATCTTTAAAAACAAATTTTAACCCAAACTGAAACTGGCCAAGGTGACTTAGAATGTTCTGATAAACTTGGGGTTTGAGGGGAGGGTGTGTGTGAAGAAAAGAAAGACGAGACTAATCCAAGATGGAAAATACACCTCATTGTTCCAAGATTTTTGTATTTATTTAGATCTTACTCTAAAAATGGTAAAGTGGAGCAAAACCCAGTGAGTATCATTGTGGGCTTCACTGTGTCCACACTAAATCCCTATGTTGAAGTCCTTAAACCCTGGTACTTCAGACTGTGACTATATTTGAAGAAGGGGTCTTTAAAGCAGCAATTAAGTTAAAATGAAGTTGTTAGGAGGGATTCAAATTCAATAAGACTGGTGTCCTAATAGGAGGAGGGGATTAGGACACAGATACAGGGAGGGCTGTGTGATGACACAGGGAAAAGACGTAGGTCTCCAAACACCATGGTGACATTAGAATGGGGAGCCCTTTGCAGGGGACTGCATACAGGTGGAAAGTCCAGTAAGGACTATTTCCAGCAAGAATGAATTCCATGTGATATAGGTACAACTGAAGTGCAGGAAGTGGGAGGAGCATTCATGCGGCCATTTGTTGCTGTTGTTCAGTTGCTCAGTCGTGTTCGGCTCTGCAGCCCCATGGACTGAAGCACACAGATTTCTGGGTCCTTTGGAGCTTGCTCAGACTCATGTCCATTGAGTCGGTGATGCCATCCAACCATCTCGTCCTCTGTTGTCCCCTTGTCCTGGTGCTCTGTCATACCTTCTGTCCTGTTTTTTCTTTTTTCCTAGTTACCTCTGCCAGCTCCTAACTTAGAAGATGCATGGATGGTCTTTATGCTCATGATTAAAGTCAAAAATTCAACTGTGATGTAAATATTTCCTGAATACTACCAAGGGGTGGTTTTTTTCCCCAAATGCTTATTTTGTTTAGTAGAAGACAGTCTTCGACTTATTACTTTCTTTGTTTGAATTAAATTTCTATAAAATGAAAACATTTCCTCATTTGGAAATGTTCGTGAGGGCTTTGCTAGTCAATCTGAAAAAATAATCTACTTAAATTTCTGGGGTCAGAAAATCTCTAAGAAATGTTCTGTGGGTTTTTGTTCATACTAAAGAAAAGGCATGTGTGCTAAATAGATTCAAGGAGTCTTCAGATTACTCACCCATCATGTAGAGTTGAAGTGAAATGAAGTCACTCAGATGTGTCTGACTCTTTGTGACCCCATGGACTGTAGCCTATCAGGCTCCTCTGTCCATGGGATTTTCTAGGCAAGAATACTGGAGTGGGTTGCCATTTCCCTCTCCAGGAGATCTTCCTGACCCAGGGATTGAACCTGGGTCTCCCAGATCGTAGACAGACGCTTTACTGTCTGAGCCACAGGGAAGTCCTAGGTAAAACATTTTAAGGACCAGGATTCCTTAAGAGATTATTAAAGTTTAAGAGCTCAACTCTCAATGAATTAACTCATCCCATAGTGGCAGCAGCACTTGTTTTTTGTTTTTATATTGGATTTCCTAGAGATGAGGCTCCATTGCAACCCATTATTCAGATTGGATAACAACAAATTATTTTGCCTTACCTCCTGCTGTCACCTCCAGACATGCTTAGTGGAAGATTTTAAACAACAGAACATGCTTTGGGATGCGTTGGCCCACTCCCATGTGCTTTCTGGGTGTATAGCATGATTTTCCTTTGCTTAAAGCACAAGAGAGGGCTTTCAGAATTCAAAGGCTCTTTCGGATCTATCATAGTGGACCTAGAGTCAAGAATAACTAGAATTTCATATATCATAGTGGAGAAGGCAAAGGCAGTCCACTCCAGTACTCTTGCTTGGGAAATCCCATGGATGGAGGAGCCTGGTAGGCTACAGTCTACTGGGGTCTCGAAGAGTCCGACACGACTGAGCGACCTCACTTTCACTTTTCACTTTATGCATTGGAGAAGGAAATGGCAACCCACTCCAGTGTTCTTGCCTGGAGAATCCCAGGGACAGGAGCCTGGTGGTCTGCCATCTATGGGGTCGCACAGAGTCACGACTGATGTGACTTAGCAGCAGCAGCAGCATATATCATAGAGTTAAAAGCCCCTCCAGAATGGTTTGGATGCTTGATAGTTCTGGAGATCTGAAATAAATGAGGGTTTCCTTTGCAACAGAAGCATTCTTCCATTGTTTTCTTTCACCACCTCCATCCTAGGGTTTCAGCAGCACCCCCTCCTCCATTCTGAGAAGAAGGATTATTCTCAGCCATAATTTTCCCTATTTCTTAGGCATGTGGCCTTGAAAAAATAACTTATGACACATACCATTATAGTGATACCATGTCAACAAGTCTATGTTTAAAGCATGTTTCCTACTTACCTTGATTTGTGAGCTGTGAGACATGGGATAAAATTAGTAGTGGATAAAAAGAGGATAGCTTCTTTTTTTAAAAAAAAATTCGTTTGGCTGCACTGGGGCTTTGTTGTGGCACTCTGGATCTTTGGTTGTGGCATGCAAACTCTTAGTTCCAGCGTGTGGGATCTAGTTCCCTGACCAGGGATCAAACCCAGGAGTCTTAGCAGGGAGCGTGGAGTCTTAGCCACTGGACCACCAGGGAAGTCCCACAGAGGGTAACTTCTTGGCACAACTATTTTATACCCTAATTCTGTGGTTCTGGACGCTGGCTCCATATCAGCATCACCTGGAGAAGTTTGCCCGGATCCCTCTCCCATCAAGTCTGATTAAATGATCTGCAGTGGGGCTGACACATTGGTATTTTCATTTTTTTCTGGATTATTTTTGTGTGCAACCAGGATTGTGAATGGCTGGTAATTGGGGCAATAAAGTATAAGCCTGAGTATGAGTGTGTTCATATTTATAAGTACCCCACTAAATAAGGATGACACCTGCACAGAGTTAACACATGTGTAGTGAGAGTTGGCCAAAGTTAAAGAATCCATGTATAGAAATAGATGGAGCTTTTTATTCAGTCTTCCAGGAAATTGAAGCTTGGATAAATCTTTGCTGAATTTGTGACTTCTTTGTTTGTTTTTTGTTATTTTTTTGTGGTTGTTGTTGTTATTCTCGATGAGTCATTCTTGGAAGCATGACTGGTCTAAAAGCATAGATCTTGTCTTAAAATTTCTCCCAGTTGGACTTCCCCATATAATGTCTACATATTTCAGGTTTCCTCAGAAGGAGGTCTCGAGCTGAGTTTTTAAAGAAGTGAGAAACATGGATGGAATTGCAGGTTGGGAAAATTCCATGTGAGTGGAATATATGAAATGGGCGAAGCAAGCAAAGAGGGGCTGGGAAGGAAGGACATGATAAACTGGCCTCCCAACCCCTTGGAGGGACCTCTGCCAGCGGCAGCATGAACCTGAGACCTAATGGTCTCATAAGATTTGGAATGGGTTTTAGGTCATCTTTGAAAGCAGTAGTCCAGTTGTCCATCTTTGGGGATGCTCCTTTAGTGATTCTACTTTACATGATGTATATATGATTTGTTTAAATCTAGTTTGTACCATAGTTAAGTTATCATCCCACAAAAATTTATTTCATGAGAGAATTATGAGAGTCTTAGTATTTCCCTTAATTAAATTCTTAGAAAGCTAAATTGTGTTCCTTATAATAAATTAGGAGAGCATAGAAAATTATAAGAATTGAGTCATCTGCAATTCTGTCACCTGAAATAATCATCTTAAACATTTGGTGTCCTTTTGGGCCATTTTGGAAAGGCAGAACTTAGATTTCCTTTTCTATGTACCAGTCTCCTGATGGTAGCAAACAATGAGAAACACAGCTGATGCTTTCTGTGTATGAATTGAATAAATGCAGAGAAATTGAGCTCAGTGATGTCAGACCATTGACATTTATTTGGTGTCCACTTTGATCTCTACTTAGCTTTCAACTTCTGTGGTCTAATTTTTGTCTTCACCAGTAATTTGGTCCATGAAGCTTTGCTTACTTTCCCAGATCCAAGAGCAAAGAGAAAATGGTTTCTCAGTTTTGCTCAAGTTGAAGAAATGGCAAGGAACTTTCAATTAGATCTAAGATGCTAGATCCATTGCCCCTATCATGGTTTCTGTCTCTAGAGCAGTCAGGTGGTATGTGTGTGTGTGCCATCAGCTGTGTGTGTCTGTGTAAAGGCTCTCCTCCTTACAAAGGAAAGAGCTAATAAAGTCCACCATTACAGTAATCTAAATTTACAAAGCAATTATCATTAGTTTGACATAATTGCCTTCTGCTTAACAACTTAAAATTTCTGGATTTATTTGGGAACTGAAATTTATAATGCAAATATTATGCATGTATTGATAGATCATTTGCATCTGCAATATTGATGGTTTGGTTGAGAACCAGGACAGCTGTTATATAAATCTGGGTGGCTTCTATTAACCCCAGTGTTCATGGGCAGAGCTTTCTGTTCTTTTGCTCCTTTCAGTCCCTCTCCAATGTGTCTTGAAGGAAATTTGCAGTACTGCATGCTGTCTGTTGGCTTGCAAGGACACCCAACACATTATTGGCTTCTTCTCTCCAGGGAAGCAATTTATACTCCTCAATTTCTAACTTCTGTCCCAAATATTATTTCTGGCTCAGGTGTTGTTTCTCAGGATCAGTACTATTGACATTTTGAGTGGGTAACTCTTTTCTATGCAGGGTTATCCTGTGCAATTAGGAGTTTACCAACATTACCAGTCTCTGTTAACTATATGCCAGTTGCATCCCCAAGTTGTGACAACCAAAAATGTTCCCAGACATTGCCAAATGTCTCTTATGGCAGGACAGTTGCCCCTAGTTGAAAGTGACAAGTGATCTTGGCACACATTAGATTTCTATATTAACCATCTCAGGTAACACGTTTGCATTTGAGCTGGTGATTTAATTTCAAGTCCTTAACACTAGACTAGTGTTTCTCATACATGCACACTGGACCCCTTGATTTACTAAAAGTCAGTAAGGTCCAAGGTCTTCTCCAGGAATTGGGTCTGGAATTAGGCCCAAAGCATTTTTTAACTCCCAAGGTGAGTTGAAAGTGCAGAGAAGGTTGAACATCCTCCTAGAATGTATGACCAAGGGTAGAGAGCTGCCTTGATGTTCCATCATGTCATTAAGGTGGTAGGCTATTCAGAAAGCATCCTTAAGCAACTTCACAGATCTAGCTGGTCCTTCCCTGGTGCTTTCATAAAAGGATGTATGATGTCATTTAGAGGTCAACCTTGAGATGTGTATTTACTTTTTTTCCTGGTAACTAGCAAATGTCATCTGAAATATGATTGGCTCTGGTTTTATTAAAATAGGTAATGTGTTTTTCTAGGTAATTTCATTCTTGACAAGCATAAAGAATGTGTTTAAGACAAAACTAAACACATAAAATTTTAAATCAATTATTTCTTTAAATAGAAGGCAGAAACATAGCTTAAATAAAGGAAAATTTCAGTAAATTTAATTTATACAGGGGTTTGTGTCATGTTTGTGTGTGAGCCTGTTGAATGTTTCATAGATCACAGACATCAGTTATTAGCAAATTTTTACATAAGACTAGAGATGATATTTTTCACTATGAGTTTCTCTAAAGAAGAGAATTAGAATTTGGAAAACTAAATTCTTTAGTATTTAGTATTTAGATAGGACAATGTATCTATCTCCTTATGAACTTGTTAGACACCATTTTGATATACTCGGACACCAGTCAATTCAGACAAATGGGATTTTTGTCTGCCTAGCATACTTTTGGAGAAGGCAATGGCACCCCACTCCAGTACTCTTGCCTGGAAAATCCCATGGATGGAGGAGCCTGGTGTGCTGCAGTCCATGCGGTCGCTGAGAGTCGGACATGACTGAGCAACTTCACTTTCACTTTTCACTTTCATGCATTGGAGAAGGAAAAGTATTCTTGCCTGGAGAATCCTAGGGACGGGGGAGCCTGGTGGGCTGCCATCTATGGGGTCGCACAGAGTCGGACACGACTGAAGTGACTTAGCAGCAGCGTTCTTTTACTTCTTCCTCCTAGAAAATGGTATGTGGTTTCCTTTGGAACATACAGCATATTCCCCACGTTACTGTAGATGATCTAACCCAGTGGTCTGTCCTCACCTTTAGTCACAAGCATAGTTGTGCAAAATAAGCTAGGCTAATAATAAACTAATATAAGATCACCATCACCCACAAAGAGATGTGAGATGCAGGCTGAGTCAGTTAGAATCCTCCCCTAGAATTTTCTGCCTTGGAGGATGAAAGATAACTCTCAATTTCCTCTTGGAACTTGGAATATATATAAGCCTTATGATATCAGCAAACACTCTTACTGGTATATAGGGAATGCCTGTGTGAATAAGAGAAAATGAGGCCAGCAGACATGGGATACGAGAGTGAGTAATGGCATCTTTTTAGACATATGTCAGATTACAAGCTGCCCCAAAGAATGTGATCCAATGAAGGAAAACTGCTTCACTGCATCTTTGCAGATTCCATGTATATAAGTGGTATATCTGAATTTCAATTGTAAGAATTGTCAGTGAAGAATTGCTTTTGTTTCCTGTTTGGTTGTTTCTGCCTATATGAAAGAAAAGTAATTCAGACCAAAACCTCTTGAAAATTGTAAAGTCGCTGCAATTTTGAATATTATACCTCTGTTGTGTCTACTTAAGTCCAAGGGAATCAGATATTTTGGATGTCAACACTAACACAAAGTGAATAGGACTGTATTTTTTGTCATACCAGATTTTAAACATTGAGAATCATCTTGTCATAGGACATGAATATTTGAATGACCCTTGAAGGTTGTCTGTACTCTGCAGGAGGTACGCACATGTGCAGAGAAAAGCTGAGGTCAATGGCATATCACTTCCTTCTAGTCAAAGTACTGAAGTTGGCAATGATCTGATTCATTTCTTACAGATTAGGAAAGATTCAGAGTTGAAATTTCAACCTCGTGTGACTAGTTGCCAGTTGGTCTCATGTTCCTTACAAAGGGAGTTCTTGACTGTTTACAAATCAAATGGAAGTGTATATTCAATCACAGAAACCCAGAAGAAAAATAAGATTCTCTTTGAAAACAGAGGCTTTTCTGGTGGCTCAAACAGTAAAGAATCTGCCTGCAATGCTGGAGACCCAGGTTTACTCCCTGGATTGGGAAGATCCCCTGGAGAAGGGGATGGCTACCCACTCCAGTATTCTTGCCTGGAAAATCCCATGGACAAAGGAGCCTGGTGGGCTATAGTCCATGGGGTTGCAAAGAGCCAGATGTGACTGAACAACTAACATTTGGAAACAGGACATCATAGATAGCCATACGGAAGACCAGAGTCTTCGTAATAACACATTCTTGAGAGCTTAAGGTAGCCAGCTGTCGTGTTCCTAGCCCACCTTGAGTTCCTGTTTGAGCTCTCCAGCTTTAGATGGACAGTTTTCCTTCTGGGGTGCCCAGTACCCTGACTAGTGTGGTATATCCAAAGAAACATTTGCTGCTTTGATTGTAACAGACCAGGTTCCTTCCTATCTTTGTTTGTACTTAGGTTTCATGTAATCTCTCAGTAACAGAAATCCCGTCTTCTTTTGTATATATTACATAGCTGAATCAGTTTCCAAATATAAGCTCTGATCACTTTGCTTGTTAATTTGTGGAATTGTATGTCCTAATCCTGCTAACAATTAGAAAAAAATTCATATGAAAAAGTTTTAAATGTATCCAAACTCAGATAATTTGTCTTAAGGAATAAGGTAAAATAAAGAGTCTCAGTACTGTTGGCTTAAAATCTTCTGAGTCTCAATAATACTTGTGCTCAAATTAAATGAATGGTTTATATTAGGAAGGGGAAGGTTTACAGTGGGTAGTGAGGCTTGTCAAAAGTCTTGAAGATGTGGTAAAAATGGTAAAGTGGGGCTTACTGATGTAAAGTTTTTGCATTAATAGCAGTTTCAAATGTCACTAAAACAAATGATTTGTGTGAGCAGGATAAAACCATCTCGGGTGCCTCATTAAGACCAGCGCAGCACCTCCTCAGCTGAACTAAAAACCATTTTACCACCTATTTTATAGGTTCATTTAAATGATTTTCAACCTTTCAGGGAAATTGTTTTGCTTTAGAAAATGAGAAAGTCTGAAAACATTTCAACGAATCACTAGCAATCTTTGTTCGAAGTGTCAGACACATTTTTTATAAATAAAACATGTCCACAGGCAATGTGTATATACAACTATATATATATATATGTGCTATATTTGCATATATATATATGTAAGTTTAATTAGCTTTAAGGTGAAATTAAGGAAAAATAATAAAATATCATTACTTATGTAGAAGTGTCCTTCAGTTAGTGTTGTTTCAAACATAATTAAATAGCTTCTTCAAGGCTTAAAGACCCCCATATTATTCAAATAGAAAAATTGTTTCTCCCCCAACCAAAATGATTCGTATAATAGAAATTTCATTCATATTAGTCCCCTGTTTGTCTCCTTTTCCTGGTGGGACATCCAAAAGGAGAAAGTGCAAAATCACTGCCTCCAACCCTCTCCCAAGACATAGATGCTGTCATGATAGAGACATGATACAAAGGCCAGAAGAGAGAATCATCAGAACCCTGAACAGGCAGGATGGGGAAAAAACTGGTTTGAAATCACTCCTTCTCTTGCACAAGTGTGTTGCTCCTTGGGAGTTACTGAAATTGGGACCAAAGTATGTTTGGGACCAAGTATGTAATCTGTGCCTGGCTGAGTACACCGTGGGGCCCTCCAGTGACTGAAAAAATAAGGCTAATTGATGCTATCATCACCTGACTTTAGGATCTCAGCACATAACCAGTCATCTATATTGGAGATTTGGATCTCTAATGGTTTGTTTCTTTATTTAAAAAAAACCTGTATTCCCTATAGTGCTAGGAAAGTTTATAGATAAAATCTCAAATTATTTAGCCACATATCAATAACCTGAGATATGCAAATGACACCACCCTTATGGCAGAAAGTGAAGAGGAACTAAAGAGCCTCTTGATGAAAGGAAAGAGGAGAGTCAAAAAGTTGGCTTAAAACTCAACATTCAGAAAACGAAGATCATGGCATCTGGTTCCATCACTTAATGGCAAATAGATGGGGAAACAGTGGAAACAGTGTCAGACTTTATTTTTTGGGGCTCCAGAATCACTGCAGATGGTGATTGCAGCCATGAAATTAAAAGACGCTTACTGCTTGGAAGGAAAATTATGACCAACCTAGATAGCATATTCAAAAGCAGAGATATTACTTTGCCAACAAAGGTCCGTCTAGTCAAGGCTATGGTTTTTCCAGTGGTCATGTATGGATGTGAAAGTTGGACTGTGAAGAAAGCTGAGCGCTGAAGAATTGATGCTTTTGAACTGTGGTGTTGGAGAAGACTCTTGAGAGTCCCTTGGACTTAAAGGAGATCCAACCAGTCCATCCTAAAGGAGATCATCAGTCCTGGGTGTTCATTGGAAGGACTGATGCTGAAGCTGAAACTCCAATACTTTGGCTACCTCATTCGAAGAGTTGACTCATTGGAAAAGACCCTGATGCTGGGAGGGATTGGGGGCAGGAGGAGAAGGGGACGACAGAGGATGAGATGGCTGGATGGCATCACTGACTAAATGAACATGAGTTTGAGTGAACTCTGGGAGTTGGTGATGGACAGGGAGGCTGGTGTGCTGTGATTCATGGAGTCGCAAAGAGTCTGACATGACTGAGCAACTGAACTGAAGGTGTTTTAGGTTTGTGTTTTTCTATTTAATAAAAGGTAGAGGCTTTCAGAGCGGGGAATGTCAAATTCACATTGTATATGTTGACTCTCTTGGAAGTATCAGTGGCTCTATCTTTTATATTCTAGAATATAAGCTTTAAGAGCCACCTTGCTTGTGTCTACAGCTTGGCCCTGCCAGGCCCTGGCATAGGATTTTACCTCTCTAAGCTTCCGTTTTCTCCTTTGTAAAATAAAGAGAGAGTTAGTAACTATCTCAGAATTGGAACAAACATTAAAGAGGATTATGGATGTAAGGTGTAAGTGTTTTCCTGGTAGTTATTGAGCACTCAAAAAAGTTCTTATGAAGATTACATAGACACCTTTGCTCTTTACTCCCTGACAATTCTCTGTATCCATTCTTGTCTACTTCAAGATCCACTAAGACTGGCATTCCATTCATTATGTGTAAGAGAAGATAAGACAGTAGGCTTTATTTGGGCCTTCCCTGGTAGCTCAGTGTAAAAAAATCTGCCTGCAATGCAGAAGACTGGGGTTTAATCCCTGGGTTGGGAAGATACCCTAGAGGAGAGCATGGCAACCCAATCCAGTACTCTTGCCCGGAGAATTCGATGGACAGAGGAGCCTGGCAGGCTGCAGTCCATGGGGTCGAAAAGCATTGAACATGGCTGAAGTGACTAAGCAGCAGCAGCAGGCTTTATATAAAGACAGTATTGAAATACCTGAAAACATGTGATGGTTAGTTCACCAATCAAGGGATTCGTTAAGATTTCCTACTTTTTCCCAGAACATCCTGTAACTACAATATCTGTATTCATAATTTAGTAATAGCTCCTTGTTAAATTATTATATAATATTTTTGCTTGTGATTTGAACTGAATGCTTGAGACAGCCACATATCTGACATAGTATGACTAGAAATTAATATGATTGAAGCCGAACTTGGATATCCCAATGTGGTTATGTTTCTTAAAACTGTTAGGTTGGAATTGCCACCAATGAGCCATACCACCTCCATCTTAAAAAGCTGTTACCCTGGAAATTTCCCAGCCCCCTTCCCTGCTAAATAAATTAATAACGGAAGAGTTTCCTGGCAGTATATTTCTTAGGACTTGGTGCTTTCTCTGCCCGTGGATCTGAGTTCAATACCTGATTGGGGAACTAGGATCCTGCAAGCTGTGTGGTGTGGCCGAAAAATAAAAAATACAAATGATGAAAGCAAGAAGGAGAGAAGGGAAGGAAGAAGGAAATTTGTACAAATGGACTGTAAGTGCAAGGAATATGTGTGACTTCCAGGATGAGCTGAGAAGAAGCAAGTGGACAATGTCTCCCTGATTTTCTCTGTCAACTGTATACAGAAGACCTGGGTTGAAAGGGTGCCACTGTGCAAGATAAAAGAGGCCGTATCCCTGAATTGTTCCATGGAAAGCTATCCACTGAGCAGGAATGCCTGCATTAGTGGTTTTTGTAGCAACGGATACATTTCTCTTTTGCTGAGCCACTGAGATTTTTTTTTTTACATCATTTCATGAATCTGTAACTAATACAAAGAGTATTGCAATTATTCCAGTGACTTGCTGTTGTTTCAGATATTTTCAGGCCTTTTTTTTTTTTTAAGATTTCCTATCAGGGTTCCTCCTCATTGGCAAATGTTCTAGCTTAAGTTTTTTAGACATGACCGAAAGCCATCCATTGTCTTGATTTAGGAAATCTAGGTGTAGAAATTCTCAACGTATTAGAAATAATGCTCATGTCATAATCCCAGAAAACAAGCCCCTTAATACTGTAACTTCTTAGTATTTTTAAAGCATTATTGATTTATTTTGACTGTGCTGGGTCTTTGTTACTGCACGAAGCTTTCTCTAGTTGCAGCGAGTAGGGGCTACTCTAGAGCTGTGGTGCTCAGGCTTCTCATTTGCAGTAGTGTCTTCTCTCGTGGAGCACAGGCTCCAGGCGCACAGGCTTCAGTAGTTATAGCACGCAGGCTCAGTAGTTGTGGTGCTTGTGGAATCTTCCTGGATCATCAGTCAAACCCATGTTCCCTGCATTGGCAGGTGGATTCCTAACCACTGGACTCCCAGGAGAGTTCTTCAGTATTTTAGTATGACAGAATCACACTAAGAGCCACATAGCAGAGCTTCTTTGTATCATGTTGGAACGTCTTACCCGGTTGAACCTCAGTCCTCTTCAGAAGACCTGGTTTCTTATTTTTAGCTCTACTTAAATTTTTTATGAGGTATAATTCCAAAAAACAAGAGGATGATGAACTGTGGGGGTAGTATAGACACATATTTTATAGAAGGCTTGAAATTCGTAAAAATAAGTGACAGGCTACATGTTGCATGGTAATCAAAATATCCATACGGCAATGTTATCCAACATCACATCTTGTTGCAATGCATGATGGTATTATTTCCTAGATATATCCAAATTATTCTCTGTAAAAATGGCTTTATTTAAAATTCCAAAACCATCTTGCAGTCAGCTAGCTCACATAATCGGATGAATAATATTGGGATATGGGATCATGTAATATTTATACCAACCGGCATGTTATCAGCAAGCCCAAAACAGCTGGAAAGCAAAGTTTAAAGGATTCCTGATACGACTGACTAGGTTTCTGGAGCAGGACTTGTTTGCAGTAAAACTGTGAGAAAGAAAATTATATCTTGCTCCTCCCTTAAGTTTCTGCATTGCTACTATCTTCTCCATGGTTCTCCTTAGAGCTGCAGACCCTGAATCACAACTTGACCTTGAGTGTGTGGCTGCTAAGTCACTTCAGTCGTGTCCGACTCTGTGTGACTCCATAGATGGCAGCCCACCAGGCTCCCCCGTCCCTGGAATTCTTGAGGCAAGAACACTGGAGTGGGTTGCCATTTCCTTCTCCAATGCATGAAAGTGAAAAGTGAAAGTGAAGTTCCTCAGTCATATCCGACTCTTAGCGACCCCATGGACTGCACCCTACCAGGCTCCTCCATCCATGGGATTTTCCAGGCAAGAGTACTGGAGTGGGGTGCCACTGCCTTCTCCGTGAGTGTGTGGAGACACACGCAAATATTTTTTTTAAGACCCGTATCTATATAAACAATTTCATTTTAAAATATAGTATATATTCAAGATGAGCTTGGAGCATCTTACAGTGGCAGCAAGTTAGAAAGTACATCAGCATACCTGTCAATATTTCCTAGTGTCCAGGTACCATTTTTTCAGGCTCAAGAACCATTCCTTCTTTTTCATCATTATCAAATGCACCATTCTTGACTAATTTCATCCTTTCCTCTGGGACAGTTAGTAATGATGGTTTTACCCGTAGTGTTATGGCTTCTTAGAACCTGTTTTTATTGAAACACATAGATTTCTTTGCCTTTGCAATTTCTGAGTACTATTTACTCATGAGTGCATCATCCATTGTGCTACTTTTCAATACTGGCTTCTAATGACTCTTAAAAAGTCTTATAGAGTATCTTATAGATGAACAATTAATTTTCTAGACATGTTGATTAGATTTAAACTTTATAGTGCAGAAGTTGAAAGACACATCTTTTAATCATATCTTACCTTGGACTCTTTAGGCTGTCATTACCATATCCTCAGGACATAATCACTTATAATATTGACCGCACTTCTGCCTCCATGACCACTAGTGGGGTTGAAGAGGCAGTGGCCCCTTGGACAGAATGGGAAAGGCATTCCCATTTGCCCAAGAAGTGTCCTTTCCTCACCCAGGGTGATTAAAGACCAGTTTAGGAAAGCACAGTGACACCATATTGGTCAAAGGCCAAAGAGGAAGTAGATAGATTAAATGGGCCAGCTGATGTTAGGAAGCCTTAGCTTCAGAATCCCTAAGAGGAGATATGTGGCCATATATCCATTCCATGGCGTCTTCCTCAGTCATGGCAGAGATTCTGTGGAGGAAGTTGTTAGGACTTCCCTGGGTGACTTTAAAACCATCGCAGCAGGGGACGCTCTGTTGCCAAAAGGAAACCCCACCTCGGTTCCCGTGTGCTACTCCCCTCACGGCGCACAGACGTTGGGATGCGACGCAGCCCTGTGGGTGGAACATGGCGGCTGGGGGCACGCCCTCTGAGGGGAACATGGCGGCTGGGGGCAGGCCCTGTGGGTGGAACATGGCGGCTGGGGGCAGGCCCTGTGGGTGGAACATGGCGGCTGGGGGCAGGCCCTGTGGGTGGAACATGGCGGCTGGGGGCATGCCCTCTGAGGGGAACATGGCGGCTGGGGGCAGGCCCTGTGGGTGGAACATGGTGGCTGGGGGCGCGCCCTATGGGAGGACCTGTGGGAGCGTGTCTGCAGCCTGGAGCCCCGAGCTTGTCTGGCTTCCGGAGTGAGAGCCGCTCCAGACTAGCGCATTGGTGCCACTCTGGCAACTCAGTCTCTCATAATCTCCCAACGAAATCTCTCATCAGCCTGCTGGAACGAACGAGCAGGTCGCTCTCCTATGCTGGGACTCAGCCCCGAGGACCCTGGTATGACCGCAGGAGCACACATCAGTCCCAGGGGCATCTAGAAAATTCCAGAGTTGGAGGGAGAAGACCAGAGGGCCTTGTGAATGAGAAAAGTAGGGATTGAGTTGGTTCCAAGCCACTGGAAAAATAGAAATACATGATTTCCACAAAGATGCTCCAAACTTTGAGACTGGGGACCTGGGACAGAAACTTTCCACTTGTCGGCTCTAAGAGCGACGCTGCTTGTCCTCAGTTTAAGAGATGGGCAGTGCAGCCATGCTGACCATAGACCTCTAACTCCCACCAGAATAATGCAGGAGCAGATTGCAAAGCAGCATTCAAACTCCTTTTCTGCTGCTGCTGTAGCGTTGGGGGTAGAGATGAAAAACGTTTTTGGCACTTAAAGAAAGTGTATCTATCCTTCATCCTATTCCTTCAGGTCCCCTGATATCTGATAACTAATTGGCAGAACTAACTCAGGCAAAGTTGTTAATCCTGATAATATCTTAATTCTAGATAATACACTTTTATTTAACGAGATTTTTTTTTAAATGCCTAACACCAAGTTGTAACTCTGACTACACTTTTTGAAAGCCGTAAATTCACAGTTAACTGGCCACAGAACCCTGTTGAGCTCTAGCTGCTGATCGGGGATTATCATTTTAAATTTATCCTACTGAATACATTTAAAACCTCAACTAAGAGAAGCAATATTTATTTAGGACTTTGGGGGCTGGGGAAGGAGAAGAATGATCCATCTATTTTTCCCACTATTTCAACATCTAGCCCTGAAACAGATAATTAAGAAGCCATAAGCTTGTGTGGAATATTAATCCTGCCCCCTGCCCTCCCCAATCTTGCAAATCCTGTGTTTGGGGTTGCTTTTCTTGACTTTCTGTTTTGTTATGGCCCCATCCATCTAACTTTAGAGAAAAGGAGCCTAATTAAATTTGACATGTTTTCTGAAAATGTGTTTTTGATTATTTTGTTCATCAGAATACATACCTATGAGAGGACTTGGAACAAGGGGAAAACACCAGTTTAATTTTTCTGAATAGCTAGTTGGCCTCTATGGGTAGAATATGGAGATCTATATATGTCTTCTTGAGTCCTGCTGGAGAACTCCTAGCAATGTTAGAGGCTCATCTCTGAAGGAACTTCCAGGCATCACAGTGTTCCCTGCCTTTGACTTCAGTCATCTTATTTCTCGGGCCTTACTTTCCTGTGTCATTTTGCTTGAATCTTCTTGTGATGTTTCCAGATTTGTAAGTTAACCTTGCATTCTTTTTGGAACAAGGCTAGCTATAAATAATGAAGAAGTTGTAAACAGAGTGCTTTAGAGAGACTCTGTGTTGTTGTGGACTGAGTGTGGGCTTTGAAGTGACATAGATTTGGATCAGCTCTCAGGTCTGTTTCTTGTGAGTTCTGTGACCTTCATGTTTCTTAAGTTGATGTGACACCTTCCAGTGATATCATAACTGCGAATGA
Organism: Bubalus kerabau; assembly: GCF_029407905.1. Classification (NCBI taxonomy): domain Eukaryota; kingdom Metazoa; phylum Chordata; class Mammalia; order Artiodactyla; family Bovidae; genus Bubalus; species Bubalus kerabau. Next base: position 54,807,493 of record NC_073644.1, read on the forward strand.
ATCCCCTCCTTTTAGTCCTCAATGCTATCTTCTGTTTGTGCGTTTTCTACCCATGCATTGCTTTCCAGTACAGTTCTCTTATGCTGGCAAATGAGGTGAGGCAGTCTTAGATAGTTTTCACCTAGAAATGAATACCGACAAGAAAAGCAGTCTAGAGATCCAGGGAAGAGCTATATTCTCTAAGAAAACTAGGACTGAGCTTCAGATTCCCTTATTTAGATTATGGTAAATTGTACATCCATGACTGAAGTGGCTTAGCACACATACACACAAAGTATACATCTCTAAACCTTTAATTCTTTATTCCACAACAGAATTTCAAATCTGTCCTGCTGCTTGATTTGCACTACCTATTTTATGGTTTCAATCAGAAATACAAGACAAAGCACTTAATTTTTTTGACTACCATCAATATTTACCCCTGTTAATAAAAACAGAACTACTTCTCAGTGATATATCAAAGGGATAGTGTCTATCCTTGAAACAAACAAAGCACATATCAGAGCCTAACAAGTCTTTTCTATCTAATGAATGAATTTACAGTTTCAAAGATGAATAAACCTGTCAAAGGGAATTAAATGATATGTTGCACCAGGAATAACTTCTGTGTCTGGCATTTCTGTTAGGTTGCTAGTAAGAGGAAAATAGGACATGTGGACCTTGATAATAAACCTGTCTTTGATATTATTGTTAAGCCTGACTCCTGGAGATTAAAGTGGCAGGTAGTAAAATGTATCATGCCAACGTAAATGGGATATTTTTGTTCTATTTTAAGTTTCTCGTGGAAAATGGTTTTGCGATAGGTCTTTGAACAGCACTTTATTTATAATCCTATTTGCAACTTGGAGAGATGTTACCTCAGAAGGCGAGTGAGCACACTGCTCCGGCTTTTGTGATTCTGCAAATGTCACTTCTGTCATTTGTCAAAGCTGCCTGAAATCTGTCTTTTCAATAAGTAACATCTCCCATTCCTTTTGGGTGAAACTTTTTATTTTTTATTTTTTTCTCTCAGAGAAAGGAGTCTCAATTAAAAAAAAAAAAGGATTCTTTATTTTATCTTTATTCTTTATTTGGATTCTTTATTTTACAACAGGATTGAAAAATTAATTTCTCTATATTAGAACTACTATATAGCAGTTATTTCAATGCAGAGCAGTTAGAGAGTATTGAACTTCTTTTATGTTTTTGCCTTGGGATGGGGTAACATTTTATTACAATCATAAAATAGATTATATTTCTTTTTAATTTGGAAAAGAAAATCTCATGGAGCAAAAGTTGCCTTCTCAATGCAAGTGCATGGATGCTCCATCATGTCCAGCCCTTTCCAGCCGCAAGGAGTGTAACCCACCAGGCTCCTCTCTCCATGGGATTTTCCAGGCAAGAATGCTGGAGTGGGTTGCCATCTCCTCCTCCACCCAGTGCAAGTAGATGTTTACAAACTCCACCAGAGTTGATTCTTTCTCTTCCTGTCTGTTAAGCCTTAGGAAGTGCTTTTTTCCTTTTGCTTAACCTGCTAAAGTCCACATGATCGCACTTTCTTTCCACGGGCTGGGAATTTGCAATCCCTGCGGTCAGTCTCCTGAGTGACCTGAGTGTCCTTTGGCCCCTGGCTTAACTTCTCTGCTTTTGGGTTGCATTGTCTGTGAGATGCAAACTGGACCTCCTCACATTCTGGGGGATGTTGTGAGGATTAATTAATGTTTGCAGTACACATGGAAACTCGGGCTGCAAGATGCTTTATAAATTCTAAATACCACAAAGTTAATAACAGGCTTAGCTATGAGAAAGCTGCTAAACACAACCCTTCCTCTCTCTGGAGCTCAGTGACCTTTCTGACTGTCCCACTGATTCCATGGTGTCTCCCAGAGGGGCATTCTGTACCTCTTCAACCTGGATTCGCATCTAACTTAATAAATGCGGCAAACCTGGAAAGCATGTACAGAATAAAGAAAGGATTTATTTATTTAAGTGATGCTCGTTCACCTGGAACATAATAGCAGCTGGATTCCTGCTGAATCAAGAATCTATTTGTTCCGGCAGATCAGCTGATGTTGTTTATCAATTTTCATTCCCACTAACAGAATTAGGCTCCCAAACCATTTCTAATCAGTTTTCTCGCCAACATTTTGGAGGCTTTCAATTGAACGCATATATTTAGCACGGTCATAGCCCATTACTTAACAGAGAAATGGTGGCTTCTTTGTATCCATCAGAGCCAAGCTTTCTAGGAAAGCGTTCCCTACCCAAGATGTCAACTGATGTGCAAATACCATCTATTTATTGCATATGGGTCTTTGGAAAGGGCACATTTTAAACCAAGTGCTCTGCAGTTTCCTGGATATGATAGTCACACAAAGGTTTTGCTTTTAAGATGCCTTTGTTATGAATTATTTTAGCCTAGTGATTAAACTTAGGTCTTTGATAAAAATTCTTAATTATTATTTAAAAAGTTACCTCTAAGTCATTTCTTTTTGTATTTTTTTTTTTTAATAATGAGTGTAAAAAAGAAATAATGAGTGTAGATTCTCTTAGAGTCAGTCTATGCCTTTTAACTTGTTTCTCAGAGGGCCAAGGAGTCAGTGACTTACAGTGTCATGGCTGGGCTTGGTGAGCAATGCGGCTTTCCAAGCCAGAGATGGACAATCAGCAGTTAGGCCTAAAGGAAAATAGAAATGTAGCCAGATCTTCACTTGTTGTTGCTCAGTCATGTCTGACTCTTTGTAACCCCATGAACTACAGCACACTAGGCTTTCCTGTCTTTCACTATCTCCTGGAGTTTGCTCAAACTCATATCCATTGAGTCAGTAATGCCATCCAACCATCTCATCCTCTGTCACCCCCTTCTCCTCTTGCCCTCAGTCTTTCCTAGCATCAGGGTCTTTTCCAAGAAGTTGATTCTTCACATCAGGTGACCAAAGTATTGGAGCTTCAGCATCAGTCCTTCCAATGAATATTCAGGGTTGGTTATCAGTACTGACTGCCATTCTATGGAGAAGGCTGCAAGGGTCAAAGCCATGAAAATCTCTCTACAGGAGAGAGACAGTAGCTCAACGAACATTGGTAAAAATTCAGATGGAGTCCAGTCTAGCAGTGAGGCCAGCATTCAGCAGAGAAGCAAGTCTGTAGGTAGTACTGGACACACTCAGAAGTGCTGTGTGGTCCTATAATGACCATGGCTGCCATCTTTCTACTCTATATGTGAAAAGTCCTGTGGTAAATACACTAGCCTTACTAGCCTAATGTCACATTCAAGCATAGAGAGGCTGTGTAGCAATTTCAAGTTTACAAATCGAGTGTGTGGAAAGGCTAAGAGCCCAACCCAAGTGGTCCAGCTCTGGACGTGAGTGTTCTTCGTTACTGTGCCCTGTGCTTCTTCCCGAATTCATGTTTAGAACTGGACAAAGTGCAGCTTTGTTCAGATAAATACTGTTTGATTCCACTTATACATGACACATAGAATGGTCAAATTCATAGAGTCAGAGAATATATATTGGTAAGGACTGGGGATGGGGGTAAGGGGTGGGGCTGGGGAATAGGGAGCTAGCCTTTAATGGGGACAGAAGTTCAGTTTGAGAAGGTAAAAAATTCTGGAGATGGAAAATGGTGAGAGTCGCACAGCAACGTGAATGTAGTTCGTGCCACTGAACTGTACAGTTCAGTATGGTTAAGATAGTCTGTTTAATATTATGTGACTTTTACTGCAATAATTTTTTTTTAAAGAACATGTGTTGTAGAATCACAACTCTGGGGTCTGTGTGACCTTGGACAACTTGCTTAGCTTCTCTGTGCCTCACTTTCCTCATATGTAAAAAGGAGATAGTAATTGCACCTTCTGCCTGAAGTTATTGAGAGTAATAAGTGAAATCATGCATAGGAAGCCTAAGAAGAGTTCTTGATACATAGTAAGCAATAAATAGTAGTTATTGCTAAATTACAAAGGAACTAAAAATGCAGAATAATCAAATGCTAGTGGACCAAAGTAATTAAACAGGAATATAACCTTGAGGCGTGTAGACTAGCAGAAGTATGAGGAAATGCCAGTACCTATACTTCATTGTAGGTCTTGTGGGTATAAAATAAGCAACAATAACATGTTGGAGTTCCTTTTGTTGGGCTTGTGTTGGGATTTGGGATGGTTTTATGGATTTCTCAATGGCAGAGTTCACACATTTATATACTTTCTTCGTGATACTATAGTAAAATTAGATAGAATCTTCAAGTTAGATTAAATGCACAGTAGAAATTAAACTAAAAGGGTGACCACTGGTGGATTAGAGATTTTGTACATTTTCTAGATGATTAAAAGTGATAATAGAAGATGATTTAGAGCCACAATAAAGGCCGTGCTGTCCAGTGTGGTAGCCAGCAGCCATATGTAGCTACTGAGTCCCTGAATTGCAATGGGTCTGATGGACCTGTGCCATAGTGTGAAATACACACCAGATTTTGAAGATTGAGTGTGATAAAAAGGAATGTGAAATATCTCAATATTTCTTTATACTCACTACATTTCAAAATAATATTTTGGATATTTTAAGTAACAAAACTGTTACTAAAATTAATTTCTTCCTTTTAAACTTTTTAATGTGGTGTCTAGAAAATGTTAAATTATACAAAATCTTCTCATTTATACCTCTCATTGTATTTTTACTGGATAATTTTGCTCATGTCCAGGTGTGCAGAAGGGCTTTTGAAGTCCCCTAAAGATAAATGATGTGAAGAAGAGCAAAGATGAGTTCATGACTGGTTGGGGGAGGGGTGTAGTTTTGAGGTCTAGATAAAGCAAAGCCGGCCCTTTCTCTCCATCCTTCACTTCTAATCCTCATGCAAACAGAACAGCCAGAACTACCAAGTATGGATCCTAGGGTTGGTGGTGAGACAGACTCTTATATTCTAAAAAAAAAAAAAAAGTGTCAGGGTGCGCTAGAGGAACTGGTGTAGGAAACACGGCTATAGGACCAAGCTCTCCTCATCCTGGAATTTAGAATTTAACTAGAATAACTGCTACTTGACATCCCATTCACCTCCAATCAAAATCTGCCAATTGACTGACTCTGCTGATGTACACAGACATCCCCATCAGCTTTCCTAAGGGATAATTGTTTAAAATATGATCAACAATCAAGGGTCACCAGATATTTGAAAGAAGTTTGCGTCAAAGAAAAAGACTGAGACAGAGCAAAGTAACCCTGTAGGAAGCAGACATGTCAGGGATCAAAAGAAAATAAATCAAAACAATGAAGGCAGTCTTCATTAGTATCCTCAAAGAGTTTTAAGAAGAGGTTAGAGCCTCTTCTTGTATACAGTAAGTAACTTTCTAAAGAATGAACAGTTATATCTATTCAGTTCAGTTCAGTTGCTCAGTCATGTCCTACTCTTTGCAACCCCATGAATCACAGCACTGTCCATCACCAACTTCTGGAGTTCACTCAAACTCACGTCCATTGAGTCGGTGATGCCATCCAGCCATCTCATCCTCTTTTATCCCCTTCTCCTCCTGCCCCCAATCCCTCCCAGCATCAGAGTCTTTTCCAATGAGTCACCTCTTCACATGAGGTGGCCAAAGTACTGGAGTTTCAGCTTTAGCATCATTCCTTCCAAAGAACACCCAGGACCGATCTTCTTTAGAATGGACTGATTGGATCTCCTTGCAGTCCAAGGGACTCTCAAGAGTCTTCTCCAACACCACAGTTCAAAAGCATCAATTCTTCAGCGCTCAGCTTTCTTCACAGTCCAACTCTCACATCCATACATGACCGCTGGAAAAACCATAGCCTTGACTAGACGAACCTTTGTTGGCAAAGTAATGTCTCTGCTTTTGAATATGCTGTCTAGGTTGGTCATAACTTTCCCTACAAGGAGTAAGCGTCTTTTAATTTCATGGCTGCAGTCACCATCTGCAGTGATTTTGGAGCCCCCCAAAATAAAGTCTGACACTGTTTCCACTGTTTCCCCATCTATTTCCCATGAAGTGATGAGACCAGATGCCATGATCTTCGTTTTCTGAATGTTGAGCTTTAAGCCAACTTTTTCACTCTCCTCTTTCACTTTCATCAGTTACTTAAAATGTGACCATTGGGGAAAAACTAGCAAAGACTGCACAGGACTTCTGTGTACCACATCTATAATATGAATCCATAATGATTTCAAAGTAAACAGGTTTTTTAAAAAAATCCCAAATCAATTTGAAGTAAGGAAGACTTCCTCCAAATTGTACAAAAGTAGGTTTCAACATAAGAATAATCATAGGTTTGAAGATATAGTTGAAAAAAATCAGATCAGAAAGTTGAAAAAGTCAAGAAACATGAAATATGTCCCTGGAAGAAGGGAATAGTGTTTTGTCAAACATTAAAGTGATTCAGTCTTAATAATGTAAGCATTGTTTATTGGTTGTCAAATTTTGGAGTTATTCCATGAACAAATCACAAATCAGAAAGTAAACTTTTCAAACATAAAAAGATAAAGTCACATGGCTGTAATTATGGATTACGAATCTCTTATCTTTTCCAACCCACTCCAGTACTCTTGCCTGGAAAACCCCATGGACGGAGGAGCCTAGTAGGCTACAGTCGTTGGGGTCACAGAGTCGGACACAACTGAGCGACTTCACTTTTTTTTCTTTATTTTTTCCTACAAATGTGGAGTTGTACCAGCAGTCCCAGTTCTTGTTTGGTCTACTCATGTTCTCTCTCTCTCTGACTCTCTTCTATTTTTTTTTAAATTTTGTTGGATTATAGTTGATTTACAATGTTGTGTTAGTTTTGGGTGCATAGCAAAGTGAATCAGTTATTCATACACATATACTCACTCTCTTCTTAGATTCTTTTCCCATGTAGGTCATTACAGAGTATTGAGTTCCCTGTGCTGTACAGCAGGTTCTTGTTAGTTATCTGTTTTATATGTAGTAGTGTGTATATGTCAATCCTAAACTCCCAATTTAAACCCTCCCCTTTCCCCTGGTAACCACAGTTTGTTTTCTACACCTGTGAGTCTACATCTGTTTTGTAAATATGTTCATTTGTACCCTGTTTTAAAATTCCACACATAAGTGATGTCATATCATATTTGTCTTTCTGTGTCTGATTTATTTCACTCAGTATGATAATCTCTGGGTCCGTCCATGTTGCTGCAAATGACATTCTTTTGTTCTTTTTTATGGCTGAGTAATATTCTGTTTTATGTATGTACCATATCTTCTTTATCCATTTTTCGCTAGACTCCTTCATTATTCCTCCTCCTCTTCATTCATTCTCAGATCCTCCGTTTATCCATGTGGCCGTGATACCTGAAGTTTTTGTCACAGCTGCCCAAGGCTAACAACTTCTCAGAGATTACCTCTGAGGTCTGGGGAAGTTGTGGGTGGCAGCATGGTAGAGGGCATGGAGGTACTTATTTCAGGTGGATTTCCGGCTTCATTTCTTCCTTTGACTACATTGTATGTATTTGCATCAAGCCATGCAGGCCAACCTTGAGTAAATGAATTGTCCAGGGTTTCCAGACCAACTCAACAATAGTTTTACAGTGATATATGGGACCCAGGCTAAATTGAGACTTAGACTTGCTTTGCCCTTTCATATCCTTGTTTCCTGAAAATTTGGTTTCTTTGTCTAAAGGAAGAGTGGTTAGCTCATGATTAAACATGAATATTTCTTGATCTCTGATCCAATAAAATAATAGAATCCTTCGATAATGCTTCAGTTGCCCTCAGCCTACTCTTATATCTATTTCTTGGGTAACTGATAACACATAATCTACAGCTTCTAGACATGCTGTTGTTTATTGACTTGCCTGCCAGGAACTCTGTAAAACCCTACATGATTGCAAAGAGATGTTTATATCTCATTGCCTATGTTTAGTCCATTGGGCGAGAGATGGAGGTAATGCCAAGGAGATCTAGAGCTGAGATAATCCAGTTGGTGATGTGAAGGCAATTTGCAAGTTCTGTCATTAACATAATCAGAAGAATTCTCTGGTCTTTTAGAGTCAGGCTTAGAGTTTTCACAGATACCACCTTCCTTTCACTTCCTAACTCCAGCCTAGTGGTTTAAAAAAGTCCAAGTCTCTTAAAAAAAAAAAAAAGTCCAAGTCTGTGCCCCCAGATATAACACTTCCCAGTTTCAATGTCCTGGGAAATGCTTGGAGTGTGGGTGACTGTGTGGTCTAATTGTCTCATTTTACAGATGAGGAAGCTGAGTATCAGGAGGCTGTGTGCTTTGTACTGGTTTCTAAGGGCAGGCTTGTAGCTAGAATCCCCACCATCTGACTCTACTCTTGATATGTATCAAAATGGCAACACTTGTTCAAAACAAACAAACAAAAAAAAAGGACTTAAAAAGTTAGCAGTTCCTCAAAATCGAGAGACTACTTGTAATTCTAAAGAGGAAAAAGGAAAAAAAAATTCCAATCTTGTCTTCCTTTGTTTCACCAGATTGACCTCCACTTTCCTTCACAACGAAAAGGCCTTCTTCATTGGTTTTCTCTCTGTAGGGCAAAGGGCCTCTCCAGGGACCACGTTGTTTTCTCCAACATTCTTATTTGCTTCAAACATGAAAATTTCTAGTGAGCACCTTAAAAAAATTCTTATTTAGAAGGTTGAACTCAAGATTTTTAAAATAATATATTAGTAAATGATACTCATACAAGAGTCTGTAGAGTTATTTTGAGGAGATTGCACTAGACCATGAGTTTTATCAAGATCTAAATTTACCAAGTCTTATTCACATAGGACACAGTGATAACCACAATATTTTTACAAGTGAAAATCAGTCATGTGGTCAGATGGGTGATTTGATAATGGGGCAGAATTTTTTTTATCTGGGATATATATTGACATATACATAACAGACTCTCAGTCAAAATTTATTGATAAAAGATTAGCTTCAGGCCTTAACAACCAAATGGAAAGCAGCGTCTTTGTTCAGTCTCTTGTCTGGAGTGAATGAAGTCTGGTTTATTGCAGGCTTTGCAATGTTGCCTCAAACTAATTCTGGAACTCCTTTCATTGGTCTCTTTCCATCTATCAGGCAGGTAATCAGTTCTGAAGGTTTGTCACTATATTGACAGGTTGATTTTTCTAATCCTGTAGAGTTACAGAATGGGAAATATAATGGTTCTTCCATTTTTCTCTTCACATATTAAAGACAGAGGTATCATTCACAGTCCCATAGAGTATGGAAAGGGGAGATGCAATGGAGCCCAAAACACTAGAGTATAAATTTCACTCCTGCCACTTAGTAATCTTGGGTATATCAGTTTCCTCTGTTAAAGTAACTGCATTTTTCTTTAGGAGGTGGAGATAAGACATTTATTGGTAACATGCAATGTTTGTGAACAAATGTTAGTTTCATTCTCTTCTTTCTCTCATGTCTTCTGCACTGTGTTGTCAAGTGTCCCCCATCAATGGTGGGTCGTACTGACCTTGTAAGACAGATCAGGCATATGTGAATCCTATAGCATTTCTTTGGTCATTGATCATTGTTCATCAGATTAGTATTTGGTCTCCGCACAAATGGGATGGTGTAGTAGACACTTCTAGTGGAACAATGGATATCAGCAGAAGTGAATGTATTTTGGAGGCAGAACTAATAGGAATATCTGTTGAGATTTGATATGTTGATTTGTAGGAGGAGGAGAACCAAGAATTAAAGACATATTTTTGGACTGAGCTATTATATGGGCATTGGAACCACACATGGTAAGACAGGAAAGCAGAGGGAATAGGAGTGTTGGGGGGGGTGGGCACAAAACAGAACCAAGAGCTCTACATGGACATGCCAATTTCAAGATGCCCATTATACCATCAAATAAAGATGTCATTTGGTGGTAGATATGTGCCTCTTAAATCCAAGGGGACAGATCAGGGCTAGATATAAATGTTTCGATAAAGGATGGGATTGAATAAAATCACACTGGAGAGAGCTTAGATATGTGGGGTTCGGGGGAGAGGAAAGCTTACTGCTAGACACTGGTTATTTCAGTATTTGGCAGTGGAGTTGTGCAAAAGGAACCAACATGGAAGACTGCTAAGGCAGGCCCAGAGGTAGAATGAAAACAAAGGGACTCGCATGAAAAGTGTTTCAAGAAGTGAAGAATGGTCAAATTTGAGAGGATATTGCGTATTGCAGCACAGAGAACAAGGATAACTCTGACAAAAGCAGTTTCATCTGAATGATGGAAACAAAACACCATTTGGTGTAAGTTGAGGAGAGGATATAAAAGTGATTTTTTGGTTAGAGAATCTTTTGTGTATGATGCCTCAACATAAGCCCCGATATGAAATAAAGGTGAGCCTTGTAAGTTTAGTAGTAAGCTTTCTCAAACTCTACTTCCTGTAAAGTTAACAGGTTGAGTCATAGATTATAAATGTTTATGTCCTGTATTCTCTTAAGTTTAACAAATAAGTAAAACCAGTTGTTTTACCTTTGGCCTAAGATCTCAGCAGCACAATTTCTACTTGATTGGCATGACAACATCTTGGGTAGCATTACATTCTGGTCAAAAGTCTCCATCTATGATGGTGGCTAAGTTGTTGCTGGAAGACAGCTGGCCTTCCTATTGCCATTATATAAAAGAATTGAGAAGATTCAAAGAGAAGGACAGTGCTGAACTTCCAGTTAGGAAGAGGAATAGAACCCAATTTTGTGTGACCTTTCAGATCAGAGTTACATTTACACTGGGAGATAAAAGAAGATTGAATTTGTACAAATCAAGAGGCTTGCATGGTCAAGAAATTTCCTGCCAGTCTCAGTGGCTTTTATGTCTGTTTTTACATGTCTATGAGTTTAATGCATGGTTGGATTTTTTTTTTTATTATTATGAAACAAGAGATGGAGAAAAAAAGTACGTTTATTAGGCTGTTGTGGCTATCGGGGCTTCCCACATGGCTCAGTGGTAAGGAATCTGCCTGGATACACAATAGACGTGGGTTTGATCACTGGGTCAGGAAGATCCCCTGGAGTAGGAAATGGTAACCCACTCCAGTATTCTTACCTGGAAAATTCCATGAACAGAGGAGCCAGGCAGGCTACCGTCCATGGGGTCGTAAAGAGTCAGACACGACTGTGTGACTAACCTACACAGGTCAACTTCTTTTTCTACACAGGTGGCAATATTCTACACAGGCAGTTCTACACAGGTTGAATTTTCCTTCTGATGGAAGCTAATAACTTACAATTGAGATTGAATATAGAACCACTTGTCTCTAATTCAGATGTTTAATCTATTTCATATGGCCAAGATATAGAAGAAACTAATGCCTAATAAGACTCAGATAAAAAGTTCAAACCTTTTGTGTCTTCAGCCTTTCCTTCTTTATTGGCTTTGAACTTTAGAAGACATCGTCCTGCTTTTAGCATCAGTCATTTATGACAAGTTTCAATGCCTGAAGCAGACATTGCATTTCTTGTCTCTATATTTTTGGCCCTGTTGGCAACATGATGTAGACTTTCCATGTCTTTCCTTCCTTTCAAATGTACTAAAACTTTCTTTATGGTTTTGTACATAATCAGTTTGTGTAAATATTCTACATTTGCTTGAAAATGATATTTATAGTTTTAGGGTCTAATGTATGTGTCTATGTGTATGCATATATATATAAGCAAATCAAGGGGTAAAGAATTTGCCTGCCAATGGAGGAGACATGGGTTTGATCCCTAGGTCAGGAAGATCCCCTGGAAAAGGAAATGCCAATCCATTCCAATATCCTTCTGTATTTCTAATAATATGTATTGTCTTCAAGACAATTGAGATTGATGTGGGTAGAGCTATATTAGACTTTATGGATAGTGTTTGGTACACATAGAATTTTAATCTTTTTAAATGTCCACTGTCCTTATGTTATCAGTTATGATTTTTGCAATTTCACTAGACACATTCACTTCAGTACAGTCGCTCAGTCGTGTCTGACTCTTTGTGACCCCATGGACTGCAGCACTCTAGGTTTTCCTGTCCATCCCCAGCTTCTGAAGCTTGCTCAAACTCATGTCCATCGAGTCGGTGATGCCACCCAACCATCTCATCCTCTGTTGTCCCCTTCTTTTGCCTTCAATCATGCCCACAATCAGTGTCTTTTCCAATGAGTCAGTTCTTTATATCAAGTGGCCAAAGTATCAGAGTTTCAGCTTTAACATCAGTCCTTCCAGTGAATATTCAGAACTGATTTCCTTTAGGATTGACTGGTTGAATCTCCTTGCAGTCCAAGGGACCCTCAAGAGTCTTATCCAACACCACAGTTCCAAAACATCAATTCTTCAGTGCTCAGCTTTCTTTATAGTCCAACTCTCACATCCATACATGACTACCGGGAAAAGCTTAGCTTTAACTAGAGGGACCTTTGTTGGCAAAGTAATGTCTCTGCTTTTTAATATGCTGTCTAGGTTTGTCATAGCTTTTCTTCCAAGGAGCAAATGTCTTTCATGGTTTCAGTCACCATCTGCAGTGATTTTGGAGCCCCCAAAATGAAGTCTGTCACTTGTTTCCACTGTTTCTCCATCTATTTGCCATGAAGTGATGGGACTTCATGCCATGATCTTAGTTTTCTGAATGTTGAGTTTTAAGCCAATTTTTTCACTCTCCACTTTCACTTTCATCAAGAGGCTCTTTAGTTCTTCTTCACTTTCTGCCATAGGGATGGTGTCATCTGCATATCTGAGGTTATTGATATTTCTCCCGGCAATATTGATTCCAGCTTGTGCTTCATTCCAGCTTGTGCCACTTGTTTGGCATTTCTCATGATGTACTCTGCATATAAGTTAAATAAGCAGGGTGATAATGTACAGCTTTGATGTACTTCTTTCCCAATTTGGAACCAGTCTGTTGTTCAATGTCCAGTTCTAACTGTTGCTTTTTGACCTGCATACAGACTTCTCAGGAGGCAGATAAGGTGGTCTGCTATTCCCATCTCTTGAGGAATTTTTCACAGTTTGTTGTGATCCACACAGTCAAAGGCTTTGGCATAGTCAATAAAGCAGGATTAGATTTTTTTGGGAACTCTCTTGCTTTCTCGATAATCCAATGGGTGTTGGCAATTTGACTAGACATATTAAGTTTTTACAGTGTGATCCTTGATATGTTTTGGGCCTCTTAATTCTGTTTCATTGTCCTACATATCTCCTTTTATGGCAGTAACATACTGCTTTGATAATTATACCTTTGTAATATGGCTTGAAATCAGGCATTGTGATGACTCTTTCTTCTTCTTTCTCAAGACTTCTGTGGCTATTAAGTGTCTTGTGTTTCTGTAAAATTTTTAGGATTTTTTTTTCTATTTCCATAAAAAAAAGTCATTTCAAATTTTATATGGGTTGTAGTGAGTATGTAACTGGCTTTGAGTAGTATGGACATTTTCACAATATTCTTTCAATGCGTAAACAAGACTGTCTTTCCTTTTGTATCTTTGTTAATTTCTGTTTTTCAAAAAAATTTTCAAATCATTCTCTTTGTTTCTTTTGACTGCACCACATGTCTTGGGCCATCTTATTTCCCCAACCAGGGATTGAACCCAGGCCCTTGGCAGTGAAAGTGCAGGCCTAACCACTGGCCCACCAGGGCCTTCCCTCAGATCTCCTTGATGAGCCTGCATTACTCCTCACGCAGCTGCGGAAGCCTGTGCCGGCTGCTGGTGCAGTTTTGGGTTCTGGTGGGGGTTGCTGTGGGGTAAGGAACAGGAAAAAAGTCTCGGGTGAGAGTTAGCAGATGTGAATACCTCTGGGGCAAAGGCTAGTGAAATACGCAGCAGTATGCCGCAGCTTTGCTGGCTGTTCTCCAGTTGCAAAATGTGCTGGATTTGTCTGCTGAGTAGGTGACTGTCAACTGTGAGGATCCCACTATATGGCTGCTATTGGTAACCCTGCTTTTCTGATTTTTAACCTCAGGCCAGCCCACTTTTGACTTGTGTCATCAATTCTTTAAAAATATTTTAGCGGAATTCTTCTTTCCAGCGTGAGTGGATCCTGAGGCACCGCAGCCAAGCCGCACTGCCTCGTGCTCCACTTCTACTTGCAGTTGCCCGCTCTCCTCTCCTTAGATTTTTGGCTGGCAGGTTGCCCTGCAGTACCAGCTCTCTGATAACTTTGAGCAAAGGTATGAATTTGCTTTTATCCAGTGGGTTTTATTATTGTTATTAAAAAGAAGAGTGACACTCTTTTCCAGATTTCTAAGTAGTAAGCAGAAGTCAGAAGTCTCACCATTCTTGACAGTTTTGTTGTACGTGGAATTGTAGGATGGCAGTTAATTTATCTTAGTTCCTTGAAGATACAGTTCTATTTCTTTATATTTTCCCAGATTATGCCTGAGAAATTAGCTGTCATTGTAACTGTTATTATTTGAGGTAATCTTTTCCCCTTGGATGTTCTTTGAGATCACTTCATTGCTTTTCACATTCTTCAGTTTCATTCTTGTGTATGTATGTATACATTTTATCTAGCCACTGAAAATTTCAGAGTGATGTGTGTAGCATCAACTTGAACAATTCTCATCCATTATCTTCTTTTTGGATATTACATCTTTTGCAATATTCAATTTTGCTGAAGACAGTATTGAAATATTGCCTATTCTCTTTGCTTTATAACTTTTCTTTTATAATTTCTTTTCACATATTTTGAGGGATTTTTTGTAACACATTTCAGTGGGTTCATTAGATTTAATGTTTAGTTCACGTTCTCTCTTTTATTGCATCTAATTATTTTGTTTTTTAATCTATTCCAGTAATTAGATGTAATTAGAGATATATAAACATAGACGCATACATAGCTTGGGTTGAAACATCATTCCTCTGCAGTGGATTTGCATGTGGGTCAGTCAGTCCAGTCAACTGTCTGCTAACCCAGAATTACTTTAAATTTCTAGTTTGTACTTTTGGAGGGCATATAGGAAGTGTGCATTCTAGCCTGAAGCCTGCTTGCAGGCTTTTAATTGGGAATCCTCATTAGAATCTTCCCTCCATTTTTATGCTATACTTGAAATAAAAAACACAAATATTCCAGTATCCCATGAGGCACAGCATTTTTCTTGTATACATGTTGAGTTTATTGTTATTTAGGAAAACCTTCTTTATGGAGGATTTTTTCTTTCAATGCAATCTTGCATCTTACTAGGTTCCCAGACTTGTGTACCCTCCATTCTTAATTACCCAAGCCTAACTTAAACCTCATGGCTCTAAAACATCATTGGTCAGGGAATAATTTCTACTTCAGTTTCACTATCTTATATGGATTTGCCTCCCCTCCCCCCACACCTTTTTTTTTTTTTCTACTCTGATATTCCCTTATTTTATCCCTAGTTCATCCATATGTCAAAAAATATATTTTTTAATGGGCTTGCCTGGTGGTCCAGTGGTTAAGACTCTTTGTGTTCACTGTAGCGGGCCATAAGTTTTTCCTAGTTGGGACACTAAAATCCTTCGTACCACATGGCATGGCCTATATATATGCATGTGTGTGTACACACACATTTGTTTTATAAAATAATACTGAAGGCATATATGCATATATCCACACATACACACACATCATACATATTCAAAATTCTGCTCATTGTCTTAGGGCCCAGGTGAAATGCCACCCCTTCCATGAGTTTCATTCTTTCACCTATAGTCAGAGTTGTTTTTTTCCTATCTTCCAGGTGAAATATTTTTCACTTAAATTCATCTTTTGCAATTTTCTGCCTTACAGTCAAATTTGTGGTTTATATCTTAATATCCCCTTCTGGATAGACGGACTCTTAAAGAAAGAAAGCTGTGTTTTAAGTCATCTTTCTCGTAGCCAAGAGAAAGGCACACATTATGTATTTAATATATGTAGAATAAGTAAATAATTTGATGAAAGAATTAATAAAAGCATACATTTGACACTCGCAGATGAAATTCAGTTTAGGTATTATGCTGCTGCTGCTGCTGCTAAGTCGCTTCAGTCGTGTCCGACTCTGTGCGACCCCAGAGACGACAGCCTACCAGGCTCCCCCGTCCCTGGGATTCTCCAGGCAAGAACACTGGAGTGGGTTGCCATTTCCTTATATTGAGCACCTAATATGTCATGCTTGGTGCTAAGAGCTAAGTAAATTGAAATAAATGAAACAAATTCCCTAAAGAGAGGAATTACCCTTTAATTTTCCAAAATGGAGGTAGAGGCATGGTAGAGGCAGTATGTTTGATTTCTGTGGATAAAAAGAAAGTATATAAAAGTGTGACTGTGATCAATGAAACATTCATAGTGAATCATAGAAGAGACAAGGATTTGGGGGCATTTATCTCATCTTTGATGGGTTTATATCATGCATGCCAGCCATATTCCCTCCCTGGAGATAGGAAAGGCTGCCCACTCCAGTATTCTGGCCTAGAGAATTCCATGGACTGTATAGTCCATGCGGTTGCAAAGAGCTGGACACGACTCAGCGACTTTCACTTCAGTTCATACTCCTTCACTGTTCATTATTGGTAGAAGACTGTACTCAATAGGACAAAGGTTATGCTTGTCTGTGCACACAGCTAAGAGTGTGCGTGATTTTACAAGCCAAGACCTATTGTATTACCCTAATCCAAGCATTTGTATAAACATATTTATGATCATGGAATGGGTTATTTTTGGTTTATAAGAGCTATGCAGGAAATATCCTACTTCTTATACATAACGTACTTTTAAAACATGTGTGTTGAAGTTTACTGTATAAAAGCCAAATAATAAACTTACATATTTTAAGTTGAGGACCCAGGCACAGATAGCTAAAACGTCCTCAATTACACTTTGTCTTTAACACAGATCTCTATGATTTATCTCTAGAATTTCTAATATGTTCTTGTTTGTTATCTTCTATTCACAACTGAACAAGCAGTTGACTGGCTGAAGCCCAGTGAATGTCTTGTAGATTTACCACTTTTGGCACTCAGAGTGATTTCCATCTTTGTCTCAACTCTATTAGGTTTACGAGATCTATACTTTTCATATCAGCATTTTCATCTTCCATTTGTTTTTATAAAATAATGAAGACAGAAGGCAATAAAATGTTCAAGACACACAAACACTGCTGTACAATTCTGCTGCCAAAATTGTACCACAGTCAGAAATGCTATGTACTACCTGCATATTGCAGCTTATCAGCTATGTAGAGAGGGCCAAATTGAGCTTATAAAATCTAGTTAGGGCTGTTGGTGCAAACAAATGGATTGTATGAATGTAGAATGAACCAAAGTCCAGGAAAAGTGATAACTAGAGTTATGACCTGTATGTGTCTTCTTTGACTTGTGTACATGAAGCAAAGAGCAAGCCTCATATTTTTGGAGCCATGAATCTCTCTTCAGGAATATAGCAAAGATGATAACTCTCTGAGCATCTAGAAAGGAGAGTGCGCAAAACTGCAGGTCAACATTGATAAGGTGATAATATTATTAATAATATTTGTGTATTATTAATAACATTATCAATAATATTAATTGATAATATCGATTAGTGTGTCAGTAATTTTGGCATACAGGTGTTCATTTAAATATAATCTTTTTGTGTGTGTGTGTTTGATTTTTCATTAAAGATGGTTTAAATAAATTGCAAGGGTAAGATCATCCTCCTCACTGACAAGAGAATTTTCTTCCCATATTTATTCAAGGAATTATATTCATGTTATCATATCAGTCCATGTATCTATATTATATACAAATGGCTTTTCTTTGTGTGAGTCTAGGCAATATTAAGGTTCCAGTGGAAAGTTTGTCTTTCTAGTTCTCATATTCTCCTTTTATGTTGCCTTGTGACTGCCAGCGTTCTTACCTCTTTTCTCAGTAATCTGTTCTTGGAAAAAGGATGTATGATTCACCATTGACACTTTGAGCTCAGGTCAGTGTGTATTTGTACAAGGTAATTTTCTAGTTATTTATAATTATCAACTAAAAATATTAATGGAGTTTTTGTTTTCAATAAGCAAGAGAGCAAACATTTGGAAATTGGGAAAAAGTTTGTTTATGGGTGAGAGGAGATTCTTAGTCTCTTGATTTCACACCAGAGAAGTTACATCTGAGTACCAGCAGCCATATGGACAGATGATCCTGGCCAGCTTTCTACTTCTCTTCCTTGTCCTGGCCTAAAACTTTCAGGACCCTGTGAAACAGTTTGAATATAGACTTATGGGGAATTTATTCAGCCACCACTTTGTATAAATAATGCTGAGGAACTGTGTGGTCTTGTGCAGATTACTGGGCTATGAATCAAAGTACTTGGGAATCTCCATACTGTTATCCATATGGTTGTACCAATTTACACTCCCACCGGCATTGTAGGAGGGCTACCGTTCTCCATACCCTCTCCAACACTTATTGTTTGTAGACTTTTTGATGGTGGCCATTCTGACTGGTGTGAGTTTTGATTTGCATTTCTCTAATAATTAGTGATGTTGAGCAACTTTTCATGTACCATCTGTATATCTCTTTTAGAGAAATGTCTATTTAGGTCTTCTGTCCATTTTTTGATTGGATTTCTTTTTTTTTTTATATTGAGCTTCATGAGCTGTTTTTAAGATTTGGAAATTAATCCTTTGTTGGTTGTATCATTTGAAAATATTTTCTCCCATTCTGTGGGTTTGTCCTTTCATTTTATTAATGTAGTATGAAGCTTCCTTAAGAAAATAAAAATAGAGCTACCATATAATTCAGCAATACCAATTCTTGGCATTATCCATAGAAAACCATGGTTCAAAAGAATACATACACCCCAACGTTCATTGCAGTACTGTTTACAATAGCCAGACCTGGGAGCAGCCTAAATGTCCATCAACAGATGAATGGATAAAGAAGATGTGATACATATATACAGTGGAATATTAATCAGCCATTAAAAGGAATGAAATAATGCCATTTTAAGAAACAGGGGTGGACCCAGAGACTGTCATACTGAGTGAAGCAAGTCAGACAGAGGAAGAGAGCTATATGTGGAATCTTAATTATACAAATGAACTTATTTTCAAAACAGAAACATACAAACTTAAGAGAAGGAACTTAACAGTTACTGGTGGGAAGAGTGGTAGGGAGGAATAGTTAGGGAGCTTGGAATTGACATATACACTCTAGTATATTTAAAATGGCTGACCAACAAAGACCTTCTGTTGGTTCCTTCTGTAGCAGAAGGAACTCTACTCAATATTACATAAGACCCAAATGGGAAAAGAATTTGGAAAAGAGTAGATGCAAGTATGTAACTGCATCACTTTGCTTTACATCTGAAACGAATGCAGCATCATAAATCCACTATATTCCAATATAAAATAAAACATTTTTAAAAAGTACTTGGATTGTAGCTCCTGTTCTGTCATTAAATTAGTATGAGATTTGGAGCAAGTTATATTCTGTCCTTGTGCCTTAGTTTTCTCATGAGTAAATATACTGTTGTTCAGTCTCCAAGTCATGTCCGACTATTCCTGACCCCATGGACTGCAGCACGCCAGGCTTCCCTGAATACATGGGACTAAATTAGTGGCGCTCCAACTTGGAGGCACAGCAGAATCCAGGAAGCTCTTTAAAAATACTAATGCCTGAGCTCTGTTCCTGGATATTCTGATGTACATTGTGTGAGGTGGAATCAGTGTGTGTTGGAAAAGCTCCTCGGTGATTCTAATGTGTATCCAGTGCTGAGAACTGCTGGGCAAGGCAATCCCTGGAGTCTTGCCCAGGGAGAGAGTGTATCATAGGTGTTAAGGGGACAAGCGTTGCAGGTAGATGGAGTTCCATCCTAAATACACTTGGGCAAGTTTTCACTTCAGGTCCCAGTTTCCCCATCTTTATAATAAAGATACACTTGCCTCATTGGATTGTATTAAAGATTGCATGTAATACTGGGTATTAAGTAAATAGCTCAGGACTCTGAACATAGTAGGCATTTAACACATGCTGATAGTAAAGAGAATGATTCCTATGATAAAGCTGATTATCCCCATGGTCCTCCCCACCAAAAATCCTTTCCTGAGTGGAGTATTGGTTCAAGAAGAGAAAATAGAATATTGAAACAAAATAAAGACCAGAAACAGCCCTGCCGAGTACCTCCAAACTTGGTGTATCCCATGACTGCATTTGATATTGCCAGGGGCTATGTAATAAATGGTGCTAGACCGACTGATTACAAAAAGGAAAAATAGCACAAACCAAACAAAAATCTTCTTTTGTTCTTAAAAGTAGGTTTCAGATGGATGAAAGACTTAAATATGACAAAGCCAAACCTGAACTATTTAAAATATTTATATTATAGTTATAGTTATATAGTTATAACTAAAAACTAACAATATAATAGTTATATTGGAATAATCCATTAAAATTGAAATAAAAAATATTAAAAAATTTCCATAAAAAATAGGGATAGAAAGAGTCTTTAAACACAAAAGATAAGTCATAAGGGAAAGGATAAAAATACTGCTTTGAAATTTAGTGTTTTATATCCCCCAAATACTAGAAGTTTAAGAAATTTATAATACATACAAGAAAGAAAACTGTATATCCCTATAACTTATTTATTTTATACATAGTAGTTTATACTTCTTAATCCCTTGCCACTTCTTGCCTTTTACTCCTTCCAACTCCCCATTGGTAACTGCTAGTTTAGTTTTTATATCTGTGAGTCTGTTTCTCTTTTGTTGTATTCATTTGTTTATGTTTTAGTGATAATGGACAGTATTTGTCTTTAAGTGTCTGATTTATTTCACTAAGCATAATGCCCTTCTGTGTTGTTGCAAATGGAAAAGTTTCATTCTACTGTATGTGTGTGGGTATTGTTGTCATTGTTCAGTTGCTCAGTCATGTCTGACTCTTTGTGACCCCATGGACTGCAGCACGCTAGGCTTCTCTGTCCTTCACCATCTCCTGGAGCTTGCTCAAACTCATGTCCATTGAGTCAGTGATGCCAACCAATCATCTCATCCTCTGTCATCCCCTTCTTCTCCTGCCTTCAGTCTTTCCCGGTATCAGGGTCTTTTCTCATGAGTCGGCTCTTTGCATCTGGTATGTATAGTTAATGCCACATCATTTCAGAATAACTGGGGCTTCCCAAGTGGCGCTAGTGGTAAAGAACCCATCTGCCAATGAAGGAGACATAAGAGACACGGGTTCCATCCCTGGGTCGGGAAGATCCCCTGGAGAAGGAAATGGCAACTCACTCCGGTATTCTTGCCTGGAGAATCCCATGGACAGAGGAGCCTGGCGGGCTACAGTCCCTGGGGTCTCAAAGAGTCAGACACGACTGAAAGCGGCTTATCACTAGCTTCTTTGTCCATTCATCTGTTAATGGACACTTAGATTGCTTCCATATCTAGGCTGTTGTAAATAATGCTGTTGTGAACTTTGAGATGTGTGTATCTTTCCAAATTATAATTTTCATTTTTTTTGGATTAAATGCCCAAGAGTGAAATTTCTGGGTCCTACAATAGTTCTCTTTATAGTTTTGTAAGAAACCTCCCTCCTGTTCTCCATAGATTTACATTGTTACAACTTGGTAATAGCTACCTTTCTTAGCAGCACAGGTGAATGTGACTCTGAGAAGCGATATAATCTCCCGTGGTCACAGTGCTGGGATGGGAGGCGGGCTGTGGGACTCCAGAGACCAGGTTACTAACCACCACACTTGGGAAAGGTTGCAACTGCTTGAGTGTATGACAAAAATATTTATTGTGTGAAGTCATCTTGCTTCTGTCATCAGTGTGGAAAACAATGAGTACTGTGAGTTGTTTGTATGGTGAGTCTCCAGTTGGGAGAGTTAGAAGTGTTCAACTGTAGGGAGAAAACCAGTCAAAACCTGGGGGCTTCTCACTCAAGCTCATGCCTGATTTTTCTGAGCCTCTTACATTCCTTGAACTGCATGAATGTTCTTTAATCTCAATTCCATTACCTAGCCTCCTTTCTCTCCATAAAAAATGGTTTTCTTCGTACATGCTGAAGACTAGGTTGTAAAACAGGGCAAAGAAATTATTGTTGACCAGATCACAAAATCCTGTGCCTCGGTCTAAAGGAAGTTGCACCTTTAACTCTTAAATCCATTAACCTGAGAAATATCATTTGTCCAGAAATTAAGATACAATAGTAGTAACTAAGTAGTAAGAAAACTCAGTTTGTTTCTCTGGTATGAGAAGTGCAGGTCAAGTATATGAGCAGTATAACTGATCTTACTCTGCTTTTCATGACCACATGGTTCATTTCAGCCCCCATTCAACAAAGATTCATCTTTCATTTATCAGAATAACAATAATCACTGGCATCTTGAACTGCTAACTTTGGAATTGTTTAACTGTTGTGAAGAGCAGATAACTCAGACCACAACATGTTGAGGAATAACCTCAATATCCCACCTAGGTGACAAATGTAAGTAGGTGTAGAAAAGAGAGAAAAGAGAAAAGGTGAGAGCTTTAGTTCCTTCTTCACGAGCTATAAGGCCAGGGAACATTTTCTGCATATTTTCTTGGGAACTGAAGCTTCCAGTACCTACCACATAATTTCCCTCAGCCTCCTGTTTCACTCAAGGGTTTTTCTACTTGAGGAACCCTCTCCACACCATCACATACTCTTTAACAGATAAGTGATACAGGATGAAACTGACTTCAGTGCTGGGTTTGCAAACAAAAATGTGGCTCAGACTGTACTGGACCTCAGAATACCTGGCTCTACCCGCCTTGCTCCCTCTTTTAGAGCCATCCTGTTTCAAGGACACACAGTCGGCTCAGCTAGTGGTCTACTTGGGCTGCAGCATTCCAGGGCTCTGTCATTATCTAGCCCTGTCTTTGTAATTCAGGGAGGGACTGTTACCAGCCACAAACTGTTCTCTGCCGCCAGTTTTATCAGTAATAAAGGCTGACATTTTGATCTCCGCTTGCTTGTTGCCTATGTTTTCTTTTTTTATTTTTATTTTTCAATTGCTCCTAAAATCAAGAGGAGGAGAAAGGGGAGAAATTTATTTGCCCCCTAAAATCTTGACACGGCATCGTTGGGGAGATACATGAGGAGGCAAAAAGAAAGAGCGGAGCCGCGCTGAAGCTACAGCACAGTCCTGCTGTACTCGGCTCCGTGGAGGGCTGTGGATAGGAATGAAGCCAACAAAATTAAAGAAGGAAATTCATGTTGCTTTAAAATGGCTTATTGAAGGAAATAATAGTAGCAGGAAAATCAATAAAGCGCATGATGCAGAATAAAAAGCAATGAAGTCTGGGGTAAAGACAGGCACTATTGTATTCAACAGAAGGAATCATGGGACTAATAACAATTATGTACTTTTTATTATAGAAACGAATAAAATGTTTCCATTGGAAGTCACTGATCCCAGTAACTGGGAGTACTGGAGAATCATAACAAGCATTCAGAGTGTTTTCTTACCAGTTCAATGCTTGTGGTATATTATCAATATAAGTAAAGTGATACCTGCTGAGAAGAGAAGTCACCCCAGAATTATAATGCCAATTATGTCTTCGGAAGCATGTAAACAGTTTTCTCTCCAGAGCATTGCTGAAAGGAGGAGGATTTTTTTTTTTAATTGCTAGAGAGTCAAATCAGGAAATTGGACAGAGCTCTTTTTTTTTCCTCCGAGGGCTGGAAAAGGAAGAACATACTGAAGAACATCATCAAGGGTATCAGCATGGTAGGAAAATACAAAGCAACTCTAAGTGCACAAGACTAGTCTTAACTCATACTTCCTACATGAAGCATGTGGTCCCCAAAGACATGGATCTGAGCAGGACGCTGAGAAGGGGCTATCATTACGTTGCCTGTTCCCAGCCACTCCTGGCTAAGGTTACTCTTTTTTTTTTTGGCTGTTTTTTTTTTTTTTTTTTTTTTACCTTTTTAATGTCCTAGGACAACTATACATTCCCTGGAGCAGAACATTTTCCCTACTCTTCCTTTCCCCCTTGCAGTCTGCTCATCTATATCTCTTAACTGACCCAAATTCCCTGATTGCATCAAACAAACTAAGCCTTCCTTTCTCTTTGGTTGCATGACCACAATTTATGCTTTGGGTACCATTCTTCAGACAAAACAAACCTTCAACACAAGAAAGAAAGTGTTCTACCTTGGTATCCCAAGTTGAAAGACTGTAACCTCATTTGATCTGACCCCACTGCAAAATGTGCTGCAGTGAAAAAGTCCTAAACCCTTTGCCATTTGTCAGTGAGCAGTAATCAAGGACTTGAATGGGGACTCAACATTCAGAAAACGAAGATCATGGCATCTGGTCCCATCACTTCATGGGAAATAGATGGGGAAACAGTGGAAACAGTGTCAGACTTTATTTTTGGGGGCTCCAAAATCACTGCAGATGGTGACTGCAGCCATGAAATTAAAAGACGCTTACTCCTTGGAAGGAAAGTTATGACCAACCTAGATAGCATATTCAAAAGCAGAGACATTACTTTGCCGACAAAAGTCTGTCTAGTCAAGGCTATGGTTTTTCCTGTGGTCATGTATGGATGTGAAAGTTGGACTGTGAAGAAAGCTGAGCACCGAAGAATTGATGCTTTTGAACTGTGGTGTTGGAGAAGACTCTTGAGAGTCCCTTGGACTGCAAGGAGATCCAACCAGTCCATTCTGAAGGAGATCAGCCCTGGGATTTCTTTGGAAGGAATGATGCTAAAGCTGAAACTCCAGTACTTTGGCCACCTCATGCGAAGAGTTGACTCATTGGAAAAGACTCTGATGCTGAGAGGGATTGGGGGCAGGAGGGACGGGAACAACAGAGGATGAGATGGCTGGATGGCATCAGTGACTCGATGGACGTGAGTCTGAATGAACTCCGGGAGTTGGTGATGGACAGGGAGGTCTGGCGTGCTGCGATTCATGGGGTTGCAAAGAGTCAAACACGACTGAGCTACTGAACTGAACTGAATGGGGACTTAGTCTCTAGAATGGGTACCATTTTGTAGAGACTGTGCTGAAAGATCTTGGCATCAAAAGCAGCAAAACCTGGCAGCATCAAGGGACAGGAGGGAGGGATGAAATACCAAGAGGAGAAAGGTTCTCTTTGGGATTTTCT
The DNA here is from genome assembly GCF_029407905.1 of Bubalus kerabau. NCBI lineage: Eukaryota > Metazoa > Chordata > Mammalia > Artiodactyla > Bovidae > Bubalus > Bubalus kerabau. The sequence continues at coordinate 54,832,464 of NC_073644.1, forward strand.
ATGCCTCTGTGTCCTCTGCCTGAAAAGGTACTTTCATTTTTTCTGTCTCATAGGTTCTTAGTCTTCACGATCCAGCTTAAGTGTTATCTCTTTAGGAGAGTCATCTTTATTGTCCCTTTGTCCTCTGCCTTTCCCCCTCTTCCCTCAGCCCAGTCAAGGTAACAGCTACACCCTCTGGGCTGAGGTAGTTGTGTCCACACATCCCTCTGCCAGCACGTGCCTCACACTGGGTTAAGGGATTCTGGGTGTCTTTCTGTTATCCCTCCCCAGACTGTGAGGGCCTTGAAAGCAGAGATCATGCCCTCCATCTCTTTCTATTTTCATAGATTGTTAAGAATCTAGTAGATGTGCAATACAGGTGGGAATGAGTGCCCTGATGAATGAATGAATGGAATGAACAATATTTTGCCTTGGGTCATCTGTGAAAAAACTGCTATCTAATTAACTGGTATGATGAGTAATTCTACCAAAAAACTTCCTGGAAACTTATCTCTAACAACTTTCCCACGTGCCCAAACCAAAATCTTGGGAATCATTTTACTTCTGTCTCCCACCCTTCCCCTTCCTGTCAATCTAATCCTCTTTCTGTTGTAGCCATGTCTTCCATCCTTACTGGTATTCTGCTTAGCAGCATGATCTGTCCACAGCTTATCCCAGCCCCTGCCCACCCCAGCACTCAAATGGCTGTTTCATACCAAGAGTAAAATGGATGTGGTTATGGAGGTAACTTTAGAACATAGTTGCTAACTGTGAGAGGCACTTGATATATGGCAGTAAGTTAAAATTATCTGAGATGTTAGGGACATTTATATAACAAATTGGAAAGAAGTGTGCATGCGAGCCCCTTGTCCTTCATGATCACAGTGGAAACTCAAAAGCAGACTCCCCTGTGTAAGTGAGGAAAACGTTTTATAAGATTAAAGCATTCCAAGTGCCGTTGCCTCTGACGATGACATTAAATAATTTCCCACAAGGAGTGGGAATAAAATGAGATCTAATAACAAGGGCCCATACATGGTTGCACAATGGGAAGATGAAGGATGCAACCATTGCAGAAAGGATGGTCTGGACACACAGAGGTGCCATGCAATTCACAAAATCCTACATGGATGTAAGTTTCTGCCTGACACTTGAATAACACAAATATCTCACTGTAACTAGTTTTAGCTTATGTTTCCCCCCTGGCCTTTCTGTTTCTATTTCTTAGGGGAAGCAAATAACCTATTTTCAACTCTTGATATATATAATGGTTTTAACTTGAGCTCCTGAAGCTGAGTTGTGGGAGCTGGTGAATAAGACAACATTTCTCTTCACATTCTGCTGTAAAAACATTCTTGGTATTTCTCTTATTTCCTATGCCTTAGAGAGCTCAGTAGGGTGCTGAATTGCAGTCAAGATACAAATGTACTTGCAAACTTGGCATTGATTAATCTTGATATTTCCTGCAAGGTGAAAATGGAGGTTGTTTTTGCAGTACAGACTTCTCCATAAAAGTTTGACTCCTAACATCTCTGGTGGGTAGTCTAACTGGGTTTATAAGGTTGAATGAAGCTTGTTTGGGGAAAAATGAAAGGAGCACAGAGGCTTGAGGGCAGCTGATGTTTATTTACCTACAACTCACTCTATTTCAAAAGACTCTTAAGCCACTTCCAGCTCTAAGACTACTTCAATGTTTTTGACATATAAATGGAAACATTATAGATCACTAAATTGATACTTTCTCAATAACTTTTCTTGGAAGAAACTCATTGTTTTCATGTTTTCTTCCAAATTAAGTATGCCAGTTTAGTCTCTTTTCATCTCTGGTAATCCTCTGTGCTATGTATCTTGTCTTTTGAATATAAGTTTATATTTTTCAAGAAATAGAGGACATCGTATAACCATCAAGAGCCAAATAATAGATTGGATGGAACCATGATGTCTACACCTCTGATAATTGTACCCTGGGCTCCTCACAAAGAAATTCCAAACGCCAAAGCATAGAAGAAGAGAATTCAGTTTTATCTTCAGTCTTATCCTCTACAATAAATGGATATCATAGGATTCACTGGAAAAATATTTGAATATACTATTGGAAAAGGGCTTCCCTGGTGGCTCAGATGGCAAAGAATCTGCCTGCAATGCAGGAAACCCAGGTTCAGTCCTTGGGTTGGGTAGATCCACTGGAGAAAGGAATGGCAACCTGTTCCAGTACTCTTGCCTAGGGAATGCTATGAAGAGCCTGGCGGGCTACAGTCCATTGGGTTGCAAACAGACACGACTGAGCGACTCACACACACACACCGTTGGAAAGTGAAGAGTTTGAATACTGTAGACTAGATGCAAAAAGAACGTTTTTAAAATGTATTCTATTAGATAAGTGTAGTGCAGTATTGATAGCCCTCTACTGAGAAGTAATTAAAACAGCAAACAATTATATTCTAAGGAATTCTTCTACAAGGCATATGTATGGAAAGTCTGAGTGTGACTATGCGTGCATGGTGCTTGGAGAGGATGCTGAAACTTGGGTTTTCTTCTTCAAGTTGCTCCATTAACAATACCCATCAAAATGTTCTTTTTGCTTGAAGTAACTAGAACTGTGATTTCAGGAGAAACATCACACCTGGTACCTTGTGTGCACAACCAGGAGAGAGAGGCATCTCCTACTGCCCCCTCAGTACTGGGGCCTCTGCTTTACCCTCTCGCTGGAGGGTCCAGCTGGGGTTCAGAGGAAGATCTGCTCTTGTTGAACTGCAGTAAGAGTTACCTGATTCCGAGCCACCTGGGGCCAGTGCCCTGAAGCATGACACCCGCCTGTCGGCATGGTGTGTTTGCCTTGACTCTGCTTCCTAACGGTGACGTTAATCAATACTCTTCTCCCTGAAGGCACCAACCCACTAAAATGAGGGGAGAAGGAAAAGGAGAGGTCTTTGGGGGTACACAAATCACTTGGCAAAGCTCAAGGTTTTCTAAAACAAACGGGAATGTTTATGTTCAGTCTTACCAGAAGACCCCAGAGTTTTCACGTGTTAACTAGTTTGTATCATCAGATGAGAGATTGGAAACGGTCAGAAGAGACTTGTCTTTTAAATCGCTTCCAGTCCCTGAGCCATAGGATGTGACTGAGTCAATGTGACCACAAACCAAACCAAAGACCGAGATGTGCCTTAACACACTCTTACTCCAAACCAGGAGATGTGAATCTGGGAGTCACAGCCCCAATCGTGTTCTACCTCTGCCACTGCTGATAAGCCCAGATGTCACCCAAGAAAGATCACTCTCCTGAGTGACAGCAGAGACCTCCGTGGCACCCACGTGCAGAGGTTGGTAGGGGCCCAGTGTTCACAGTCTATCTTCTCCTCCATAAACAAGGCGAGGTGTTTTATGCTAGCAGCAAAGTAATGATGCTAAGAGACTGAATGATTAAATGCCAGTCTGCCAGCCAGAGTACATTTGTTTTCTGCTTGAAAAAGCCACTTTCATTTTGTATGACAGCTTTCTTAACTGCAACATAGCTCAGAAAATGACAGAGAGCGAATGAGAATAAGTGATTGTAAAATGGCAAACAACTATTTGCTACTATTTGAACTACCATTTAACTGTTCATTCAATTTCTAGTCAGAAGCCATCACTCAGCTGTGGAACCAGAATGTAGGCATTATTTATTTGGTGGCATTACAATGCCATCTAATCTTGGGGAAAATCTTAGAGGCAAAAATCAGAATATCCAAAAATTGCCTTGACATTTAGTGGCAAAATACAGTGCTTCACTGTGGCTTTTTACTTCTCCATATTCTTTTTCTCATTGTTGCAACTGAAATACTTGAATTCCATTCTCATTCTAGTGTTACATCCTCAATAAAATGATTTTTTTTTCCCCACAAGCTATCTGTTAGCACCGGGCAGAGCTGAAGTTTCATCAGATGTGCTTGGACTAGACCTGGTTTCCGTTGAGTACCATTTATTTCTGTTGGGAATAGGCACATTCATAGTTTGAAGGTTCTCTAAGAGAGTTGCTCTGCATTGAAGAACTAGGAGTTATCGCAAAATGAGATGCTCTGCATAGTTTATGTTATTTAAACTTCTTAACAATCTTGATGGCTTCCGAAGTGTCTCAGTGATAAAGAATCTGCCTGCCAGTGCAGGAGACATGGGTTCAATCCCTGAGTTGTGAAGATCCCCTGGAAAAGGAGGAAATGGCAACCTACTCCAGCATTCTTGCCTGGGAAATTCCATGGACAGAGGAGCTTGGCGGGCTACAGTCCGTGGGTTCTTAAGGAGCTGGACAAAGCTTAGTGACTGAGCATACACATACATGGCACAGCAATCTTAATGAAGTAGGTAGTTTGCTTTTGTTAGAAAGAAGTTGAGGCATATCTAAGTTTAATGATTTCCTAGAGAGTTAGAATTTGACCCCCTGAATCTAGGCCCATCCTACCACAAGGCTTCTCAAAGGAAGCTCCTAGTGGTACAGCCTCTTCCACGGGAAGCAAAGAAATTCAAATGTTCAAAGGAAGTCAGTTAGCACTTACTGTGTGTATACAGTTGTAAATCTGAAGTAAGGGGGCAAGTGGTTTTCAGGCAACTTGTGCAGAGTTACACTTTCACACAGGAGTCAGCTTTTTGCTTGTGAATATGGGAAGGTTATATTTTTAGTAGTTTAAGAATCCTGACCACGTTGAAAGCATCTTTTGGGGCATCTTCTAAGACCTCCTTCAGATTTGGAGTCATAGGCACTTGTCTGTTTGCCTGCTTGCTTACTTGTTTGCTTGTTTTTAATGTTAATTGTTTTTCCCCAACTTTTTATCCTCTAAAAGTATACTTGGTGTTTGATAACAAACCATGTTAATTTGGGGTCACGTTTAGTGTTAGTGAACAGATCAAGTGATTTAATGTCATTTTGTGTCTAAAAAGAATTGATCCTACAGTAAATGGATGTGAGTTAGTGCACCTCATAAAATGAAATGTTTGAGTATTTATAACACTGTCATAATGGTTCCTAAGGGTGTTAGTGAGACGAGAAAATCTTTGGAGAATGTTTTGGCAGTATGTATCAAGAGCTCTACAATTTACTATTTTGGTCAAACAGTTTCACTTCTAAAAACTTACACTAAAGATGTAATCAAAGATGTATGTTAGGATTTTTTTCTGGGACACTCATCAATGTGTTTTTAAAAGATACAAGAATTAATACCTCTAATATGGGCATGCGTGCTCAGTTGTGTCTGACTCTTTGCAACCCCAGGATCCTGTCCATGGGATTTTCCAGGTAGGAATACTGGAGTGGTTTGCCATTTCCTCCTTCAGAGGATCTTCCCAACCCAGGGATTGAACCTGTGTCTCTTGTGTCTCCTACTTTGGCAGGTGGGTTCTTTATCATTGGCACCACCTGGGAATCCCAAGTTGAACATGGGGAAATAATCAAATTACTATTGTTTATTTCCCCCAAATAAATCTAAGATAGAATACTAAAACCTTTATTTAAAACATTGTTATAGAATGATATGTAATGCTTCAATAAATATTCATAACATAGTGATAAATATTTTTAAAATATATTAAGTATAGTTACATTTGATGTAAGTATTATTCTATGTACAGATGTATATTGTGTGTATATCAAAAGGTATCAGTGATTTTTGACTGGGTTTTTTTGATATGTTTTCTCCACAAATTTCTTATATAATAATAATTTTGTAATGAGGATATTTTAAAACCTATTAAAAATGCTCGATTTAGTATAGACTTACACTTTCTAAATTATAGTAGGTTAATCACTTGATTTAACTAATGGAAATTTAGCATAGCCTTATTCAAAAATACAGCCTTCACAGACTTAGAGAAAATATTTGCAAAGGACACATCTGATACAGGCCTGTTAGTCCCAAATGTGCATAGAACTCATAAACCTTAGCAATAAGAAAATGAACAACCTGATTCAATGAGCAAAGGACCTAAATAGACTTCTCACTAAAGAATATATACAGATGGCAAGGAAGCACATGAAAAGATGTTCAACATCATATATCATTCAGTTCAGTCACTCAGTTGTGTCTGACTCTTTGAGACCCCATGGACTGCAGCACACCAGGTCTCCCTGTCCATCACCAACTCCTGGAGTTCACTCAGACTCATGTCCATTGAGTCGGTGATGCCATCCAACTATCTCATCCTTAGTCGTTCCTTTCTTATGCCTTCAATCTTTCCCAGCATCAGGGTCTTTTCCAATGAGTCAGTTCTTTACATCAGGTGGGCAAAGTATTGGATTTTCAGCTTCAGCATCAGTCCTTCCAATGAACATTCAGGACTTATTTCCTTTAGGATGGACTGGTTGGATCTCCTTGCAGTCCAAGGGACTCTCAAGAGTCTTCTCCAACACCACAGTTCAAAAGCATCTAATCTTTGGTGTTCAGCTTTCTTTATAGTCCCAACTTTCACATCCATACATGACTACTGCAAAAACCATAGCTTTGACTAAATGAATGTTTGCTGGCAAAGAATATATCATTAGGGAGCTACAAATTAGGATAACAGAGAGAAACCACATTGCCATTCCCTTCTCCAGGAGATCTTCCTGACCCAGGGATCAAACCTGGGTCTCCTGCATTTCAGGAAGATTCTTCACTGTCTGAGCCACCAGGAAAGCCCATATATACCTGTTAGAAAGGCCAAAATCTAGATCTGACAACACCAAATGGTGGTGAGGATGTGGCACAATAGGAAGTCTCCTTCATTGCCGATGGGAATGCAGCATGGTTCAGCCACCTTGGAAGAGAGTTCCACAGTTTTGTTTTGTTTTTTTATAAAACTAAACATACTTGTACCATGCAATCTAGCAATAGTTCTCCTTGGTATTCACCTAAGTGAACTGAAACTTATCTGCACACAAAATCCTACATGCTGATGCTTATAACAATTTTATTCATAATTTTCCAGACCAGGAACCAACCAGCATATACCTTAGTAGGTGAGTGGTACATTCAGACCATGAAATATTATCCAGTTATACAACGAAATGTGTTGCCAGGTCATGAAAAGACATGGACAAACCCTCAGTACATATTACTAAATGAAAGAAGCCGTGGTAACGATAACCCTGTATGTGAGATAGCAAAAGAGACACAGATGTATAGAACAGTCTTACAGACTCTGTGGGAGAGGGAGAGGGTGGAATGATTTGGGAGAATGGCATTTAAACATATATAATATCATATGTGAAACGAATCGCCAGTCCAGGTTTGATGCATGATACAGGATGCTTGGGGCTGGTGCACTGGGATGACCCAGAGGGATGGTATGGGGAGGGAGGTGGGAGGGGGGTTCAGGATGGGAAACACGTGTACACCCGTGGCAGATTCATGTTGATGTATGGCAAAATCAATACAATATCATAATTAGCCTCCAATTAAAATAAATAAATTTATATTAAAAAATAAATGAAAGAAGCCAATCTGAAAATCCTACATAGTGTGTGATTCCCTATATGAATTTCTAGAAAAGGCAAAACTATGGAGGCAGTGAAAAGATTCATGGTTTCCAGGGTCTAGAAGGGAAAACAGATAAATAAACAAAGTATAGGGGATATTTAAGACAGTGGAGCTATTCTGTATGAAATTATCATCGGAGATACATGTCATGATAAATTATTGAAACCCATAGAACATACAACACCAGGAGTGAACCCTAATGAGACTTACTTTGGATGGTGGTGATGTATCAGTGAAAGTTCCATTGTAACATATCTGTCATTCTTGTGTTGATTATGGCAGAGGCTGTTCATGAGTGGGGACAGGGGTTATGTAGGAACTCTGATTTCTACTCAACTTCACTGTGAACCTGAAAATGCTCTAAAATAAACTTTATTAATAAAATCTATAAAGCTTTACATTTTCTATCCATAGGAACTTACAACCAAAAGGAAAGAAAATACTGCTGATACTCTAGAAAGTTAGCAGACTGAATTTCTGAAAAATCTCTCTGTGGGTGTGTGAGGAGATCTATGAGTTTAAAGTGAAGTTGTATGCATCTTCTTTAACAGGCCACTTGATAACTATTTCTGGCTTTGGTACAACTGCTCAGCTCTGTAGGGTGAAAGCAACCATTGAAAAGATGTAAACAAACGTGTGGCCATGTTATCATGAAATGTTACTGTGCAGCACAGGTAGTCTGCTAAGCAATCCCACTGCTGGGCATACACACTGAGGAAACCAGAATTGAAAGAGACACGTGTACCCCAATGTTCATTGCAGCACTGATTATAATAGCCAGGACATGGAAGCAATCTAGATGTCCATCAGCAGATGAATGGATAAGAAAGCTGTGGTAGATATACACAATGGAGCATTACTCAGCCATTAAAAAGAATACATTTGAATCAGTTCTAAAGAGGTGGATGAAACAGGAGCCTATTATACAGAGTGAAGTAAGCCAGAAAGAAAAACACCAATACAGTATACTAATGCATATATATGGAATTTAGAATGATGGTAAAGATAACCCTGTATGTGAGACAGCAAAAGAGACACAGATGTATAGAACAGTCTTTTGGACTCTATGGAGAGGGCAAGGGTGGGATTTTTTGGGAGAATGGAATTGAAACATGTATAATATTATATGTGAAACAGATCACCAGTCCAGGTTCAATGCAGGATACAGGATGCTTGGGGCTGCTGCACTGGGATGACCCAGAGGGATGGTATGGGGAAGGAGGTGGGAGGGGGGGTTCAGGTTGGGGAACACGTGTACACCATGGTGGATTCATGTTGATGTATGGCAAAACCAATACAATATTGTAAAGTAAAAATAAATAAAAATGAAAAAAAAATAAACAAGGGATGGGATATGGCTGGAAGAGCATGAAGTAGGTCTGTCCCAAGGCTTTGAAGTAGGGAGAGGAGCTCTGCTGTCAGGAAGGTGGGGGCTGGAAGGAAATATGGAGAAGGCAATTTTTTTTTTTCTGGAGTGGAAATAGAACAGCCCTTCTCTACAGATCCTAGGGTCTCTGAACAGTTGTGTTAGGTTCAAAGAAATTGCAAAGAGGTATTCGTCTTCCCTAATAGTACCTCAGAAATACTATTTGTTTTCCAGGAACTAGCTAATCCCTCAAAGAAAACAACAGTGGTTGAAAATGGTAAGAGGTAACAAAACTATTCTGCTGCTGCATCAGGGTCTTCTCAGAAGGCAACTTGCTTCCCAGAATTCAGCTACCTCAGTGTCTTTCACAGGAATAAGATCTGTAAGGAGACATTTCTGTCTGAGAAATCATTACCTACATCAAAGCATTTCTTTTTACCAGAGAAAAGAGGAGATGTGCCAGAGTCATGCCTAAATAAAAGAAGAACATATTTGAAATAAAAACTGCAGCGTATTATGTGGCACAGTTATATAAGCTTTGCTGTTACTGGATTGAAATTGACCTCAAAGTACCTATCCAGTTTATATTTCCCCAACTTTTTATAATTCTTTGAAGATGACCTGATAGAAAGTCCCTTTCGTAGAGTTGTTATATGGGATGAGATATAAGTTGTCCTGTTAAACCTCAGAAACGTGTGACTAAACAACTTTGGGATACATAATCATGGTAACCTTTGGCTGCCTTCTTTTAGAAGTAGACAGGAAAATGAAATGCCTTTTCAGTTGTATGTTTGAAGTTTATTTTTTTTTTCCAGTTGTGTTACGTAATCAAGATATAAGCCTAAAAAGATAAACATTAGAACAACAAAAATGTAAAAGAAAAAAAAACTCATGCATGCTATATTATACATACATATCCAAATGAAAAGACAGGTTTCATTAAATAGACTTAATTATATCATTAAATGTAATTCTATGTCTAATACAGCAAAACTAGAATGACAATCTGATATGAAGATTTATCTGAATGGTCTCTCCTAGTATTTCTATGTTTTTGTGTATAATGGCTACCCCATATTGATGAAAAATCAGTAGATGGTTGAACTCAGCTGGTTTAGCTGGACCTGGTCATGAGCCCCTGATCAAGGACATCTTTATGGCAGGGGATTCATGGATGAGCTCTGTTCTGCTCGTGTACAGCATAGGGTTTATTTGGGGACCAGTGGACGACGCAGTCATACGGTTCTGTTCTCAGAGCTCCACCTGCCTAGCTACCCAACTCTGATTTGTCGAATCAAGAGAGAAAAATCTCTCTGTATGGGAATAAGTTTGCCTTTGTGGATTTCATGACCTTGACAAATATGGGAGACATAGTACTTTGAAACGGCTGTCAACATTCAACATCATAATTAATGTAGCTCTATGCCCTCTCCATATGGCTTTATGCAGCTTTCTCACTTCTTGCCTTTACTCAGCACCTCCAATATGTCAGGTGGTGCTGCTGGGTATACTCAGATGCACAAGACAGGGTTTCCATGTCAAGTGAGACCCTTAATCCTTGTGAGAACGGATCTGCTCGTTAGGTTTATAGTGTTGTTCTGCACAGCAGGAGGCAAGGGGGAAATGATTCCTTACTATATCTATTAATTCTGAGAATCCGAACTGTGGCATGAGGTGGTCCCATTTCCAAGTGTAGGTGGTATCAGTTCAGTCTCTCAGTCATGTCCGACTCTTTGCAACCCCATGGACTGCAGCACTCTAGGCCTCCCTGTCCATCACCAACTCCCAGAGTTTACTCAAACTCATGTCCTTTGAGTCGGTGATGCCATCCAACCATCTCATCCTCTGTTGTCCCCTTCTCCTCCCTCCTTCAATCTTTCCCAGCATCAGGGTCTTTTCACATGAGTCAGCTCTTCGCATCAGGTGGCCAAAGTATTGGAGTTTCAGCTTTAGCATCAGTCCTTCCAATGAATATTCAGGACTGATTTCCTTTAGGATGGACTGGTTGGATCTCCTTGCAGTCCAAGGGACTCTCAAGAGTCTTCTCCAACACCACAGTTCAAAAGCATCAATGCTTTGGTGCTCAGCTTTCTTCATAGTCCAACTCTCATATCCATACATGACTACTGGAAAAGCAACAGCTTTAACTAGCTGGACTTTTGTCGGCAAAGTAATGTCTCTGCTTTTTAATATGCTATCTAGGTTGGTCATAGCTTTTCTTCCAAGGAGCAAGTGTCTTTTAATTTCATGACTGCAGTCACCATCTGCAGTGATTTTGAAGCCTAAAGTCTCTCACTGTTTCTATTGTTTCCCCATCTATTTGTCATGAAGTGATGGGACCAGATGCCATGATCTTAGTTTTCTGAACGTTGAGCTTTAAGCCAACTTTTTCACTCTCTTCTTTCACTTGCATCCAGAGGCTCTTTAGTTCTTCTTCTCTTTCTGCCACAAGGGTTGTGTCATCTGCATATCTGAGGGTATTAATATTTCTCCTGGCAGTCTTGATTCCAGCTTGTGCTTCATCCAGTGCAGCATTTCTCATGATGTACTCTGCATATAAGTTAAATAAGCAGGATGACATTATACAGCCTTGACGTATTCCTTTCCCGATTTGGAACCAGTCTGTTTTTCCATGTCCAGTTCTAACTGTTGCTTTCTGACCTGTATACAGATTTCTCAAGAGGCAGGTCAGGTGGTCTGGTATTCCCATCTCTCTAAGAATTTTCCACAGTTTGGTGTGATCCACACAGTCAAAGGCTTTGGCACCGTCAATAAAGCAGAAGTAGATGTTTTTTCTGGAACTCTCTTGCTTTTTCTATGATCAAATGGACATTGGCAATTTTATCTCTCATTCTTCTGGCTTTTCTAAATCCATCTTGAACATCTGGAAGTTCACGGTTCACAGACTGTTGAAGCCTGGTTTGGAGAATTTTGAGCATTACTTTACTAGCGTGTGAGATGAGTGCAATTGTGCAGTAGTTTGAGCATTGTTTGGCGTCGCCTTTCTTTGGGATTGGAGTGAAAACTGACCTTTTTCCTGTCCTGTGGCCACTGATATACCACTGTAGGTGGTATATCATTGGTGAAAGAAGGAATGTAATATCATGAAAAAGTTTCACTCCTACTTTGCTTGGTATTTTTCTTAATGAGAATAGAGTAGAATCAAAAGAGCATCTGTGGTTTAAAATAAAATGAAGGCTGCAACTTCATTAATGTGTATGTATACATGCATACATACATACATGCACATATATACACAAGGTAGACATATACATATAAATACCTATGGAGAGTTTAATGCTTTATGAAATGAAAAGATTAATGTATGTCTATGTAAAGATACAGTACACATACTTTTATCCTGAAATAGATTAATGAAAGGATGAGCACCAAAATATTGATGATTATCTCCTGAGTGTGGGACTTTAGGTGACATTTTCTTTCTGTGTTATTGGAGCATTTTAAAGCAAGTATGTGCTTTTTATGTAATTCAAACAAAAACAAAGCTGATTTCATTGTGAAGAAGGAGGGTCTACACAACACTAAATCCCTGCATTCCAAATTCTTGCCAAAGAATACACACTCTGATTGCCTGCCCCCGGAATTTTTTAAATGCTCAGTCCAAAGAAACAGAACTTAATCATAATCATTAGAAGGGCATGCAGTTCATTCGCTTCTGAGGTCTTGAGTTCAGCCTGAACAGCCCAGAGCTGTGTCCTGGTATTGTCTTGCCCTGTTTTCATCTTCCCCAGCCACATACCTCCACCAGTTGGCATTTTGACATTGTATTAAATGAAGCAAACATAGCAAATCTACTGAAAATCTAACCCACCCAAAATCTACTGTTAATCCATAAAGACACATAAAAGAGCCCTCTGACATACAAAATTAGAAACAGTTTTTCTTTCCCATAGAATTAAGCATGGTCATGAACTCTGTGGATTCTGACATTCATAGCATTTCCTATTTTGCTTTGCCTGACAGGAATCTTTTAGTACGGATTTTGCAACCTAACCTCAGTCACTATTCACCACTGTTTTGCAAATATTTCCCCCTTCATTGCCTCCCAAAGGAGCTTTTTAAGGAATATTTGTTTCTAATCATCTAATTAGGCCCCCTTCCATGAAATTTTAAGACCACTGATAAACTGTGCATCTGTTTATGTACCATATAAGTATATATATTTGTGCTTTATACAGAAAAAGATTAAGTTTTTTTTTTTTTTTTACCTCCCAATAATTTCTTAAAGCCCTATCGAGAATGTGTGCTATATAGCAAATAATGGCCTAGGTATCCTTCTAGTCATATACCTCTGTCTAAACTTGTTATTTTATTTAATTTTCCCTAGTTCTCTATATATATGTGTATGGAGAAGCGTGCATGCACACACACACACAGTCAAATATACTTGGTGGAAGCATTTTGTAAAGATAATTTGATATATCATTAGATATAAATTGAGAGACCATAATCAATCCTACCATAGGCAAACTTGGCACTGGAAACAAAGAGGTTCTTTACAGGCTGAGCTTTGATCATGATACTTATGTGACCTAGGGAAAGAAAACAGAGTCCATCTTGAGTATCTTGTTGTGCATTTGAAAATATCAGCCATGACTGCAGGATGGAGGAAAGCAGTGTAAACTAGAACATTATAAGCACAATTTTTTTCTGTCACAAGTGTTTCTTTTAAAAATTCATCCATTTCCTTTAATATATGCTCCTGCTCTACCAAGGCCCCCACATATATATATACACACACACACATACAGACAGACACAAATTTTATATATATAAGTTTCCCCATCTCTAACAGTTTCATTACTCTCTTCTGGACCATTTTGATCCTATCTACCTTGAAGGGGCACAACCTAAAGTACAAAGAGTCTCACAAATAAAAAGGAGAGCTGCATTACAAAACATACTTCCTATTTTGGTGCGGCCAGACATACCGTGTCCCAAACAGTGTTCAAGACAGATGTGCACATTTATTTCCAGGCACTGTCAGCCTGGAAATTATGAAGTGAACTGTCAGCCTTGCTGAAATTATTTAAAGCCTACATGTTTTATGTGGATTATTGTTGGGGCCACCTCTCTAAAGTATAGGAATAAATGCATTCAAAATACATGGACAGATCCAGATGAGTTTTCAAAGCAAGATAGTATTGCCTTATTGTGGGAAATGAAACATAAAAATATAACGGTTCAGGAGTAATTGTTTAGAAGAATTAACAATCTTGAAAAGTTTGACATGGGAAAAAATTTTGTCAAAATTGATCTACTTAATTTTCAAATTTAAAGAAATATGTATGTTCTAGAGGAGATGAATGCAACATCAAGAGAATTTGTGTGGTAGTGGCTTTCTTTCCTAATTGATTATGAAAGAAAACTTGAACTATTTACATTTATTATATAGCTGCATAGCTTCATGCAGGCACATGAAGTGTTTCTGGGAATAAATGAGGGGAGATTGGAGAGCAGAATTTTAGGAGAGGGAAAGCACTCATTCACATTCATAAGGACTGCGATGCTTACAAATGTTAGAATCATTTAGGTGATGGTTTAGGCTAAAACTAAAGAAAAACTCATTTATTTCATTCAGCAATTATTTACGGAGCCTCTTCTAAGGGCCAAGCATTGCTCTAGGTATGTGAGTTTTTATATGAAGGTTCCTGCTGTCATAGGGGTTATATGTTCACAGTGGAAGTCACACTGATTCAGCTCAGGAGCCTGAAATCAAAGTGTCACAGGGCTGCTCCCACTAGAGGCTCTGAGCGAGCCTCAGTTCCAGTCCTCTCCTGAATTCTTGGGGCTGCAGGAAGTCTTGGGCTTTCCTTGGCTTGTAGAAGCATCACTGATCTCTGCCTTCATTTTCACACGCCTTCTCTGTGTCTTCTCATGGCCTTCGTCTCTGTTTCAAATCTCCCTTTTCCTTTATAAGGACACCAGTAATTGGGTCTAGGACCTACCCTAAATCCAGAATGATCTGATCTCAAGAGCCTTAACTTTGTTACATCTGCAAAGATCTTATTTCCAAGTAAGCTCACAGTCAGGGGTTAGGACTTAGATATATTCTGAGGGGAAGGCAATGTAACCCCTTGCGTTGATATTTTGTCCAGAAGAAAGGTGACTCCAGGTTTGTTTGGATGTTAATTATCATGGAGGACTCAGATTCTTTCCATTCTTTTTTTTTTTTTCTCACTGTCCATCTGGGTGTGCTGGTTTTGTGGTTCTTAGTCTTCAGGATGGTTGCAGCTACTGTGAGCGTCAGATCGGCTACATCACCATTTATAAGAAAGACAAACAGCTCCTTCATTGCTTTGCTCCCTGAGTGCAGGGATGTGTCCCTTTTATTCACTGCAGTCCCCAGCACCCAGAGGAGTGGGTGGAATGTTGTAATGTCAGCTAAAACCAGTTGAATGAATTATTTGGTGAGGAGTTCATCATGTGTTCATGCCTGCACCAAAGCATTATGGGAACAGGTCAGGGGGGCAGTGCTTTGAACTATCAACATTTCTAAGGCCAAGGCTGGCTTAGTATGAATGGGACAAAAACCTTGCTGTTGTGCCAAAACATTATTCTAGTTAGCAAGGAGAAAAGGGCAGTGTAAATGTTTATTGGACAAGCGATTTCAATGTTTTAGAAAAGGGTGTGTCAGACAAGTTCTGGTATAGGCTGAACTGAATCGTTTCAGGTCTCTGTCATAAAAATGTCAATGACATTTAAGAGGTTTAAGTCTTAGAGACACAGGCCATTTCTGAGAGACTTTCATCATCTAGCTATCAGAGGCTATCATCTAGCCTTCAGCCTGGATATGAATATAATCTAGCTTTTCATGACATTCTTGTGTGAAACCTTCTGCCATATCATTAGCTTACACTATGTGTTTATACACAAGCCATTTTCATAATGAAATAATAAACTAGTAATTGAATAAACTGGTAATAAATTATTAAATGATTTAGCACAGACGGGCTAATTCTGTCAAAACCACAGGGTCAGAGTTTATGAGCAATCAAAACCTAAGACCACAGTGCTTTTTTTTATGAAGTATTTTAAGAAAAATATAAATCCCCTCAAGTTTTTCTTGGTTTTCTCTTATCCAGTGTTGCACAATATGTTAATGTAATGAAATGAGAGCGTTTATTTTCTAAATTAGTACCTTTGGAGTCCATCCTGTTTTCTTTAGTATTCATGTTAAGAAAAATTAATTACAAAACAGCTGCTGTACAAAAATCTCTCAATATGTGTATGCATGCCCATATATGAATCTAATTGCACTTATTTTACATTGTGTATTATTTGTTTAGACAGATTTATTTAGACACTGGAAGACTTAACAGCTGCAAAAATGAGAACTAACCATTGTCTCCACTGTATCCAAGGGCTGCAGAAGGAAACGGGGTGTAAAATAAAACGTCTGTGCAGTTAGCAGGTCACCTTTTCAGGAGTATTGATTGTTCCACTAAGTGGGCAATTAAAAACGAAAACTGAAGAACTGAATATCCAGGTGTAAACAGACGCCTGTTTGAAACTTTACAAAGCAAAGACGTCACAGCATCTATTGTTCAGCATTTGCTTGAAGGTGAAATGGGATTCTGCAGCTTGCTACATTTAGCTCATCAGAATTTACAAATAATCACCACCTCCTGAGAGAAAGTAACAGTACAGGAGGAACTAAGACAGTGTGTTCAAATCCATATTGTGGCGCCGAATGGCTTCCGTCCCAGACTTTTTAGAGACTGGCTTCTTGTTTTGTTGTAACTGTCACAAAGAATTGATGTTGAAATTGCACAGTCCCTGAAGGATTAAAAATATTGAGTCTCTAAATTAAACAGTAGGGGTGGAACTGGGGACTTATGAATTTAGAGCAGGAAATGGTAACCATAGGAGAGATATATTGAACATAACCTGGGGATGCAGTTGAGAGCGTCAAACAGAATCATCTACATTCTCACAAAGAGTGTATGTACCTGGAACTAACCCACACCATTTTGTTAGGAACAGATGCTTCAAAAGAATCTGTGACAAGCTGGGGAAAACAGCAGATTTGAAAAAGAGTTTCCGTCCTATTCTATAGGACAGACCATCAGAACCAGCCATTATAGAATGAATGATGCCATAATTTGGTGTGTGTCTAGGTCAGTGTCAGGGCACATACAGGGAGCATTTGTTCCCAACAGTGACCCCGGCTGTAGGAGGATCTGGCTGAAAAATGCCATTAGTTATATTGCTTTTGTCTCACCTGAATGTGAACATGCGAAGTCGCTCACTTGTGTCCGACTCTTTGCGGCTCCATGGACTGTCACCTACCAGGCTCCTCAGGCAACAGTCCATGGAGTTTTTCAGGCAAGAGTACTGGAGTGGGTTGCCATTTCCTTCTCCAGGGGATCTTCACCTGAATAGCTAGGTCTTTTAGTATGTTTTTTGGAAGCACTTGTTACATTGTTTGGATGACAATGAGTCACCTGGTTGGAACAAGTTTTCCTGAACAGATGCCATACGGAAAGCTCTGTGGCAAATGTTAGGTGAGGAATAAAGAAATAGACCAACATTCTTCAAACGTGCCCTGAGCTCTTACTGTGAGCAAGGCTGTTGGCTAGATGCTGGGAGGGAAGGGTGGATTGGAATTAGGAAAAAGACCAAGTTTTTGGTTTTAAGAAACATCCAGTGTAGAAGCTAAGATGGCTAGCAAAGATTTTGTCTTTAGGAACTAGTTTTGAGCAGCTACTGTATGTACTAAGGAGTTTATGATCTGACAGTATGGTTTCTAATTATGAACAAAAGGTTGACCAGAAGCTCTGAGGGAAGATATTAAAGGGTAAGATTGCAATTCAGTGGGTTACAATGTAGGGAAGGATTTCATTAGTTGGGAGTGTGTGATGAGTATTTGAGGCAGCAGGAAAGGTATGAGCAATGGCATGGAGATGCTGATGCAGGGTTAAGTTCAGACAACCAGACAATGCATTTTGGCTGAAGATTAACGAATTTGGAAGGGAATACAAATAATAGGAAATCATAGAGGTCCGATCCTAAGTAATGACCTTAATTTTCTGTGTGTGTGATAGTCACTCATTTTATTCGACTCTTTGTGACCACATGGACTTTAGCCTGCCAGGTTCCTCTGTCCATGAAATTCTCCAAGCAAAACTACTGGAGTGGGGTAGCTATTCCCTTCCCCAGGGGATCTTTCCAACCCAGGGATCAAACCCGAGTCTCCTGCATTGCAGGCAGATTCTTTATCATCTGAACCACCAGAGAAGCCCAAACTTAGTTCTGGTAACAATAAAATATTAAAAGGTTAAAATCTAATAGGTTTTATTCTGGCCAAGTTGTGGAGTAATTCATCCTCTGCACCAGAATGTTGACTCAAGTTGGTTCTAGAGATACAACGTTGAAAAAGTCATGATGGAATTTAATTTAATATCCAGAGAGGGCAGCATCAATAGCAGCTACACTGCAGCATAAGTATTTAATAATAGCTCTTAGGATAGTGTTGGGTATTAAGCCCTCTTTTTATACTTTTTTATACCTCTCACAGAGATTTGGTCCACCTGAGTATCTTCTCTCTCTCTAGTCTACCTCTCACAAAATAATGGTTTTCACTATATGACTTATTCCACCATTTTTGCAAGGTGGCTGTTGTCCCATACCTTTACCCAACAACATGTGAAGGAACCGGGGAGAATTTCCTTCCCAAACCTCTTGCAGACTTCTCCTGATGCGTTGATTAGGTGTTTTGCCTGTGCTTTGGCTGCAAGAAAAGCAGATGACTTGTTTTATCAGCCCTTGTATTGGAAGCAGGCCCTACCAGCTAGGAAGAGGAGGCTCTCATGAGGATAAAAGCTATTGAGTACATGACTTGCAGTCTGCCACAGTAAACCACAGCAAAATGACTATACTTAGTTTTTAAATGGTTTATTATGATCATTTCTCAATGATGGTGTGGTCTTGATACTGTGTGGTAGAAGTTGGAAAGGTGTATACATTATTTATAATACTTAGTTACCGTGATGGTAGCTGGAGATAATAAATACGATCTCTATTCTCCAGATAAAAAGTTGCCTCTAATTCTCAAATCATGGACAATTCACTTTTACCATTGTCATCGTTGTAACCCTCATCATTACTGTGAATGGTTCTCATCAAATAGCTTTCCTTTAGTCCTCTGCTTATACAGGATGTGGCATTATCTTTTTCTCTCAAAAATGTGGAAACTAATGCTTTTGGAGAAATTGGGGTATTGGGAGGATAAATGAGCTCTTGCAGGTGTATCCCATTGTATGTAATAGATAAAATCCTAAAAATACAAGTCTACACTGAAGTTTTGAAAATTGAATCAATTTAAAATATACTAGGGGAGGTTGGTATTTCAAGGAACATTGTAGTGAATCTGTAATGCTAGGACTCCATATAAGATGCAGATATTCAGCCTCAAGTTCAGCCGTTTACTAAACATTTTTTTTTTTCCATGTTGGGCTGTTCTTACATTGGTTATATGCTTTTTACTTTTTCAGGAAAATCATTGCAATCCAAGATTGTCCTTACTTCTAGGAACATAATATCTAGTCATTTCCATTCATGTCTTAGAATTATTATATTATTCTTCATGTTTTCAGTTGAGTTTTATTTTAGACTAGCCATTTTGGAAGGTTCAAATAGTAAAATCTCAAAAATGGAAAAAAACTCAGGAATCGCACATAGTGGTTTATTGGAAATCTAGTTCAATGAATGATTCATGCTCAGCACACAAGCACATGCAACCTTAGGAGAAGATAAAGCAGCTGGAGATGAAAGGTGGAGGGTAGTAGTTCTTCCAGCTTGGCCCCTTCCTGGGTTCTCCCTCTTTTGGGAGGAGATGCTCATGTCAGCTCCTTGTACAGCCTCTGAAATCAGACCACATGATTCAAATCCTGGTGTTGCCAACCATGAGAGGTAGGCAAACTTGGTACCTGCTTATCTTCTCTGCATACTAGTCTTATCAGGCTGTAAATGGTAGGTAATAATAGTTACTAGGTCAGTGAGTTGTGGAGGTGGTAAGAGTTAGGACCTAAAAACACCTGGAATGGTTCCTACCTGAAGCAGGCACTCAGGAAAGTTGGCTGTTAACATTATGCTCTATAAAGTGAAAGCCGCTCAGTCATGTCTGACTCTTTGTGACCCCATGGACTATATATAGTCCTGGGAATTCTCAAGGACAGAATACTGGAATGGGTGGCTGTTCCCTCCTCCAGTGGATCTTCCCAGCCCAGGGATCAAACCCTGGTCTCCTGCATTGCAGACAGATTCTTTACCAGCTGACTCACCAGGGAAGCCCATCCTCTATAAAGTATTCACAAAATACTGTGACATGGAAGGACATCTTTTGAAATTTGCCTATCTAATTCCAAACCCTCATTTTACCAGTGAGCAGAGTCCTTGAGAGAGGAACTGATTTGCCTAATGTCAGGAAAGGAGGTAGTAACTGAAAAGATGAGTCGCTTCAGGCTATGGAGGCCTCTTAGGCTTTCCCCACGGGGGCTTCACTCAACTCTAGAGGTTATTAACACTTTTATTACAGGAACAAAAAGGCAATATGGGTCAAAGATTTGTTTAGGGTAGAGTTTCTCAAACTGGGCACTACTGACATTTTGAGCCAGATAATTCTTCTTTTGGTGGGGGCTGTCATGTCACTGTAGGCCATCTAGCAACATCCTTGCACGCCAGGAGCACAAAAATGTCTTCAGACATTGCAGAATGTCCTTTGGGGGAAAAGATCACACTTACGTGAGAACTGCTTTGTTAGTGCAGGGGATCCTGCCCGGAACACTAATGAAGAGGCCCGCAGGGGCTGAGACCCCACCCAGTGGCTCCCAAGGCACTTTCCCGAGGCGCTGATCGTGCTCCTGTTCCTGCACTTGCAGCAGTCTGCCTCCAGCTCTCTGAAATGGCAATAGGAGGGCCACTCTGTACTTAGTATGTGAACAATGTGTTTATACAATAGGCACTCTCAGAATAATGTAGAGTTCCTCAAAAGGGGTTTCAATTTCAGACTCTGAATAAAAAAAAGTGATGTAAGATTAATTATCTGAAGCCTACCCTTAGACCATGTGACTGAAAACCTCTGGACTTTCGGAATCAAGCAGAGTGGATTTTATCTTCAAGCTGCTGCTGGTGCATTACTAACCCCAGCCCCCTTCTTTAATCTGAGCTTCCATTCTCCCCTTACACCATCTCTCTGCTTCTATCATGCATAGAAACCTCTTAGTTAAAGTCTATTTTATATTAAAAAGAACAGTTCTTGGAGAGCACAAAGTCAATTTATGGGATATAACTGTTGAAAAGATGATGGATTGTTTTCCATCATATATACTGTTGTTTATATACTCCCAGGTATGCTGCAGCCTTAACATTTTCTATTAACATAATGTTAAAAATTTTATTAGTACTGTAATTTTGGTGGCTTAGATGGTAAACAATCTACCTGAAATATGCAAGACCTGGGTTCGATCCCTGGGTCCGGAACCCCTGGAGAAGGGAATGGCTACCCATTCCAGTATTCTTGCTTGAAGAATTCCATGAACTGAGGAGCCTGGCAGGCTACAGTCTATGGGGTCGCACAGAGTTAGACATGACTGAGCGACTAACACTTTCACTGTAATTTTAACTTAGAAAGCTTCTTCATGTGTAGTACAGTCTTTAACCCTTTCAGCAGTATTAAAGGGAAAATCAGTTGAAAGAAGATGAGTAATGATTTGAGATTACCACATCAGTAACTAACAGACCATTACTCCAATTAGATCCTGTAAAGCAAAATTAATGTCTTTTTCACATTGCATTTTCTTTGAAATAAAGCTCCTGTGGGTTGTTTTTTGTTTTTCATCTGTATAGCCATTGTTCATAACTATTTGGGAACTACCTTTGGAGACTGCATTCAGAGCCTGTGGCAAACTAGAAGCTACATTGAGGGAATGAGAACCATACCTGTCTCCCTAAAGCATGTATTCATCTACTTGGGAGAGTCAAGGCCAATTTTAGACAGAGTCTAGCTGTAACATCTCAGAAATCATTTAGGATATATTTACCAACTCAGTTGTTTTTGATCAACCAGTAGACCACTCCTTACTAAGCCCCCATTTTGGAATATATACAAAAAGAGAATGTATATTGACAGTATCAGAAAAATTTAGAACCGAAACTGATTTCCAAGCAGCACTGAGTAGTCCAGTGCTAGATTCCCTTCCTAAAATTTCTTCTGAGACTTTAGAAAAGTGTAGCTGCCCAGACATCACCCCATGCAGTTCATGCTTCCATACATTTCAGGCAGAGCCCGTGAATCTGCATCTGTAACAAACATCCCAGATGGATCTGATGTGCAGCCGCATTCTGGAGCCACTCTTTTGGTCAGCTCTCTCATCTTATAACTGACCCTGCCCAGGGTCAGAGGAGGGCTCAGCCCCAGATGTCTAGACACCCAGGCTGGCTCCCCTTCTTCTGCCTCAAACTGCATATCCTCTAAGGAAATCATTCACCAGTCAGAGAGGCTCTGTGATAATCTGGTTGGCTTTGTGTGACTGCAACTCTCCAGCCATAAGAGTTGAAATCAGTTAACAAAAATTTGAAGGTCTGGTCTGCCTCCTACTCTGACATCAGTTCTTTCTTAAGGCTGAGAGAACATCCAAGCCGGAGGCTCTGCATGTATGGGGTTGGCCACTAAGTTTATTTGTATTTATCCATAACATATTATGGAATGAACTTTGTGACCAACCCAACAGTCCAACTACTAATACATTCTACATTTCATATTTTTTAACCAACTTGACCTGTCAAACTCTAAAAAAAATTTGGTGATTATCACAATATCATTGTGGATTTTTCTCTGTCACCACCTATTTCTAAAGTTTTCATTTTACATAGCTTGGGACAACATTAAAAGTCTCATGGCTATAAGGGTTAGAAAGTAATTCAGTAGAGTACACTGCCACATGCTTTGCACCTGTGTCTGATTCTGAAGTGTTCATCGTGGCTGTGTCTTTGCCGTCCTACATGGTAAGCTTGATTGCCAGCCAGATCTTGGTGATGCGTTCAGCCTCATGTCCTGCATACCATTTCACAGCATCCTTTATACACAGTAAATTCCATATTATATCTTTGAATGAGGGTGCCATTTTAAAAAGTGCATCTCAGCTGTGTTAAGCAGGTATGCTCTGAGCTATTAACAGTCCAGACCTGCTGGCAGAACCAGGGGTTTGGGGGCATCTCTCAGCCAAGATGCTTTCTGTGTAGGGAAGCTGGCTGGACTGTGCTAACATGGCTTTTTGAGGTGAATTTCACATCTTGGAATTCCATGCACTATTAAAATGATCATGACTATGGCCTTTAATACTTATTTCTAGTTTTTCTCCATCTGGCAGGGAAATAAATGCCATATTGTCCTGGAAACTGCCAGAGACTTCAAATGGAGGCCCTTCTTTTTTTTTTTTAAGAATGTCCCCACTAGCTCTCATCACAGTGAAATGTTTAGACAACATCATCAACAAACAAACAAACACACTGCTGCTGACCTATTAGAAGGATGGAGCTTCTACCATAAATTATGCAATGTTTCTTTCACCTGTGCCTTGGCAGATGCTAGTCATTCTGCCTGGAACATCCTGCCCCTTTCCTGCCACCTGCAATCTACTATTAACCCCCTTACATTCACACACACGCAAACACACACACACACATTTTCTTTGTTCATCATTATGCATTATTCAGGGGTTCCCTAACTTTGTTCATCATTATGCATTATTTAGGGGTTCCCTAACTTTGATCATCATTATGCATTATTTAGGGGTTCCGTAACTTTGATCATCATTATGCATTATTCAGGGGTTCCATAAGCTTCCTTTCTTAGGGCAGTGTGCCCTGACCTGGAGTCCAGTTCCAGTATCCCCCTCCTGGGCCTTCTTAGCACTAAATGATGCCCATCAGACAGTCCCTATCACACTGAATTGCACTTGTCTGTCTGTCTGTTCCCTTCACCCTCCAGACTCTAAGCTCTGTAAGGGCCCAGATCCCATTCAAGCTATTCATGAGCATAACCTCAAAACCACAGGGACGCAAGCTAAGATGACTTTTTTCTGAGATAGTTATCTCTTACTGCATATTCGAAGATACTAAGGGATATTTGTTTTCTATTGAAAGTGTTAGTTGCTCAGGCGTGTCTGACTCTTTGCAACCCCATGGACCGTATGTAGCCCACCAGGCTCCTCTGTCCATGGGATTCTCTAGGCAAGAACACTGGAGTGGGTGGCCATTTCCTTCTCCAGGGAATCGTCCCAACCCAGGGATCAAACCCTGGTTTCCTACATTGTGGGAAGATTCTTTACTGTCGGACCTACCAGGGAAGCTCATTTTTTTTTTATTACTCTATTGTAAATAATGAAGCACTTTTCAAAAAATAAAATTAGGTCTGAGCTGATCTCAGTCAATGACAGTTTTGTATGTTTAAACAGGTCACTAATATAATTAGGTTTTTTTTTTTTTTGAGTTGTTTTGAAAATAGCACCAGAGTTAGTAATTATTCCTGAGAATATGACCATAAGATTGTAAGTATTTGAGATAATCGTAAGCAAGCCTTTTAATAATCATTTTACTGAGAGCAATACCAAAAGCAGTTATGTTTTGAAGACACTATTTCTACAGTTATAGAGTGAATGGAAAAATGAAATTGCCCTCACGCTACGGTAATGGTTACTTGTGGGCCCATCTGTAGATTCAAATGGCTGCGTCTCAGCTTAATAGAATGAGAACTGTGATGTGCTGTGAAAAATGGTGGTAAACATAAGTGAGAATGGACTCTCGTGAATCACATGCATAGCCAATGATGATGAGGATGCATGTGAAGAGTAGAAGTACAATTGCTATAATGCGAAGGTGGAAAAGATGATTTCTAAGTGAATGTATCATTCATCTTTCATGTCCCTCAAAATATGCTGTGAGTCCAAAATAACAGATTATGTAAGTAGAATTTAGCTATTTTACTGACATCCCTAAAAGTTGTTTCTCATTCACGTTAGTTAAAAAAAAAAACACAAAACAAAACATGGGAATCTTGTTACTGTAAACATGAAACTGTAAACATGACTTTAGAGAAATAGCATCTGTTTGGAAACATACACAGCTTTGCTATTTGTTGATTCAGTGAGCATTGGCCAATGGGCTTCCCTGGTAGCTCAGATGGTAAAGAATCCACCTGCAGTGCGGGAGATCTGGGTTCGATCCCTGGGTCAGGAAGATCCCCTGGAGAAGGGAATGGCAACCCACTCCAGTATCCTTGCCTGGAGAATCCCGGGAACAGAGGAGCCTAGTGGGCTATAGTCCATGGGGTCACAAAGAGTCAGACATGACTGAGCGACTAACACTTTCACACATTTGCAATACAGGAAATAGGACTGTGATCTTTGCCATCCAGATATGTGGTTGAGTATGGATTAACTCAAAATTTCTCATATTTCCCAGAAAACTCAAGCCACATGTTAGTCAGAGCCGTAGCCATTGCTTTTTGCCTCATCCTGTGTGTATCACATCCCTGCCCTCATCACCCAGGAACATGGAGAAAGGGCAGTTAGCCATGGTACTCATGACTTCATTGGTTCCAAGAACACCCAAGCCAAACTGAGGAAGTCAAAAGCTTGTGGTAGCTCGAGTAGCTGGAAAGTCTGTTCCTATGACCAGGCTGTTCCTGTGTTCTGCTTTCTGCCTCAGTTTTTATCAGGGCTCTGAAGGTGTCACCAGGACTCTGCCTCCCTCC
Organism: Bubalus kerabau; assembly: GCF_029407905.1. Taxonomy (NCBI): domain Eukaryota; kingdom Metazoa; phylum Chordata; class Mammalia; order Artiodactyla; family Bovidae; genus Bubalus; species Bubalus kerabau. The sequence goes on from NC_073644.1 coordinate 54,858,073, forward strand.
CCACTGGCTCTCTTCCCCCTCCATCTTTAGCCAGACTCGCCCTCACACTGAAGAAAAGGGGGCCACAGCCCCGCACCTGAAGTCCTCGCAGCTCAAGTCCAAGGGGAACACATGTCTGTTCTGCCCAGGGTCCCGTCACAATTTCTGTGCATCTCCTCCACTCTGGCGGATCACGGTCAGGTTGCTTACACATCCGCATGGCTGGGAACATACCCAGAGAGCATCCTGAGATGAAGATAAGGAAGGTTTTGCTCTTCAGAGAGGGATGGGGATTCAGCTGTCCAAAGAAAGAGGCGTGCAACAAAAGCAACAGATGCCCACTCCTTTTTTATATGCTTCTGATTATAATGGTAGTCCATGTTAATTGTGTATCATTCAGAACAATGGAAAGGAAAAAAATATACCACTCACAGCCTCATCTCTCAGGGAGCTCTGTGAATAACGTTTTTCCTTGCTTCATCCTAATTTTGTTCTCTTCACATAATTTTTATTCAGTGGCAGTCAGATATAGAGTCTTTGTTTTTACTTAAAATAATAATTTTACCTTACTGTGTGTAAACTTTTATAAACAATTTTGGTGGTTGCATTAAAAAGCATCCCATTCTCTATAACCACTTCCATTTTTCTTGTGTGGATCCACCCACCTGTACCAGATGTCAGAAGCTGATCCCTGTCTTCCTGTCCTCCATCCAATCATTGAGAATGAGTTTGACCTCTTCGTGACCTCTCCCTGGTGGCTTAGATGGAAAAGGATCTGCCTGCAATGCAGGAGACCTGGCTTCAATCCCTGGGTCAGGAAGATCCCCTGGAGAAGAGAATGGCTACCCAATCCAGTTTTCTTGCCTGTAGAATTCTGTGGACAGAGGAGCCTGGTGGGCTACAGTCCATGGAATCACAAAGAGTTGGAACCACTGAGCAACTAACATTTTCACTCGACTGCTCTGTATTTACTAAGACTGGACTGAGGCTTGGTCCAGTGGTCTAGCTTTGATGCCAGGACACAGCTGCAGCACAGGGTGCTGTGCTAGGGCTATTCTTTCTGACTTGGGCTATTCTAGATCTGTTTCCTGTCTGCTGAGACAAGATGAAAAGGTGGCTGGGCTCCTGGATCTCAGATCATCAGACACTCTTCTTCCACAGCCGCTGTGGATGATAGCAGTACATTCACTCCTTCAAAACATACACACTGAGCACTTGTTATGTGCCAGTCATTCTACCAGTGCTGAAATAATGCTGGTAAGCCAAAGTGTGGGTCTTCATCTTGCTCACAGTCTTGTGAGAAAGATTGACATTGCATGCGTGTGTGCACTCAGTGACTTCAGTCATGTCCAACTCTGTGACTGTGTGGACTGTAGCCTGCCAGACTCTTCTATTCATGGCATTCTCCAGGAAAGAATACTGGAGTGGGTTGCCATGCCCTTCTCCAGGGGATCTTCCTGATTCAGGGATCGAAACTGGGTCTCTTATGTCTTCTGCATTGGCAGGCGGGTTCTTTACCACTAGCACCACCCGGGAAGCCCAAGATTGACATTAGTCAACATGAAATACAAAATGACCACTGTGGCAAGTTGAGTGAAGAAGCAGGGGATGGCCTATGAGTCTCTGTCTTATGGGCATTTGATCTAATCAGGGGTGGACTTTTTGAGGAAGTAATGACTGAATCGAGATCTGAGGGACAAGTGAGAAAAAACAGTGGGATAGAGAAGATAATTGGAGAACCCAGAAAATCTCCTAATCCCTTGACTTTCTGCCTTAACTATATATTCCTCTGGCACTTCTGTAAGAAAGGTGATCAAAGAAGGCTACCCTGAGAATGTGATGTTTGAGAAGAGACCTAAAGAGCTCAGGGAGGACACCTCCAGATATCTGAGGAGGACTGTCCCAGAGAGAGGAGGCAGCACAAGAGCCCTGAGGTCGGACAGTCCCCTGTGTCCCAGGAGCGGCAGGGGAACAGTGTCTGCAGCCCTGGACTCACTGAAGGGACACCAGGGAGGCAGCCTCAGATGGCAGAGGAAGAGGGAAGGGTGGGTTCCTTGGGTCTGTTGAGAAGGAATTGGGTTTGAGTGGGATGTAGAACCATGAGAGGGTTTGGAGTTGGGTGGCTTGATCTGACTTATATTTATAAGAAACAGGAGAAGACATTACATAGAATAAAAACTGCAAATGCAGTGATGCTTGGAGCATATTTATATTTTCATTTTACAGAGAGGAATTGGAGGCTCAGATTTAAACCCGACTAAAGTCTTTTAGTCCCTCGATTTGACTTGAACTAAAGGGTAGCCGATCCCTTTCTACCCTGCTGGAATACTATATGTGTGTGGAGGGCTGGGGGGAAGGCATATTAATTAGAAATGTAGGACCAAACAGTACTTGAAATTTGGATGTTTTTTAAAAAAACTTTTTCATGTAAGTTGTTAAAAAATCTCATGACTTTTTTTTTTTTTTTTACCCCCTGTGGCATCATCCTTAAGTCTTATACTTTAGTTTATTGTATAGATATACTGTCTTCAGGTAACTCATCTCCTATTATTATTATTTTTTAAATTAAAAACCTAAGAAAATATGTGCATCAAAAATGTTTCCATACTTTTCAGGGAAAAGGTCAACTATCCCAAGGAAAATATTTTAAAGCCCGTTTCCTTCTGCTGACAAGTTGATAGGTGAAAAACTGCTTTAAAACTCTAATGCTGCATTGGCTTTTTTACTTTGAATTACTTAAAATCATGTCTAAAAAATAACATTTTCACATTTTGTGAAATCAGCATGAAACTACTCCAAACTACTAATTAAGCAGAGTTGGAGATGTGGTCCATAGTTCATGATGAAAGACTATATTGTGTGTAGAAGTTAAAGTGCCTGTATTTCCATATGTTAAAGAAAAAAATCAATGGGAAAATGTTCTGTCCTCACTTTCCAAAAGATGAGATTTTAATGTTTTCATTGGTTTTGATGATGTTGGCTTTATACATTGTTCAATTCTCCTTAATCCTGTTGCCTTAGGAGTCTAATTTCTCCCCTGTTGTCTTTTCTATTACTTTCCCTAGATTTACAGGGTCAGCCTTTCTTTTCTGGCTTTCAAGTTTCCCTTGCCTCCTTTACCATCACACCTCAAAGAAGGGAACTTGTCTCATTTTCCTTAAGAGCTCTCAGTGCTGTGGACTTGAGCGAGCCCACAATATATAAGAAAAGACATCACAAGTTTTCTCAGGATCAAGGCCAGCAGTTGATCCTTCTACAATACATCACATGGTAGAATGAGAAATAGAAAATTATTCAATTAAACCTCTGTGGCTCACCACTGTAGCAACAGATAGGTTATTTCTGCAGATGTTTTACCAGCCTTAGAAGGAGAATTCCCTAAGTACAGAGAAACAGAGTTGTACCAAAGAACCAATTTTTAAGAGTATTCAACTGCAAAAGTGATGCTTTTCTACTTGCAAAAGAACCTGCTTTTGCTCTTGTCTGAGACAGAAGGAAAGTTCCTTTTCCATCTTGGAAATTGATGAGTCTTTTTCCTCCATTGTCATGTGTTATGATAGAAAAAACTATCCACGTTCCTGAAGATAACCTTGTAGAAGATGCTTGCGGTGATGGAGCCAGCCTTGCTGTCCCTATGGGCAGCCGTGTCGGGGGTGGAAGGATGTGAAGGACCTGCATCCCAGTTTCAGAGGCTCAGATGTCACGCGTTTTGAGCCAACATCTCCCAGAGCCAGGGAGCTTCCCCGGGTGGCGCTAGAGGTAAAGGTTCTGCCTGCAGTGCAGGAGACCCAAGGACATGGGTTCAGTCCCTGGGTCGAGAAGATCCCCTGAAGGAAGAAATGGTAAACCACTCCGGTATTCTTGCCTGGAGAATTCCATGGACGGAGGAGCCTGGAGGGCTACCCTCCATGTGGTCATGCACTCCCAGAGCCAAGGGTAAACTTCCTTATCAATTCTTATAGCACAGGATCACAAGAACTTCTTCAGGTCACTCTCTTCTTGAGTTACTTAACAAGGACTTTACAAGAATACATGAGATAACCAAAGATGCAACCTGTGCCCAAGGAAGGTGCCCCTCTTTACAGACGAGAGGTGGTACCTCTCTCAGGAGCTGGCTCCTATGGCAGCCTTACTTCCTGGGACATGGCAGGCAGGCATCATGCCCAGCACACGGAGCCTGGCTACCCATGGGTAGGGCCCCCTCAAGTTTGAGCTCTTATGCTTATTAACTGTATGATGTTGGGCTGGCAGTTCTAAGTCACCTAGCTTTTGGCTCCTCATCTGCAAATGGGAAGAGCAGTACTTCACAAGGTTCTTATGAGGATTAAATGAGATAACATTTAAAGTTCCTGGCATAAAGCCTGGCACATGAAAGGCATATAACTGATGGCCATGTGCTCCTCTTCCAACCCACATGAAACCTAGCCTCTCTCCAGAAAGTCACACACACAGTCTCATCACCTCTCACTCCCCTGACGTGACCATACAAAGCCATTTTCTTAGTTTCTCTATTCAGGCTTTATAATGTCTATTTGGATTTTAATCACTTGTAAAACCCAAATCATTAAATATATATTGACTATTATATTATTATATAATATAGCCTAGTAATATGAATTAATATATATTGGGCTTCCCAGGTGGCACTAGTAAAGAACCCACCTGCCAGTGTAGGAGATGTAAGAGACCTAGGTTTGATCCCTGGGGTCAGGGAGATCCCTTGGAGTAGGAAATGGCAACTCGCTCCAATATTCTAGGGCTTCTCTGGTGGCTCAGTGGTAAAGAACCTCCCTGCCAGTGGAGAAGACGTGGATTCAATCCCTGGGTCAGGAAGATCCCCTGGAGAAGGAAATGGCAACTCACTCCCGTATTCTTGCCTGGGAAATCCCATGGACAGAGGATGCTGGCTGGCTATAGTCCATGGGGTCACAAAAGTCAGACACAACTTAGTGACTAAACAGCAATATATATTAATATAATATTAAATATATAAATATATATATTTACTAAGACTCATACTAACTTTAATTCCAAAATCAGTGGGATGCACCCACATTTATAGGATAAAAGAAGAAGAGGGAATGTGAAGAATAAAAGAATGAGGGCATATAATTTTGGATGGAAGCTCACTGTGAACAGGGAACCCCTGGATGTCCTGTTGGGTGCAGAGCAGAGTGGCACTTACCACCCTCGCTTGGATGTAGCAGTGTGGCCCATGTGGTATCACATGACATGGGGCTTTTCCATGAATGCATCATACCGTTTTCTCCTATCAAGCTTAAGGTCAATTCACATGCTTTCTTCTCCTGCTGAATTGAAATCAAATTCCTTTTTTCCAATCCTTTATTTACGAATTGGATTTTTTTTTTTTTTAGGGGAGGGGAATGGAGTTAGTTCAGTCCTTTTCATTTTTTAGATGAATTTCATTTTTCCATCCTGTTGATCTTTTTGAATTTTAAATTAATCCACAAATACATTAGTTATTCCTTCCAGTTCTATGTTGCCAGTTAACTTGTTAGGCATGTTAATATTTCTATCTGAAGTATTAATTAAAAGCATTTGTTGGGGGGGGCACCCCACTGAAATCCAGATATGATTTGTCTGTGACATTTTCCAGCTGCTTCAGTCCGTAATAATTTATTCCAGGTGAACCCACGTTGGTTCCTAGTGATCTTACATCTTTTCCTGAGTATTTATAGATGATATATTTAATCATTAATTGTTGTCTCCTGCCTAGAACTGATTTCAGTCTCACTTGTCTGTTGTTAGAAATAACCATAGCCTTTTCATTTTTTTCATGTAAATCCAGGAAATTTGACTATTTTCAGGCATAAATGCCTCTCCTGTTCTTTAAACATTATAAAAAAGTGACTCAGCCATGTCTTTTTTGCAAGTAATTTTTGCACTTTAGAAAATATTTGAAACCAGAAATTTTGGGTATTTTTAGCTCGTAAGCCCTCTAGGGTTCTTTCCTTATTGGGGATTCTTCTTCTATGCCCTGACTCAAATTACCTTCTCCTATCAGGTTGATTTAATTTCTGTTACCAGAACTTTACTCATCCATAATCTCCTCAAACTCTTTGTTCAGTTAATAGTCCCAACAAAGTCCTATTAATTCCAAGTCATCTCTGATCACTTCATTTCCCCCTTCATCTAAATTACTGCAACAACTTCTTTTTAGTATTTCATGCATAACATTTTAAATTCTATGCTGCAAAGAATGTTTATCTTCTTTGTTTAGACTGACCATTGCTTGAAAGCAAGAACTCTTCCTTGTCTTTGTCCTACCTTTTAACCATTAAGTTATCTTATTTATGCAGTGGGTATTGAGAACAATTTGCTGACCTAATAATAATACCAAAACCTTTTCATAGTCAGATCATCACACACCTGGAGTTAGATTTCTGATGGCCTCTGCCAATCAAAAATGAGTTGCAAAGCTGTAACTGAATCAAAGTCATAAATTTCACGGGGGGAGAATGTACTTTAAAAATCAGTTGTTTTTAATTGGTTGAGTTGGGATTCTTTATGTTGTAAAAGGTAGACATCCTCCTTAACCTGAATTACATAATTAAAGAATTAATTGTCTCCTGTATCTGAGAAATCCAAAGTCCAGGGTGGCTTCACACAAAATGACTTATTACAATGTCATCAAGAATCCACTTTCTTTCCAGCTTTTCCCTCTTATTCAATAGTGTGAGCTTCATTTTCATGTTCTATATTATCTTCTATTGCTGCTCTAACAAGTCAGTACATAGTGTCTTAAAAGAACATGCATTTCTTATCCTGTGGTTCTGGAGGTCAAAGTCCTGTAAATGGATCTTATGCTGCTGCAATGCAGGCATCCAGAGGGCTGTGATCCTCCTGGAGGTTCTAGGGGAGAATTCCTTTCTTGTTTCTCCAGTGTCTGAGACTACCTACAGTCCAGGCAGACCTCTATACTGTAAGAGGATAAATTTGTGTTGCAAAAGTCCCTAAATTTTCCAAATATATGTATACACACACATGCATGCATACAAACATATACACACACGCATGGTTTTATAAGGTTAAAATCAAGGTATTGGTAGAGCTTTATTCCTTCTGCAGGATCTAGGGCAGAATCTGGTTTTTGGCTTCTTCAGCCTTCAGGGGCTGCGTTCCTTGGCTTGTGATCCCTTCCAGTAATGGCATTATTCTGCCCTGACCACCTGCTTTCCCCATCACATCTCCTTCTCTAACTATGATTTTATGCCTCACTCTTCTGTTTTCTCAGAACCCTCATGAATATATATGCTCTTTAGAATAATCCAGGATAATCTCCCCAACTCATGATTCTTAATTTTGTCACATCTGAAAACAGTCACAGGGATAGGGATTAGGAATGTGGGCATCTTTGGAGGAGAGGGGGGAAATTATTCTAACTACCACAGGTTCCTTATAGGGAGCTGTGGGAGCACCAGGATTTCTCCTAAAGCACCTCTGTTAAAGCATGTATGTATGTGTATGTATATACACACACACACAGACATATACATGTGCGTGTATGCTCAGTCACTCAGTTGTGTCTGACTCTTTGCAACCCCATAGACTGTATCTGCCAGGCTCCTCTGTCCATGGAGTTTCCCAGGCAAGAATACTGGAGTGGGTTGCTATTTCCTACTCTAGGGAATCTTCCTGACCCAGGGATTGTCCCTGCATTTCTTGCGTCTCCTGCATTGGCAGGTGGATTCTTTCACTGTGCCACCTGGGAAGCCCATACACACACACGCACGCACACATTGTTGAAGTATGGTTGATTTACAATGTTGTATTAGTTTCTAGTGTACAGCCAAATGATTTGGTTATACTTTAAAGAAGTAAGTGACAGTTGCTCAGTCGTGTCCGACTCTTTGCGACCCCATGGACTATACAGTCTGTGGAATTCTCCAGGCCAGAATACCGGAGTGGGTAGCCTTTCCCTTCTCCAGGGGATCTTCCCACCCAGGAATTGAACTGGGCGCTCCTGCACTGTAGGTGGATTCTTTACCAGCTGAACTATCAGGGAAGCCATGTACACATATTGTGTTTCATATTCTTTCCCATTGTTATTTGTTACAGGGTAGTGAATCTAGCTCCCTGTGCTATATAGTAGGACCCTGTAGTTTGTACATTTTATGTATAGTAGTTTGTATCTGCATAAACTTCTTACTTATCCCTAACCCCCCTTTCCCTTGGGCAGCCATGTTTGTTTTCTATGTCTGTAGGACTGTTTGATGTTTCATAAATTCATTTGTGCCATAGTTTAGATTTCACATATAAGTGATATCATGTATTTGTCTTTCTCTTTCTGACTTACTTCACTTAGTATGATAATGTCTACATCCATCCATGTTGCTGTAACTGGCAGTATTTCATTTTTTATGGCTGAGTAGTATTCCACTGTGTGTGTGTATGTGTGTGTGTGTACATATATATACCACATCTTCTTTATCCATTCTCCTGTTAGTGGACATTTAGGTTGCTTCTATGTCTTGGATATTGTAAGTAGTGCTACTGTGAACATAAGGGTGTATGCATCTCTTTGAATTATGTAGTAGTTTTCTCCAGATATATGCCCACACGTGGGGTTGCTGGATCATATGACAATCTCTTCCCTCTAGTGTATGAAAGTATGTAAGCTTTAGTTATTAGAGAAATGCAAACCTAAAATACCAATTTACACTCCTACAAACAACATAGAAGGATTTTTTATTTCTTCATATCCTCTCTAGCATTTGTTATTTGTGGACTTTTTATTTTCTTTTTAATTTTCTTCTTTATTACTATTTTAATGGGAGGATAATTGCTTTGCAATGTGGTGTTGGTTTCTGCTATACATATATCAACATGAATCAGTCCTAGGTACACAGATTTAATGACGGCCACTCTGACTGGTGGACGGTAGTCCCTTGTGGTAGTTTAGATTTCTATTTCTCTAATAACTAAAGCTTACATATTTTCATACACTAGAGGGAAGAGAGATTTCTTCTAGCAGTGCCCCAGTGTAAGACAGAGAGCTTCTTATTCTGAAGTCTCAGAAATGACTCCTTTGCTCTGATTGGCTGGTGGGCTCAGCTCTGAGTTTATAATCTTAATTGCAAAGATAGGCACCTCTGTAAGACTAAAGAGACTAAGGATCCACCTCCTCAAGTTTGTAGCTGAGAATGTGGAGGAACAGCAAGATGTGAGACTGGTTACCAAAATATGAAAGAATGGATTCAGAGCAAAAAGAAAAACCACCAACAAACATCAGTTAAAATATATCCCTTCACCCCATAGGTATAAATTAGCCAAGGACAATGACTGTATCTTATTTATAGCTGTATATTCTATATAGCAGTCCATGGGGTCACAAAGAGTTAGACGCAACTTGGCAACTAAACAACAACAATTCTGTAGAGATATTACATAGCCCAAATGTTTAATATAATAGTGTTCTTCAATAAATGACTAGTGAATTGTTACACTCACATGTTCACATGATTTGACCAGCAGTATCATTGAATTCATAGTCTATCATGTTCCATTGGACTAGATACTATTGCTTTGGCAAGTAAATTTCTAAAGCATGTTATAGAAAGTGACTTAACATCAGGTCAGGGCACTGAGAGAAGAATAGGAATAGTCTAAGATTATTAGTGTTTTGAATTAAGATTGGCCAAGAAGTATAGTTCCACAATGGGAATCCTAGAAGGAATGACATATTTTTAATGTGATGTATCCTCTTGGGCTAATCTTGGAAAATTAGAGTTGCGGATGTCCCCCTCCTCAGACACACACACACACACACACACACACACACACACACACACACACACAAACTTAGGGTACATGCAGTTTGAAGAAATAGAAGTATTGATTAATTTTCCTTTAGAGCACAAAGTGTGTTTGGGTACCTGTATTTTCAGTTCAGTCACTCAGTCGTGTCTGACTCTTTGTGACCTGATGAATCGCAGCACGCCAGGCCTCCCTGTCCATCACCAACTCCCGTTCACTCAAACTCACATCCATCGAGTCAGTGATGCCATCCAGCCATCTCATCCTCTGTCATCCCCTTTTCCTCCTGCCCCCAATCCCTCCCAGCATCAGAGTCTTTTCCAATGAGTCAACTCTTCGCATGAGGTGGCCAAAGTACTGGAGTTTCAGCTTTAGCATCATTACTTCCAAAGAACACCCAGGACTGATCTCTTTTAGGATGGACTGGTTGGATCTCCTTGCAGTCCAAGGGACTCTCAAGAGTCTTTTCCAACACCACAGTTCAAAAGCATCAATTCTTCGGTGCTCAGCTTTCTTCACAGTCCAACTCTCCCATCCATACATGTCTACTGGAAAAACCATAGCCTTGACTAGATGGACCTTTGTTGGCAAAGTAATGTCTCTGCTTTTGAATATGCTATCTAGGTTGGTCATAACTTTCCTTCCAAGGAGTAAGCGTCTTTTAATTTCATGGCTGCAGTCACCTTCTGTAGTGATTTTGGAGCCCCAGAAAATAAAGTCTGACACTGTTTCCACTGTTTCCCATCTATTTCACATGAAGTGATAGGACCAGATGCCATGATCTTAGTTTTCTGAATGTTGAGCTTTAAGCCAACTTTTTCACTCTCCTCTTTCACTTTCATCAAGAGGCTCTTTAATTCTTCTTCACTTTCTGCCATAAAGGTGGTGTCATCTGCATATCTGAAGTGATTGATATTTCTTCCGGCAATCTTGATTCCAGCTTGTGCTTCTTCCAGCCCAGCGTTTCTCATGATGTACTCTGCATAGAAGTTAAATAAGCAGGGTGACAATATACAGCCTTGACGAACTCCTTTTCCTATTTGGAACCAGTCTGTTGTTCCATGTCCAGTTCTAACTGTTGCTTCCTGACCTGCATATAGGTTTCTCAAGAGGTAGGTCAGGTGGTCTGGTATTCCCATCTCTTTCAGAATTTTCCACAATTTCTTGTGATCCACACAGATTAAACCCAAGCAATGGGCCCTCGGCATCAAATGTCATAAAGACTATGTGAAGATGATTGATTACACTAACCCCTTCCCCGTGACGCACATTCCCCTCCTCTTACTGCTCCAGTCTCGTGGTTTCCTTTTGTCCTGATAAGTGGGCCTCACACGGCTGAGAGGAGCAGTGAGAAGGTGCTAGGTTTCCCAAGTATAAATTTTCTGTGAATCAGAAAATATTGATGATGTTTCTAAGAGACAGTACGGACATCAAGCTGGAGTTCTCTCTCTCAGAAAAAAAGATTGGGCTACTGGGCAAGTGAGTACAGGCAACTGTCAGAAGTGCAATGAATAATTGTGAAACCAACTAAGTATGTAGGAGGATGAGAATTTGATGATCTTTTTAGAAACTCATTGGTTGGTGGGCAGCAGATCTCTATGACTCAGGGTACATGAGTCAAGGACTATATCGAAGAGTAACTTAATCACTATTTATTCTGTTAGACTGAACAGTGTCAATTTAAAGGAATGTGAACACCATGGGCCATTTTGCATCCTATCCTCCCATTGTTTGTGGACATTCTTCTACTGATGAAGAGAACAGGGGACTTCATCACTCTCTCAGGAAGAGACTGCAACTGTTTCTTCGTACCATACTTTGTATACCAGTGGTTCTTTCCATTGTTTCAGGAGAGGGCATGCTGCTGCTGCTGCTGCTGCTGCTAAGTCGCTTCAGTCGTGTCCAACTCTGTGCGACCCCATAGATGGCAACCCACCAGGCTCCCCCGTCCCTGGGATTCTCCAGGCAAGAACACTGGAGTGGGTTGCCATTTCCTTCTCCAGTGCATGAAAGTGAAAAGTGAAAGTGAAGTCGCTCAGCTGTGTCTGACTCCTAGTGACCCCATGGACTGCAGCCCACCAGGCTCCTCCGTCCATGGGATTTTCCAGGCAAGAGTACTGGAGTGGGGGTGCCATTGCCTTCTCCAGAGAGGGCATGCTTGCATTCATTTTGTACATCTAATGAAAGCTAAAGATTCCCTCTAAAAGAAAAAAAGAGCATGAGCGCAGAAGTCAGTCATTTTTCATAAAATGTCAGGATGCTCATGAAATCCCTGAAACTTGTCAGCAGGGGTCCCTACTGGGGGTCCCTCCATGGACCCAGTTAAGAATCCTCGTTCTTGACCCTGAGCTTTTATCTCCAGATACCTCATCCTCAGCTAAGGAAAGCTTTGAGTATTTTGAGAAATTTGGGGGTCAACAAAGAGTTCCATTCCATTCTATAGGACCCATTGATCAAAGTTGTTTCCGGAAGTGTGATCTGGAAATCACAGTATTTTTTCTTTTAACTTTTTCAAGACAGAAAGGGACGGACATGGCTGATGATCTAGAAACACTGTTGTCAAGTTTTGGTATCATGGGACTTTTCCTGATGATTGTAACCTGTATTTTTCATTCTTATATCCTGTTTTCCTTTTTTTGAATAGATAGTCCATTTTCTCCTCTCAGACACTAATGAATAGACAGGGTAATGCAGTGTGGAATGGAAAGAAGAACCTGCAGTTAAATCACTCCTTAAAAGACAGAACTTCTACCCGAGTGGCATTTCTATTTATCATCTTTGTGGCCAGGTTCATTCCTTTTAGGGCTTCCCTTGTGGCTCAGCTGGTAAAGAATCTGCCAGCCATGCGGTAGACCGGGGTTCCATCCCTGGGTTGAGAAGATCCCCTGGAGGAGGGAAAGGCAACCCACTCCAGTATTCTGGCCTAGAGAGTCCATGAGGTCACAAAGAGTCAGACATGACTGAGCGACTTTCATTCCTTTTACGTTCACTTATTCAGCAAAACGATATTGGCATGTGTGCTATTTCAAGTCGTATGCTAGAACTGTTGGTTTCCCTGGTGGCTCAGGTGGTAAAGAATCTGCCTGCAATGCAGGACACCTGGGTTTGATCCCTGGTGGGAAGATGCCTTGGAGAAGGGAATGGCTACCCACTCCAATATTGTTGTCCAGAGAACTCCATGGACAGAGGAGTCTGGCCAGGTACAGTCCACGGGATAGTCAAGAGTTGGACACGACTGAGCAACTAACACTTCCACCTTTCCTGCTAGATAGATCTGTGAGGGTGCAAAGTCCATCTTCTCAAAAGAACTTGAGGTCCTGCAGTAGAGATAAAATTGCAAAGAAAGTCAGCTTAATGCAGTTGGCCTGAAAAGGCTCCACTGATCACCCTTCCAAAATTTCATTCTGGGTGTATGTGTTTAGTTTGCTTCATTTTATGACTCAGGGACTGGAGAAGTCCCTCTCATTATCCCAGACTTTCTCCTCATTACACAGACCATCATATTTATCATGCTGCTTTATAATTATCCACTTAACGCCACTCTCCCAACAGATCATGAACCTCCGGAGGATAGAAGCTGAGTCTTATTAAACTTCACTCTTGTATTTCCTGGAAGCTAACAGGGTACCTGGAACATGGTAAATGCTTTAAAATTGGTTGAATAAAGCATTGAATCCTGTCTCCAGAAGAGAGAACACAGGTGAAATAAGACATCTTACAAAAAGAGGACCCTAGCTGCTTTGACAGGAAAGAGCAGACTAGTATTTGTCCCTCCTGTGTCTGGACGTCAGTTTCACCCTCCCCAGAAGGGAGTTGGATTAAGTGATTTTTTCCCCAAGGAAACATTCTATTTTTAAATAATGCGGGCAGAGAAGGAAGGAAACACTCTGCCCCCCTGACTCAGCCTAAATACCTGCCTAGATTTTACAGTCAAAAATGATTTCCCAAAGATTGAATGTCAAAACAGAGAGCTGCAAACGCCACCCCGCCGCCCCTCCCTCGGCCAGACACTCATGGTATTCGCCAGACCCATTGACAAAAGTGACTTCCCACGCTTTGCCCACAGAGGGCATCCCTGCTCATTGATATGTAGACCCGGCGAATGCAGCTGCTGGAAGCCTCCTCCGACCGCTTTTCTTTTCTTTCTTTTTTTTTCCCCCTCCAGCATCTCTCAGCCCCCACCCCCCCTCCCCGTGGAATCTTTGCCTGATCCAGTTCGTTTCCCTCCGGTCTCCACATTTTCCCTTCCAGCCCTCCACTTCTCCGGATCAATGGATAGTACGTTCGGCTTCAACTCCTAGCTCACACATCTTCGGCAGACACCCCAGTAACAAGTGAGCGCGCTCCACCCCGCAGCCCCGGCCTCTCGTCCCTGGGTCCCCTCCGCGCTTGGAGGAGAAACGAACAGCATCCCCGGCTTTCCCGCACGGATTCTCCTCTTCAACTTTACCAGGCCGAGGACAGGGAACCAGCCCCAACCTTTTGATGCACAGCCCAGCCACAGGATCGCTTCTCGTCTCCTCTTGGTCCCTTCTGGATATCCTGTGTATTGATGCTTTGCCAGCCCCGCGGAGAGCTGCCTTCGCTCCGCCGCCTGTTCCCTGTTTCCTTGAGTTAGTTTCCCGAGGTTTTACTGGGGCTTGAGATCTCTTGGACCCAATGGAACTTTTTGCTCCCTCTTTTTGCTGCTGATTCTGCCAGTGGACCAGGAAGAAGGCTTCGGAGGCAGAAGAGGCGCAGGGGAGGTGGAGGAGGACGACGACGAGGAGGAGGAGGAAGCCCAAGGGGCTCGGCGCGCGCTTGTGTTTGTGTGTGGTGTGTGCATGTGTACACGCGTGTGTGAGTGCATGTGTGTGAGTGTTGCCGCTGCCCAGGACCCCCGGCCCCGAAGGTGTTGGCTGAAATATGGAGAATAGTCTTGGATGTGTTTGGGTACCCAAGCTGGCTTTTGTACTCTTCGGAGCTACCCTGCTCAGCGCACATCTCCAAGTCACCGGTGAGAGGTTCTTTCCTTTCTTCTCGTCGCCCCCGCCCCTCTCACCCCCTCTGCTTCTCCCCATATCCTTTGGCTCTAGTAGAATTGGGGCAGGGGGAGAACAGGCAAGATGCGTGGCTCTCGCTCCGTCCCCCATTTCCTCATCGATGATAAAAGATGATGGAAAGACCCCCCCCCCCCGCCCCTCTCCCCGGGAACAGAGGATGTTGGCGGCTGGGGAAACGGGTGCCCCTTCGCTTTTTTTTTTTTTTTTTTAAACAAATCTGATGTTTCTCGCATGCATCTCTGCTTTGGCAAATAGTTGCGTCGGTTGGGAGAGCTGGAGGTCTGGGGCAGGGAGGAGGCAGGCGATGGGTATGTCGTTGAAAGGAACTGGGTTGAATCCTCCCCCTCGGAAAGCTACGAAGCAGGGGAATTGGGGCAATAAGACCAAGTGGCGGAGGTACTGGAGGGGGGATTTGAGGGGGGCTTGGAGGGTGTCTGAGCGGACTGTAGCTTGTGGGGCTGGGGCGTCTGTATGTGATTCCTGGCGCCTCCGGTTTGGATTTTTAGACTTAATGATTGAAAATCGAGAAAGGGCCAGCTGATGTGTTTTGGTACTTCGGAGGAGGGGTTGGTGGTTCCCGAAAGGGGTTGCAGAGTTGCCAGGAGGAAGGAGGCGTGTTGTGTTTCATTTTTTAACGGTGAATGCGGCTCTCGAGCTAAGTCTATACCTATCTCCAGGACACTTCCAAACTCCAAATGATTGATATTCAGAGAAACCAGCCCCCCTGGCCCTGGTCCTTGGCAAGCGCAGTTTCTAATTAAAAATGGCAAAACTGTGGGGCCTGATTGGGTTAGCGCAGGAAGAGGCATCTAAGGGATGCTCAGGGCTGCGGCAGTCTCCGAGCGGGAGGAGCCTGGAGGTTTCGACGGCCGGGAGAAAATCATTAAAAAAACAAAACAAAACAAAACAAAACAAAACAAAAAAACCCAAATGACTTATTGTAATGGTCCCCTCAATTGGCCGGCCTCATCCCAAGTGTAAGCAGACACTGGGGTACAGGGAGTGTGCCCGGTGGGGAAGGATGGGAGAGCAGCTGGCTGAGCATTCAACTCCCTTCGGAAATGACCTTTCCCCAAATCCCAAAGAAAAGGAGCCGCGGGCAGGGGCCAGGCGCTGGGCTGGAGTTCCCTAGGCTGCGCTTTGGAAATGAACGGGCAACAGAATGGAAACTGTGTCTGAGCCCCCAACCTCTCCGTAGCCTGAAGCTGCGGCTTTCTTGTTCCTGCTAAGTGCTGCTGCGCGGCCCGGGTTGCGATTGCTGGTGGAGAAGGCGCCTCTCTGGTTGCTAGGGATTCAGAGTCAAGCACCAGACTCCCCAAGTCTGGACGCGGCTGCACAGAAGCAGGAATCTGCGCATCCACGGCGACCGACCGACTCCTCACCTTCCTTTGGCCTGACAGCAAGCCCGCATGAGCCTGCCAGAGGACTGTGTGTGTGTGTGTGTTTGTGTGTGTGTGTGTGTGTGTGTGCGCGCGCGCGTGCGCGCGCGCAGGGCACGCGTACCAACGGTTTGTGAGCGGCAGTAGGTCCTCCCTGGCTCCCTCCCTTTTCAGGCTGGTCTCCTCCGGGCTCCTCTCTCCCGAAGCTTTGTCCTCAGCAATTACTCCCGCGGAAGGTGGGCGGGCGGGGAATATCCCGCAATAAAGCGGTAATGAAAGGTGTCTCTAAAATTCCCTCCTGCAGCCCACAGACACTAGAGGAGCGCCGTCCTTAGGTTCCAGAAGATTGCCTTGCACTTTCAGCTGGGGAGCGGGGAAGTTCAGAGGAGCATGGTCGCTGGGTAGAAAGTCTACCGGAGCCAGGCCTGAAACGCGTGGGCTGAACATATTGTGTTAGACAAGGAAGGTGTGCAAAAATGGATAACGACGTTTTGTCAGTTACCCTGAAATGTTTCAAAGCCATTTCCCAAGTGTCTTCGGTGGAGAGTAGGGATAAATAAATGGAGATGGATATATATATATATATATATATATATTTTTTTTTTTTTACTAACATTGAAATTAATTAAATATCCCCTTTCCACTTATTTATGCTTCTTATCTAGAAAGTTAAAGCCAGATAGTATAACTCCTCAATGGAGAAGTCTGTGATTGAAAAGGCAGACAAAAGTCTATATATACGAGGGATGTGCCTGTGGACAGGCTTGTGGGTCTCAATCTGTCAGCTCCTCTATGCTTTTAAATCCATTTCTGTTATTTGCAGATGTGATGTAGTTTGCACAGGTCCCAGAAAAAGGTGGAAACGGTGCAGTCTTGAGGTATTGCTCCTTAATCTGTTTCTCCTCTTTCTGTTAGTAGCAGTGTCCCCTCTTCAAGGATGTGGCAGGGCATTGATGAGGAAGAAAGCACAGTTCACTCTATGAAAGGACCAGTAGGAGGTGCCCTTAATAAGGCCAAGTGTCTATTTACTGGCAGTGAAATTCCCATTCAGCAGGATGTTTTGAAAGACTTTGTTGATGGGTGACAAAGGATTATGGAGAAGAGCACAATAGCACTTGGTATTTCCCCACTTGCTGGATAAAGTCCGGAGCCGCTCTAGAGTTTTGTGAATTTGTTAGGACGTAACCAAGGGCATACCAGAGCAGTGTCCACATAGAATGGAGACCTGATGCTGGAGGCGGAGGCTGCCGGCTTTTTAGTTGACTTTTTTATTTTATTTTATTTTATTTTTAAACTTTACATAATTGTATTAGTTTTGCCAAATATCAGAATGAATCCGCCACAGGCATACATTTAGTTGACTTTTGTAAGATGCTAGTTTCTTATATGTTTGACTTGAGCCCCAAGCAAGGGCACTAAGTAGAGTCCTAGAATCTCAGATGAAATGAAAATTTTATGTGGTAGATATTAATGAATGAAATAGCAAGTATACATGTTAGTTAATTCTTTATACATATATTTGAGGTACTTTCTATTGAAAAAAAATCAGTGTGCATTTATGTTGTCAGGACAT
Source organism: Bubalus kerabau (assembly GCF_029407905.1). Lineage (NCBI taxonomy): Eukaryota > Metazoa > Chordata > Mammalia > Artiodactyla > Bovidae > Bubalus > Bubalus kerabau. The sequence goes on from NC_073644.1 coordinate 54,875,823, forward strand.
GCTAAGTTGGGGCTCGCTGCCTCCCCTGCCTACCTCTTTCTCATCCCCCCCTACCCCAAGCCAGACAGATCCATGCTCCCATCTGGGTTTGCCACTGGGTGGAGTGTGGCAGGACCTGAGGGTGCCTGGGGTGCTCGGCTGTCCACTTCTCTGTGAGTGCTGCGGTGTAAATCACCAGGGACCCGTCACAGCATCCGTTCCCCACACAGCAGCTGTTGCCCTCTGAGTTATGAAGCATGTGGAACAGCCACCTCATGTGTTATATGTGAATATATTAGGCTTAGTGCATTTACTTTAATGCTCTTAAGAGCTGGGCTGGCTTGAGCTGCTGATAGGCATTTTTTTTTTTTTTTAAACTGGGAAGAGATTTATAACTTCCCAGTGTGTATGACTTATATTTATTCTCGGGCAAGTTAACCTCTCAGCAAATTTCCTTACTGTTTTCATTGACGAGGAAGAGCTTTAACCCTCTCTGAATTCCTCAATGAATCCTCCTGCAAGTTTTGCCTGGAGTATGGGATATCTACAGGCTGTGGTAAGATTTTCTCAGCCAGTGAGAAGCTTGACAGGAGATTTGAGGAGGTGAATTTTGGGGTGGAAGGGAATAGTTTTACTTGTTTCTGGAGAGGGAAAGGTTGACATGGTGTCTTCCAAGGGAACTCCTGCATTCTAGTTATCCTCAGAAGTATCTTTTATGAGAGGAAAAGTTTCTTCCTCTCTAGCTCAGATTTCTTCTTTCATTCACCCAATAGTTTGAAATTCTTCACGCTCCTGTGGTTTATTCCTAGAATGTTTGCTGCCGCACACAGAGGAATCATCCAGTACTATCTTTCTACACATAGAAGGGTCATCTAATACTATCTTTCTCTTTTGGAAACTAGCTCTAATTTAAATCCTGACTTCTCAACCCAAACACTTGTTATTTTTAGGTGATGTGGCATGTTTGTGGGTACTGCTGTATTTCTAAACAGAGTATTTCTTTCCATGGAAGACTGGGCCCTGAGATTACATTTAAAAGCAAATATTCTTACTATTCTTTGGAAAACTTGCCACCTTAAACTTTTCTTGTGGATTGCTTTTCCCTCATGCTTCTGCCAGCCAAAATAATTCTATTAGGAGAGAATGCAGTGGTTTCTGGATTTTTCTTATATTAAAACCCAATCATACACACGCAAGGAAGAGAGCACTTTAGCTCTCCATGCTAACTCCCCAAATGTATGACTTGAGGGTGAATTGAAATAGTGCTAATTACATCAAGATGCTTCTGGAAACCAGTGTGATATTTACTGATAAGTGAACTTTCCTTGTCTCGCTGTAGATCTTCCCACTTTTCACAGATATGGCCCGAATTCCTCTCAGAAACTTGCACTGACTTAGGAACACCCTGCAGTCTGTTGGTATTTGTTACACAGCCACCAGCTGAAACGATCACTTTTTGACAGAGTACTCTACCTCAGATGATAATCTCGCAGATGAAATATATAGGCAAATATCGGGAAACCTTTGTTTTGCTTGAGTGAAAAGAATAATGATGTAAGCCTGCCAAGGATTACTTGATTAATTAACTAAATCTAAGAAGTCACTTGGTTCTGGAAACGAACTATAATCCCTAAAGTGGAATGATAAATGCTATGCACAGTTACAATTCATAAAATGCAACCGTAGGATCTTCCTTTTTCTCTGCTTTTTTATTATGATTCTTGAGAAGGGGATTGAAGAGTTTCCTGAGTTGTCACATTGTCACGTGCCTTAATGAATCGTGGGGATCTCACTAAATCTCCCTGAAACACTCTGAAATAAATAGCAACGTGTGCGATGCCTCGTGCGTTGTTCTGCAGCCTGCCAGTGGGCTGCCTGCTCCTCTCCAGCCTGTCTACAGAATCACAGCTCTGATTTCTGCACTCTGGAGCGCCAACACTGCCTCTCTTGACACCATCCAGGAAAACTTTTCTCACTGTGACTCCAAGGTCTGATCCATAGGCACTGCGTTTAACATGCTACATACTGCACTTTGCGGGGTCATGGGGATTTGCCTTAAAAACAAATTCTAAATATTTTTCATGAGTGTTTCTTTTCTGGAAAGTTAAAGACAGCTAAGTAGTACTCTTACTGTAGGAGATGAATTCATGACCTCTCAGCCAGTATCACTGAAATTCCAGAACTCATGGAGCATCAGGGAGAAGAACTGACCACTAGAGAAGAGTGAATTATGTCAACCTCACGTTTTATATATATATATATATATATTTTTTTTTTTTTTTCCCCTCAGGAAGGTGTTACCTGATTGGAATAATAAAACTTTTAATATACTTCGAAGTTAGTACTTTTCAGAGATCAAAGCACTTCCTAATGGTATTATAAAATCAGTAGTATGACATTGACCCCAAAGCATTTAAGATTTTCCTTTCAAACAAGACTTCAAGTAAAGCAAATGTTAAACTTGACAATTAAAAAAAAAAAAAAAAGATGAGCAATCCAGATTATTTTCCCCATAGGTCAATTGAAAAAAATATGTAAAATAAAATGACATGTTACATATATCAAGTGGGTAATAGTAAAAAATATAATGCAAGTTATTATACACTTTTATAATTACAGCATGAAGATAAATTACAGTAACCTTTAATATTCTACACTTTTCTTCCTCCTTCAGTAGATGGTTGATTCCTTCTATTTCTCTGCTTTAGAGCTGTGCTAACACATGGAAATTCAGTTTGGCTGACTGATGATCAAAATTACTATAGTGCTTTAAAGTTCTTTGACAAATTTTAGCCTGAGGTTACAAAACCAGGTCTCTTTAACTCAACTGTTAAGTTGGTGTGTTGTTTTTTTTTTTTGGTTGTTTAGAAATGCCTGAACTTATCAGTGATATGGTTTAGAAATACATGATAATGTGTATGATTAAATATTCCTTCTTTTTGCCAGTGGTTATACTAGTACATGTTTCTTTTTATAAATAGTCTGAAACAACCATATTATTCACAGCTTTCATTTCTTGGGGGAAAAGTTCAACTAGAAAACACACAAATCATTTCATATTTATTGATCATATTTTTAAGGTTTATTGTTATGATATGACCTGAGTGAGGAAATTTCTCTTATTTGCTAAATTCTATGAACCCAGTGCCTATAACCTACTTAGTATTTTCATGATGTACTTTAGCTAAATATCAGACATCCAAATTCTCTGACTTCTTGGCCACTCAGCCATTTCACAGTTTCAAGAGAGGAAGGACCTTTATAGCAATTGTCGTTAGTCTCACGGGACTCAACAAGGGATCTGCATTGCGGTTTGGGGATTTCACTCTTGTTTTTGCCCATCCTTTAAAGATTGGTTCTTTCCAGAAGACTTCTCTTGGATGTATCTAGGGTGAAAATGTGCCACTGAATTAACTGAATCTTCCTGATACAGTCTGATGAAAATACCAACTTGTTAGTGTATCGTGACCAGATAAGACAGCTTGTCAGTACCAACATGACTCTGGGTCTTATATTGGCCTTATATAAGAGAATGAAGGAATTAAGTGGTTAATATAAAGTTGCTTACCTTAGTCTTCTTAGTAGCTGAAGTTTCTTGTTAAATATAGTATTTTCCAATTTTATCAATTTTCTAAATCTTTAAAAATGTTTATCCATTCTCTTAGCTGCCTTTTAAGAATGTAGAAAATAATTGCACCTGTCCTTAAGAGAACTCAGGCGTAACTGTGTCTCAGTCATTTTTTGATATTATAGGCATGACTTCTGAAGATACTGCATTGTGCGAGTCTGTTCATTTTCCATCAAATGGTCATGGTCTGTTGCTTTGTTTTCCTAAGGCTTTTATTTCTGATTTGTAAAATCCACTTTATCTACTAATATTTGTTCACAACCAGCCAGAAGTTCTCGCTGTTGTAAGACTTCTTCAGAGCAGTTTTTCTCTTTTCTACTTTTGATTTGTTAAGAAATAGGGGCTACTTCTGGAGAAGGAAATAGCAACCCACTCCAGTGTTCTTGCCTGGAGGATCCCAGGGATGGGGAAGCCTGGTGGGCTGCCGTCTATGGGGTCACACAGGGTCGGACATGACTGAAGTGACTTAGCAGCAGCAGCAGCAGCAGGGGACTACTTCTGTCTAAAGTAAAAGAAGAAATTCCAAATCAAGACCTGAGTCCTTCATTATTTAATGGATTTTCACTAATGGGTTATAGAATTTCTGAAATCTGGTATCACTTTGGATACCATTTTTCTTTATGCAATATAAATAGTTTTCCTTTTTTAAATGACAGTGTGGAGTAGATCAATTCTACTTATATTACTAGTTTCAACATTGTATGATATAGTTGGGTTATGGGCTGTATTATATATATAGTGTTGGGTATAATTAATCATAATAACATTGATCATGATAACAGTCATTATAATGAAACAACCCCATGTACCCACCCACAATTTTATTAATTTTGTGTTCATTAGTCCCTTGCCTTCTTTATAGTTTTGCCACATATGTTTGAATCCTTAACATATGATTTTTATTTGCCTGTACTTGGCCATTGTAACATAAATGTAATGTATATAGTCTTGGATTTACATGTTTGCTAAACATTAAATATTTGAGAATGCATATTGCTGCATTTCAGTTACTTTCTCTGCTGTATAATATTTCATTATGTTAATTAATCACACTTAATCCACTCTACCATTGATAACCTTCTGGGAAGTCAGTATTTTGCTATTGCCAAAAATATGGCTATGAATGTTCTCGTACATGTACTGTGGAACAAATTCGCCGTCATGTCTAGAGTGCATACGTAGTGGTGAAGTTGCTGAGTCATACAAAGGGCATCTTTACTTTTAGGGACAATGGCAAGCGGCGTGCACTGAAACTCCCACCAGGAACGTAGGGCAGTTGTCTTTGTTCCGCGTCTCTACCAATACTTGGTATTGTCCCATGTTTTATTTGCCCTCATCTGCTGGATATGAACTAGCATCTCCTTGAGGTTTTAATTTGCATTTCCTTTTTTGTTAATAAGGTTGAACATTTCTTTCCCCATAAATTTATTGGCCATTAGTGATTTCAGCAAGATAGTTCTATGATGCTGTTTTCCAACTGAGCAATGGTTTGCTTTGAGGCATCAATACTATTAATAGTTACTCTGTTTTTCCTACTAAGCAACATTTGCTTTTAGGTGTACATGCAGTTGGTCATCTAACTTTTAAGAGGTTGTTGTCTGATACAGTATCATGCTTACCTTAGTCCAGACTTCCCCTAAACAGCTTTCCAGAATGAACACTAATTTTAAGCTGGAAGAGAGATCCTTAGTCACTGCAGAATTGTTGACTACCTAGAGTAAGCATTTCCTTGACAGTATCCGGGTTTATCCTATTTATTATGTCTATGCAACATGTCGCATACAGGAAAGCTGGATCCTGGGGTGCCAGGCTTAATTTGAGGAACCTTACAAATCCCCTGAATATGATGGAACTAAAGGATAATTGAATCACAGAGATGTAATGATAGATACCAAGTAGGAGTTAAAAATCCTAATCTGACCATTTGAACTCAGGTATGTTTCCAATATGGGAAGATACATAGACCCAGGATCACCATTATGTATATGACTGTGGGCTTCATACAAAACCCATCCTTGCTCAGTGCCCATCACATGTCTCCTAATTTTGGGAGGAGGTTCCTAATTGTTTCACCCCTTCCCACGGGACCCACTAATGAAAAGCCTTCGGTGGAATAAAGCCTTGGATGTGCTAAGAGTGGCTTCTCTGGGGTGCTGCCTCCGTGCTGACTCATTAGAGATGTGAGCCAGGGCTGAGGCATCTAAGCGAACCCCCTGTGCTCAGAGTCCTCAATCCATTGTTCCCACATCTCTGCTCAGCCTCATGGGATCCCAGAAGAATATAAATTAGAGAGAAAATCTGCAAAGCTTTCCTTTTCATGTCTAATGTTTGGGCCGTGCTGTTCCCTGCAGGACAATTTCCAGTTATTTTCTCCTCTGGTTTGAGAGATCTCCTGGGATGATTTGTACACTGTTTCCCTTGGGAAACTTTGCAGCAGCATATCAGCTCTTGCTGCTAAAATTTCATTTTATAGTTCATCTTAGATGGTCTTGTTCCAAATATTCCTCCCATGACTCCTGCCACCTAGCTCCTGGCTGCTGTCCCTTGGTAGCATTCTGTTTCTTCTGTTCTTAAGTGTGTTAGATAATTCTAGCCATAAATCATTCTTGCCTCCCCTCTGAATCCTCACTTAACCAGACCATAAATATTTAATTCATTTAATCTTCCTTCGTACCCCTCCAGAAGCTTAATCATGTTTATTTTTCTTACCTGAACTCCCTCCAGTTTGTTTATATCATTCTGGTAATCAAGGGCCCCGAATTTAATGTGCTCTTCTAAGTGAGCTCTTCCAAGTCATGTATTAGAAAATATAGATGGAGCATAGTGTTAACCTTATTGTACAGTCATTCATAGGCACACATTTTGCCTCTCAAAATTTGTGTTCTTGTTTTTCGGGTAGGACTTGCAGTGCCTAACAAAATCATTGAGGTATTATAAAGATCAAATAAGATCACAAATTTTGCTCAAGGTAATACTGAACACGTGCTATAGGTTACAAAGAAACCCATAATTAAATGAAAGGTTAAATGTGTCTCTGCCCTCCAAGGGTTTATCAACAAGAGAGGGTGATGGGCACAGACATAACTAAATAGGTTACAAGGCAGAAGGACACACTCATTAAAAAAAAGAAATGCAAATGAAGTGGGATAGACTCTGAAAAGTCTCAACTACCATGTTTATTCATTATATCATTAATATATTAATACTAGCCAGATGGGGCAGCAGAGCCAATTCATTCATCCTTGTTTCATTAGATTGACCAAAATGAAACAAAAACTCAAGGGCATTTAAATAGTTGTCAGTCTTGTTTAAACCAAGCTCAGATTTGGCAAGAATGAGGATATTGAGTTTTACCTGGCAGCCTGTTGCTATAAATACGTCCCCAGAGCTCCTTGACCCTTTCTTTCCTTATTTATTGAGTGTGTGGCAAGTATTGTGCTAAGAGGGAAATAGAACTTTGAACAGAGTGGGATGGAAATACTAAGTAATTAAATCTGTTAAGAAATCCATCATTTTGAATGAGATAAGGCTTTGAAAGAAAGAGTATTACACAAGAGTGACTCAGCAAATCAGAGAAGCCTTCCCTGAGAAAGTTGTGGTTGGTACCTGGAGAATAAGTGAATTTGGTTAAAGAGAGGATTGTGGGGAGAGGCAGAGGGGAAGAAGCTGGTGAGAAGAGTGAGTGCAAAGGCTGCGTGGTTGATTTTCTGTGGCCTCGGCTCTCAACACCTTGAAGTGTGGCTTGGGTTCCCAGGAAGAGATTGAGGCTGGGTCATGGGCAGTGAAAGCCCCAGATCCTGGCCACTAGACCAGTGGGCAGTGTCAGGGTCCTGGCTTTGCAGAAGAGAATTCCCATAAAGACAGGAAGTACTGAAACAAGTAAAGTATTAAGAAGAGAAAGAGTATAGTACGTGTGGATAGACACATGAGTGGGCTCAGAGACAGTCACTGAGTCACGCCCTCGTGGCAGTTGGAGTTGCTTTTATGGGACATTTATTCTGGGTTTCCTTTGGCCAATCATTTTGATTTGCCTGGTTCACACTCCATAGTTTATCTCAGGATCCTTCCATGTGTGTGCATGTACCTCTTAGCCAAGATGAGTTATACTGCAAAGACCTGTGGGTAGAGCATCCCTTGACATCACTCCCCATTGATCTTCTTGGAACCTTCCGCGCATGTGTGGTCTAGGAGGTCTCTTGACTTCCAGAGTGAGGAATACGTGGTCTGGGAGGGGCCCAGTCTCTTCCCTTAGTTGTCCTGCTTTTCTAACCTTGGAGTTTCAGTCGACAGGGAATCAATCTCCAATTGCTTTACCCTGTGACGGACAGTGGGGCAGAGGAGGGGGGCAGGAATCTACCTCTTGCTTCAGAGTGGGCAAAAACATAGCGAATTCAAATATGAGTATAGCCAGGGCCAGGATAGCTAAGCACAATAATGGCTTGGCTGAGGCTGTAGGAGGCCGTTGGATCCTTCCTTGAAGATTGTTGTTCAGTTGCTCAGTCGTGTCCAACTCTTTGTAATGCCGTGGACTGCAGTATGCCAAGCTTCCCTGTTCTTGATCATCTCCCAGAGCTTGCTCAAACTCATGTGCTTCGAGTCAATGATGCCATCCATCCATCTCATCCTCTGTCGTCCCCATCTCCTCCTGCCCTCAGTCTTTCCCAGCGTCAGGGTCTTTTCCAGTAAGTCAGTTCTTTGCATCATGTGACCAAAGTATTGGAGCTTCAGCCTCAACATCAGTTCTTCCAATGAATATTGAGGGTTGATTTCCTTTAGGATCAACTGGTTTGATCTCCCTGTAGTCCAAGGGACTCTCAGGAGTCTTCTCCAACACCACAGTTCAAAAGCATCAATTTTTTGGTGCACAGCTTTCTTTGTGGTCCAATGCTCACATCCATATATGTCTACTGGAAAAGCCATAGCTTTGACTATATGGACCTTTGTCAGCAAAGTAATGTCTCGCTTGAAGATAGTAGCTAATAAATATTGGTTGAATGACTTTGAAATGAATTCATAGCAAAGATCTTTTTCTAGTCTCAGCACAATCATTTAAAAGTTTAAGCATATTACCCAGGTAATCCTGGCCCTGATTTTCTTATTAGCTATCAGATGTGAATTTAAGAACCTGCTTATCCTATATGTTTAGAAATACCTTTTGAAGTTGTGTAGACACACTGTAAGGGAAGAAAAAACTGTGACAAGTCTAAAGAGCTAGATAAATGCAAGTGATTATTAATAAGCATGTCAATAGGCTACTTCCACTTTGAAAGCTATCACTGAGCAAAGAGAAACAGCTTCACCTTTTCTATTCAAGTAAGATTGGCGTGGGGATATTGCTTTTTCCTGTGACTTCTTTGAAATGTGAGCCTGATAATGCTAGGTGAATTAAAAAAAAAAGCCAAACCTAACAGTTAAAAATCTCTGCAGATATTTTCTCAATATGTTCCTGTTATATACGTTTTCTCTCTGTTACTATTTCTTTAAAAAAAAAAAAAAAAAAAAGGTGGATGAGTGTTAGCTTTAAGTTACAGCTCATTTAGAAGTCACTGAGCTCACAACATCTCCTCCACTGCTTCCAAGTTATAGGGCACTAGTTGCACAACTCTGTGGTATCTGGTCATGATGAGAGAGGTGTGGCACAGCTTGTGGGGAGGAACGCCTTTCAGCTAGTGGGCTTGACCTTGAGTTCCCCATCTGTAAGATGGAGACAAAATTGACTTTTCTTTCCTATCTCTAAACTGGAGATAGATGCGCTCCAAGCATTAGATAAACCATGTCCATTCCAATGCCTGACACTTAAGTGTTCTCTAAGTGCTAACCATGTTTAGTATTATCCTATTAGGAGCTAGATTTATACTGGAATCGCCTACAAAGAGCAAATTTCACAAGTGTGGGTATGCCACTCTAGAACCCTCCTCATTTTCATTGTTGCAGTTGATTTTAAAGACTTAGGAATAAAATAAGATGTCAGACTCTAACAGTAGTTTTGAAACAAAGCATGTGCTTTGTTTAGTGAGTCATGGTTTTGTGGGCTGTGGTCCAGGCCTTTGCTAGATTCACAGGCTAACAGATTCAGCTACGTTAGACCTGACACAGTACACTGTTGATCAAACTTGACACCGTATGACATCCTTCTGTGGATCCTTCATCCAAATTAACCTCCTCCATTAACTCCTCTTTGGCTAGCCACATCCTTTTCCTGCAGACCCATTGATCCCAGCATCTACTCAGCATGAGCGCCTGGAAGGTAGTGCACGCTTGGTTAGTGTTCAGCGCCAGGTATAATTTGTACTAAGAATCTTCCCTCTGGAGGAGGAATTCTCACCTTGGTTGGGTATTAATGCCCAGCTCTATCCTGTGCAAACTGATTTAGAATCTCTGAGATGAGGCCCAGCACATGTAGTTATTAAACCTCCGTAGACTGTTCCGAAGCGCAGCCAAGTTCGAGAACCAGTGTCCTAGGCCCTTGCCATTCAAAGTGTCGTCCAAGGACCAGCAGTGTTTGCATTTCCTGGGATCTTTTTAGGAAATCAGAAAGTGAGTTCAGACCTGGACTTACTGAATGAGAATCCCAGGGAACTGAGAAACAGTGTCCTCAGAGACTGAAAACCCATGGACAGAAGTGACCCTGGGCTCCATTTCTTTATAGAAGTGTAGTCAGTGGGAAGAGACTCCATCCATACTCATTTAGTCTTAGCCTGAAGCCTCTTTGGAGAGCTTCATCTTTAGGAGCTGGTCTTGCAATAGCGAACTGTGCCAACATCTAAGAGTCTTCTGGTGTGTAGTTTAGCGACTAATGTATTTCTTGCAGGCCTTGACATGTTTCATCTTCCTTGAGATTAAAGGCCTTTGAAAATGCTCTGAAAATGCTCTTTGGGTGTTCCATCTGTCTTTCCCCTTCTTATCAATGGTCAAAGTAAGGAGGCACATTTTAAAAGGGTCTACAGGTTTTCATTCCATAGTTTCTCCTCCCTCCATCCCCTTGTAGCCTTAAAATCTCTCAGAGGCAGGCAAAAGGCAGGCACTTGAAAAGGACCCTGGGGCCCTGGGTCCTTCCCCACCCTCCCTCCTCTGCCTCCCTCTCAGGTCTGACGCTAAAAGCTCACTCATGCTCAAAGTCAGACCCTGACTGCAACCGCACACTGACTCTCACCTTTTGATGGGGGACGGTCTTCAGGGAATGAAACAGACTGAATGCTCCTTTGCCTGGACTTCTGTGGCAGGGGAGAAGGGGTGTAGCTGAGATTTCTGAAGAAGAGTAAAGCTTCACAGACAGAAAGCTCAGTGCAAGGTTTTGAAGCTTCTGCTCTGCACGGCCTGGCAGAAAGAGGAGCGCTACCTAGCGTGTTGCACATCAGACTGTACAAGAGGAGAAGGTGGGGACTCCCGATCCATCTGAATGAAAATCACTAGTGTTCCTCCTGGTGGGAGAAGTGTTCTGCTTCGCTCGTGAGCTGTAGGTCCTTTTCAGGTCCCGGGAGAGAATGAGTAGGGCTTTTGTGAGAGGTTATGTAAGGCTGCTGGGTTGTTTTAATTTTTTTTTTCCCCTGTAGAGTAAAATTCTATTTAAAGAGGGGTGAAACTGCCTCTCAGGGGAAAAAAAAAAAATGCATCTCATAGCCTATAGCTTCAGAGAGATAATTTAATCAGTCTTCAAGGAAGAATTAAAGGAGGAGAGGAAGAACAAGCTCGTAGGCAGGGGGAGTGGGACATAAAGAGGGGTTAGGCCTGTGGGAGAGCTTGATGGCTTGGTCCTCACACCGTAGCATGTGGTGGGCCACCTGTTGGTAATCTTTGCTCAGGACTGAGAGGTTTTCCAGGACGCAGGACTTTGAGTGTGAAGAGCAGGACAGCCTCAGGTAAACTGGAGTGGTGGGTGACCCTAAATGACGTGGGGTGAAAATGGAAATGGTGAAAATTCTCGTGGATTTTCAGGAGTGTCATGGTACTTTGGACAACAAACTGTTACCCAGATGGAAGAATAATTGGGCAGATGTATCAAGGCCTATTAAGAGAGGGTTGTTCCGACAGAGAAGTTGGTACCCATTTGCTGGTTGGCAAATAACTTGGCCCTTGGCCATTGTATCTGGTTCATAGAAGTCTGTACCCTCTAAACCTGTGGTATCATAAAATTTGATGTTCAAAATAGATTTTTGTTGTTGTTGTTGTTAACTACCTGGCCCCCAAAACTGTAAGAAACAGCTTGTTTTCAATATCAGGATATATTGGATGTGGTAGGATAATTTATTGAAGAAACATGCCTAATACTTTTCTGTTTCATTGTGCCTTGTATAATGCTGGGGCATATTGATTATTCAATAAATACTCATTAACTAATTGATTTCCTTGTAATGGTTACTCTAAGTTTGCAGACTCTAAAGTTACTCTTATGCACAAGTCAAAGTTCACTTAAGGATATGTTGCATTTCGTATGATTACTCAACTTTTTCTAGAGAAGTTTATTTTATTCTCCTTTTCCCTCAAGCCCCCTATTTGCTTGATTTTTTTTTTCTTTACGTGACACTCTTACTAATTTTACTGGCGACATTCTAGACCTCTTGGGAAAGGTTCAAATTCAAGTAAGTCCTGTAAATCAGTTCAGTTCAGTCGCTCAGTCATGTCCAACTCTTTGCGACCCCATGAATTGCAGCACGCCAGGCCTCCCTGTCCATCACCAACTCCTGGAGTTCACCCAAACTCATGTCCATTGAGTCGGTGATGCCATCCAGCCATCTCACTCTCTGTTGTCCCCTTCTCCTCCTGCCCCCAATCTCTCCCAGCATCAGGGTCTTTTCCAATGAGTCAACTCTTCGCATGAGGTGGCCAAAGTATTGGAGTTTCAGCTTCAGCATCAGTCCTTCCAATGAACACCCAGGACTGATCTCCTTTAGGATGGACTGGTTGGATCTCCTTGCAGTCCAAGGGACTCTCAAGAGTCTTCTCCAACACCACAGTTCAAAAGCATCAATTCTTCGGCGCTCAGCTTTCTTCACAGTCCAACTCTCATATCCATACATGACCACTGGAAAAACCATAACCTTGACTAGACGGACCTTTGTTGGCAAAGTAATGTCTCTGCTTTTGAATATGCTATCTAGGTTGGTCATAACTTTCCTTCTAAGGAGTAAGAATCTTTTAATTTCATGGCTGCAGTCACCATCTGCAGTGATTTTGGAGCCCAAAAAATAAAGTCTGACACTGTTTCCCCATGTATTTGCCATGATGTGATGGGACCAGATGCCATGATCTTCGTTTTCTGAATGTTGAGCTTTAAGCCAACTTTTTCACTCTCCTCTTTCACTTTCATCAAGAGGCTTTTTAGTTCCTCTTCACTTTCTGCCATAAGGGTGGTGTCACCTGCATATCTGAGGTGATTGATATTTCTCCCGGCAATCTTGATTCCAGCTTGTGATTCTTCCAGCCCAGCGTTTCTCATGATGTACTCTGCATATAAGTTAAATTAGCAGGGTGACAATATACAGCCTTGACATACTGCTTTTCCTCTTTGGAACCAGTCTGTTGTTCCATGTCCAGTTCTAACTGTTGCTTCTTGACCTGCATACAGGTTTCTCAAGAGACAGGTCAGGTGGTCTGGTATTCCCATTTCTTTCAGAATTTTCCACAGTTTATTGTGATCCACACAGTCAAAGGCTTTGGCATAGTCAATAAAGCAGAAATAGATGTTTTTCTGGAACTCTCTTGCTTTTTTGATGATCCAGCAGATGTTGGCAATTTGATCTCTGGTTCCTCTGCCTTTTCTAAAACCAACTTGAACATCAGGAAGTTCATGGTTCACATATTGCTGAAGCCTGCCTTGGAGAATTTTGAGCATTACTTTACTAGCATGTGAGATGAGTGCATTTGTAAATACCAAAATGCACATGTGTGAAGTCTATAGAATTTGCTGTCTCTTTAAGCCTTGTTACTAATACATCTAGGGAATTCATCAATTCACAGGTATGAAAAAGGAATAAGATAAAATAGGTGTATAATTACTTCCTACATAATAATCCCAGGGATAGACTCTGTGTTTTCCTTAGGAGAAATATTCCTGAGGACTGGGATGAGTCTAAGAATTAAAATGCTATTTTTGTAGAAGTCAATGGAAGCCAAGACAAGATGATGGATCCAAGAAGGGCATGCAGGATGGAAAGGTCAGTCCTCCATGTGCTGCTGTGCCATCAGTCAAGCAGGAAAGGACCTCAGCGGTTGTTTGAGACAACTGACTCCTTGTCCTAATGATGATATGGAGTTTCAGAGATGTTAACTGAGCTCTCAAACCGTGAATTTAAGAATGAGTGTCACGAAGCATTTATGCACACATGGAATTAAATCTTGACTCTGCTGTGATTTAACTCTGTGACCCTCGTTGTGATTCCCTGGGTCCTCATCCCTAAAACTGAGAAAACCACAGCTGAATGGGTTAATTAAACAAGAAGAATTACATTAAAGCATTATGGCAGTCCCTGGTACATAATAAGCAGTAAGCTGTTTCTGTTTTCATCTGTTCATTCAACAAATGTTTATTGAGATCATGTTTCAGGTATCGTATTTGTTGACCCTTATGTTAGATGTAAAAAGCATCATACATGCTACTGCTGTTATCATAGAGTGAATAAAACACTTGGGGAAATAAAACCTAGGCAGTTGAAATATGAAAAAAAGGACAAGCAGAGCTATAAGATGATGTATTATTAAGAACCAAATGAGTGAGGATGCAGCTAGAGAAGAGGAAGTGACTGAAATGCTGTCAGAAGGGCCTTATGAATAGGGAGGGATTGAGTCTGGTGGGCAGGATGTTTGGGGAGAGAGAATTTTCCTATATGGACATTTCTTTCCATGTCCAGGCTCTGGAAAATAAGAGAAGAGATGGTGAACACTTCACTGCCAAGAGGCGGCCACCCTTGACCATGCCACCACTTCCCATCTCCAGCAGTGGCTTCCCTGTCTGCTAGCCTCTTTCCAAGCAGATCTGGGGGAGCCAAGGAGAAAAGGGAGAGAGGAATGGCAAGGTCCCCTGAGAAGCAGCCTCGGCGGCACGGATAATTCAGAATGAAGAGGTTTTATCTGCAAGCCTTTTCCTGATCATTTTAGGGAGATCTCAGAAAGACAGATTGCCCCAGAGATGCCATCATGTACCGCATTTTGAACTCTGAGATCTAGTAGCTGAGGAAGCTAATTTAGGCACCTGCATTGCTGGAATAAATCTGTGCTGGAAATTAATGTTTCCATCTTTCTCTTTACAGGAGAGCTTCAAAACACATAGAAAACTTTGGTCCAGGATGCCAAAATCCTTTATTAATAATGTATGAAGGGTGTTAGCTAGCCCATAAAAGATTTTCTGTACATTTTACAGCCAAAGGGTATATAGCCCAGCACAGAATTTTCAGCTTTAATAGCTCTTTCTCTGTTCTTTCTTCCAAAATACTCAGTTATGTAAGGTTATGATAGTTAATAATTGATGAATAGTGATGATGATGTTGCTTATGTTTGTCTGATAGTTTATATTTTCCAAATTTATATTATCTAAGTTCCTCTCCTCATACATCTAAAATTTGAGCAAAAGAGCTCATCCTTCTTCCATGTTTTGTGAATGAGGTTATATGAAGATTGGTGGTCCATTACTTGTTTAAGATCATTTAGTCATTACTGGTTCTGTAAAAAACATCCACAATTTCTGACTTTTAATCCATTTACTCAGTAGTTATATCTGACACCTTTTAAAAGCAAGGGCCAAATACTAACAAAATGAAACAAAGACACAAGGGCATTCCTCTGTTTTTGTTGTCCAAAAGTACACGTACTTAAAAAATGACATCTAGTGTACAAACCTGAGTCTCTAATAGTGTTTTCCAGTAAAAGAAATAAGTGTTCCTTGGAGAAATGACTGATTCTAAGACTTAGGCTGGAAATATGTAAGATAAGCCTGGAGCATTTTACAGTGCCAGAAAGTTCTTTTTTTAAAAAAGAAAAGAAAATGAAAAACATGTGTTAATGAAGAATGTCAATGGGACACAAGAGCTAACAGAAGGTGGTCAGTGGCCAACACTGGAACAATTTGAATAACACAATAAATTCAGTAATTTTGAATTATAAGTCAAAATGTAAAGTACATATCCATGCGTCTATATGACTATAAATAAATTACTAAATAAATACATGGACAAGAGGAGACGAATCTCTTATGCAGAAGAGTTCTGAATACTTTATATAGATAACCCACCCTCCAAGAAACGGGGGTGTAATCCCTGTTCTTTGCAGTGTAAGCTGTTCAGTGACTTCCTTTCAGAGATCATAGGATGCAAGGGGGAAGGGGAAAGGAACTTTAAAGGGGGAACTTAACCGACGGTCAGGGTCATCATCATCAATGACAAACCATGGTAAGAACGTGTTTCCCCGGAGGATGTGATGACAAAGACTCTTCACTTCCGTGAGCTTGCTTTCCCAAACCCAGTATAAGCGTGATTAGCAAACCCCGATTGAGGAACATCCTGCAGCATACTTGACCAGTCCTCCTCAAACTACCAAGATCATTACAATAAGGGCAATCTGAGGAACTGTTGGGGCCAAGACGAGGGTATGGAGACCTGATGATGAAATGTAATATTCTGTCCTTTGTGGGATCTTGGAACAGAAAAAGGACTTTAGGTAAAAACTAAAGAGCTCTGAATGATGTCTCAACTCTGGTTAATAATAGTACATCGATAACGACTCGTTCATTTTAGTAAATGTGCCGTATAATACTGGGTTGGCCAAAAAGTTCATTTGAGTTTTTCTGTAACATCTTTTGGAAAAACCTGAATGAATTTTTTGGCCAACTCCGTATGTTACTAATGATAAGGGAAGCTTGGTATGGGATATATAGCTCCTTTCTGTACTATCTTCACAATTTTTCTGTAAATCTAAAGCAGTTCTAAAATTTGTTTTAAAAAGAATCCTATTGTGTCAGAGTGGAATACCCAGCAGAGTACTTAATACCGGTACTCATGTCTTCCTCTGAAACAAAGATGATAGTTTCATTCTTATGTGGTTATTCTGAGATTATAGGTGATGCTTCTATAACCCTTATTATTCCTACACTTTTGTGCGTATTTTGAAATGCAAATCACTAGGTTCTACGTGGCACCATCTGAATGAGAGTCCTGAACAGACAGGTGAGACTGGAAAATAGCATTCTTATCACACATTCCAGGTGATACTAATGCACACATAATTTTGAAAGCCACTGTATTTTGCTGTACCTTCTCTTTAAAAATTAACCATGGTAGCTCTCTATTTACTGAGCCAGTCTTTGGGCTCAGGGTGTGATTTTGAGTCAGGTGTACTAGAACTTTCTAAATGGGAAAAGATACCCCACCTACCTGTGCTTTAGTTTCCTCATCTGTAAAGTCAGAGAATACCACCTAATTTGGAGAGTGTTTATGACAGTATTTGAGAAAATGCATGTGAATTATTCAGCATATTTCCATGACATGCACTAAGTAAAAGGTTACTAGCAAGTCTGTTGGAGAAGACAATGGCACCCCACTCCAGTACTCTTGCCTGGAAAATCCCATGGACAAAGGACCTTGGTGGGCTGCAGTCCATGGGGTCACTAAGAGTCAGACACGACTGAGCGGCTTCACTTTCACTGAAACTTTCATGCGTTGGAGAAGGAAATGGCAACCCACTCCAATATTCTTGACTGGAGAATCCCGGGGACAGGGGAGCCTGGTGGGCTGCCATCTATGGGGTCACACAGAGACAGACACGATGGAAGCAACTTAGCAGCAGCAGCAGCAAGTCTATACTAGTATTATGTGAGTTTGGATTAAGTAAGTGTACATAATCTAGATCACACCTCACTGTAACTGATGCTCCCCACTCTGTAAACAGGCCTTCTGCCTTATGCACTGTATTTTTAGAAGTGCACTGGGAGGAGTGTCATCAGTGAGTTGGCCTGCTGTGCACCATCGTGTATCTGACAGTCTGGTGCGCCTGCTGGACTTCTCCGTGTCTTCCTGTATTTTCCATCTCCCGCCAGGCATCCTGCCTCCTCTCTCCAATGGCTGCTGTGCTTTGTGTAAAGCCATCCAAGCTCTAGAACCTTTCTGAGTGTTATATGCAGTGTCAGAGTATCTCTATAGTCATCTGCTCTCTATTAAACTTGATCAAACTGCTTGAGTCTTTTGTTTCACAAAACCATTTAAGACAATAATTCTTTTAATGTAACTTTTCTCTACATATGATTCAGGTTGAGTTGAAGTTCTGATTTGGGGACAGATGTCCCAAGTCTCATCTCCCTGTAGGTTTAGCCTTTCTGTCTCCAGGACACCAGTGGAACTTCTTCTTCGAGTGGTATTTAAATGTCCCCTATAAGTGAGCTACTGCAAAAAAAGTCTGCACTTTCAGATGATTATACCATGGATAGTCTCAGTGAGGCGGCTGAGGCATGAATAAAGCACAAAAATGTAGAATAATAATGACTGCCAGTTTTATGAGACTCTGTGGTTTCAAGTGATATGACAGGTGTTGTGCATGAAATATTTGTTACTCACCTGTTTGCTTATTTAATAAAAGGATAGTTTTCATTCTAATCAGTGGTATGCCAGCTAAAAGACTGTTTCTCTGACTCCCTTGCAGCTAGGAGTGTTATATGACATAGTTCTGGGGGACTGGTGTAAAATGAAGAGACTTCTTGGAATTTCGGAGAAAGTTTGCTCTCCTGACCTCAGAACCAACCTCTTCCCCTTTGTTGCTTTCTCCTTTCTTTCTGGAAAGTGGCACTGAGGCCGCAAGTCATAGCCATTATGCATTACTTCACCTGTTACAGACAATGAGAAGGGAATGAGAACAAATTTGAGTTCACAGTGACTTTCTTGAGCAGCAATACCTTCTTGGCACTTGCTCCTTTTAAGATTTCCTGTTAATGTAAGAAAAAGTACTGCTCCTTGGGTTTTTTTTTTTTAATTTTTTGAAGTATTTTTTATTTATTTATTGTTGTTCAGTCACTCAGTCATGTCCACCTCTTGCTGTGATTCCCTGCTATAGCCCTCCAGATTCCTATGTCCATGGGATTTCCAAGGCAAGAATACTGGAGTAGGTTTCCACTTCCTTCTCCATGGGATCTTCCTGACACAGGGATCAAACCCATTGTCTTAATTCTGTTGAACAGCAAAGTGATTCAAATATATATATATATATATAACCATATATACATCATATTTATGTATATTCTTTTTCAGATTCTTTTTCCATTATGCTTTATTATAGGATATTGAATGTAGTTCCCTGTGCTATGCAGTAGTATCTATTTGGTTTGAAATCATTGTAATGGGATTTCCATCACTTGCAGCCACATTCAGTCCTAACTGTTGTGTATTCCTATATCAAATTATTTACTCTCACAGTAAAATAATGAGAGAGGACCTAATACTATGCCCTTTTACAGGTGGAAAAAGTGAAATGCCATGATCTTAGCTAATTTTCTTATGGCTCCATGCCGGTAAATTGCAGACCTCCGATTAAAGTCCTAGCTGTGAAACACACATTCTTGAATTCATGCTGTGATTCTTAGATAAATAGTGCATGCATACTCAGTCACTCAGTCATGTCCGACTCTTTACAACCCCACAGACTGCAGCCCACCAGGCTCCTCTGTCTGTGGGATTTCCTAGGCAAGAGTACTGAAGCGGGCTGCCATTTCCTCCTCAAAGGGCTCTTCTAGACCTTAGAATCGAACCTGTGTCTCCTGCATCTCCTACACTGGCATGTGATTCTTTACCATTGAGTCACCTGGGAATCCCAGATAAATAGTAGATGTTGTTATCACTCTGTTATTATTTTTATAATACTAATTTCTCCTCTCCAAATGGATGGTATTTTCCTATGAGCTATTTATTATTTAGAGTCTTCTGGATTATTGAGTATCTAAATAAAAACTCAATTTTCTGTTAATTGTTTTCAAATGTCACAGGTTTCACTAACAAGTTATAAGACAGCTTCATGCACTTTAATTTCCTCTGAAAAGAAATCCACTGCCACCTTTATAAAAGACTAACATTCCAAGTACAGCTTTTGAATGCTAATGCCCTACCTTAACAACTGGGCTAAGCTCTGTAATTCACATGTGTTGTATTTTCTCTCCCATTGTAGTGTAAGGGCATTTCACATAGTTTTGATATATCGTATAAATTAGGCCAACAAAGTGCTGTGCTATGTCTTCATTAAAATAGGAGACGGTAATAATGCAACCATGTAGCATGGTCTTGCAGCCTTTGAATTATGAACATTCAATAGCGTCTCCTTACTTGTGCTTAAGTTGGCATTTGTGAGCAGCATATGATCAATTAATCAATAACCCAATTTTCTGTTAAAGAGATGGTGCATCATTTTAAAAAAAATGGGGACCATTGTATGAGTTTATGAAAAAGAGCCTTGTCAGCAAGGAAACTTGTTTGAAAAACACTGAAAGCCTTTATTTGGGAATGATGATTTTGCTTAACTAAGCCAAAAGCAAAATTGGATACAAATGTTCAGTTCCTGAACCATTTTATTATTTTGCTGTGGCTAGAAAGAAAAGCATCCATTTGGAATTGCTAGGAAGAATGCATTGTTTTCACTCATGATTAGATATGGGTAAATGGATTCATCTGTGAAATGCAGAGTGAAAATAAACTAATCCTAAAAGTTGAACATTTAAAACTGATTGATTTTGTTCTGTTTCTTACAAATGGTGAATAATATACACAGTAGCCCAATTTATCTCATGTAAGGTCACAGCAACACAAAGTATTGCTAATTGCATGACAGGGCTGACAGCTGTGTAGAGATGGCAGCCTGCCCCCTGCAAAATGTTATGCGTGTTTATATCCTTATCTTTATTATAATTTCTGCCTAAAAAGACATCTATGCTTATTGTGAAAAATCAGCTATTGTGGGAATATTTTGAGTCAGAAAGAGGAAACTTCCTCATAATTCCATCCTTTTGGAATAACCCACTGTTCATTCATTTTGCTTGGTCTTTTTTCTTTTTCTACCTGCCACACAATTACTGTGAAACTTGAGGAAAGTTATGTTTCTTTTTGCCACACATTAAAATACTGAGCTCTGTTAAAAGACTGAAATATAGGTAAGTAGATAAATCTGAAAACAACAACAAAACAAAACCCTCAAACATTTACTTTATCATTTAGAGAATGGAAGACATGATCCAGATGAAAATGATCTCCACAAACAGAGCACCTTCCAACAGACTTAGCTCTTGACCAATTGTGGCTGTCTTCTTTTTGCACAGAGGAAAATAATTACCTCCAAGGCCTTGGAAGTGCCCAACTATCCTCTAATACCCTTCTTCTCAGAGTGTGGCCTGTTGGCCCACAGCATCGGCATCACATCAGATCACATAGGAGCTTGTTAGAAATGCAGAAACTCAGCCTTTATCCCAGACCTGCTGATTGGGAATCTATGTTTTCACAAAATCCCCCCTGGTGGTGTGTGTCCTAGTCAGGATTCTAGAAGTTCTAATTCTGGCATCCACCCTACTCAGATCGCTACTCTATTCTAAGATCTGTGACTGCTCATGAATTAGCAGTGTTGTTCGAGAAACAGCCAGTGCCTCCACAGCTCTTTCATGTGACTTCCAAATCTGCACAAAGTGGTACTGAATGTTGTACTCATTAATCAGTGTCAAGTTCAGAAAAACTGTCCGAAGACGGCCTTACTTCTGGCCTCTCCTTTGACGTCACCCCACAAGCTTCCCACTTACTCCGCTCAAGTTCCCATGCACTCAAACCCACAGTGCCTTAAAGAATTTTGCTTCCTATTCCGCTGTTTATTTTTTTCTTTTTTTTTTACTAATCATGGACAGCTTGGTGTTAGTCTGCTAATATATACAAAGGCTCTCTACAGTGTGACTATTAGCTGCATAAGAAAAAAGACCAAGAATATGTTTTTCTTTATTCCCTCAGATAGTGCTTAAAAATGATAATGATGATGTAATAGTGAAGAAAGCATGAATGACCGATGCTCTTCCCTGGGAGAGTGTGTGTGTGTCTGTGTGCATGCATGCACTAAGTTGCTTCATTCCTGTCTGAGTCTTTGCAACCCTATGGACTGCTGTCCCCCAGGCTCCTCTGTCCGTGGGATTCTCCAGGCAAGAATACTGGAGTGGTTTGTCATGCGCTATTCCAGGGGATCTTCCCGACCTCGGGGTTGAACCTGCCTCTCTTATGTCTCCTGCATTGGCAGGCATGTCTTTACCACTGGTGCCACCTGGGAAGCTCTGGGAATGTACGTGGAAGTAAAGGTAGGTTGGACTTTTCTGCTGTGATAACGTCACAATAAATTGTATTATGCCTAAGATTCCGTCAGCTCTCAGCAGGCAGGAAAGCAAAGGAAGTGCTAGTTTCCTTCTTATTTCTCCTCATGGTTGTGGTACTGTTAAATCTTCAGTGTCTCTAATTTGTATCAAATAGATCTTCAAATATCAGATTTCTTAACACATAGGCAGTCATTGGCCTCTTCCATGGTGCCTTACCTTTGTCTTATTGAAAATTAGCATTCCAGGGACCAATCATAATTAAACTGAAAACATCCAATCTGAATAACTTGATGGTGAGAGATGATGAGAAATAAGTTGAGAGATGTTAGAAAGAAATCTTACTTCATTAAATTGAACTTCAACAACATATTCTGTGTATCCAAACCCCTGTTCCTTTTTCGTTCACTAAATTATCATCGCTAATCCAGCATTTAAATAGATTGAAGTGAAGTGAAGTCGCTCAGTCGTGTCCAACTTTTTGCGACCCCATGGACAGTAGCCTACCAGGCTCCGCTGTCCTTGGGATTTTCCAGGCAAGAATATTGGAGTGGGCTGCCGTTTCCTTCTCCAGGGGATCTTCCCAACCCAGGGATCGAACCTGTGTCTCCTGCATTGCAGACAGCCACTTTATCGTCTGAGCCACCAGGGAAACCCTTAAATAGATTAGATGAGTACAAATGTTATCTGGGGCATTATAAATGCAGTGACTTGGAAGCATAGATCATCCACAGCTTGAGAAATGTGGTTTTCAGTTGGCACTTGGATATCTACTTTTCAAGTGGTCTTGAAGCTTTTTCCTGTAGTGAAATCTATGGGAAACATGAGGTTAACAAAATTTTATCTCTGGTTTGTTGGGGACATATTGGGGAGGAGGGGAAATTATATCTCACCTTCTGTCATCCCACTGACTTGCCCTGTAAAGATGATGAATATCAAGGAGTAAAACTCGAAGGCACTGAATTTTCTTTTTAATGAATCAAAGCTGAGCTTCCTATAAATAATGCATTTTGGGGTATTTTTCATGGACTTGTCCACCTTCTAGAAGTTTCAGGCCTTGAATTCCTCTAAGCTTGTGATGTGTGACTGTCCTGTGACAGCATTGCTTTCTTTCCATGAACAATGTAATTAAACTCTTGATTGAATGAGGAAACATGCCCTTGGCTGTGTATGGCATTTTGATGTTGAAAGCCTTCTCCTGGCTGAAGCAAATCACTTTCAGGATGGAAAGGTCAAGTGGCATCTCAAAAGCTGGGGCCATTAGACCCAGCCTTTGAGTAACTTTTTGCATGGATGGTCACCCTATTTGTAAAAGCCTGGCCATTCCTGAGAATGGGTGAATGATGGCGATTAGTTGTGTTAACTCCATTTATCCAATCACTTCCGATTTCTGTGGATCCACATTTGGTGGCCAACTCTCCTACCAGGAGCTGGCAAGTCATTGACCTTGATCAATGGTTAATTTCTTTCTTGAATTTGTGCCAAGATCTCACATATCATATCTCTGTACACCCTCATTTAAAGCATTGGATGGTTATCTCGTTAAAAATATTATTAAGGGCACTGGTAGAAGGTTCCAATTTACTTTGAGTAAGCTTTCATAGATTCCTCAGATAGGGGTGAGGGTAGGACATTTGAACTTCACAATGATTTTAGTCCTCAGTCTTCCTATTTCCTCTAACCATCTAACAATCTATGGTTGAATTTCTGTTTTGGGTACATGTTGACCTCACAACCTAAGAGTATTAGAACCTAAAAGGAAAATGGAATTTCATAATTTTTTTTTCAAAATTTGTGGGAGAAAAGCTGAGTCTTCTCTTGTGATCCCTGGTGTGGCCACGTTGGGGAGTAGAAACAGAATCTAACCAAATTTTCTTTGTCTGTTTAGCCCCCTATGTTAAAAAGGAGCATTGACTTGCCTAGGTTCCTTTTTGGATGCTTCTCTGGGACTTCATTTGCTGGTTTATGGTCCAATAGGAGACTCAGAGCTCATCATAAAGTCTGCATTCAGACCAGGTTCCGCTCAGACTAATTAATGGAATTATATATTCGATTGCTCCTGTTTCTATTTCTAGGCCTCCTATATTTTGAGATGAGAACATAGAAGTGGCAATCAGGTTCACAAGGGCACCCTTCAGAGTCCCTCATTTCTCCTTTCTCTTAGATGGCACAGCTTATAAAGAATACAGCACATTTTCTTTCCTTGAAAGATTCTTGGCATTTTTTTTTTTAGATACAAAAACTCCCTTGACCATTCAAGTGGTGTCTTCTTTGACTCAGAATAATGTATCACCAGGAATATTTGGCAGGCAAAGATGCAATTCAAGGGAAGTTCTAGAGTAAAGGATGTGGTAGCCCTTGAAGAAAGCCATGGGGCAAAAGAAGGAAGATTAGTTTCTACCAGTGGAATAAACAAATTATTTAAATTATTTAGTGTTCAGCCAGTAGGTACCAATATGGGTGTTCGGATTTCTAAAAATTAAAATATTTTTTCACTGGTAAATATTTACCATCCAGGACCTTCCAAAATGTCCTGCCTACTCTGTTCTGATTGGCCAGTCAATTCCCAGAAAGTCTTGCTTCTAAGATACTAGGATTAGCTTTTTCCCCAATCACTTTGGAAAGCCAGATGAACCCTCACAAGCCCCTGGGTCACCTTGGTGCCCTCCAGCCTGCCAGCCAGACTGCCCAGCATGGCTCCCTGTATGCTGACCTTGCAGTAACACTGGGCTCCTCGAAATTGTGACACCCACATAGGTTGGTATTCCCTGAATGGCTGTCGCGTGGATGTCAGTGGGAGCTTCAGCTCTGACAGCAGATGAGGCCAGTTGGAGGGCTGAGTCTCAGCTGTGTTTTTGGTTAATTTTTTTATACTATGCATCCTTCGATTTAATTACCTTTGTTCTGTGGACACAATCTTGACTGATCTTATGACCTTAAAGCTACATAACACACAGTGATGTCTATAATGGCTTTTTAAAACAATTATTTTTATCTCTTTTGCCATTGAAACAGTGTTCAGTGAATAAAGCTTTAAAAAAGATGAATGGGAAAAATATAAATCACTCATTATTGCATGACTCAGAGACTTACTGTAGGCATTTTGGTATTTTTTATATATATATATGAAAAGTAAATGAATAATCTCATATATACTTGTATAGCTTTTAAAGTATTTAATGACCTATTGTGAACACAGTTTCAAGATTTGTAAGAGTTGAGTGGGACCTTTAAAGTCAACTAGTTTATCCTGGCCAAGGAGGGGAAAAAAAATCCCTTTACATGACATCCCTCTCAAATATTCTCCAGCTTTCTCCTTGGTATCTCAAATGACATGGGCCCGTGGCTGCTTATTCCTATCCCTTCACCTTTAGATCATTAACTATTCTGGAAAGTTCTATTTTACTCTTGATCTGAAATCTTCTTTCCTATCCTTTACCCATAGATTTTGGTTTTTCCCTTCTTAGCATACACAAGGGGGTGGAAGGGGCACAGGATTATAAGCAAAGAGCATGACTTTGTTGTAGTAAAGCTTTATTTACTGAAATAGTCCTGATTTAGGCTGTGGGGCTTAGTTTGCTGACTGCTCTTCAGGCTCTTGATCTCTCAGTCTCAGGCAATAATGTGGAACGTAGGTATCACTTCATTGAATAGCTCTGCTTAGAATAGAGCTTCTTACAGACCTTTGCATGGCTTACAGTTTGTACATTATGACACCCTTTGTACTGTCCATAATTTGTGGCTGTGTGGGGGCAGAAGGGAGAGATTTTGACCTGTGATTAATCTACCATTTGACTTGCGGTTTTTCTACCTCTTAAACTTTTTGTTACCATATTGCTGTTAATGATAAGGTAATGGGTTCTCCTTCTTGAAGGGTACCTGGGAGATATCTCTCATCTTATCCCCTCTGGAGGCGTATCCTGTATCCCTGTCACCGTGTGGTCCTGTTATTCACTGGTCTCTTCTGAGCAGAGCCAATCTTCTTTTTTTCCTGGCTCCATACCCACGGTGCTGGCTGCATCTTGGGCTGGCTTAGCACATCCAGAGCCTAAGTCTGGCTGCTTCTCCCGGCTCACAGGAGCCCTCTCTAATGACTGTGGATCAGGTATGGCAAATCTGAGGCCCTCTGAATCTAAACCGGTGAGAAGTTTGTACTGAGGGAAAGAACTGACGTTGGCTGTCCACAGAAGAGTGGTGTGTGATGGTGTAACATGGGCATGAAAGCCCTAAGCCCTGTGAGGAGGCCCTCCCTGCTGCTCCGAGCCACAGAGGTGTTGATCAGACAGGCTTTGTTCCTGCCTCCCTTTCCTTTGGAGAGATTGTTACCGTCCAGATGGTGGACATCTGTGAACTTGCTAATAATTGAATGGGCTGTGGCAGTTCAGGCAACTTTGTGGTTCCCAGAACGTTTTTACTCTAAAAGACCCTGCTGTTTGAGGTTGAATTTAATCTGTTCCTGACTGGAGGCAGATAAAAGGAATTTATGACAACTTATGATGCTGCATCCACTGTGGCTAGTTTAAAATATATGTACATAATATATAGTATATATAAGTATATTTTATTTAAATATGTTCTACGTGCGTGCGTGCTCAGTCACTCAGTCATGTCCAACTCTTTGTAACTCCATGGACTGTTGCCTGCCAGGCTCCTCTGTCCGTGGGATTTTTCTAGGCAAGAATACTGGAGTGGGTTGCCATTTCCTCCTCCAGGGATCTTCCCAGCTCAGGGATTGGATCTGCATCTTCGATTCTTTACCACTCAGCCACCTGGGAATGTTGTGTATCGTATATAAATGATATATAAAAATATATACCTTGAAGGAGTAGTCATGAGGTACAATTTATTTTGTTTCTAAAATTATGTGTCTTGAATTATTTGTCCCTATTGTTCTGTTCTGTGTGGACATGCCTTTTATACTCAAGGGCCTGTGTTTTATTACACTCCCTTTCGAGTGGGTTAGTCATAGTTTTGGGGGCTGGAGGCCATTGGGACATATGGATAGAGGGGAAGAAGACAAACCAACTTCTGATCTCGAAGCCCTTCCTTCTGTGCTCTCCCCCCTGAGAAAAATGGACAGTTTCAGTCTGTCTGTCTTTAGTTCATTTTGTAGGAAACGTTGTCCTGTGGTCCTTCAGTGCCTCACAGGAAGACTGAGAGAGTGCTGTATTATCTAATCAGAGTCTCTGAGACCTACATGTGGCCTCTGGCCAGTGTTGGCAAATAACTTCTCTCCACTGTTTTGGATGTGCTGGATTGGGTTGCTGAAGAATATCTAACCACTGTGTTGTACACCTAAAACAAATATAATGTTGTAAGTCAGCCATACTTCAATTGAAAAAAAAGGAATTAATCCCAAAGTCCCAATTCATCCTTCCACACCATGTTCTCCACTCAATATTCTGTAACAACCTATAAAGTAAAAGAGTTTGAAAGAGAATGGATATACGTGTAACTGAATCACTTAGCTGCTCACCTGAAACTAACACAAGATTGTAAATCAACTATACTCCAATAAAAAATTTAAAAAGAATTAGACCACTTGTAAAGTGAGGAGGGTCTTTCTCTACTGTTTCCACCTGTTTATTCTTTGGAAGTTGGAGTAGAAGAAAAGCTGTAGTCTGGTTCAGAATCCAGATGCCTCCCCAGACTTGTACATTGTGTTGCCCAGACATTATAACCTACAAAAAGATGACAGTGTTAGTTCTGCTCATATTGAAAGGTGGATAAGAGAGGCAGGTAAAATAGTATTTGGAAAGTGCCCAGACAAGGGAACATTGTCATTCAGATGCAGGTTAATTATTGTTGTCATTGTTGATGGACTTTCTTGGTGACTCAGATGGTAAAGAATCTGCCTCCAATTCAGGAGGCCTAGATTCGATCCCTTGGTTGGGAAGATCCCCTGGAACAGGGAATGGCTACCCACTCCAGTATTCTTGCCTGGAAAATCCCATGGACAGAGGAGCCTGGCAGGCTACAGTCTATGGGTTGCAAAACTGTCCTGGTGCAAAGGATCTGGTTCAAGACCCAGTTCTAAATGTACTTCTGACTGTTGGTTTGTCATCATTGAGGTTGAGAATGACAAGTCTTTCCCTTAAGGTTACAAAGGCAATTCACACAATTTCTTGACATGGAAAACTGAGATGGAAATTCTTTGGCCTATTTAGAATGAATCTTTTTGATCCCAATGGGGAGTGTTCCTTCTCCAGAAAGCATGAGAACTCTGAAAGGATGTCAGGTGCTTTCTGGTTCTGTGTGATCCCTACTTCTGTTGTTCTTTGTTTAGTTCTGTTTTGTTTGCTTTGCAAATGGGTTATTATTCTTCAACTTAGGTTTTCCTAAGTAGTGTTCTGTAGTTGGATTGTTCTCTTAGAAACTGCTGTTTGAAGCAGCAGTATCAGGCAGAGATAATGGAATATAAAATGTTCTCCAGAGTTTTTTAGAAAGAGGAGTTCAGAAGTCAATGGAACCTTTTACCTCAAATGTGAACTCCATTACCAACAGAAGTCTTCATCAGATGGTTGGCCACCTTCTCCCTGAATGCCATCTCACTAGGTACCTCGAGGAAACATTGGAATTGTTAAAAGGACCATATTTTTGATGACTTATACATATTTCATCTGACGAGATTGTCATGTCTTGAAACTGGCATTTTTTTTTGAAACTGGCATTTTAACTTGTTAATGTTTTATGTCCCCAGCATTTAGAACAAGGCCTCAGTGGTAAGTAGTTTGTGCATATTTGCTTGTATGAATAAAAGAATGAATGAGTAGAATCAGCAAAATGCCAAAGAACAAAGTAAGAACAGTGCTGCTGCCTCTAGATCAAAGGTATTCAAAAAGTGCTACTTACATTGTGTGGCTTTTATTAAATACTCCAAAAATCTATTTTGTGAAATCTGTTTTTGAGGGACATCTCTTAAAATGAACTCTAATTTTTTTTTTCTTTTAAATGAGAAATTTTGTTGGTTGATGGATGCTAAGTGCTTTGAGGAAGAAGAGTACTCTTGAATTGCTAATGGTTTCAGTTGCTGGCTGTTTCACGTTCTTAAATTCTAGACATTGTTCAGCAGGCCAGGGAAGATGGCTTTCTAACTGACCCTCTTCCTTGTCCCGCTTCTCTTTGGGCGTGTACAGAGATGTATGGAGTTCACCATTTCTCAAGGTTCTCCCTGTGCGCTGAGGGATGGCTGAATATCCTTTGGACCTTTCAAGTTGATAGCAGTCACTATACACTGAGCTTAGACCTATTGTTTAGCAGCTAATTATATGGTGTTGCATATACTTTATTTTATGCTAGTGAGCCTGAATATATGCTGCGTATATATAGGTTTGCATGCAGCAAAACTTTTTGGCATTTATTAACATGAGTGTATTTGCATGATTTAGTTATGAATACGTGTGCACATTAATATGAATATGCTTATTTCATCCACCCCCTTCCCATCCCCAGTTCTTATCCCTTGCTTTAGACATCAAAGTGCTTTGACAAAACAGAACCAGAAGAGCAGTGTGGCTGCCGCACATGCACTGCATTTAATTCATATCGTGCGTGGCAGCTCTGGGATCACGTAGAGGGTGGAATGACAAAAAGCTGAGATGATAAAAGAAGAAACAGCCATCGGAAACAATGTGTTTATATGGAAAACGCAGCCCATTTTCCTAAAAACGTGTGCTTGACACCATTATGGTGTTGGGGACATAGGAACCTCTGTTCCCACACTGAGTTTGATTGTGTTGACAATACACCTGTGGCTTATAATCAATGACCTCGCTCTGCAGCAGTGGAGGTTCCCTTTTCACAGAGAGAGAGAGATACAGAATTTAAAAAATGGAAACACAGCCAGAGGAAGAGATTCATGGGAGAAGATACAGAAATCCAGGCATCAGAAGGTGGATTCAGGCAGCTTAGGGGCCAAGAATTTTTCTTTTTTCAAAAACTGTGCAAATTACCCTTTGCCACCCCCTGCTGAGTATAACCTTTTACAAAAAGTCAGCTGCTGCAGTGAGCTAACAATTGTATGCCATCTAAAATAAATATGAGAATGTGTGATGTGGGTCTCAAAGATCCTATTTTCTGTGCTATTCTACTTTTGAGGGGGCTTTCACAAACAGAGCCTACAGATCAGCTGGTTTTTGGTTTTTTTCTTTTCTTTTCTTTTCTTTTTTTTCAGCTGTGTCTTACCAACAATAGCCTGGCTTGGAAACAAACAGATGACTATAGACAGCGACGACTTCCTCAGTGGGGCACTTGGGCACTACTTTTGTAGTTATGAACTTCTCCTGTGATATGTATATCAGCAATTAGATTTTGCTTCACAACTCTTTTATTCTGTGCTTTTTAAGGAAGCACACCACGTTGGATTTTATCCTCCAAATAATGCCCTCAATTAGTTCCCTTCTCTAATCTTAGCTTTTACAAGTTATGTGATGCTAACACCCTGGTTATGCTTTCCCTCAAACATTCTTTTCTCTCTACCCAGATGGGTGACAGGCTCTTTGCAATTAGGAACCAAACACCTGGGATCGATGAGGCACGTGTGTTTGCATCACATTTCCTAATTTGGATCATTCATTAGAAACTTGTAGAGTTTACGGAATAGAACTTAGGGAGAGTGAGAACCCACGTTCAAATGGCTTTTTGGTTTCTACTGAAGGTATTTATTATTGGGATTATCTTCCTTTTTCATATTACAAGCTAAAAATTGTTGAACTCTTTCCTTTAAAGCCCCAGAAGTTCCTCAAGAACAGAGAGCACGTTCAGTTTATTTTCTATCCTATTTAAGATGTAAGGCTATTCAGAATGGACTGGACACTTATGGCATGTTTACTTGAATAAATATAAATGCTGTAGTCTATTCCTGCACCTTAACCAGGCATTATTGATGATAGGGGCAAGACACAGGAGAGAAACTGAATATGTAAAGGGCCAGCATTAGAATAGCTCAGCTTGTGGTTTGAATCCAAGAAAAGGAAATAGTTTGCCTGTAGTGTAAACAAACACAGGACAGAAAAATGACAATAACACCGCATCATCTTTGAACTAGCCTTAATCAGTTGCCTTGATTGAAGAGCCTAAGGCTGTCTTGAACTCAGGAGTCTTGACTCAGACCCAAGAGCTTTGATGTGGGCTGAAAAGATGAACACATAAAGCGTCTTGTTAGCTGAGGTGCTCATTTTCTGTGGACTGTGGGCAGGTTTGTATAAGAGAACGAAATTTAAGAGTAGGAAACTAATGTGTTTTAATCTTTTTCTTTCTCCATCCCATATTGATTTATCAGCTTCTTGGGACACTTTCACTGTCTAAATGTCATGGCACCCCTGGAATTAACAATCTGATACAAGGCTGAAGGGAGAGGTTGGGGCTTTTAGCTCTACTTTATCCCCTTTGTGGATGCCTTTGGACAGAAGTAAGGGGATCAAACCAGTCAATCCTAAAGGAAATCAGTCCTGAATATTCATTGGAAGGACTGATACTGAAGCTACAATACTTTGACCATCTGATGCAAAGAACTGACTCATTGGAAAAGACCCTGATCCTGGGAAAGATTGAAGGTAGGAGGAGAAGGGGATGACAGAGGATGAGATGGTTGGATGCCTCACTGACTCAATGGACATGAGTTTGAGCAAGTTCTGGGAGTTGGTGATGGACAACTCCTGGCATGCTACAATCCATGGGGTCTCAAAGAGTTGGACATGACTGTGCAACTGAACTGAACTGAATTTGGACAGAAGTATGTCTTAGGACCTTGATTAAAATGAAATCCAGATTTTTAGCTCTAGACAGCTGTCAGCTTTCCATAAATTAAGAATTACATGTCAGTGACATAAGGACTGTGATCCTCCTTACTCTGAGAAGAACCTGGTTATCAAAGCCAATCAAGAGAGGGGGTAAAGTACAAGCAGACTTGGAATTTAAGAAACATCAAACCACAAGACACACATTAAAGATCTGTCCAAGGTTAAAGGAATTAGTAAACCAAGTCTGCTCCATAATTTTTTATTAATAATATAGGAAAATAATGAAATGCCAGTACTGGTTTAGCTCTTTTGAGACATTAATAATCATATCATAGAATTAATCTTTATCATGCATTATGAAATTTCAGAGAACTCCTCAGAACAAGACTGTAAGAGCAAAGCGTGGCTTGCTGCTAAGTGTTTAATATAACAGTGTCATCTCTCAGTGGACCAACTGTGGAAAACCTGAAACTTCATTTGGCATTCTCTGCCTGATTCAGCAGAGAAGGCAATGGCAACCCACTCCAGTACTCTTGCCTGGAAAATCTCATGGACGGAGGAGCCTGATAGGCTGCAGTCCATGGGGTCGAGAAGAGTCGGACACGACTGAGCGACTTCACTTTCACTTTTCACTTTCATGCATTGGAGAAGAAAATGGCAACCCACTCCAGTGTTCTTGCCTGGAGAATCCCAGGGATGGCAGAGCCTGGTGGGCTGCCGTCTATGGGGTCACACAGAGTTGGACACGACTGAAGCGACTTAGCAGTAGCAGCAGCAGCCTGATTCGGAATGTGATTTTTAGAAGTGCATAGAAGTCTTGTCTCTTAGTTTTAAATGGAATTGGAGTGGTCAGACATCTACTAACCCAGCCTTTTTTGAACAATTTAGGGCAGATCCAGTGGCTAAGCCAAATTTATTTGTGAGGCATTTGAGACACTTTGAGGAGTTACCTTTAAGTGTTCCGGGGGACACCAGGTCAGAGCCAAAACCCAATCTGCAAAAAAGTTTGTAAGGGTGACTGCTTCTGCTGCTGCTGCTAAGTTGCTTCAGTCATGTCCGACTGTGTGCGACCCCATAGATGGCAGCCCACCAGGCTCCGCCGTCCCTGGGATTCTCCAGGCAAGAATACTGGAGTGGGTTGCCATTTATTAAATCCGTAAGAGAGATGGTAAAGGCTGTTAGTGCTATAGAACTTTCCAGAAAAGTTGAAGTGTCTTTGTTCTTTGGTGGCTATTAGTATGGAAATAGCACTGTATTTTAGTCCGGAAGATATAGATCCTAGAGTGTGTTAAGCTGTTACTTATGACCTTGGGCTAGTCATTCTTCCTCTTGAGTTTCTTTTTCTTCATCTCTAGGAAGATGACTTGGATGGAACTTGTAAATTGCCATAAGGTGCTTTACATAAAATAACTCTGGATTGCAAGTTGCCATCTACTGCCTTATCCCAGATTTATCATTTACTCAGAAGGAACATTCTGATTCTCAATTGGAAGAGTATTCTGTGTAATGATACGTCATAAAACTCTAATTTAAAAATGTAGAAAGTCACGTTTTGGCATTAAATATGAAAACTGAAACCAATTTGACTCATCAAGAATGTTGACCTGCCCCAACATAGGCAAATTCTCTAAAATTCCAGTGAAGAAGGAAGGAGGGCTTGATTTCCTTGTCTCCCAAGATTTCTGCTGTACAGTCAAGAGTGCGAAGGATGGGCTTGAATTTCTGTGTGTGCGTGTGTGTGTGTGTGTATGTGTGTGTGTGCGTGTGTGCGCGTGTGTGCGCGTGCGTGCGCATGCTGTCAGCACTTTTACCCTAGGGCATACTCTGTGCTCAAAACAAACTAAAATGCTTTCATTCCTGTAACATTGCCAACAGTTGTTGATGACCTCTGTGTTTTTGTCTTATGTGGTTGTTCCCCAAAGGAGCTTTCCCTTTCTCATCTTTTCCTCTGGCAATCCCCAACCTTTGGCCATCAGGGACCAGTTTCGTGGAAGACAATATTTCCACAGACTGGGGTGGGGGAGATGGTTTCAGGATGATTCAAGTGCATCACCTTTATTGTGCACTTTATTTCTATTATTGTTGCATCAGCGATGCCTCAGGTCATCAAGCATTAGATCCTGGAGGCTGGGGACTCCCATTCCACTCCTTTACTTTGGTCATTCACTGACTTCCTCAGCAATGGTTTAGTGTTTATCTACTGTGGTTACCAGTGTAGGTACTTTGTATCCACCATCTCCATAAATTCTATATCTAGCTGTTCCCTTAAGTAGTCAGCACATATCTCAGACACATGCTCAGTTAACATTTATTAGAGTAAATGAGTTAGTAAGCAAAGCTACATACAAAGGTGCAAATGTGTAAAAGCTGAGGAGAGGAAGATAGAATAGTAGGGTGAACATGAAGTCTATGTAAAGCCGTCAAAGCAATGCCTGGCGTATACCGATGGTTAAGACAGATCTGCAGGCAGCAGCCATATCCGGCCCTGCCTAGCCTGCCTCCAGTTCTCCTCTGCAAGTATCATTAGCAGAAGATAACTTCTGTCTTTAGGCTTCCCAGTGGTGAAAATTTACCAATGGAGGAAACACAAGAGATCTGGGTTCAATCCCTAGGTTGGGAAGATCCCCTAGAGGAGGAAATGG
Organism: Bubalus kerabau; assembly: GCF_029407905.1. Classification (NCBI taxonomy): domain Eukaryota; kingdom Metazoa; phylum Chordata; class Mammalia; order Artiodactyla; family Bovidae; genus Bubalus; species Bubalus kerabau. The sequence continues at coordinate 54,910,110 of NC_073644.1, forward strand.
CAACCCACTCCAGTATTCTTGCCTGGAAAAACCCATAGACAAAGGAACCTGGTGGGCTACAGCCCACGGGGTCGCCAAGACTCGGACACGACTGAACACGTACACACACAGCCTCGTCTTCAGGCATAACGTCCTTCTGAGAAAAGAGCTGTTATTGCAAAGCTCTTTGAGCAATTTTAGTTAAGGACATTTTATAAACAAGTGCTTAACTTCAGGTTTTTTTTCCCCTTTCTCTAATTGGTCTAAATGTGAAATTAAATTAGCTGCTGATGAATAGTTCCTGTGCAGTTAAAATTATGTTTTATTTCCAGAAGAGAGGAACCAGCTAAAATTACTATCCTGAGCATTCAGAACTTTAATGGATCACTTAGAGAAATGCCTCATTTGTCTTTTCTTAGTGACAAGAAAAATCTACATTGGCTTGTGATCTGAGATTTATGAAGCGTCTACAGGTTAACCTGCCCTTAAGTTATTTTTCCTGTGAATCTCCAGGAATGACCATGCACTGCCACACTACTGTTTTGTTCATTCTTGGTTAAGGAAGCTCTTGAAAAACCCAGAGCAACAATGGTAATTTAACAGCTACCATTTAGATATTGTGACCCTTCACCTTAAGCCACTGAACCCTGACTCAAGCATTTCCCCTCCTTTACATGATAGTAATTGTTTGGTAATAGTAATATTCACCTTCCTTTAAATAATGGTAAGAGTGGAATCTCTGCCAATCCCATGCTTTTTCTTGTAGAAACTGCAGAAACAAAGTACTGAAAAATAGAACAAAGCACAAACAACATGGCCATGTCCTTTTCTTTTCCGAGTTATCTGGAATTGCCCACAGCTTGAAAAACTCTGGCACCTGGAGATTTTGAGTCTATAGAGTTTCATATGGACACTTTGTGAAGCAAGTTTCACAAAATATCATAATAAATGTCAAACAAGAAATAGATTAAGGACACCAGGTGAATTCAGAAGGGTATCCAAAAGCTATTCATGCTCACCGAGGAAGGTGAATGTATTTATGTTCATAATTATCTCCGTGGAAATAATTACCTAAATTTGGTCGGAAATTGAGAATGCTGTAAAACAAATCTAACTCAACGGAAGACCATATGAAAAGAAAAAAGAGTGTAGAGGATGGTTTATAATATGTGTACTATTTTAGTAATTTTATAAGATGGTTTTTCTTTAAATAATAGTCATTCCCTCTTCAAGGAGAATACTGAATTTTGCTTCCTATCGCGGTGTCTGTGTACCTACTCTTGTAGCAAAGCTAAAATGTATACACACAAAGCAGTTTATTTGGAGTCATAAAAGGGAATAACGTTGCTGCGAGCATCACGTGGTCTCACTATTCTCATCACATACCGTATAGCGAGCCTCTCTTGGGTCCCAGGGGAATGTGATGTTTCTATTAAGTGTTTCTTATTCATAGATTTTTTTCAATAGTGTTTGGAATAAATGCCCATTTCCTAATGAGTAATCAAAGTGTTGTAGATAAAGCTGAAGCTTTGTCATCTACAAGATCTGGTTTTAAACCCTGGCTTGACAGCTTATTATCTGTGTGGTATTAGTAATGTTTTTTTTTTTAATCTGGGGACTTTTGCCCACTGAAACAGTTTATAGTAGGAACTACTTAATGAACTGAACGTTCTGTTTTTCACTCTCATCTCTGCTGTCATGTTTGTTGTGACTGTTTTCAGCTCTAATTATTATTAGCAATAGTAGTAGTAATGTTAGTCTCTTAGTCATGTCCGACTCTTCACCACCCCATAGTCTGTAGCCCTCTAGGCTCCTCTGTCCATAGGATTTCCAAGGCAAGAGTACTGGAGTGGGTTGTCATTTCCTTCTTCAGGGGATCTTCCCAACCCAGGGATTGAACCCAGGTCTCCTGCATTATAGGCAGATTCTTTACTATCTAAGCCACCAGGGAAGCCATTATTAGCAATAATGGCCTTTTGATTCACTTGCCAGCTGCAGAGTTCACTTTAGATTTGGGACTTCTGTGCATTCTTGTAAGACCCAAATACTTGAGAGTCTCTTTAGCTTTGAGCTCTTTCATGGCCAGAGGCCTTGTCTGCATGTGTGTTTGGGGGTGAGTGTGGCAGATGGGGTGGTGTAGGCTTGGGTGCTGCTAAGAATCTCGGAAGGAACATGCTGTTGTGAGGAGCAATGTTTCAGGACACAAGTCAGATGTGGTTCTGAGCCACAACCTGGGACAGAGGACTTCACCACTCTGAGATTTAGTTTTCTGCGGGGAGCCGGTGGGAGGACCTCCGCCCGTGGCAAAGGTCATGAGGAAGGAGGCTCGACATACACAAAGGCAGGATTGAGCCTCAGGAGTCTCCCTGGAAATTCTTGAGCATCTACCCCCATAACCAGAGCCTGCCTACTTTATTACTTTATGCTCTTACCTACACCTCTGACTTTATGGGGGGCTGTCCCCCACCACCTCTTTCGGAAAAAGAGTTAACTTAGAGCTCCAGTTAATAAAACTGCTGGGCATGACAGGAGTGTTTTAACCTACAAACTCCTCTGAAGGTTCTCTAGCCTGCCTGACAGGCTTGTCTGGCCACATGTGATTGCTTACAGCCTCCCAACCATGAGAGGCATGAGATGCTTTAAACCTTCTAAAAACAGGTTCCTTAGAAAAGTTAGAAAACCATTAGTATAAGTATAGTGGGCTGATTAGAAATTGTATTGGTGAAGGGTTTTTCATTTGAGCCAATGTTTGTTGCTAAGTCTCCACATCCCCTGCCCTTATACACATTAATGAATATACAGAAGAAATAAGTATTAACCTTTGATATCAATCACGTTAGACCTTAGGCTAAATAAATTCTTTCCTTAATTAAAACCCACTACACTCTCACCCTATAGGAATGTAACTTTATCTGGTACCTTCGGGAGGTGGAGTCTTTTTTAAGAATAATCACCCCTGGAGAAATAAGTGTCCTGGTTGACTGACCGCTGTCACAAGGAGAGGGTCATAAATTGTCAGCAGGCCCCCTGGCCAGAAGATGATGTAACACCCCTAAGACCTCTGTATACATTTGTATGAAGCACCTGACTTTGATAAAAGTCAGGACTGCTGACCCCACGTGACTTTTGCATAACATCTCAGTGTATAAAAGTAGACCATGGAAAATAAAGAATTGGGATCAGTTTCTGGAAATACTGGTCTACCCATGTCACTCTCTCTCTCAAACTCTGTCTGAGTCTCCATCTGGAGCGTGGAACCCAACAAGCTTACTAATTTTGCCTGGGCTTCTAAGATCCGACCAGGGAGGCCTCAGTGTTTCCTCTCCTTTGGGAGAACAGAAGGACGCCTGTGGCCTACGTAAGTGGTGCAAACTTCTTGTCTTGAAGTTTTATTGGTTTCCTGCGTAAACCAAGCTACTCAGACTCTTTTCTCCCCTAAGTTTTCCTATCTAATTGAAGCTATTGTATCCTGATCCTCACCGACGCTGTCCCCGCTTCGAACTCCCTGAATCAGCCGGGGCTGGACCTCGGCAGTTTTCCTTTCCATGAAATGTGAATAATAACAGCATCTCCATCCTAGATCTCTGGACTGCAGTTGGGTATGAAATCCATGCAAGGGATCTGCACCATGTTTGGCAATAGCATACCCTTAGACCATTACTCGGAGAAGGCAGTGGTATCCCACTCCACTACTCTTGCTTGGAAAATCCCATGGACGGAGGAGCCTGTTAGGCTGCAGTCCATGGGGTCACTAAGAGTCGGACACGACTGAGCGACTTCACTTTCACTTTTCACTTTCATGCATTGGAGAAGGAAATGGCAACCCACTCCAGTGTTCTTGCCTGGAGAATCCCAGGGACGGGGGAGCCTGGTGGGCTGCCATCTATGGGGTCGCATAGAGTCGGACACGACTGAAGTGACTTAGCATAGCATAGCATAGCATAGACCATTACTGCTTCTGTTCGAATAGAAAAGGAAATTGGGTATAGGTTGGGGAGATGTGTTGAGACCAACATTTTGAAGAGCACAGCAAAATGAGTCTCCTTGGGAACTCTCATCTCCTTTTAGACTTCTTGACTAACCTAAAAGAAGGGGAATGAAAATGCGTATAAAAGTCTGAAACAGCTTAGAAATCTGCTCCTTCATCTTGGAGCTCACTCTGAGGAGTTGAATCTCTGTCTGGTAACCTTGGGCTTGAGACCTTCTTGAGGGCCTTGAATTTTGTGATGATATGAAGTCCTCTATGAATAAAGTTTCTACTCTAAGATAAATGAAGTGTTGTTCAGAAACTATCTAGCAAATTTGTAGGAGAATATAAAGTTACTTTTTGCTGTGCTCTAAATAAAGTTGAGCACCGAAGAATTGATGCTTTTGATCTGCGGTGTTGGAGAAGATTCTTGAGAGTCCCTTGGACTGCAAGGAGATCAAACCAGTCAATCCTAAAGGAAGTCAGTCCTGGATATTCATTGTAAGGACTGATGCTGAAGCGACAATCTTTTGGCCACCTGATGCGAGGAACTGACTCCTTACAAAAGACCCTAATGGTAGGAAAGATTGAAGGTAGGAAGAGAAGGGGATGAAAAATGATGAGATGGTTTGGATGGCATCACTGACTCAATGACATTAGTTTGAGCAAGCTCAGGGAGTTGGTTATGGACAGGGAAGCTCGGCATGCTGCAGTCCATGGGGTCACAAAGAGTCAGACATGACTGATCAACTGAACTCAACTGATGCGATTAATTCTATTTCATGTTTGACAGTCAAGTGGCCTGTTTAAACTGTGTGTGCATGCTGTCACTTCAGTGATGGCCAACTCTTTGCAGCCCTATGGACCGAATGGAGCCCGCCAGGCCCCTCTGTCTGTGGGATTCTCCAGGCAAGAATACTGGAGTGGGTTGCCATGCCCTCCTCCAGGGGATCTTCCCAACCCAGGGACTGAACCTGCATCTCATGTCTCCTGCATTGGCAAATGGGTTCTTTACCACTAGCTCCTCCTGGGAAAAATGTATCTTTAAATTGTATCTTACGGTAACCAGCACATAAGTAATTAGCAAATAAAAAACTGCTTGATTGTAAGAACCCACTAAAAACACAATTCTCTCTATTCCACATTTTACAATTTCCAGCCATCAATGGTCATTGTAGATGGACAGTTGAAGTCAGTAGAAGAAAACTGGCTTATAATCATAGGTTTTACATCTGTTTCATTGAATATCTTAAACAAATCTAGAAATTCTGTAGCCTCTCCTTGGGCCTTGGTTTCCTTCCCTATAAAATGAAGATGTTGAAATAGTCAAATGGAAGCAGTTTATCAGATCCATTCTAGATCTAAAGTTGTGTGAGTCTGTGGTACATGTAGCTTCTCACATGCAGTGTGTGAAATATTTCTACTTGATCTTTCTTGCCTGGCTGTTGTATCATTGGGAGTCTGCTGCAGAGGAAAAAATGGAAGGTTTTTCTTTGAGTCTATTTCAGCTTGGATAAAATAATATCAGTGCTTTTCAGACATACCAGGGCTGTGCAAACTTATATACCTGTTATTAGGGAACATATTTAGATCAATTTAAAATCATGAAGAACAACTTGGCACTGTAACCTTTGCTAGCATCTCGAATACAAGGTATTAATTAAACAAGGGGGAAAGGGGGGGCACTCATTATTTTTAAGTGGAATAATTAGTGTTGCTGAATTCATGTTAAAGGGCTTCATTAAGACAAAAAAAATAAGATCATGTTTGAACTGCGATGATATCACTGTGAAATTATAAATTGCTTCTTTTACTCCAAGAATTTTTTTTTTAAGATATTTATTTATTTTGGGTGAGCTGGGTCTTCATTGCTGCACACAGACTTTTCCTAGTTGCAGGGAGCAGGGGCTGTCCTCTCGTTGTCGTGTGCACGCTCCGCAGTGCAGTGGCCTCTCCCATTGCACAGCACAGACTCCAGGGTGCATGGGCTTCAGGAGTTGCAGCAGGTGGGCTCAGTAGTTGTGGGCATGGACTTAGTTGCTCCTTGGCATGTGAAATCTTCCCGAAACAGAGATCAAACCCATGTCCCCTGCATTAGCAGGCAGATTTTTAGCCACTGTACTACCCGGGAAGTGCATAAATTGCTTCTTGAAGGCAGAACTTTGAAACTACAGTAAATGAGAAAATTTAGTTTTAAACAATTTGAATTTGCTTAAGGGGCAGGTAATCGCGGGAGGCAGTGTGTAGCATTGTAGAAAGGATGATATTTCAGGATTTAAGGGTAGAATCTTGTTATGCTGAAATGAAACCTGACTAAGTAATGTGCTGTATTGAAAGAAAAGTCTTTGGGCAGCCACATATGATTGTTTCACTAGGCAGAGGGTATAAATTCAAGACCAAAGTGGTTCAAATTGCAGAGCAGGAGCGTAAGCAGCACGGAAGAGCCTGGCCAATGAGCTGGGCCTCCTCTGCCTGCTTTAGGTCCTCCGTGCATTTCTACTCCAGTCCTGCCCTTGCTGTGATGATACAGCCAACTTCACACTCTGTCCCATCACTGACGGGGCTTCAGACCCGCATTAAGGTGCCAATGTCCCGATAGAACATCAGGATGAGCAGACCCTCAATTCCCTTTGCTCCATCTTCAAGGTCCGCTTTCCCTAGGCTGCTGTTTCTTGTTTCTCGTCTCTATTCTGCCCTAGCCAGCTCATTCTCTGGTCTCCTGCTTACTATTTATTTTCCTGTTATGGGACATTTCCAAACTAAATGTTTAAACTTTGCAGAATTATACCTGTAGAACTCTACAGGAAAAATCTGAGGATGGAGTTGAGAAACAAATGATAATTTATTCTAAAGCCCTACAGCAGTAAAGCTGTCTTCCCTGTCCATGCTTTGAGGTCAGATTTTAGGGGAGACAAATAATGCTGTGTTTTAGACGCTTCCAGAACCACAGGCCTGTGGGTGAGGATCTAGAATCGACTCACTGACACCCAAACCAACAGATCCCCATGCTGCCTGCTCGCACACTTTTCATCTAACATGCGCTGAGTGGCTCTCTGCATTTAGCATATTTTCCGATGGATTCATATTTAGAGATATAAAAATGAGTAGGAGATACTTTTTTGCTTTTTAGGCCACAGTCAGTAGGTGAAAGAGATAAATAACAGACACAATGATCTATGTGCTATAATAAAATTACTTACAAAATACTGAGGAACTCAGAATAGTGCAGTGACTTTCAAACTTCCATTGCCTGTGACCCACATATAATTGAAGCAAAAGTTGAAAAAAGAAATATTTACCCTAGCTCCATGCAATGAATGAAATTTTCTGTTCTATCTCTGTTGCTCTTATACTTAAAATTCATGCTATGAACCAATAAATTGATTTTATGACCCTCTAAAAGATCACAGTCTACAGTTTAAAAGACCCAGAGGGAAAGGGAGCAGGATTTTTTAACCCTTCCTGGGAAAAGGGCAGGAAGGATTTCGTAAGGATATATGTTTCTTCTTTCGTCTTAAAGTAATAAATCTAACAATATAAATTAATCATATAAGTTGTAGAAAATAGAGAAAAATGATTGGCATTTAGGAGATGAGGCTGAAGTAGTAGATAAGTGACAGAATATCAAAAGCCTTAGTTACCAAGTTATACACATTCTGAACTTAATCTTTTAAGTGACAGAAAACTTTTAAAAAGCCTTAAGCAGGAAAGTGCCGTAATCAGATTTCCATTTTAGAGAGAACATTCTGGTCAAATTTATAGAACAGATTTTACTGAGATAAAACTGGAGTCAGAGAGACGGTTTGAGGTTTGAGGACTATTTCAAGTATTTAGGTTAGGAAAATTTTAGATGTAAACCAGAATTGCGGTGTTGGAATGGTAATGGCGAGAAATTAGCCGGCTGTTTTGGAGATAGCCATCAGTGACCGATTTGACCTGCGAGATGATAGACATTAAGATATTGAAGATGGCATGCAGAATTCCGTCTTAGGTCTGTGGGTAGATTGATGGTGACTTAATGAAGATGGAGAACACGAGAGATAGAGTAAAGTGAAGAGGAGGCAGGGGTGAGATTCTGTTTTTATATAACATGCTCTATTTAGGTACCCATGTAGGAGGCAAGTCTAGAGTTGGAAATCAGGCACTTTGACTTCTTGACCTTTAATTTTCACTCACTTTGAATGTTTGTCACTCATGACTATATCAGAATAGTCTCATCTTTAAATAAAATTCTCCACAAATCGAATTTAAATTTTCCTAGAATATACTATCATCATAGAGCTGTATCGTAATTTTAGTCATTTCCCTGGTTCTACATGGTGTGTTCCCAGTTCTTTATTCTTATTTATCTATTCTAAGGAATGATTCATTCATTTGTGAGTTAAAAGAATGAATATTAAAAGCCCATTGTAGATGCCTGTGAATGGTTCTCCAGAAATCTAGCAGCCATTCTCTGTTTATCCTAAGTTTATACAAGTGCTGTGACGCCGTCCAGTAGTGGGTATTATCTGAAACAGTCTAGTCAGGAATTTTATCATGTTTTAAATTGCATGTCTTTTATTATTACAGAGATTAATGCTTTTATATTCATGTTTTATATGTTTATTAGACAACTATACTTCTGTTCATCATGTTATATACTTTGCCTATCTTTTTCTATTTGTATCTTATTGTTTATCTCATTGAATTTTACTTAGGTTTATTAGATAGCACTTATTTTTATACTTTAAGGATATTTTTGCCATATTGGTGTCAAATAGATTTTTTACTTTTCTGGCTAGCTGTTTATTTTTATTTATGCCATCTGTATATCCTGTGGTATAGAGGAAGAGTCTAGAGGTTTTTCCCAGAGTAGTTAAAAATGATACAAAGCTATAACGTAAATGAAGATCCCAAAAGCTCTGCTTAAGGTCACTGATGATGGAAAGGAAGGAGGAGGTGGAGGCAGGGCGGGAGGGAGGTTGAATGTTCAGAAATGACCACATAGGTCTCTTTTTAGAGTTACGTCTTCTTTCATGCCTACTTTGGGCATGCTTGATTCAGAAATTGACTCACAGAATTTCATTTGGAAAATTAGCAAAATGCAAGGCAATTGTAAAACAAAACTAAATGTATATATTCAGATCATCTACTCTGCCTTCAGAATTACTTTCCTGCCTTTCTGTTTGACTGAAACTTTTTGCATTTCCCAAGGAAAAGAGTGGACTTTCCTTGTGATAATAGAAAAGCAATAGTAATGCAAAGAGAGACATCTACCAGTGTTGACAATGACAGGAAGAACTCAGTCAATGGGTTTTCCAAATAATAAGTCTGTGGATAAGCTTTCAGCACACTGATTAAGCACAAGTGAAGCTTGGAGTTCTTGAGAACCAGAGGATTTTTGCAGAAGCTCAGATGTCTTCTAGGATGATAGATAGTGTGTAGAACAAGGGAAATTAAATGTAAATGATTCAGAACCAGTCTCTTCAATTTTCCTGAAAAAACAAATGTAGAGATAAAAGAAGAATACAGTTGGCTAGGTTTCCTGTTTTCTTGTCTCGAGAGAGGAGGTGTTACATGAGATAAAGGGCAAGTCTTCATTTTGAAATGATGCACTCTTAGGGCAGGTAGTTCATTCTCAGCTTCTGCAAAAGGTTCCATCCCAGGAATACAGGCGCATGGCTTAAAAAGAACCAGAGGATGAAGTGATTCTACATAATGCCTTATTAGTAGTAGCACTAACAGTATTTTCCTGGCCTATAAATTCTTGGAACTTAGAATTTTGAGTCTAAACTCTAACTTGACTACTCACCAAACAAGTTAATGTCATCTTTTTCATGGTAATTCTAGTCATCCATGAAATTTTTTATAATTGTTCTTCGGTGATTCAAGTGTTTACCCATTGGTATTCCTCTTTTTAAAGAGAATAATATTCACACATTATTATTAATAGGAAAGAATGTTTATTTGATATACACTGTATATCAGAGATCATGCTAAGCATGGTGTATAGATATAGATGTATATGTGTATATATATGTACATATATATATATATATATACACACACACACATATACATTTACAGACCCATATGGATATGTGGGTCAGGAAGCAACAGTTAGAAACGTACGTCAAGTCTGTATATTGTCACCCTGCTTATTTAACTTATATGCAGAGTACATCATGAGAAACGCTAGGCTGGAAGAAGTACAAGCTGGAATCAGGATTGCTGGGAGAAATATCAATCACCTCTGTTATGCATATGACACCACCCTTATGGCAGAAAGTGAAGAGGAACTCAAAACCTCTTGATGAAAGTGAAAGAGGAGAGTGAAAAAGTTGGCTTAAAGCTTAACATTCAGAAAACAAATATCATGGCATCACTGGTCCCATCACTTCATGGCAAATAGATGGGGAAACAGTGTCAGACTTTATTTTTTTGGGCTCCAAAATCACTGCAGGTGGTGACTGCAGCCATGAAATTAAAAGACACTTACTCCTTGGAAGGAAAGTTATGACCAACCTAGATAGCATATTCAAAAGCAGAGCCATTACTTTGCCAACAAAGGTCCGTCTAGTCAAGGCTATGGTTTTTCCTGTGGTCATGTATGGATGTGAGAGTTGGACTGTGAAGAAAGCTGAGCACTGAAGAATTGATGCTTTTGAACTGTGGTGTTGGAGAAGACTCTTGAGAGTCCCTTGGACTGCAAGGAGATCCAACCAGTCCATTCTAGAGGAGATCAGTCCTGGGTGTTCTTTGGAAGGACTGATGCTAAAGCTGAAACTCCAATACTTTGGCTACCTCATGCGAAGAGTTGACTCATTGGAAAAGACTCTGATGCTGGGAGGGATTGGGGGCAGGAGGAGAAGGGGATGACAGAGGATGAGATGGCTGGATGGCATCACCGACTCAATGAACATGAGTTTGGGTGAACTTCAGGAGTTGGTGATGGACAGGGAGGCCTGGCGTGCTGCAATTCATGGGGTCACAAAGAGTCGGACATGACTGAGTGACTGAACTGAACTGATAGATATGTGGGTATATATGTCTGTATACATAGATAGATATAGATATGTGTATATATATGTGTATGTATGTATGTGTGTATATATATATATATCCCATAATATAAATGTATATCCTTGTTTAATCCTCACCACAAATCCTGAGGTTGTTTCTAATGCCTGGCATTGGTCAAAACTCAGTATTATCTAACATGAATAATGCAATTTCACTATTTCACAAATGAGAAAACAGAGGCCATCTCCCAGATGGCAGAACAGCATACCCAAAGTCTGCTGAAAACAACTATTTTAGATTGTCACCTCCCAGGTGAAAGATTATTGAACAACAGTGACAGTTATTAGGATATTTCCCATGTTCAGAAGTTCTGCATTCAGTTCCAGTGCTAAGATCTTAGCAGAGACGTAGCTTTCATTTTTGCCCTCAGAAATGATTTTAAATGTAGCCCCTGTGAGGGAAAGTCATTAGGGATTTTGGTAATCCTCATATTAGTTTTTCCATCAGCAAATGATGGTTTTTTCCCTTGATTAATGTTTCCCTGGTCATTTATTTTCATTCCTCTTCTGTTGGTCCAATAGGCCTTTTGTGAACATAATGAGTTTTGAAAGAAATGGAGTGATATATTAATTAACCAAGGTAATTAGCTTGAAGAGCCCTGGTTTTTTTTCAAACCCTCAAGTGTATGCATTATTTCTGGAGTTGTGTTGGGAGATCTTGTTTGAGATGGTTTAGGCAGAGGGAAAGTCAGCTACACCCTACTTGGCAGGACAGGCAAGTCTTGGTTTTAAACATTAGGGGGGAAATTGTTGGGAATTAGTTCCTCGGTGCCCGGGTTTGTGTCTCGGGTACAATTTCTGGTGCATCCAAAAGGCACACGTAGCTTGTGCACATTGCACGCCTGTCACCATGCGGCAGAGCAACCACCTGTCAAAGCCCACCTTTCCCTGGAAGTGCACTGTCCCCACTGAAAAGACTTCTCCTGCCTAGTACCTTTCACACATGCCATTGTGGCGATGGCCCTGGCTTTTGACGGCGTTCTTATAGCTAGTTAAAAAACATAGTGTAACTCCTTACTTAGTAGGAATGGAATGCTAGATTTCTAATTAAAAATAGATATGTAGCAAGCAACAAAGGTTTACTGTATAGCATAGGGAACTATAGTCAATATCTTATAATAAACCTATGATGGAAAATAATTTCAAAAATAACACATGTGTATTTATATAACTGAATCACCTTGCTGTGTACCTGAAACACTGTAAATCTTCAAGAATATATATATATATATATATATATTCAGTAATATATATACTTCAATACTTCATATATATATTATACTTCAATAATATATATATGTATTTATATTTTAAAAAAACATAGTTTAACCCCTTGAACAGAATGAAGCACAAAGTGAAGAGTAACTGGAGCCAGAGGTAGGTTGTTCTGTTTCCTCAGTAGCAAATTATCAAATTTCGCTGAAACTGTCTAGCCCATAACTTTAAATAGCCCTTTCAATTGAAATAGACATATGAAAGGAAGATTCTTACACCTCAAGAAGTACTGATAATTCTTCTTTGCTGTCTGTTTAGTATCCTAAGTGTTGATTTAATGTTTTGCAGCAGACATGACCCTGCCCATCATTAGTGTCCCTTCTAGGATAAGACTTGATGTTACGAAACTGCAAATGAAATCATGAAAATCAGGACAGGGGATGAATGACTATCATGCGAAGAGAGGCAGACACATTTGGGGAGTTCCAGGAGACCACAAAGGGTTTCCAGGTGATCACATTCCCCAGCCTCTTGTAGCACAGCAAGGGTGCATCTCACTTTTCACATATGTCAAAGCTGATGGAATCTCCTTCTGGAAAGCCTTGCTATGTGTGGGAACACAACTATCATCGGTAGTGGCAACACCAAGGGGCAGAAGTTGCCTTGAGATGTTTTTAGTGGATGGAAGGCAAAGCCATTGTGTTCTGGCCTTGTTCTTGGAGGTCACTGTATACCTGCCTCTCTTGAACATTCTTTAGCAGTAGACAGGATCCTAGCAGGGTCAGTCCAAAAGGACTCTCTCTTTATATTTGCTTCACATATGAAAATAGTGTGTGTTGGTAAGAAATTAACTGATATGTAGGTTTGCAAAGTAAAAAGTGAATGCCTTCATTAATTCCCCAACGCTGATCGTGGTCTGCAGCCCAGATCTGATCTTTGGCAACCCTGGTGAATATTCTTCAGGTGGCAATTAGAGTTTATATGAGAGGCTGTTCCTGGCATTGTATAGAGTTCAGTGTGTATACATGGGCCTCCCAGCTTCGTTAGGTATGGAAATCTATATTAACATCCATATCCGTGGACTAAGGGGACTTTGGAGGCCCCTCTCATAGGTCTGTCACCAACTTGTTCCATCACTTCTGGTTTTTATTTTTATTTTTTAGCTAATTAAGGCATCTGGAGAAGACAGCTTTTCATATGTTGAAAGTGGACTTTGGGAAAGGGGACTTCTAACTCTAAAGTTCTAGAAATGTGCTGTGCATCTCCCCAGCAGTTGGTTGCTTTGTAGTCTCCCATCCATCCACCAGGGTGTTGGCACACAGTTCTGAAGATTCTGTGATCTCACAAGAAAGTTGATTTTTGACTCATTGTTTTGGTTCTGTCAAATTATTGTTTCCTGGTAGGAAATTGAACTTCAACCTTAGAAGCACTTTCTCTTACAAGTGCTGTCTTTTTTGTCACTGAAATCCATGCTTTTTGTTGCATGGCCATTCCCAGTACCTTCAGAATCTATGGAAACTGCCCTTTTGGTAAGAGCATCTCAACGAAGCATTCATCTGGGCTGTCAAGGTTCTGTCAGCATCCTGCAAGGTGAAGTGGAGAAGAAAGGGAGAATCTATCCTCTGGGCCTTTTTCCTTCAAGGATGTCATGCTCTGCTTTCAGCAGCCTTCCGAAGCATGCATAAAACTAGGGAGTGGATGAGTGTGTTTTTGAGAACAAGTATTCCAAACATTTTCAGCTCTGTGCTCTTCAACGTGTGATCCATAGGGAAGAGTCAGTTCTGCTATGGGTACAAATCCAAATGCACTTGGGCAGGAATGTTTCTACGTAGTAGAAATTCAGCAAGGCTAATAGTTACCTGTAGCCAGACGTCATTTGGGAAGGCGGCCAGCCCTCTCTCCCAAGCTGTGTTATTTCCTGGCTGTTAGTTGCACGCTCTCTGCTCTGAGTGTATAAAAGAGAACGTTTGGCTCCACCCTGATTCCTCTGTTCTCAGAGGACGATCCGGTCCCTGACTGTGTGTACACCGGCAGCCCACCTGGAGGGCCCCTCTGTGTGTCCATTTTATCATGTTGATGAGTTGGGTCCGTTTGTGCAGGGGTTCATAACCAGAAGGCAGTTTTGCCCCCCCCGGGGGGGGGCACTTGGTCATGTCTAGAGATATTTTTGGTTGTCACAGTTTGTAAGGTTTTATTGTGGAGTTGCCAGGAAAATGCAAGATGTTGTAACAAAAATGAGTGATTTTTAATACAACCCAAATATTATGTGAGAAATATCATTTGCTGTTTATCTGAAATTTAACTGGTTAGTATGTATTTTTATTTGATAAATCTAACAACCCTATGCCACTGCGATCCCATGGCTAGAGGCTAGGGGTGCTGCCACCTCCTCCAGGGGTAGAAATGTATCCTACAGAGCAAAGGACAAAAATGTATTTGGCCCAACATGTCAATAATGACAAGGCTGAGGACCTCTGAAATATTGAAATACCTTATGTGATAACAGACTAAATTGCCATGGAAAGATACAATGTGGATTTCAGTAAGAAAATGAGTGACTTGTAAAAGAAATTGCTGATGTTGTGGGAGTTTAATTTGCTACTAGGGAACAGAGTAATTTGGCAGAACCTAAATAGTAAGTCAAAATAAATTTTCTTGTTGAATCTCTAAATCTTGAGGATCTTGTGTGCCTCATCCCAACCATTTGATCTATTTCACAAGAATAGGGGGGGGGTGTGTGTGTGTGTATGCATATGTGTGCCTGCGTGTGCGTGCTTCATCCCTTAGTCGTGTTTGACTCTCCGAAGCCTGCCAGGCTCCTCTGTCCATAAAATTTTCCAGGTGAGAATACTGGAGTGAGTTGCCATTTCCTACTCCAGGGGCGCTTCCCAGCCCAGGAATCAAACCAGCATCTCTTGTGTCTCCTGCATTGGCAGGTGGATTCTTTATCACTAGGGCCACCTGGGAAGCCCACAAGGACACGTACTCTCTACCTTTTATCAAAGTCTAGTGTACAATGTGTATCTAATTAGTGGTGATTGTGGATTAATTCAATGAATAACAAAATTAACTTCCTTTCATTGAGGTTTTATTAAGTGCTAAGCTCTGTGAAAACTGTTTCACACCTATTGCTTCCAGTCCAAACAAGGAAATTGTGTCAGTTTTTCACGTGGAGAGACTGAGCCTCGAATTACAACATGCCCGAAGTCACAGCCCTAGCAAATGGCAGAGATGGGACTTGGATCCCGGAGGCTTCCAAAACTTCTGTCTTTTCCTTGCCAGAACCAGAAAGCCCAGGCAGCAACTCTGTCTTTAAGAGGCGGAAACATTCTTCTCTCTGTGAGGTTCCTATGTCAGATTTCCAAGTTGTTGGCTTTTCAGTAGACTTTTCTTCCCTGAGTTTATTTCTGTTCCTTCCCAGTTTCCCGGTAATTGAACAGTGACTGCAGATCACTCTGGAGGTAGGTGGATCTATTTCTAAAGCTCTACCTGCTGGGAGACACCCCCTAACTTCTCATGCTGCTTCTGTCGTTTTTCTGATGAGCACACTGGGGGGTGGGGGGGACGAGGGAGGAGCAGGTGTGACAGGGCAGGCCCCCGGGAACCTGACAGAGGCCAGCCCTGCCTGTAGGCACTCCAATTTAGTGGCAAGCCTTGGAACTATTTCCCCCCCCCCCAAGGGATTTTAAAAGGAAGAAGTTTGCAAATTGGTTACTCAAAATTTGCAGATAAGATTTCCCAGTCATCATTGGCTTTTGCTGGCGAAGGGACTGGTTTCTGTCCTTCATGTCATCGCATCTTCATCCCCTGCAGGATCCCAGCTTGGCATCTGGTCCTCAGTACGTGGAGGACTTGTGCCCTCTGAGGGTGATGGAAGAGAAGCAGCATTGCTCAGCCGCTGCTGAGTGCCCGAGAGTCATCACGACTTGTCACATTAGGCAAAATATTAGTTATTCTCTCTCTATCTCTTTTTCCTGACTCGCCGAGGTCAGAAACTGTCAAGTTGTCTTCATTATTATCCTTCTCTCAGCAGACTACACTGTCTCACACACAGTGAACACTCGACGTCCTAGCAATTAGAATTTATACAGCCTGTGTTCTGGAAGTTTGTCTCCTCCTCTGACAGAAGTGTTACCACCCAATTGCTTTTCAGCCTGCTATAAAATTAAAACAACTTGTCTCACACACACACAGACACACACACACATGCACACACACAGACTTATATTTGAGCTTTCAGTCTTCCACATACATTGATGCTGTTATTCTATATTCAAGCCATGCTTTAAAGTCATTTCATTTTCCTATTGCAGATGACAGAACAAAAGCTTGGAGATATTAATTGACACACCCAAGCTTCCACAGTTGATGAGTGGCAGAATCAGCTTGGAACTAGACCTCATTTCTAGAAAATTTTCTTCTGTGCCACACAGCCAATTGCTGGAGGTTTATAGAAGGTGAAAATTGACAGTGTTAGTCGCCCAGTCATATCAGACTCCTTGAGAGCCCATGGACTGTCGCCCACCAGGCTCCTCTGTCCATGGAATTCTCCAGGCAAGAATACTGGAGTGGGTTGCCATTCCCTTCTCCTGGGGATCTTCCTGACCTAGGGATTGAGCCTGGGTCTCCTTCATTGCAGGCATATTTTTTACCGTCTGAGCACTAGGAAAGGACATTTATAAAGACCCTCCAATGTTCTTCACTGTGATGGATCTCACTTTCTAAAATCAGGTTATATTTATTTTGAAGGGAAGCCAACAAACACACAGATAGGCAATAAAGACAGATCTACATCTATTTGCCTCCCACTGCTGACTGTGCAGCTTTTAACTTAAAAATAGAGGTTGAACATATTGAAAGATAAGCTGAAGAAGCTGTTTGACTAGAGGCAGGAGGTTTCACTTGAGAATAAGCGACTCAACAGGGATCAGGAACTCAGAGTTGCTTTTCCTTTTGAGATGGTAGACAACGACATCTTTGTCCTGCTTTGACCATTGTTTGTCAATTATTATCATCTGGCCATTCAGAGGGACACTTAGAGTCAAATACTATCCCAGTTTGAAAGGACTATCCCTCATGGCTCAGTTGGTAAAGAATCCGCCTGCCATGCAGGAGACCTGGGTTCGATTCCTGGTCAGGAAGATCCGCTGGAGAAGGGATAGACTACCCACTCCAGTGTTCTTGGGCTTCCCTTGTGGCTCAGCTGGTCAAGAATCCAGCAGCATTGCAGGAGACCTGGGTTTGATCCCTGGGTTGGGAAGACCTCCTGGATAAGGGAAAGGCTACCCATTCCAGTATTCTGGCCTGGAGAAGTCCATGGACTGTAGAGTCCATGGGGTCGCAAAGAGTCGGACATGACCAAGCAACTTTCACTTCAGAGAATGGTAAAATATTTGGGTTATTTGCAGAAGACACTTCTCAAACTTCAATGGGTACCGTATGGTAATTGGGTATATTACTGTCATGATTAAGCAGCTCAGCTCTATATGGGTTTCTCACTGATCTGGTGGGGGTGGCATGACTAGAAACAGTCTGCTCATGCTACCAGACAGCCATGGTGCTTTGACACCATATTTTTGAAAAGTGACTTACAGATGTATGGCTGGGGAAAGTGTTGGGGACTGCTCCCCTGGGACAGCCAATGTCAGACACAAATCTGTGTATCAGCTTGAAAGCTGCCGACATGGTGCTATGTGTCAACCATTCAACTCCCTGAGTTCTTGGCATAAACACCAATAAGTCAAAATCCAATCTGCTTTATGAGGTATACAGATTGCCTGCCTGTTGGAGGACACATGCTCATTCAGTTACGTGTGAATAAGGACATTCTTGGTCTATTAATTATGCCTCAGAATCAACCTGAAACTCTAGGTAAGTGGCTGGTAGAAGATGAATTAGATGGCTGATGGTATGAAGTGGAGTAATTGTCTTGGGGTTCTTGATATGTGATTTAATGATCTGAAATACAGTATCATTCAGCCTAATAACAGAAACTACTACATCTGTGCCGTCAGGGTGACAGTTGCGTGAGTCACTACCATGTTAAAAAAGTAACTCAACCAATTAGGAAGCTTGGATGCTGTGTCTCCACGTGTTGACGCTATTAACAGGATGGCTGCACGTGAATTCTGATGGAAGCATTACAGTCAAGTTTAATAACTTATAGTCACAGATAGTGACTGTAAGTAGTATACAGGGAGTGTGTGTGTAAGCCCAATGCACATTCACTTTACCCTCAGTAAAACTGATGGGAGAAGAAGAAAAGCTTAGTTCTAGTAGACAGCTGACTCTCTGTAATATGCCATCATTCCTTATTAGCATCAGGGATTTGAGAATTTTATTGTTTGGGGGGGGCAGCTTTTTACAGTACAGCTGCTGATACCCCTGTCTGTGACACCATGCCACACTTGTTGGAGGTACAATTATTTGGTATGTTCCATTTACTCAAATAGTGTATGATATTCATTTATGTTTATAAAGACAAAAAAATTACAAGATGGAAAAACCACAAAGTTGACTTTCACTTTCTAGTCTTCTGTAGGGCTGGAATCAAACTTTGCAGTATCAATAGCATCTGCTTCAGGCATAAATATCTCGGGGGAAGAAAATCAGACCATCTTCCTTTTAGGCTTTTCTTGCAGTCTCACACAGTGATTGTAATGCTGTTTGTGATGGAAGCTGTTTGCCTTTCATGCATTTCTCCATGGTTAAGTCAGGACCAGTCTAAGGCAGAACTGAGAAGTGATAATATCAGCCTCCTTTTCAAAGTCTTCTCCCTCTCCTCATGCTCAGAACTCGTCAGAGCTTCTGCTTCGAGTTGAGATACGTGGCAGGCACTGACCGCAGCTCTGCTCCCAACATCTTTGCGTCATGGTTGAGGCTCTACTATAAACCTCAATGTTCTTATCTATTAAGTGAGAAGGATGACATGCCTATTTGTAAGAGAGATTTGCTCTATCAGTAATCCTTAACCTGGACCACAAAGAAAGTTGAGTGCAGATGTAGTTTGAAGAAACACTTCAGATGGTTCTAAAAGGCACCTCGCCATCCTCGCCTGATACAAATCAGTGGTTTTTAAGACTGTGGGTCTACCTGGAAATTTGTTAGAATGCAATTTCTTGAATCAGCAACTTTGGAGGTGGAGCCCAGGAATCCATTTCTTAAGCTGTGTATGACTTTCATTTCCATGCACTGGGAAGTTTGATAATCACTGAACCAGCTATGGGCCAGGACTGTGGCCTCCTCACCACCTGGATCAGCATCGCCAGGGAGCATCTCACAAGTGCAAATGTGTGGGCCCTGCACAAAACGTACTGAACTGGAATCTGTGGGGCTGAGGCCCAGAAATCTATGTTTCAATATGGTCCCCCCAAATTCTGAAGCGTAGGAAAGTTGCAGAAAATCATTGTTCTGGTTACTTAGACCCCCAACCACAGACCAGTCACCTAGGTTCTAACGTACATCCAGAATTGGGAATTCCTGGACTAGATTATCTTTAAAGTCCCTTTTGGACTCAGGTTCCATGATGTGCACATCTTCATGCTGTTTCCCTAAACATGCATTTTAACTTTCAATCCATAGAGTACTTGTCAATCTATATCATGCTTGTTTTGTGCCACGTGGCCCTAGGTTTGCCATTTATTTCATGGTAGGTATCTCATTTATCCTCATTGGCTGAATCCAGCCTCTTTTATAAGACTATGAGTTAAAAACAACAGATGCAGCCTGGAAAGCTCATCTCTAAGCCCAATTATCGGAAAGACTTAGTTCTGATAGATTTCTACTCCTGCATCCAGGCAATCTGGACTTCATCTTTCTACAGATGTGTTTAACAACACTAGCCTTGGGACTTCCCTGGTGGTCCAGGGGCTAAGACTCCATGCTCCCAATGCAGGGGGCCTGGGTTCAATCTCTGGTCAGGGAACTATATCCCACATGTTGCAACTAAAGATCTTGCATGCTGCTACTGAAGATCCTGTGTGCCGCAACTAAGACCCAGCACAGCCAAGTAAATAAATGTTTTAGAAAAACCAACACTAGCCTTCAGCTTTCCCTTACTCAGATATTGTTTGCAACAGATTTGGAATCATTCTACTTATCACTTCCAATATTAAAAAAAAAAAAAAAAAAGCCCAGAGTCAATGGGCAGCTGGCTTTTGGAATTATTTAGGAATTATTTCCTGCAGCTTCCCAGGCCTTCATCTAATGATGAACACCTGTGCTAGCTAGGTCCCATTGACCCTGTTTCCTGGCAGACTAGTTTTCACGTAAACTCCAGGGGCCTTAATAGCACAGGTTCTGAACCTACGGTTTAGGCTGGACCAAGTGACATCAGAGAGTAGCCATAATGAGCTGTTGCAAATGAAGGTTTGTCTGAAAAATACTTAATGAAAACCTCTGAGCTGCTGGGGTATCTGACAGATTGGCAACTCGCTTTGAGAAAGAGACCATCCTCCCTTCCAATTCCCAGATGCAGAGCCTGCGGCTAAGTCATCAGGAATCAAATAAATGGGGAAACAGGAGTGGGAAAGACAGCACCCTATAGCATCCATCAACAGTGTGAGTCAAAGCTACTGGTGCGGTTAAATAGACAACAATCCGTTGTTTGTTTTCTGTTTGCTGAGGTTGCCAACCCAAGCTTTCAGAGGTCTAACACCACAATTAAAAGCAGGCAGGTTCTGAGGGAACACAGGAAAGTCCAAACCAAAACAGAATATTTTGATGTTTAGATAGAAATCTACTATTTGCTAGGAAAGGGGCATTTATTGTGGCTGAAGACGATGCTGTTATTCACCCAGCAATTATGGTCACAAAGCTGCTTGCTCAGATAACTGTGGGCTGTTTGAGTCAGAGAGAGAGGTCCAAGGTTTTGCCTGCAGCATTGCTGGGTGCGTGAACTTCAGATTCGCCTGGTTTCATGGGCTGTGAGCTTTTGCTGGTATTAGCAGAAGAATAAGAGACTTTGCAGTCCATGGGGTCGCTAAGAGTCGGACACGACTGAGCGACTTCACTTTCACTTTTCACTTTCATGCATCGGAGAAGGAAATGGCAACCCACTCCAGAATTCTTGCCTGGAGAATCCCAGGGACGGGGGAGCCTGGTGGGCTGCCGTCTATGGGGTCGCACAGAGTCGGACACGACTGAAGCGACTTAGCAGCAGCAGCAGCAGGCTGCTTCAGGGTGAAGAACATGTATCCCAGGGCCCTTCAGGAAAGCCACAGATACTCAGGCCAGAAATGCATCATGAGAGCATTTGCCAAATGGAGTGGCTTAGTTACAAGGGCACAGACTCTCCTAGCTATTTCTAAGCTGATAGAGGAGAGACAAAGTACAGTGGAGAAGCCAGGCGATTCTGAGACTTCCTGGGGTAATTTACCGAGCAGTGTAAGCCCATCCCATTCTGGGCCTAGGATCTCCCTTCCTGTTATTCTGGCAAACCTGAACCAAAGTCTTTCCCCTACATTCAGGGCATGCCATCTTTGCTGGGTCACAGCTCCTCCTGGTCTGTCATTTCCACTGATTCTACCTGGGTATCTGCTTTTCTCTTTACTGCTAACTCTTCTACAGCCCAGAGCTCGTTGTTCTCTCACACAGAATAGCTCATGTTTGTAATGTTTGTTCCACAGATTTAAGAGGTCAGGAAGAATCCCTGGATGGGCCACACCAGATAGCTGGCATAGTAGATCGTACATTCCTAGTGGTTGTATGTGTTAGTAGGTGACGTCTAATCACGTACGGACTATGAGGCCAGCTTTCCCCATGTTCTGAGGAGAGGGCGGTGTCTCTTTAGTAGGCCCAGGAATGATACCACTTCAAATGCAAGCACCAGCACTGAAACTGGTGGATTGTATGATGCCAGGCAAACTGTGCACCTTTTCTAAGGTTTCCTACCTTATGGCCTTTAAAGCAGGAAAGAAAATGAATGCTGCCCTAGTCTACCTGTTGCCTGGTTTAGCTATGTTCTTGTGTTTGGGGCAATAAAATGTGACTGTGAATTCAACGTCATTGTTGTTTAGTTGCTAAGTTGTGCCCTATTCTTGCAACCCCATGGACTGTAGCCCACTGGGCTCCTCTGTCCATGGGATTTCCCAGCCAAGAATACTGGAGTGGGTTGCCATTTCCTTCTCCAGGGGATCTTCCCAACCCAGGGACCAAACCCGAGTCTCCTGCTTTGGCATGCAGGTTCTTTACATTGAGCCACCAGGAAAGCCCATGAACTTCAATCATTTCAGTTCAGTCGCTCAGTCATGTCCAGCTCTTTGTGATCCCACGGATTGCAGCATGCCAGGCTTCCCTGTCCATCACCAACTCCCAGAGCTTGCTCAAACTCATGTCCATTGAGATGGTGATGCCATCCAACCATCTCATCCTCTGTCGTCCCCTTCTCCTCCCACCTTCTATCTTCCCCAGCATCAGGGTCTTTTCCAGTGAGTCAGTTCTTCGCATCAGATGACCAAAGTATTGGAGTTTCAGCTTTACCTTCAGTCCTTCCAATGAATATTCAGGACTGATTTCCTTTAGGATTAACTAGTTTGATCTTCTTACAGTCCAAGGAACTCTCAAGAGTCTTCTCCACAGTTCAAAAGCATCAATTCTTTGGCGCTCAATTTTCTTTATAGTCCAGCTCTCACATCCATACATGACTACTAGAAAAACCATAGCTCTGACTAGATGGACCTTTGTTGGCAAAGTAATGTCTCTGCTTTTTAATATGCTGTCTAGGTTCATCATAGATTTTCTTTCAAGGAACAAGTGTCTTTTAATTTCATGGCTGCCATCACCATCTGCAGTGATTTTGGAGCCCCCGAAAATAAAGTCTCTCACTGTTTCCATTGTTTCCCCATCTATTTTCCATGAAGTAATAAAATAAATAGCCTTAGATAAACCTGCCACCATCCCCTGAAAAGATATAGAACAAGTTCACATATCAAGGGTGCTTTTCCTAAGTGTTCAAAGAAAAAAGTAAATCAGAAAAACTTCAACCATGTGACCTCTCCCAATTCTCCTGACTAAAGTTTATCTCAGCGTTTGGGTCTGCCAACTATTTGCTCTAAACCTCTTCTTTGACCCCTTCATAGAGGAAGCCTAGCAGTTAACTCAGAAACAGTATAGTTTCTGGAAGTTGACCTGAGCCAACTGAAAAATGTCCTGAGATGGTATCAGCATCTTTATCCATTTTTCAGAAAAAGCTTGTTGGTTCAATATTAACTCCTATAGCTCTTACAACTCCCTTTGGGATAAATATTTAATCAACAGAGCAGTTGCCTTTTTATTTCATTATGGAGAAGTTTCAATAAAATAAAATAGTGTATTCTAATGAATGACAAACACTGGTGAATTTTCATTTAAAATCAATAAGTTGAACCAAGGAATTGTTTTGTAACTTATGGGTCATCTCAATTTAATGAACAGTAACTAAAAAAATATTATATAAATGCCTGGCATGCAGAAGGGATGCAGAGCAAAAGGCTAGTTATTGTCCCCCTAGGCTTTATAATCCTTAAAGAGAGGGCTGAATTTTGTTATTTTTCCCTTGGCCAATGCCTGGAATGATAGCAAGCAGGTCGTGGGTATTCAGTGAATACTTGCCAGGTTGAATGAATTAATAAGTCAATATAAGCAGAGTGTTTTCCTTTAGAGAAAAGGACGCAGTACTTTCCTCATCATGGCCATCTCTCAATGGAAGACCCTGACCACAGTGGATTATAAATCATATATATTCTTTTCCTTTCCTTATGCTTATTACAGTGATTCTTAAGTTTGAGCTTGCAGTAGAATTACCTGGGGAGTTTACAAAACACAGATTCCTCGGCCCCACTTCCAGTGCTTTTGATTCAGTTGGTCTGAGGCCCCAAGCATTTGCATTTCGAAGTTTCCCAGGGCATCTGATGCTGCTATTTTGGATACTACAGGTTGAGCATCATTGACTTACAACATCTACCTGCACTGCCCCATGGCAGTTTCCATTTTCTCATCTACAGACAGGCTTTCCCGATGGCTTAGTGGGTAAAAAATCCTGTGATACAGGAGACATGGGTTCGATCCCTGGGTCAGGAAGATCCCCTGGAGAAGGAAATGGCTACCTACTCCAATATTCTTGCCTGAAAAAATCCCACGGATAGGTGGTTGTTGTTCAGTCACTCAGTCGTGTCCAACTCTTTGTGACCCTATGGACTGCAGCATGCCAGGCTTCCCTGTCCTTCACCATCTCCCAGAGCTTGCTCAAACTCATGTCCATTGAGACAGTGATGCCATCCAACCATCTCATCCTCTGTCATCCCCTTCTCCTCCTGCCTTCAATCTTCCCCAGCATCAGGATCTTTTCAAATGAGTCAGCTCTTTGCATCAGGTGGCCAAAGTATTGGGGTTTGAGCTTCAACATCAGTCTTTCCAATGAACATTCAGGACTGATTTCCTTTAGGATGGACTGGTTGGATCTCCTTGCAGTCCAAGGGACTCTCAAGAGTCTTCTCCAACACCACAGCTCAAAAGCATCAAAAACCAGGTGAGCTAGCTAGTCGAAAAGGGTCGCAAAGAGTCAGGCAGGACTGAGCAACTAAGCACAAGCGCACAGCACTAAGCACAAGAAGTCAGCAGGTGACTTCTTCCCTAGAGCACAGGTCCTTACATGAAGAAAGCACCTGACTTCATAAACGATTCCAGCTGGGCTCAGGGAGCGTCTGTCCATTGCTACTCTATGCCTTCATGGCTTTGGTGCATAGGAACCCATCACGTGTGAAGGGTAGTAATCCATTTATTCTGTTGGCCTTTTGTTTTTTCTTCTTACTTCATGTGATGAAGAATTGCCTTTAGAGGCCTACCCAGACATATAGTAATTTCTTTGGAAATCTGACTTTGGCTGTTTCTGGTGCTGCCTACATGGCTGTAGCTGTATGTCTGATTCATTGGCCCTTCACACAGGGTGGCTGGCAGGTTAATAACAGCGCCTATTGCTATGAGAGCCTGCCAGTGGTGTGGACTCTCCACCTTTGCAAGTCATATTTTTGTTCCAATTAAGCCTCCCTGTCTGTATTTGCTTTAGTTACAAAATGTCTATTAATTCTGGGTGACTCTGGATACAAATGATAATGCTGGCTGTGGACCTTCTATTCATCTTCTAAAAATATGAAAAATGATCCTTTATTATGGAAACAGTGGATAGGGCAGCCGTGTATTTTGATTGGGTGGTTTGTTTGCTTTTCAGTAATAGGACTGGGCTGTCATCCTCATCAACAACTTCTCATCTGGCCTCCTTTCTCAACAACAGCATGGATTGTAGAGTAGTATTGTTTTTTGTTATTTATTTTTTAATTGAATTATAGTTGATTTACAGTGTTAATTTCAGCTATATAGAAAAGTGATTCAGTGATATATGTGTGTGCGCGCACACATTCTTTTCTGTATATACACACACACACATTCTTTTTGTATTCTTTTCTACTATGACTTATCATAGGATATTGAATATAGTTCTCTGTTCTATACAGTGTGACCTTGTTGTTTATCCGTCTTCTGTATACAGTCGTTTGCATCTGCTAATCCCAAGCTCCCAATCCGTCCCTCTCCCACCCTCTTTCCCCCTTACTAACCACAAATCTTTTCTGCATGTGAGTCTCTCTCTGAGTCTGTTTCTGATTCATCAATAGGTTCGTTTGTGTCATGTAAGTTTTTTAACTTTGGGGGTATAAACACGGGCAAGAGAATATGACAGATTTAGTTTTGTCAGTGGGGAAGATTACAACCTTAGACCCATTACCCACTTTCTCTTAGCAAAGTTTTTAAGTAGTCTTAGATGAACCCTGTATTGGACAGTTTTCATCCTGACATCTTGAGCTACTTACATCTTCTGATCTTTTTCTCCTTTGAAAATCTGACCTATTCTTCAAATAAAAGTTTACTTCTCTCTAAAACTATTGGTGTCTCAGACAGTAGACTCTGCCTGTAGTGCGGGGGACCTGGGTTCCATTCCTGGGTTGGAAAGATCCACTGGAGAAGGGAATGGCTACAGTATTCTTGCCTGGAGAATCCCATGATCAGAGGATCCTGGCAGGCTATAGTCCATGGGGTTGCAACGAGTCAGACACAACTGAGCAACTAAGACTTCAGTGTCCATTGTGACTGCTCAGGTTTTACTCTCTCAAACATGTGTTTGGCCCTCCATTGCCTACTGCTGGGTGATGTCCTGTGTGTTGTTATTTAGCTTCTTATATGTGCAAATAATGCCACCTCAATTAGATGGCAACTTACCCATTCGTCTTTTCTTTCAGAATGTAATTATCCTGCATCTACTATGTAAAGGCACCACAATTGATGCTGGAAGAATACAAAGAAGCAAAATATATGGTCTTGCATTCAGACTTTTCAGAAATTTACGATCTAGCGGTAGAGCCAAGCTGTACACATATTTCCTTCCACACAAATACCATAAAACAGTAACTTACGTTCACAGCAGGACATCAATTGAGAGTGACATAGATAGTGCCTACGTAAGTCTTTGTTTTTCCACTGGGCTTGCACATTGTTTTATAAACAATAGACTCTAAAGGCACGTATATTATCTTCATGTCTACATAAAGTATGTCTTATCTTATTCAGCATGTTTATGCAATTTTATTTTGGGAGAGTGGGAGGTGGGCAGACCTATCATCATGAAGCCCAGCATAATTTTCTGTCTCCTATTCCGCTTCTTCATCAGACCACATCCCTATATGGTCCACTCATCATTCTCAAAGCGTGGTTTTCTTTTTTTGAGAGTTACACCTGGCTCTTCTTGTCGGTTGAATCTTTGCTTCATCTTCAGGGCCCACCTCAAATGTCAGACCTTCTGAGTAGCCTTCCTAAACATCTAGAAACAGAGATATCCGTTCTCACCTTTCCTGTATTCTCGTAATTGCTTTATATGATTACACTAATCATACTATTTTTTCACTTTCAAGCAATTATAGGCAATTAAATATGGAAATTATATATATATATATAATTATATTGCTATTACTAAGTCACTTCAGTCGTGTCCGACTCTGTGCGACCCAATAGACGGCAGTCCACCAGGCTCCCCCGTCTCTGGGATTCTCCAGGCAAGAACACTGGAGTGGGTTGCCATTTCCTTCTCCAATGCATGAAAGTGGAAAGTGAAAGTGAAGTCGCTCAGTCGTGCAGCCTACCAGGTTCCTCCGCCCATGGGATTTTCCAGGCAAGAGTACTGGAGTAGGGTGCCATTGCCTTCTCCAATATAATTATATAGGCAATTATATATGTATGTGGAAAGTTTATATATATATATATATATATTTATATATATTTATGGTAGTGTTGCCTTAGTTACTAAGTCATGTCCAAGTCTTTGTGTCCCCATGGACTGTAGCCCACCAGGTTCCTCTGTCCATAGGATTTCCCAGACAAAAATACTGGAGTAGACTGTCATTTCCTTCTCAGCAGATCTTCCTGACCCAGGGATCAAACCCACGTCTCCTTCATTGTAGGCAGTCTCCTGTATTGCAGGTGGAATCTTTACCACTGAGCCACCAGAGAAGCCCTATATAATTATCAGATCAGATCAGATCAGTTGCTCAGTCGTGTCCGACTCTTTGTGACCCCATGAATCGCAGCATGCCAGGCCTCCCTGTCCATCACCAACTCCTGGAGTTCACCCAGACTCATGTCCATCGAGTCAGTGATGCCATCCAGCCATCTCATCCTCTGTCGTCCCCTTCTCCTCTTGCCCCCAATCCGTCCCAGCATCAGAGTCTTTTCCAGTGAGTCAACTCTTCGCATGAGGTGGCCAAAGTACTGGAGTTTCAGCTTTAGCATCATTCCTTCCAAAGAAATCCAGGGCTGATCTCCTTTAGAATGGACTGGTTGGATCTCCTTGCAGTCCAAGGGACTCTCAAGAGTCTTCTGCAACACCACAGTTCAAAAGCATCAATTCTTCGGTGCTCAGCCTTCTTCACAGTCCAACTCTCACAGCCATACATGACCACAGGAAAAACCATAGCCTTGACTAGACGAACCTTTGTTAGCAAAGTAATGTCTCTGCTTTTGAATATGCTATCTAGGTTGGTCATAACTTTCCTTCCAAAGAGTAAGCACCTTTTAATTTCATGGCTGCAGTCACCACCTGCAGTGATTTTGGAGCCCAGAAAAATAAAGTCTGACACTGTTTCCACTGTTTCCCCATCTATTTCCCATGAAGTGATGGGACTGGATGCCATGATCTTCGTTTTCTGAATGTTGAGCCTTAAGTCAACTTTTTCACTCTCCACTTAGACTGTTATATATGTATATGGCAATTATATATATATATATATATAATTATAAGACAATACTATATGTTGTCTCATTAGATTCTGAGTTCCTTAAAGTTGAAGAACCTGTCATTTGTATTAATATCTAGCATTTTGTAAAACAGTTCATCTAGCCCATAAATGACTAGCTCACTACATCTTTGTGGAATGAATGTGTGCATTTATTTATTAAATAAATGTGTGAGTAGACATCTAGCCTAAAAGCAATAAATAAGTAAATATTTGTTGGACAAATGAATGGATAATAAATATGTACAACTGTGCCAAATGCCTTGCTATAGACTTTAATCTGATCACATTTTCATACTGTAATGGAAATATAGTTGAAAGTATCCTATCAAGAGCAGTTCAGGGATCAGCTCAAATGTGTGAAGTTAGTCTCAAACCCAAATGCCTGCTTTTGTTTTGAGGCTTTTCAACCTGAACAGAGAGCAAGTAACATCAATCCTGGTTCCAATTAGTAAGAGGAGCAAAGAATATAAAATGTAGAACTGCAAGGTGCTAAAAATAGTGATCTTGAAATCAATAGTGTTGGCAGACACTGAGAAATGCACATAACTTCTCTAGAACATAAAAAATTCCTAAACAAAGTAACTTATGAAGAGAGTTATGTTTTAGGGGAAAAATAGAATCTGGTCAGTCAAAAATTAATAATGTGTCATAAGCTTGTTGGTCAAAGTAAATAATACAATGCAACTCAAAATTGGGTAAATTCTGGTGGCTCTTGGAACTCATAAGAACTCATAAGAAAAGATTATTGAGATTGGGAAAGGTAATTAGAATATTATCAATATACCTTCCCAAAGGGTGTACTATTACTCTGACCATATTCATGAATTTACATGGCATAGTAATCAAATCATTGACATGGCAGAATCACACCTCCCCACAAAATTGCCCAACTAGTTACATTTCAACCTAAATCCCCTTGCTTTTGCTATCTCCAGAATAAAGCTGGGGTAAACTTCACAGTATGACCACTTAAAGGCTCTGAACAAAGATGACCTTCATCAAGTCAAGTCTGCTGACAATGTAGAAAGCCATTCTGGTGCTCTAAGGAAGTACCCACCAAGCTGTAACTTAAAGATTTCTGGGAATCCCTGACTTAGCTCACTTTATCTCTAGCTATCTTTAGAGAATGAATTAGTGAAAATGGCCCCTAACTCTGCATTTGTCTTGTAAAGAATTTTTTTCAGGTCCATTAATGCATATGACTTGGTAGTGATCATTTAAGGCATCAATTCTGAATGCTACTCTAAGTCCTAGAGCAGTGAATTATGCCTGTGTACCAGGAAAAGTGTAAGATTTCTCCAATTAAAACTTTACTATATTCAGCTTTAAGAAAGCTTACCAAAACCGGTCCAGGCTGAAGAGCTTCCAAGAGGATACAGCTTTTCTGTCATAAATTATTTTGCCAACTCGGTGAAAGCATAAAGTTGTTTCCTTTTCAGTCATTTTCCTGATCAATTCTGTTTCATTTATAGAGTGAAATCTCTTTTCAGGCAGGAAATTTTTGTAACACAATAATTATAGGACATAAAATTTGGTTGACTTACAGCTGTCTTCTGGAACGCAAATGCCTTCCTTGTCAAGGGTTGCCCATCCAGTTCAGGGCATGTGGACACACCAGACTGGGTATTACTTTAGAAATCATTTCAGCTTTGCAGTTTTGTTCTTTGGTATTAACTAACTAATTGACATTAATGGTATATAGGGCAGAGTTTACCTTGGAGGTAGGAATGGGTGATAACTTACCTTCTGAACATTTTAGGGAAATTTGGAACTGTGTGTCTGGCCTGGTTGGTTTTGGGTGATCAGAATATTCCATTTTATAGGCTAGAATGCATTTGAGCAAGTTATGCATAGACATTTACCAGCTCCTGAAGCTCCATCTGCCAATTGATTTTCCCCATTGTATTTGTTCTCTTTGTTGAACTTTATCTTCTCTCTTTAAGCACCCCAGAGAAGTACACATCAAGCTGTGACTTGAAAATTTCAAGGAATTATTATTCCACCTCCTCTTTTAAGAGCTAGCTCCAGTCTCAAATCTTCCTACTAAAAGGTTTTTTCTTTATACTCTTTCTTTTATAAAATAAGCTGATTTTTTCCCCTCGTCTTTTACATTTTGGGATGTGTGACTAATGAGACTAGCTTCCCTGTCTCCTTTTTTTTCCACTTTCCTTTATATATGATACTTATGGACTAGAATCATGTTTATAAAGAGTTTATAAGAAAGAGTTTTGTGATAATTGGGAGAGCACAGAAAACTTGGGGCTTCTGGTAGGAGGAAAACTAATGAATATTAATCCTGAATGCTTACAGAGTGCCTCTTGTCTTCCAAGTGGTTGAAAGAAGTACTAATTAATTATCATGCTATAGGATTATGACAGAAACAGTACAGTCAGTGTCCAGGTGTGCCTGAGCAGACATGGAAGCTCAGAGACTGGTTACAGGCTGCACTGATGCTGCATATCTTATTCAGAGAACGTGACATCAGACGGTGCCATCAAACGGAAGGATTTGGTGAAGGAAACAGACACACTTGATCACATGTGGCCATTACTTGGGATACTGCTATGCATCCTGGGTAACTGTCTCCCTCTGAGGCAGGCAGAGCCAAGGGAAAGCTGGCCAGCCCTGATGCTTTTTCCCTCCATTCCAGTTGTTTCAAGTTTTTCACTGTTTCTATCATTCGGAGGGCAGCCCACCCTGGAGCTTCTGGAGGGTCTAGGATCACATTCAAGAGTGTTGAGTATCATCTCAATTGTGTTCTAATTCACCCTTTTTTTTGGGTATATTTTAAACATCTCTCTTAAATTGGTCAGTATACATGGGGCACTTTTTCCAGAGGAGACAGGATCTTATTTATTCTTCCCAACTCGCCTCATTTCCCCCTACATTCTTCATAATTATTCACTAGACTTGAGAAGACTAATGAGAAGCAAATGAAACAGAATTCTTGAGGAAAGACCAGCTAAGGAGGGAGGGTGAAATCAAGGCCTTTGTGTGTTTTTTGTGATATTCAAAACATAACCATTCTCTAAATAATGCATTTACTGCTAAATCAGTAACATAGTTCACACTTGAGAAGGGCGTCCTTGACGACACTTGATGTCCATGTTTGTGCTCTTAGAAACAGGCCTCCTTTAATGTATATTTGATGACTGTGGTGTGCACGGAGAGCTGAGGCATTATTTGGAATTCTGTGCGTCACTAGACATTACGTGGTCCTTCAGTCATGGACAATTAGTAAGCATTGACCCTCACTGTGATTTACATTGTATTTCATGGGCTGCAAATAGCCATTTTCTGTAAGAACAAAAGTGTTTTCTAACAGGCTAGGTCCTCTGAGTAGATAGAAGATTCTCCCTGATTTTGAGGGCTGGGGTGAGATCCTTGGAGACAGAAGTACAATGATGCATGAACTTATCAGGCAAAAAATATGGTGCCGGCTTATTTCCCTGTGATCTGAGGACATCATTTATCATGTATTAAGGAAGGCGATGACTGTGTTTATCATGTAGAGTGTTAATAAATTGAAAACACACAGACATCATTAGGCAGCTCATCCTTCCATGGGTCAGGCTGACTGTTTTGTTGAAGAGGATGAGTTGGTACTGTGAGAAACAGTCATCCTCAGGGAACAGGGAGTATTAGACACTTAACCTGAGAGAGAACATGAGAGTTTAAGTGATGTGTCTTGACCATATCCCTCTTTCCACCCAAAGTGAACATGCTTTGGTAATGCTAAACATGTTGAGATCATATTTGCTTACCTGTGAAATTGGAAAAGAGTCTTTCCTAGTGCATATGCAGAAAACCTGTGTCGTTCTATTACTCTCTCCATAATGCAAAGATAAAAAGAAGAGTGACTCTCCCTGACCCTTAAATTGGTTAAAAAAAAAAAAAAAAGCTTCCTGCTTTACAGCCTGCTGTCCAGATTGCAATTGTCAGCTTCCCTCAGTGCTGCTAAGAGCAGTATAGCTGGTTGATGGTCTGCAGATTCTTACCTAGCTTGCACTGAACTTTTACATTCTCTGTGTCCTTCTGATGGAAATAAATATGTAAGCATGATAAAGGTGGTAGACAGCCCTGTAGCTTTTTACTCGTTGTCTCCTTTACAACTTGTGTGTTTGTAAACATCATATGGTATCTTGTAAACTTAGATCAAAATTTAAAAAAGGTTTTACAGTTTGAGACCATTAATGACAGTGGCCTGGTGTAGAAGTCTACTTGGGTAGATTCATTGGAATTTAAAACAGTCTAACCATTATTATTATTATCTTATTTAATGAACTACTTGGTGATTCTGTGTGTGGTTGCACTTTTGGCCAACATTTCCTCTTGCTTTGAAATGGATATCTTCATTGAGAATCACCTCAGTCCTTGAAAAATCACCATGTTGTATTTTTTCTTGATTTCTCCTACTAGATTGCTAACCTTTATTACTGTGGTTTTACCTAAATATCACTCACCATAGTTTTATTTATTTTTTTCCTTTTAGGAACTTCTGGTAAGTGCCACTCCTGAAGGTGGTGGTTTATTAGTAGCAGTCAGTTCTTTTTTCTTTGTTATTGCTGTCATTAATTGGGGTTGGGACTGACCTGTCTGATTCTTTCTGCAGTTGATGTTTTTTTTTTTAATGGACAAGAGTCAAGAGAAGCTTTATATCTTAACTTTGAAAATTAAGAGGTTTCCTGGGGTAAACATGGGATAGTTCTACTAGAAACATAGCAAAATAAAGAATGAGAGTGAGATGGCATAATATGAACCTGAGAAGAGCTAAGTGTGCGACAGGTATGTTACTCATTGTCCAGATCAAAGAGGAATCTTTGTATTTAAGACTCAAGTCAAATGCACCAAGAAGCTGGTCATACTGCGATTACTTCCTTGATGTTGATTTTCTGAGTGTCTCCAAACATTCATGTCCTCATTCGTAAGACCTTATTAAGGGAGAAATGTTTCTCAGTGGTTTCAAATTTGTATATTCTCTTTCAGTTAGATTGCACAAAGAATTCTTCAGGACTGAAACCCCTTTTTTCTTCTGTTCTCTCATCTTTTACCATTTATTTATACAATATATGATCAGTATACAGCTTGTGGAAAGAATGGATGATTAAATGAATGAATGGTTAGGTATGAAGGCAAGCATTTCAAAATTCTCTCCAAAGTAAAAAATATACATTTCTAGAAAAGGTATTTCTTAATTTCTAATCTAGTAGTGTATTCTCTTTCCAGCTTCTCTCTTCAGATCTTTTATACTAAATTTACTAGAGCCTACATTTCTGTGGAGGTCATAGTTGGAAAGCAATAAGACAAATTAAAAGAAAATCATTTTAGTGTATTTTGTCTCTTGCCTTTTTCTGTTCAACTCTAGCTTCTGGATTTGCATACTCTCAGTGTGGTTAAGATTTAAATACAACAGACTCATTTAGTCAAATGTTGTATATCCTTGTAAATCTCTGTTTTGGGGGGGAAATAAATGTTAATAAAACTTCTGTCTTATAAAAATATATTGTTTGTCTCCAAGGCTTATAAAAAGTAAATAAACCACTTAGGATTTATTATACATTACATAGTCACAGACCACATATGACATTATAAATAATATACAAATATATCATACATATAGTTTAGAAGGTCTGTGTGCCAACAATTTAGACATTTTAAAATAATCTGAGATTAGATTCAATGTCAGTTTATATTGATAAGTAATTAGAAGATACTTTAATTTGTATTTTTAAAAATTTTTACCATGCTAAAGTCTTTAAAAGAGAAACTAGGTTTTGACTTTTCTTAGGGAGCATCTCTAAAAACAATTACAGAAACCAGGCTGCATAAAGAATTATGAATTGAAATTTTGAATTTTATACTAGAAATATGAGATGTCTTTTTATGAGCCCCTCTCAGCAATGAGAATTTCAAGTATGGGCCGTAAAACAACTGGAGCCTGCAAATTAATTTATATATAATTACTCCCAGGTTCTCAGACAACTCAGTTCAGCTAAAAAAGTTGACTGCACAGTGATGTTGTTTGGAGGTGTAATTTGTTATTTAATATCTCTTCTGAAACATCAGTCATCCACAGCTTCCAGAAAACTCTGGATTTACTATGTCATATGATTCTAGTAAAAATACAGTTTCATATCCAAATCCTTCCTCAGCCTAACTGATCATTGTATCAAGAATTGGATTTCCCTTTATTTCCCAAACTATTGTGCATTTAGTACTAAATTTTAAAATGTTCTTTAAGGAGCCATTTAGAAATGTCCAAGTTCCCTTTAAAGAGTTTGGTTCAGTTCAGTCGTTCAGTTGTGTCCGACTCTTTGTGACACGATGAACCGCAGCACGCCAGGCCTCCCTGTCCATCACCAGCTCCCAAACTCATGTCCATTGAGTCGGTGATGCCATCCAACCTTTAAAGGGTAGACACAATTATTTTGGGGAGTTTGAGGACTCTTATTTGTTTTCATTGGGTTGTGTTATAATGCTCTTGTCAACCTTATGAGAGAGATCTTAAAACAGCTCATCTTTGTTCATTAAGGTTAAATGAATGTCTTGAGATCTAGCCCCAAAGACAATTCTGAGTTCTCATTGGCACAAAGCATTTCTTATTACGGAGAGAAATGTTTTGGTTCATTATTTCAGGAAAGGGTGCCAGAAAGAAACAGTCGATTTGAAACAGCAGTTCAACATTTCCTGGGCTGTTGGAGCGTGTTGTACGTTTCATTTGGCTTGCACTGCCTCACCTGTAGAATATGGCTATAGAAGGGAAAACACACACACTGGCAAGCAATAATATAGTGCATGTAGTTTTAAGTGGTGAGACTATTCAAGGGAAATGATTCTATTGTGAATAAGAGTGGTCTACAGACAATGCTAATCAGCCAAAGTTATCACAGTGACTTGTGTATGTATAAACTTTTACAAATTTGTAAAATATCAATTGGAATTGTATGAAATTGATATTCAGCTGTTTTTTTCCTTGACTCGCAAAACTGGAATTTCATATAGTTCAATCTAACACTTCCACATTTATTATTCCTGTTTGAAAGGCCACCTTCCATGCTTGGAAGCACATTGGATTTAGAGTCATCGGCTTGGGTTCATGTCCCAACAATGTCACTTGTGTGCTGGGTGACCTTTACAAATCCTTCAGAGATTGAACAGTGACATGTGGGAACAAAGAGAAATCTAATTCATAAGATATTTAGCAGTGTTTTGACTAATAGTTACTAGATAGAGAGCTTTTTTCACAGTCATATGAAGGCAGGCAGTCTTATAATACATACAAAAGGCTAACAAACAATTCAAATGTGAGTAATTATGAATACTGTTTCTGATTATCAATAGGACATTGTCAGGTTGGAAGGGCAGGCACCGTTATCCTCATTGTATAGTTGGAGAAAATGAAACAGAAATTCAGTAAAAGTGGCTTAGATGATTCAGTGACTCAGAAATAGAGTCTGAGTCTCTAGATGCTATAGCGCTTTTAAGGGTACCATCTGATGACTGTCTCTGTGTTAGGTGGCTAGACATTCTTCTCTGATGGATTATAGAAGAGTTACCAGGACATCTCAGTTAGTCAAAACGCCCAGTTCTGTAACACTGCATCTTTGCCTTGTAAAGACATCAAGATGTGGGCTACCTGAAGACTGTTCCTTTCATCTCTTTTCACTCAAAAAATACAGTAGTTACCAAGCACTGGAAGAAATAAATAGGAATGTCAGCAGTATAGATAAATAAGCTGGTTCATCTAGGCAACAAAGTGTTATTCAGCACTAAAAAGAAATGAGCTGTCAATCCAGGAAGGCATGGAGGAAACTTAGATGCATATGACTAAGTGAAAGAAGCCAGCCTAAAAATGCTGCATACCCCATGAGTCCAACTGCATTACATTCTGGAAAAGATAAAAATGGAGACAGTAAAAGCATTAATGATTGCCAGGAGCTGGGGGTAGAGATGAAAAGACAGAGCACAGAAGATTTTTAAGGCAGTGAAACTACTCTATATGGTACTATAATGGTAGGTACTTGTCCTTCTGGGGCTTCCCTGCTGGCTCAGTGGTAGACAAACTGCCTGAATGCACA
Organism: Bubalus kerabau; assembly: GCF_029407905.1. Lineage (NCBI taxonomy): Eukaryota > Metazoa > Chordata > Mammalia > Artiodactyla > Bovidae > Bubalus > Bubalus kerabau. The sequence goes on from NC_073644.1 coordinate 54,946,726, forward strand.
GGAGATGCAGGTTTGACCCCTGGTCCAGGACGATCCTCTGGAGAAGGAAATGACAACCCACTCCAGTATCCTTGCCTGGGAAATCCCATGGACAGTGGGGCCAGCGGGCTGCAGTCCACGGGGTCCTAAAGAGTTGGACACGACTTAGCGACTGAACAGCAATAGCAACGTGTCATTATAAATTTGTTCAAACCCAGAGAATGCACATCCCTGAGAGAGAACCCTAAGGTAAACTGTGGACTTTGGGTGACAATGACGTTTCAGTGCAGGTTCATCAGTTACAAGCATGCCACTGTTGTGGGGATGGTGATAATGAAGGAAGATGTTATGAGTGGGGAGAAGAGAAATACGAGAAATACCTGTACCCTTCACTCAATTTTGCTATGAACCTAAAAGTTCTCTTCATGATAAAATCAATTAAAAATGAAAATGCTATGGGAAGTTTGAGGCTTTTTCCACATAAGTAAAGCCTTCAACATTGCAGTCACGAGAGCCACCTTGGAGGGTAGTTGCTGTATTCCTATTCCTCTCTGACTGTGAAATAGACTCAAAGAGGCTGGAAGTTACCTTCCTTGAAGGCCCAGAGATGGGAGTGGAACAGCTTAGAGGAAAGCCCATCCATCCTGTTCAAAAGTCTGTGCTTCTACTCTTTGAGACATTATTCATCCTGAACTTCAATAAGCTCATGATGCTAGACGGTTGACTCGAGCAATCAAAATATATACACACGAAAGAGAATCGTATTCTGCAGTTACAAATAAGACAGATGAGCAAGATCAAAGCTGAACATGGTGAAATTCAATGTATAATATTGGATGATAGAGCAATTGTGGAGTTGGATAGAGAATGCCATACAATTTCTTGTAGGCAGCTTTCAGAAAATGTCTCAGCTTTAATCTAACTATACTTCAAGCCCCCTGCACCTATTTAAATTCTATTTTGACTAGTTGCTAGGCTCTTTTCTAAAAGTATAAAGCCTGTTTATTTTGGGATTTCTATATGACCCTCCCCATGCTTACCTACTTACAATTTTCCTTTATATTCTGAGCATTAAATTCCCTTTATAAATTTGTGAAGCTATTCCAATTTGCATGCAGTGTTCAAGGATATCATCAGGATTGCTTTAAGGGAATTCCTGTGGATCTCTTTGGAATGAATTCCCACTTTTGTTCAATTTTACTGTCTCTCTCGGCCAGGGTTGTGAAAGAACACAGTACCCTCAGGAGGTCTCCATAATGCTATTATTGTTGTATAGTCACTAAGTCATGTCTGACTCTTTTGCAGTCCCATGGACTGTAGCCTGCCAGGCTCCTCTGTCTATGGGATTTCCCAGGCAAGAATACTGGAGTGGGTTGCCATTTCCTTCTGCAGGGGGTCTTCCTGACCTAGGCATTGAACACACATCTCCTGCATCTGCACTGCAGGTGGAATCTTTACCACTGAGCCCCCAGGGAAGCCCCTCCATAATGCTACCCCTTCTTTATTTTTGAGTTATTGGTCCTATGTTGAAGATGTCTTAGGCCAGTTCTGGCATGGATAGAGGATGTTAGACCCTGCATGAAATAAAAGCAAGTTACTCTGAAACTCTCAATACCGGGGGCAACCAGGACTCCCTGGACCCAAGAACAGAACCTTGCCTAGTTTCCCATGCTTGTTAATGGGAAGATGTTCCCGAGGCCTTTAGACATTTTCCCTTCGTAAGAATTCATTCAAGGAGGGGTCTGCCTGCTGACTTAAGGCTGCCCCTGGCCATGTTCAGTAAGTAGCTATGGGAATTTTCTTTCTACTATTGATGACAAATATGAAAGTACTTAATATTGTGCATCAGGCATCTGACTACCTCATGCTGAATCCAGATTCCTCCACATGTTGGCTAAACGACCACAGGCAACTTTCGGGGCACCTGTGTCTCCATCTGTCACATAGAGATACTAGCCTACCTACTTGTTAGGAATTTCACGAAACTAAATGGATCCAGAGATGAAAAATGCTTAGAATATTGAGCCTATTCATCCAACCCAGTTGACTGCTGCTGCTGCTGCTAAGTCACTTCAGTCATGTCCGACTCTGTGTGACCCCATAGACGGCAGCCCACCAGGCTCCCCCGTCCCTGGGATTCTCCAGGCAAGAACACTGGAGTGGGTTGCCATTTCCTTCTCCAATGCATGAAAGTGAAAAGTGAAAGTGAAGTCGCTCAGTCGTGTCCGACTCTCCGTGACCCCATGGACTGCAGCCCACCAGGCTCCTCCATCCATGGGATTCTCCAGGCAAGAGTACCGGACTGGGGTGCCATTGCCTTCTCCACCCAGTTGACTAACCATTCACAATTGAACACTTATTCTGTAGCTGCATCAACCCCTAAATAGTCGTGCATTCAGCCTCAGCTCAGGGTGTCCTCTTAGCTTGTAATTCCCTCTCCACCTCCACCTGTTGAAGGCTTACTCGTATTTCAAGAGTCAATTCAAATACCACTTCTCCCTTGAAGTACTTCCTTTTCTGTGGACCTCAAGCTCTGTTACTATAATGGCACTTATACTCTAATGTATTGTGTAGTGGCACTTATGTGTACCTAAGCAAGCGTATGAATGTATATAATTACACCTGTATATGTCTAAGTAAGTACATATAGGGTGTGTCTGTGTTATGTGTGTTATGACTATGTTTTTGTTTGTGTAGGTGTGGGTATTGATTTATATACTAATTTATTTAGCAGTCATTTATTACATGCCTACTGCAGTTCATCCTTTGAAACAGGGAATACAAGGTACATAGTCCCTGACCTCAAGAATCAAGCACTATACAAGGAAGACATTTTTTTTAAAAGAAGCAATATATGCTCTGATAAATGTTGAAATAATTTGGATGAGATACAAGGAACTTCTGTTATTGTATATACACACATATAAATGTGTATATTCATAGAGACATACATATTTGCAAATATGCAACTGAAATTTGATGGAAAACCATCTTTCTAAGATCATTTTCAGAAATAAATTTTATTTCAGAACCAGTCACCGCAGTAGGTTTTAAGTAATGTATCAGGGAGTCATTTTTACATATTCTAACAGAACCAAGCGCTGTGCCCCAAGGTTTTCACCCCTGAGTACTGCATGTTTCAAAATTTAAATTTGCTGGCTTTCTCATTCTGATGGCATCTTCAGCTTTCTGGCTCCCTCCTAAACTTTTCATACTCCTTTGATAGGCTTTGTTGACTGAAAATATTCTCTATAACCGTTACCATTGTGTTTCTTCAACAGAATCTTTTTATTCCTTTGCATTCAGTAGGTAATAGCTTCATGTCCCCAATGTGTCCTAGAATGCAACTTGTCAAATATAATTTTAGAAGACCTGATCCATCCAAGTTTAACAAAACAGAATGGCATTGTTACAATGTATTTATGCATAGATGATTAAACTTATTATACTCTTTGAGTGGGCTCTGTAATAGATTGATTTTACCTACCTTGCATTATTTGACACTTAACATCTCCTTTGCCTTCAGTAGGTCTTGACAGGAAAGTTGAGTTTGTTTAAGGTTTCATAATTTCTTTTTCATGAAAGATCATTACCTTTGTTTCTCTGCTTTAGAATGGTATATCTACATTACCCAGGTTATAGAGTAAGGAAACTGGACAGAGAACTGGAAACCATTCACTAAAGAGCTTACTCTTTAAAAAGTATGCAAACCTCATAGTTGTAAGAAGTTATTCCTAGCCCAACACTTTATATTAAAAAAAAGCCAACAATTATTTTAGTGCAAGCTGAATCTTTTATGTTTTTGTAGCCATGCCTAAATGATTGACATTAATTGATATAAATAGCATGCATGATATTATTACATTCTATAAAATTACTTTGGTTTTTCTTTCTCTTTCTATTTGTCATCTGTTCTGATGGTAAACATGAGTAGAGAGATTTATTTTTATCAAATAACAGTAGAAACTATTTTTTGGTATTAGCATATGGGTAATTATTTTAGATCTCTACTGACCCTCTATTCTGATAGTTCTTTTATATATATCAAACGTTATTTTTGTTTGTTTATTCTAACAGAATTTAGTCTGTTGTAGATCTATTTGGGGTTTGTACTTAATTTGCCTCAAAGGAAACAAAAAAAAAAACATGCTCCTGTATAACTTACTAACGTAGATTAGAGGTGTAGCTTTAACACTTCTAGCATCCAGTTTTGATGCAATCCTGGGGAACGTGTTTGCGAGTTTCAGTGTCCTTTCTCTTTAGAACATCACTCTGTTACATTACAATCATATAAAAGAGCTGGATATTTATGTACAGACATGCATAGTGTTTGGTAGGAATATGCTCCTCAAATAGAACGATTTGTCTTTACACACATGTGTGTCTCTGTGCTTAAAAAATAGCCATTTGTGTTTCTCACATACCTTTCATCTGTTAGATACTTGAACATACAATTTCCTCCCATTTTCAGTCCTTTCCCCTGACTTGAAATGGATTTGAAATGAGACTTTAATAGGACTTTTCTTTTCCTTGACTCAAAGCATTCCCTTGCTTTTAGTCTTTTTTATTCCCCATTTCATTGGCTTGCTGGTCTGTGAGCACAGAATTCTCTTTGCCTTCCTGGCTCTCAAATGGCCAGAGCAGGAGGGTCAGCCTGTCTCTGTCTTCCAAGTCCAGCAGAATTCTCCTCCCATTATCTTTAGTGGGAGAACAGAGCAATGAATGAACGGCACAGGTAGCTGTGAAAAACAAGAACAGACTCATTCATCCCTGGCATTTCCAATGAAATCATAAGTCTCCCACAAGGTGGAGAATAATTTGTATGTTGTGGCCACAGGAACCTGCATGACTTAAAGGTCTTTGGGGAATTCTGTATTCGTTTTTATTAACTTTAATTATAGGAACACTATAAAATTTTCTCATTCTGTGTTGCTTGAAAAATGCAGAAGTTAATTGTTCCTGACATTTAATTGGTTTATGCTTCTCTCTAACAAAATCTTGGGCTGCAAGAGACGGGAAACTAGTTGGCATGTTTCTGTGATTGCTGAGGATTATATACCAAGAAATTAGTCTTTTTGTTAGTTCTAAGCAGTGAATTACAAATGCAGTTTCAGAAGTGCGGGGAGAGAAATAAAATCTGTGCATCTACATTCTACATATGCTAAAAGACTGACAAGGGCTTCCCCAAATGCTTTGTCTGACTTTGCCAGGATTGCTGTGGTTTTTCCATCATCATTGTCCAAGTTTAAAAATGACATATTTTTATACATTCGATGATGTGTCAGGTTGTTTACAGCCCTGTAACAAGCCATCTGGACCCTTCATAACCTTTTCATAAATTTTTTCAAATATATGAAAAAAATCTGGTATAAAGAAGCATAAGGTGCCTGGCTGTTCCCAATTATAATATGTGATGGCTTGAGGAAGTTGGATTTCAGCGTGGCACACTGCCTCTGATTTTAGGACTTGTGAGATACTCTGGAAAGCATCCATCTACTGTGATGTGTTCTGGGCTTCAAGGGAGAAGATGATCAGGAAACTGATGCTAATTTCCGTTTGACACACAAGTATGGGGCATGTACCATATGCAGGACACAGTGCCAGTGCCATGGGGTGTGCCAAGGTGAAGGTGGTAGGCTCCTGGCCATCACAGAGTTTGTGATCTAGAGGGAGGGATGTCCTTGGAAATGGTAACTCAGCGCAAGAAGCACTGGTGAGTGCATGAACTTGACGGAACACAGAGGGACAGAGGACTGAGAACTTCAAGAGAAAAGTGTTTAGGGACCTTGTATCCTCCAGCCACCTTGGGAGATAGAATTGCACCAGCGGAGTGGGGTCAGCTCTCTGAAATGGAGAACCTGGCGTGAAAAGAAGCATCCTTGTCTGCATCTTCTATCCTCAGCTCTTCCTTTCCAGATTTTACAGGACCCCGGAAAACTGATGAAGGAAATTGTTGAGGCAGTTTGAGTACTGGTTGGAAGAGAATTTCCAGACTCAGAGCATTTCGGAAGAGAGTGAGTGAGTTTATTAGGAACAAAGAGCAGAGATACTGTGGGTACTGCGAGTGCAGCGGGCTGACATCCTGGGAGTTGACAGTTTTCTCTGGTTAAGTAGCCAGTTTTTATAGCCTCAAGACAAAGAACATTCCTGCTAGAAGGTTGGCATTAGGTGATTGGTTAGGGCACGATGGGGTAACTACCAGAGTTGGCATCTTTGCCTAATTTGGAGTCAGGAAGCCTGTTGGTGATGATGGGTGGTGGTGGGGAGTTGGCAGTGGGTACAGAGGAGGTCAGTCAGCTTTGGAGGTGACCTTAATTCTGGGCTCTGCTTCTGTAGCCTTGGGTCAGGACTTAATGGAAATTATGAACAAACCCAAAAGGTTAGCTGCTGTTCTTTTGTCCACTTGTCCCAGGTTATTTAAAAACAGACAAATGGTCAGCAGCTGAGCACACCTGTCCAAGTCTACTTCATTTATTTTATTTATTGAGTACTCCTCGAATTAGTGATCATAACCCTACAAAGTGAAGAAGAGAAAAACCCTAAATTCGTTACTTAGAAAAAACCCTAAATTCGTCTGCCATTCGTTACTTAGAAAGTACGAAAAGGCCCCTGTCTCCTGAGAAAGTAGTTTTTCTCCATTTGTACCTTGTGGGAGTCATTAGCTCTCATAAATAAAACAAATAAAACAATAAATCCTGGAATGCATGCTGCAGGCAGAAACGGTAGAGATGATTACCCCAGTACAAGTCCTGTCTCTGGGGCCGAAGCAGGCTGGGTGGCACCTCGCTTGGCTTACAGAGAGCAAAGGTTTGTTCAGCTGAGTAGAACAAGGAGAAGCGTTATGGACAGTTATCTGGGAGGCCATTTCCAAATGGAGTGATGATGCCTGAAACAGGAGCCAGGTCCTGGTTTGGGTCCTGTTAGTGAGGACAGGAGACTGAGCCAAACCATCAGGAGGAAGCTGTCAGCTAGATCAGGCAATGCGGTCTGGAGGTGGGAATCACGAGGAACAGAGCACCGAGCGAGGCCCAGAACTGGCATGTGATCAAGGAAACCAAGTCCCCAGAGGCAAGGTGGAGCCCTGGGATATTACTCTTCCTTGCACCCAGGCTGGGCTTGCCACAGGGTGTGGGCTTTTTACAGACAACAGTGCCAGGCAGGCAACAGCATCCTTATTATTAAACAGTTTAGGATCTAGATGAGCGTTTCTTTAAGTATGGTCCATGGTCCCACTGTATTAGAATACCAAGCTGCTTGTTAAGAGTGCCCACCTCCAGGTCTGACCGTGTACTTGAAATGTTGGGCCACCTCCCTGGGTGGTTCCCCAAGTTTGAATCTCTCATTTCTAGATCATCAGATGAATGCATGATAATCAGTGACCCAGAAAGGGTCAGAGATAGAACATAAGAAATGATTGGACCAGAAAGTGCTTCTGTAGGAATTCAGGAGAAACCAAGATGAATTTGAGCTTGAAGCGGTCAGAGCACAGTTTGAAAGATGTGAAAGATTTTATTCAGGGATGAAGTAAGAGCATTCTTGATGGGAGAAAAGGCCTAAATGAAGATGCTTAGGGAAAGTCCCCATGGCTTAATGGAGAATGCCATGAACTTTGAAGTTGGAATCTCACTCTAGCAATTTCTTATTTGTATGCCCTTTGACAACCATCTAAATCCCCATTTGCTTATTTGGAAAATGGGGCTAAGAAGAGCTATTTTCCAAGGTTGTCATAAGGATTAAATGTAACTTGAAAACTGTTTAGCTCTTAGTACTCAATATTTGTAATTTCCCCCATACTCAGGGCTAATATTCGGTGAATATATGTTTCACCGTGGCAGTGTTATACTTGCCTGTATTTGAAAAGCAAAATATCAGTGATTCCCTAAAGGTGAGGCTCAGCATGCCAAGACAAAGTGGATACAAATTAGGCTTGAATAAGATTGGGGGAAGGAGGGAGAGGGTTGAAATCTGGTTTGAGCAGAATAAGGATGATGTGCTTCAAGACTCTGATTGAGATCAATTCATAGTCTGGGCTGCAGACTTGCAAGCCCAGAGCTCAGGATCCTGATTTTGCCACACTTACCAAGTTGTGTTTTCATCATTTTGATCAGTGACTCTCTACAGGCCAAGGGAGAGGCCTCTGATGTTAGTGCTATGATATGATCTAAGAGGAAAAAAACGTAATAGTTATTCAAACAATACTGTTTGTGTATTGTAAATTCCATGTTCTTGTGAGCTACCCCAGTTGTTTGTTTGTTTGTTTCAATTTAAATGCTGAAGCAGATCCCCTATTAGAGAGAAAGGGAGAAAGCAGACATTCCCCTGAGGAACAGTGTAGTAGAGTATTCCAAGTGCCTGGATGCACAAAGTCGGAAAATGGGCTGATGATGAGAGGTTGTGTTGGGGATGCGCATGGGTGGCTAAGGAGAGTGCGGGAGGTGTGGGGCGGGTTTCCTTCCTGTTCCTAACAAACCCTGAAGAGTGACTCTTGTATCTCTCTTCCTTTGGAGGTTGCCTCGCTGCAAGTGAGAGCAGGGGAGGTTCGCAGAGTCCCAGGGCCATAGTTCACTTTCTTGTAATCCCGGCCCCAACTACCAGCCACAGGGCTGCTACGTCTGGTGCAGCCTTTAAGGCTTTTGTGTTTTGTCTTGAGGGCTGGTGTCTTTTTTGGCATAGAGCATGGCATCCACTGAGTGTCTCTGGAACAACCTTGACAGAGGGAACGGAATCAGTGGGTCTTGGCAGTTGGGGCTTTATTGAATTTGCCTTGAAGAGTTACTGAGTAGTTCTGGCAGAAGCAGCATTCTTGATGAATCCCCCAGATTGATGATCGCATGTGTTTGCCAAGACTAGGAGAGGGAGATCAACAGAGTGATCAGGTTTTCTGTTTAACCTTGAGGTGCTCCTTTCTTCGACTCTCACCTGCCCCATGTTCTCCCCCCACCATCTTCTTGTCTTGACCTCACACTAACCCCTGATTGTCTAGGGATCCAAGGGTGTCCCATGAGACTCTGCCATCCGTGATGAGGCTGAGTGTCCCAGACCATTCTGAAATATCTTCTCCCCACCAAATCTTAACAAATTTGTCTTATCACAACTTTTTTTTTAATTAAACTTTGGAAAACAGCAAAATAGAAAAATCTTCATCAACATATTTATGACACACTTATTTCCATCTTCATTTTTCTTTGCAAGGTGAAAAGGAAGTAAGAAATAAACAAAACTGAGAGAGACTGACTGAATGAATGTATAGACTGACCCAAATGACAAACAAATATTTGCTGTCATCTCCTTGAGGTCTAACTAAGTGATGGATTGGCTAATCTGAGAAAAAAAAGGTCACGCAGCATGATGGCTGGCAATATCTTAATGTATTTTCTCTAAAAGATGAAGAGATGATGCAGAGCCTTGTGATAATGTCCTATTATGTAGAGATAGTCTGCCTGTTGTTGGAAATTCTCTCCTTGATAATACATCAGAACTACCTCCTCGGTCGTGTTTGTTTCGATGTCCAGAAATGACCCAGAGTGGCGACCGTCCCCTTTGCTCTCTGACTTCTTCTTCACACTTCATCTTGGGAAGGCTGTGAATAGTCTTGCAGTAGCAACAGATGTTCAGCCTGAAATGAGTATTCTGGTCAGATTGCCCGCATAGGATGGCACAGAGGTTCTTCCCAGATGCATAATCCAGACAAGTGCTGTGTGCAAATGGAGAACAGCTGGGGTCTGGGTAGAAGAGAGAGAGGCGGGGGGTGAGTTAATGCCTAGAGCAGTGTGGATATCCCATAGCGTGAAATATGTGAGGAGGACACAGCAGAATCCAGGGCAGTGAGCAGATGCAGGAGACATGAGCTTGAGGACAGTCAGTCAACAGCCAGTTCCAGCCCAGAGTGCTTTCTAGTTCTTTTTTAGCCACTATCAGGGGTGCTTCCCAGGTGGTAATAGGTCCTTACGTTTGTGGGTTGGGTAAGACAGAGTTGAGCCAAAAGGGTGAGCTTCCTACTGACATTAATTTATTAACAAACTGAATCAGAAAAGTAAAAGTTTATCTTGATTCTATTACTCCCTTCTTTAGGTCATCTGGATTCATTCCTTCACTTGTTCCATTAGGAAATATATATGTGATATACCACATGCCAACTCTGTATGAAATCCTATGCAGAAAGTGGATGTGGGGGGGATAAATGATACAATCCTGCCTATAGGTGTTTAACAATCCTTCACGATAAGAGGTAAAAACATGCCCAGATAGCCTTTACAGGGCATCAAGGCTGTGCGCACAGCAGTGCTGAAACTCAGTGCTGGGTGAGCTCATCAGATGAAGAGATGTCTTCAGACTGGGATACCTGGGGACTTCTCATAGGGTGATGGGGGTTAAGCCTGAACTCTGACAGACAGGAAGGAATACAGGTAGATCTGCACCCTGAGTCACAGAGCATTTGGACACGCTCTATGCCTTGTATGTATGCCTGGCTCCTCTTGCCTTGTAAAGAGAGTGCATCCATCCAGACCTTTAAACCCACAGTGTGTGAACACAGAGATAAAATGGCTCAGATGAAGTTTGCAGGGCTCTTTCTGTTTTATATTTTTGAAGTAAGGAATAAAAGAGAAGAAATCCGTTTTGTCTGTGGACAGAGGGAATGAGAGAAGAAATGCTAGATTGAAAAAATGACAATTAGTTTCTGTTCATACATATGTTCCATGGATTGTTTTCAAATCAAACCGCTGAAACCTGTCTTCAGCTGTTGTAGTTTATAGCACTGATGAGCAAGAGCTGCTTTTAAAGGGAAAAAAAGCATAATGCACAGCAGGAAGTTAAAGTGAAATGTATTTTGGGACTGAAACACGTTTCTTGAGCATACTTAAATTGAGACTTTCTTTTTTAACCTATAAAAATAAGATAACTCTATGAAGACAGTAATACATTGTGAGTTAAAAATAACCCTCTGGTACTGCTATGAATGGCAAGAATTTTCTTCTTGTCTTAGAGGACCCTTTCTCCTCCAAGACTTGTTTCTTGCCCTTACTTTCTGTAGGGATCAGGATGTGAGAGTTGAGTAGGTTCTTGTTCTTAGCCCCTTTATGTATGTTGATGAACTTCTGTTGTTGTTCAGTCGCTCAGTCATGTCCAACTCTCTGTGACCCCATGGACTGCAAGGCCTCCCTGTCCCTCACAATCTCCCGGAGTTTGCTCAAACTCATGTCCATCGAGTTGGTGATGCCATCCAGCCATCTTGTCCTCTGTCGTCCCCTTCTCCTCCTGCCTTCAATCTTTCCCAGCATCAGAGCCATTTCAAATGAGTCAGCTCTTTGCATTAGGTGGCCAAAGTATTGGAACTTCAGCTTCAGCATGCGTACTTCCAGTGAATACTCAGGGTTGATTTCCTTTAAGATGACTTGTTTGATCTCCTTGCAATTTAATAAATATTTGTGGCCTGTGCACATACAGTGTAGTGATTAAAGTTCAGTGTTCTCCGTCACCATGGAGTTTCCTTTTCCCCCAATATCAACTGTTATCCTAGGTATTAGGCTAATTATTATCCACTTACTATCTTAGTGGAGCTCTTTTATTAAATGGTTTAATACTCACACAGAAGCACTAGTTCTATTTCTCAGATTCACTTGAGAGATCTGGGAGGAAGAATTTAAAGTGTGGTTTTAAAGCGCACTTTAAGCACACAAGCTTTCACAGGGCAGCTTGTGTCATCCTGACCATAGCATTTACATTTCACGGTGTTGGTAAGAAGCCATGTTCTCCAGCCCATCATGCAAACCTCACTCTTTTCCTGAAAGGAGAACATAGAAGAGAGAACCCAGCTTCCTTCTAAAGCTTGCTCTACTGCCAGGATTTTTTTTCACTTACTTCAACTTGCAGCTTGAGTGGCAGCTGCATCCCAGCTGAGGTCTTGGACAATCTTCCTTTCCCCATTTGTAAACTTAGACACAGCGTGGCTGAAGGGCCCAATAGGTGCAGAGAGCATATTTAGACTGAAGTGAGGACTGATGAGCAGCAAAAGGATCAGTTTTTCTGACGAAGGAGTCTGTTTTCCAGGAAATAAATCCCCAAAGGAAAGTGAATAGCTTTCCAAATAAATCAATAACCACACCAGCAACCATCAACAAAAAATCCACAAGGCAAATATCTGTTTAATAAACTTGATAATGTCTAACATACACTGATAATTCTGAAAAGTAAATGTTTGATGATCTGTTTTATTTAGTCTCTTTAAAAGGTCTGTGTTACCAACATGTGAATAGATGGGAGATCTGTAAATAGCTTGGTACTTGTGCTATTTTATATTTTTAAGTGACTTTTGGAATATAGCATTACTTCTCTGCTTTTAGAGAAACTGAATTTGTAAATGAAGAACTAGCCCTGACCATAGCAACAAAATAGGCCATTCAGTTCAGTTCAGTTCAGTCGCTCAGTCGTGTCCCACTCTTTGCGACCCCATGAATCACAGCACGCCAGGCCTCCCTGTCCATCACCAACTCCCGGAGTTCACTCAAACTCATGTCCGTCAAGTCGGTGATGCCATCCAGCCATCTCATCCTCTGTCGTCCCCTTTTCCTCCTGCCCCCAATCCCTCCCAGCATCAGAGTCTTTTCCAATGAGTCAACTCTTCGCATGAGGTGGCCAAAGTACTGGAGTTTCAGCTTTAGCATCATTCCTTCCAAAGAACACCCAGGGCTGATTTCCTTTGGGATGGACTGGTTGGATCTCCTTGCAGTCCAAGGGACTCTCAAGAGTCTTCTCCAACACCACAGTTCAAAAGCATCAATTCTTCGGCACTCAGCCTTCTTCACAGTCCAACTCTCACATCCATACATGACCACTGGAAAAACCATAGCCTTGACTAGACGGACCTTTGTTGGCAAAGTAATGGCTCTGCTTTTGAATATGCTATCTAGGTTGGTCATAACTCTCCTTCCAAGGAGTAAGCATCTTTTAATTTCATGGCTGCATCACCATGCCATTAGGGTTAGAAATATTAATTGAGGTTTATTGAGCACTTACAATATGCCAGGTACCATTTTCAATTCTTGACATGAGTCATCTCACTTAATCTTGACAGCAATCATATGATGTAGATGCTATTTTTAGTCACATTCTAAGGATTAGGGAAACTGGGTTCAGAAATTACAAGAAATATGTTCAAGGTCATACAGCAAGTTAATACTGCAGTTGGTGCTCTTATCCACATCTAAGTTCTTACCCTTTCACTAAGTACTTAAGAACTGCAAGAGCAATTAGAGTTGATTTAAAAATTTCACCTCCTCATTCTAATTAAGAAGCAATTAAAGCCGAAAGAGCTGCAGTGATTTGTCCAAGGTCACACAGCTACCTAGTGACAAATGCAGGATGAGAGCTCAGATCGGCTCGAGCCCCTTGAGGTCAGAGTATCCCTTTCTTGTATACTGTGTCCATGGTTGTTTCTCCCTATCTACTTTCTGTTCATTATTGAGGACATTAGTTTTTTAGAGAAAGAAAGAAAGGGAGGGAGGGAAAAAGGAAGACAGCAAGAGGGGGTGGAAGGAAAGAGGGAGAAAGAGGGCAAGAGAGAGGAAGAAAGAAAGGAAGAAGCAGAGGAAGGGAGAGAAGGAGGGAGGCGAAGAGGGAGGTGGATGGAAGGAGAGAGAGAAGTTAGGAGGGAGGGAGGAAGAAAGGTAAAGTTCAGATTCAATCAATTGCAAAAGTAAAATGTTGGCTTTACCTGGTGGAGGCCCTGAGTCTGAGTCCTCAGCAGCACTTCACGGGGAGCCAGAGGATGTGTGGCTGCAGATTTTGAAGAGAAATACACTTTGGTTCTGAGATCCCCTGCCCTAGGCCTGGCTCCTCTTGTGAGGAACAGTATTTACGCTTACTCATTAGTTCTCATAGTCAGCTGCTTATATCACAACAAGATCACTCTGTTTTTCTTCATCCTTTCATAGCTCAGTGCCATTTATTCCTCCTAGAAATTAGCTTTTTTTTCACATCTCCTGTAGCACTCGAGGTATTATCTCACACAAAGTAGCATTCTTCCTATCTGATATTGAACCTGGAGGCAAAGGCTCCACCAAACCAGCTCTTGTTCATCCAAGTCATGTCTTGAGGACCCAGTTGTCTGGGCTACTTTGCCCATGTCTCCATTCCCCTTGGCCAGGCGTTTTGAACACTAGGGTCCTGTATCACTCTCTTTTAAAAATCTCCTTGCATTTCTCTTTCATCCTTTCTCCCCACATCCTCTTCCTCTTTGTTCTACATCTACCAAAATTGCTTCGCTGCATGTTTATCAGCTAATTTCTTTCTCTGCAAATATCCACTGGTGTCCTGCTTCATGGCTGCATGGTGAGCAGAACTGTGTTTAATTCAACTACTTTCCACAGACCTATCCTTTGACTGTTTTATGTGATGATTTCAGAGAAAGTGTCAGTAGTTAGTGCAGGAAAAGCAGAAAAAAATACATTTCTGTTTTCGCGCTGTAGTAAGATTAGCTGAAAATATAACAAAGGTGCTTATCATCATTACTCAGTCATTAAGTTGTGTCCGACTCTTTGTGACCCGATGTACTGCAGCATGCCAGGCTTCCTTGTTTTTCAGTATTTCCCAGAGTTTGCTCAGACTCATGTCCACTGATTTAATGGTACCATCCAACCATCTCATTCCCTGTTGCCCCCTTCTCCTCCTTCCTTCAGTCTTTCTCTGCATCAGTCTTTTTCCAGTGAGTCGGCTCTTTGCATCAGGTGGCCAGAGTATTGGAGCTATAGTTTTTGCATCAGTCCTTCCAATGAATATTCAGGGTTAGTTTCCTTAGTTTTACTGGTTTGATCTCCTTGCAGTGCATGGGACTCTCAAGAGTTTTTTCTAGCACTACAGTTTGGAAGCATCTCTTTGGTGCTCAGTGTTCTTTATGAGCCAGGAGGAAAATTCAACTTTACAATATACGTAGAATGGACTCAGGAAGAATCAACAGGAGATGCCCTTGACTCAGAGAAGATGTGTTTTAATACGGAGGATTGAAGCCCAACAGCAGTAAACTGCACACCTGTTTTTGAGAGTTTAATGGATGATTTAATCAAATGTGCTTTTAATTGAGCTGTTTCCCGATGTAAATTATTATTGTCATCATTAGCATTATTGTTACCCAACTATTGCAGAGTATAAACTTGGTACTAGCCTTTTTGTGGGAGACAGAGAAATCCGTGATAATTAATTATAATTAAAAAAAAAACTCTTTCACTGAAATAAAGCACCAGACAAACAAACTAACAAAGGGCTCTTGCTCTTCAATCAGCAGGTATGTTATTAATCCAACTACGTTTTCTCTAACCCCTGGAAAAAAATTGGGGATGCAAAGCGTGTCACTCAACAATGGGGACTTAACACAGTGGTTAGTAAAGCTACACATATTAGCATAGTAGAAGCAATAGATAACCTTTGAAATACTCTGCCTGCAGAATTTTCATGATTTAGAATGGCAAATTCTGCAAATAGATGAATACTTCTATCTGGTTTCTTCCTGCCATTATCACCAACTCCTGTTCTCTTTTTGGTCCTCTCATTCTGTTATCTAAACATTGCCATGCCTTTTCACAATTTTCATACATATTTATAGGACACAACGAGTGACTGATTCTTACCTGTGTTCCATCAGTAAAAGGCTCATTTATTGAATGCCTGATAAGCACTTGGCATTGTGCTGAGTTTTATACACACCAGTTCATTTAATCTAGGCATCAACTCCTGTGGAAGGTGTTACTATCTCTATTTTTCAGTAGAGAAACTGAGAATGACACAGGTTAAATAAAACCTCACAAACACCCAACTGATAATTGACAACACTGGGATTCACACCAGAGTATTTGTGAATTTGAAGCTGGTCTTCTCTTTACCAGTTTACATGACCCTTTGAAGTTTTTAAGACACATTTGCTGCTTTTCAGGATGCTAAAGTGCTCTTAAAGTTTGATATTCGAGTTTTCATAGCCTATTAATGAGTTTTCACCATCAGAGTTTTGTTTTTGTTTTTTTTCTTTTCAGTTTTCTGTTTAGCTATGTGAACACTTTTCACATGATCAAATGAATTTACCACTGGTCTCTTTGACTATATTGTCTATGTGTCTGGAATCCACGTAATCAACCTAAGGCTCATCTGATGTGTTTTGATCAACTAAGTCTAATTTAAATCACAAGGTAGCTGTGTTTTTAAATCTCTAATTCGGTAATACTGTCAGTCTAGCAGGATAATACACATCCAGACAGAGCCCCATTCCGACAAATCTTGATTTAATTCTATCCAGCTCATTGCTGCATTTATTACCAGTCACTGCTATAGATATGCTACAACATATATTACTTTGGGGAATCCAGAAATAATTAAAACCTGGTTCCTGCTCTTTAGAAGCTTATGGAGTAGAAACAAAAATAGACAGTGCTCATCGAAATCAAGAAAGGAATAGGATACAGAGGCTAGAAAGAAGGAATGGCTTTTGAGCTGGGCATGGGAGGATTTATCGACCATGAAAGGTGTATAAGGTGTCCAAGAATTTTTATACTGAAAGAAAGAGAGCAGTCTGTTCAGAGCATAAAGGAGATCATCGTGGAGCATAAAGTGTTTATAAACTATACGGGAGCAAAAGTTATACATGAAAAGGTCCGAACTGGGACCAGCCTGAGCCTGGAGAGCTTTTTGAGCCCCCAAGAGAAGCCAGATCTTAGGTTTGAAGCATGTAAGTAATGGGAACCCATCTTTTAGAAACATAATCCTGACATCTCAGTGCAAGGAAAGTGAAGATGGAGAGAAACTGATGATGGGAGATTATTCAGGGAGTTTCTGCTGTGGTCCCTGTGGGTGAGGATGTATTTCTGGACTAAAGTGACAGTAATGAGGGAGATAAAAATGTATGGATGGAACATTTTATAAAAAAGTAGATAAAGCAAGGGTCTACTGTACAGCACAGGGAACTATATTCAATATCATATGAAAAACGATAATGGAAAAACATATGAAAAGAATATATATATATAGTATATATCTGAATCACTTTGCTGTTATAGAAGAAACTAACAAAATACTGTAAATCAACTATAGTTCAATAGAATAATTGTCATGCCTTAAAAAGTCTGTTTATGAATTTGAAACATAAAAATATTTTTTTAAAAAGTAGAGTGAAAAATATTTTGGCCAGTTTGATGTGAGGTGTGGCAAGAAGAAAGAGTCCATTGTGACTCCAGGGTTGTTGTCTAAGGCAGCCAAGTAACTGGTGATTCTGTTTGCTGAGAAAGAGAAAGCTCTGGACTGACAGTGAGCCTGGTAGATGATGAATGTGGTTGGAAGCCTTGGGATGGAGGTAGGCCTCTGTGGAGGATGACAGTAAAACTCCTCATTAATTCTCATCTCTAATGCATAATGCAAATGGCAAAGGGGAATTGTGCAAAACCTCTGTGAAATAAGCCAGTCTATAGAGCTTCCCAGTTACAAGATTTCCAATAGGGAGTTTTCAGTTAGAAACACAGTTGTTCAAGAAGAAATAAAACAATGCTGAAACAACTCACGCGGTGAATTTAGTGATGGGGAAAACAGTCAAGTAATACATCTTTTAACTAAGACAGTTCCAGGCCACAGCTGAGAGCAGCACTGTTTTCATTGGCCTCTTTAGAATACCTTCTTCAGGAGATGCAAGAGATGCTGGTTTGATCCCTGGGTTGGGAAGATCCCCTGGAGTAGGAAATGGCAACCTGCTATAGTATTCCTGCCTGAAAAATTCCATGGATGGGGGAGCCTGAAGGGCAGCAATTCATGGGGTCACAAGGAGTCAGACACAACTGAGCAACAGAGTGCATGCGCGCGCGCGCGCGCGCACACACACACACACACACACAGTTTCTTAGGTACCTTCTACTTTCCAACTCATGAGATGGTTGGATGGCATCACCAACTCAATGGACATGAATTTGAGCAAGCTCCAGGAGTTGGTGATGGACAGGGAAGCCTGGCATGCTGCAGTCCATGAGTTCACAAATAGTTAGACATGACTGAGTGACTGGACTGAACTGAACTGTCCAACCCTTTAAAGCTTACAGTTTCTTTATTCATATGTTTTGATCAGAATAAGTGGTTTAAGTTCATCCCACAAAAATGGTGGGAGTCAGCCCATCACTTATGGACATGTACTGAATGAAGTCCATCTTAGGAAAATAGTTAGATCTACTGGCATCAGAGAACTTGTTAGAAATGCTAATTCCAGGACCCCAGTCCAAAGCTACTGAATCAGAAATCTGATGCAGTTATGCTGGGAAATGAAATCTGAACTCAGAAATGCTGGTGATGGGATCCAGGCAAGCTGGATTCTTAGAAGTCCTCCAGAAGATTTTAATGCCGTTTATAGTTTGTGTATCACTGCTCTGGACCCAAAGGCAAAAATTGATGATAAGAAATCTGTGAAGAGAAACCAAAAAAGAAAGAGGGAGAGAACTTCCAGGGGATGAACATTTTATGGGGGCT
This sequence comes from Bubalus kerabau, assembly GCF_029407905.1. Taxonomy (NCBI): domain Eukaryota; kingdom Metazoa; phylum Chordata; class Mammalia; order Artiodactyla; family Bovidae; genus Bubalus; species Bubalus kerabau. The sequence goes on from NC_073644.1 coordinate 54,965,188, forward strand.
CTAACAGGTAAATCTCCTCTCTCTTTCAGTTTTCCACTGAACAGATATTTGTTGAGAATCCAGTTAGTGCCACTTGGGACTGAACAAAGTGTAGCATATTCACCAGGGGGAAAAACCCTGTGTTTTTTCTGTGTGCTTAAATTAAAAAAAAAAAAAATATATATATATATATATACAGTTCATCTCACAGCTGGATCAGTATTCAGCTGTATTGTGGTTTCAGAAAATTAGAGGGGCTTGATTGATGATGGTTCAAGGTCAGTGAAATGCTTGCTGAGCCCTCCTGCAGGGAGTGGGCTGAGAGGGAGTGACTTTCTCACCCTGACCACAGATCCTAAATTTCTGAGCCACAGCAGGCTTCACGAGACACACGCCTTTCTTCACTGTGCTGAATGACCACCCGTGAAATAGCTCACCAGTGAGGTCCGTGTAACAGAAGTATCAAACCCCATTTATTTCATCCTCACTGCCCGAGTCCGCTGAACGAGAGATAGCTTTCTGTCCCTCTATCCGTCTCACTTCATGGTCTCTTGGAACTCAGCTAGAGAAATCATCCCTCAGACTCTCGACATCCTCGAAACCCAAGCGCATTTCAGTCAAGCGCTGAAAATGTCAGAACTGCCTCTGTGATTCCTCTTTCTCCTATTTTATCTCGAGCACAGCCCTCGTTGCACTGTTTACCCCTTTTATCTTCTCTCCCTGACAGCATTTTTTTTTTTTTTTTGGTGCTGTCCACGCTTTGAACACATGGCTGCTCCTTGGTGTTGGCCCTCGTCGCTGGCTCCCTGGGTTGCATTGGCCACTGCTTATCTCCAAGGTGTTGCACGTGTCTAGCTGTTCTCTTAATAATGCATCATGCTCACAATCAGGAGCAGGCAGGCCCAGGGCTGGCTACCTAAGCTGGAGCTTTATCCTGCTGACTTGGGTCTCCTTTGATATGTGAGGACGTCTGTAGCTCCGTGGCAGATTTTGAACATCTTTGATGTGCTTGCCTTATTCTGATTCGATGGGCACTATGGGCCTTTTATACTCAAGAGGAACCAAATGAAGAAACACCCCTCTTGCTTCTCACATCTAATTTTTGCCTCAGTGCCCTCTGATGCTATTAGTGTAAAGGAGTGGGTCTTTTGACAATGGATAATATAATTTCACTAAAGAAAAACAAATAATATCGCTCAGGCTGAATGTAGTCATTCATAAGGTCTTAGGCAGCTTTTTATCTCTCCCCTTTGCCTCATGTTGTATTTGCATAAATCGTTCTTTAATGTGAGGAGAATTGGCTTAAGATAAAAACAAGTCAGATTCTGAAAGAGGCTTAATGCTCAATAATCACTTATGGATGTTATGATTAAATACCCTATTAATCTGTTTTTTAAAGCTACATAGTCAAAACCAAGTACTATGAGTGGATTTGTTTCAAAGCCTGCAGGAGACAGGAGTGCTGTGTGAACTCACCTGTGGGCTGCACTAGCCCAGAAGTCTGCTGACCTGGAGAGGCCAGAGGGAAATGGACAAAGGGCAATTCAGATGCCCTGACTGTCCATCTTTCACTTTCCCTCTGCTCTGTAGTATCTGGCCACTAGTGGCACTTTAGTCCTGTCATTTGGCAAATAAATAAAAACTCAAAAGGATTTGAAGTGAATTGTAGATGTATCAGTTCAGTTCAGTCACTCAGTCATGTCCGACTCTTTGCGACCCCATGAACCGCAGCACTCCAGGCCTCCCTGTCCATCACCAACTCCCAGAGTCCACCCAAACCCATGTCCATTGAGTCAGTGATGCCATCCAACCATCTCATCCTCTGTTGTCCCCTTCTCCTCTTGCCCTCAGTCTTTCCCACCATCAGGGTCTTTTCCAATGAGTCAGCTCTCTGCCTCAGGTGGCCAAAGTATTGGAGTTTCAGCTTCAGCATCAGTCCTTCCAATGGACATCCAGGACTGATCTCCTTTAGGATGGACTGGTTGGATCTCCTTGCAGTCCAAGGGACTCTCAAGAGTCTTCTCCAACACCACAGTTCAAAAGCATCAATTCTTCTGTGCTCAGCTTTCTTTATAGTCCAATTCTGAATTTATTTCTTCACCTTTCATGGTGAGGTAATTGATTGAACCACTTCTTAGTTAATGAGGTTTATGAATATGAGGATTTTACTCTTTTTAAATAACCTCAAATTTATTTAACCAGATACTTGAAAGATGTATATCTAGAGACATTTATAGATAATCTATTTAAGTTACTTTGCATTCAATAATATTTAAAAAAAAATTCCGTTTTTTTTTTTCTTTTTTTGGCTGTGCTGGGTCTTAATTGCTGCCTGGGCTTTCTCTGTTTGCAGCAGGTAGGGGCTATTCTTTGTTGCGGTGCTTGGTTCTGGCTGCGGTGGCTTCTCGTGTTGTGGAGTGTGGGCTGTAGGCACGTGGGCCACAGCAGTTGCGGCACGCGGGCTTAGTTGCTCGGGGGTATGGTATGTGGGATCTTCCAAGACCAGGGATCGAACTCATGTCCCCTGCATTGGCAGACAGAGTCTTAACACTGGACCATCAGGGAAGTCCAGTGTTCAGTAATATTTTTCAATAAATTTCTCTTGCCTTCATTGAAACCCTTGGGAAGGAGGGAGGGAGTTTTAATTGCAGAATCATATTTGAATATAGTAGCAATTTCTTGCATGTCTGTGGTTCTCATGTTGATTTCCTATGCATTCACTCATTTGAATCTCATTTGGGTTAAAAGGGCAGGGAAGTTATTATTAGCCCCATATAACAGATGAGCTAACGGAGACTTCGAGATCGTGGATGCTAGAACTGCGTTTGACCTAATTTGGTGCTGTTTATAGCATATCAAGTTCAATTTTGCATTGCTTACCGTGCACAATTTGGTAAAGAAATTCTTTCATAGATGCACTAAATATTGCTTATCCATCAAACAGAAAACTGTAAAGACAATCCTGCATGAATTATAACATTTTAGGAATGTGTTTTGTGATAGTTGATAAAAAAGCAAAGCTATAAAAATTGTAGCATGGTTGTGGCCAATCAAGAGATTGTTTTTAACCTGTCCTGTATGTGTAAGTCTACACTTCTTTTCCTAAGTCTGATCAATAATTAACACTCTTGTACTTGGTCAGCCCCTTCACAGCAGCAAATCAAGTGGATTTCTTTCATGTTTGAGACTAGAGCCTTTGAAAATGGTTATGGTGAGACTCAATTGTTTTGTTCCCCGTGATCTCTGGGCATAACAGCTGAACCTGTTTACAACAATCAGAATACTGTGGTGCCAAAGGAGTCATGTCTGAAGGTTCAGGGGATACACATGAGATGAAAAGCTTACATTCCTAGTAAAATGTGAGATGTATGGCTGTTTTAATTATTGATTAGCAGACTTTCTCTCAGAATCAGAGAATCTCAGAAAATCCTTAGAAGGAATTGAGTGGTTATAGAATCCATCTTCTGATCAATATATAAAATCCTTTATTTCTCTACATAAGCCTCTAGCCTGAGCTTGCTAGATAGCTGGACTTAGGTATACTATATTTTTTGGCTGTGTGGCTTGTAGAATCTTTAATTCCCTGGCCAGGAATTGAACCCAGAGTCATGGCAGCACCATGTCCTAACCACTGGGAAGCTAGGGAATTCCCTGACTTAAATATACTTTAGACCCCTGGTTCTCAAAGGAGAATAATCTCCCCCACCCCGCCCCGGATCACCTGGCAATGCCTAGACCTAGTTTTGGTTGTTGCAACAAGGCATGCTAGTAAGTACAGGTCAGAGATGCTGCTGAACTACCTACAATGCACAGGAAGCTCCCCCAACACACACACCCTCAACCCCCATGGTCTAAGAATTATCTGGTCCAAAAATGTCGAGAGCGCCCAATGTGGAGAAACCTTGATACAGATGAAATAAGTTGCTACAATTACTCATAAAGTTCAACTCCCAGCAAAACCATGTTTTGAGGAAACACCAATTAAACAGTGGTGATATACTACATTAAACTATTTTAGGTGATTAAATCTGTTCTCCAATTCAGTTTAGGCTTGTGTGCATATGTGACAGTATTAATAAACCAACAAATTTCAAAATTTTTCTGACAGAAGCCCTTTAAAAAGGGGAAATACTTTAGAAGCCTTGTAACCTTTTGGTAGGGCTTCCCTGGTGGCTCAAATGATAAAGAATCTGCCTGCAATGAGGGAGACCTGGGTTTGATCCCTGGGTGGGAAGATCCCCTAGGGAAGGGAATGGCTACACACTCCAGTATTCTTGCCTAGAGAATCCCATGGACAGAGGAACCAGGCGGGCTACAGTCCATGGGGTCACAAACAGGTGGACACAACTGAGCGACTAACACACACACTAATACCTTTTGGTTACTATTTGCCTCTTACTAAATGTATTGTAAACATTCTTCTCTTAAAGTAAGAGCGAGATGTCCACTGTTTTCTTGTTACGGCCTTAAGAATCAGACACCTGGTCACTGCCCCGCCCCTGCGAGCCCCCTTCTCTCTGGGGAACCTCCCTGATTCTGCAATGACAGCCCCTTCCTCTGAGTTTTGATAGTGTTTTCTACCCTGAGCCGTAGCATATATTCCTGATACCAATAAATCTATGCCTGTGTCGGAGAAGGCAATGGCACCCCACTCCAGTACTCTTGCCTGGAAAATCCCATGGACGGAGGAGCCTGGTAGGCTGCAGTCCAAGGGGTCGCTGAGAGTCGGACACGACCCAGTGACTTCCTACTTTCACTTTCCACTTTCATGCATTGGAGAAGGAAATGGCAACCCACTCCAGTGTTCTTGCCTGGAGAATCCCAGGGACGGGGGAGCCTGGTGGGCTGCCGTCTATGGGGTCGCACAGAGTCGGACACGACGGAAGCAACTTAGCAGCAGCAGCAGCAGCAGTGTATATGTGTCCTCCTGCCTCAGTCAGTTTACTTCTATTTTTAGCTTTCTCCCCAGATAATCACAGTGCCTTGTGAAGACTAGGAGATGGTGTCTTCTCAAACTCTTCTCAGACTTGAGGTTGTGTCTCTGGCATTGCTAGCTGCTTCCCCCACGTGTGCACTCATATGCTGGCCCCTCGAGGCCCAAACGAATGCTGGTGCCCTTTCAGTCCTGTTTCTAATCTCTTCACCTTCTTGCCTGGCTAACCTGTCAGGCCTTTGCCATTTATAATATTTCTCCTTCAGCAGTTTTCCCTGCTACCTTGCTGATTGCTTTTCTGCACCAAGAAATTCCCAGCCCAATTTACCAGGGTGAGTGTATGTGTGTGTAAGCATGTGTGTGTGAGTGTATGTATGTGTGTGAGCGTGTGTGTATGTGTGTGTGACCGTGTATGTGTGTGTGTGAGAGCGTATGTGTCTGTGACTGCATGTGTGAGTGTGTCAGTGTGTGTGTGCGCACGCGTGTGTGAGCATGTGTGTGTGCACGCGTGTGAGTGTATGCATGTATGTGAGTGTGTGTGTGTGTGAGAGAAAGAGAGTTAAATAGCTCTGTCTTCCTCCAGTGCCTTCCCGTGGACCCCCACATGGCATTTTCCTGTTTCTAAGCCGTCTTTGTTCTCAGGCTGGGCGGGCAGTGAGAGAGTCTCCTCTCCGCCTGGCTGCGAGTGTGGCCTCCTCACCCCGCCCCAGCGGACGGGCCCACCCGCTCTCCCGTGGCTCAGCCCCGTGTTTTTGTCGCTGCTCAGCTCTGTTTGGGCGCCCGTCCCGCTCGGACCTGTGTCTCAGCCCCTGCAAAGCCAAGCGGCCTCTCCATTTATCAGCAGCGACGGCCGTCCACCGTCCGGCCTGCCCTCCCTGGCCACTGGCTCGGCTGCCAGCCTCTGAGATGGATACTTGCGTGTCCGCGGTTGGATATCTCCTGGCCTCGGTGGGCATGTTTGCTAAGGGGAGCATTGCTTTTGCTGCCTGTGGTGGGGCAGGAAGCTCCATTACAGACTCCGGGGCGATCGCTCTTCCGCCTCCTCCCTGCAGCAGCCTTTATGTGGGAGTGAGGGAACTGTCGCCCAAAGAGTGTTCTCAGGAAATTTCTGCCTCCAATAAAAGACTCACAGAAGAACCAGGCGGGCCTTAGCAAAGCTAGAATGACCCATGGCAACCATCCTCCCCAAGAGGATCTTGTCAGTTTCCTTTCTCTTCCTCTTCAGCCCAGAGTTCTTTCTGGAAACTCTGGGGTGTCCATCACACATGGATCATGCCACCCACTCAGATCTTACTTCTAACACATCCATTCTGATTCTTCCCTACACACTCCCAGGGGAGAAAATGCCATGACAGTTTTCCTAATGCCTATGCAGGAATGTCACGAAGCTGGACTAAAGGGAGGAGGAAAGGTTTAGTGGAAGTTACAAGTCTTATGTGTGAACTTGTTTTTCTTTTTTTGATGTGGACTATTCTTCAAGTCTTTTTTGTATTTGTTACAATATTGCTTCTGCTTTATGTTTTGGTTTTTGGCCCTGAGGCTTGTGTGATCTTCAGTCCCTGATAAGGGATTGAATGCATACCCCCTGCATTGGAAGGTGGAATCTCAAGCACGGGACCAGCAGAAAAGCCCCTTTGTGAATATTTTTATAGTCTTCTGCAGAGCCCATTCCCACATATATTAATTTAAAGCCGTAGTTCTCGTAATGTGCATTCTAATACAACCTGAGAAGTGAGCATGGTGTTAGATGAGTCCCTCTAGGCTTTTGGTGAACTGAAGGGCCAGGGTATGACAGGACTTCTGCACAGAGCTCTTCATTCTTGCTCCTGAATGTGTTGCCCATGGCTCGCAGCATCAGCTTTGCCAGGGAGCTTGTTACAGATGCAGTCTAGGGACCTCCTCCAGATCTACCAAGTAAGACTCTCCATTGCAGCGAGATTCCCAGGTTCTCTCCATGCACGTTCAAGTGTGAGATGCTCTGTTCTTTCTGTTACTGTGGTTAATCTTCAGAATAATCTTCTGAGGTAGTTATTTAGCTTCCCATTTTACAGATGGAAAAGCTGATGCCGAATGATGACGACATTTGCCTACTGTCCCTGGAAATTGAATTATTTCTCTACAAAGACCACATTTTCACTAGGTACCGTGACTGAATAGGTATTGATGATGTCAACATGACTTACTTTTCTTTCGAGCACAGTTTTAAATATTAGGAAGGTAAAGGTTCTTGTCCCTTTTAGATGTCAAATTGTCAAATGGGAAAGAACTGTTAATGGGAGATAAGGCCCTTACAGGCTCAGCTGAGTGGAGGCGTATAGAGACAGTACACCAACCCCCCAAGATGGATGGGCCAGGTTAGTTTATAGCCACATGACAGAGAGAGAACACTCAGGGCCACTCAGCAGACTGGCAGCCCAGAGACGGCCACAGCAAGATAAATTATGTGCTAAGGTGACGGATACTGTGGCCTTTCCTCAGAGTAGCAGCTGGAAATAGGCTGGAACAGATGGAGCCAGAAATAGTGAAAAGGTTGTGGGATAGCCGCAGAGCAGAGACAGAGCAACAGTTTGAAAATGAGCCCCTGGAAGGCTAAAGATATGGGCACATGCTCTGCACATAGGATTGTGTGGGGCTTTTATTCCCTAGCTCTAACTAGAGTTTTATCATCATGAGAAGAGGGAAGAAAATTAATCCATGAGATATATTTTCAAATTCTATTTTGGTTGGCATCTCACAGGAGATTGGTTTATATGTTTTATTTTCTGCTATCCTAATTATTTCTTAGGACAGTTTTGACCACTGGGTCCAGGACTATCTTAAACCAAAATGACCATCCACCTATAGTCAAGAAGAGCACTTAAATTCAGAACCTTTTCTTCCCCTTCCCATTTCAATTGTAGCAAATATTACAACCCTCTGGGAAGTCAGTTGAAGAGGTCATCTATTTGAATTTTTATTTGTTCAGCTGTAAATGAATATTTAGATGCCAAATTCTAAGCTAGACTGCTCCTCATTCTTTTTTGCAAATATTATTATTAAGAGCCAGTAGAAATAGGAAAGCTTTTAGGTAGATAGTGACACATATACAGACTCACTGATTAGACGCCACTGGTGTGACTGCAGTTAGCCCTCCCTGTTTGAAAAAAACAGACTCCAGAGGCTGGAGTTTCTTTATGATTTGTCTGCTCGCTTTCCCACTTCCCCGCCCCAGAGACACAGTTTCCATGGCTCCACTGAGTTCTTGATATGCACAGAGTAGTTGACGGGCAGTGCCACTTGGAGACGTGGAAATGACATTGGACACCATGGGTTTGTGCCACCCCTGTTGGTCTCTTGGTTCTCATCAAGAAAATGCTAAAGCACTGTTTCTCTATGTGGTGCTGCAACAGATGGTATTTGGGGGTTACTAAGAGTGTTTTAAAAAGATATCTGCCATTCTGATGGCCCTCCTGAAACCATGAAATGGAAGTTTATCAATTTTTCACATTAACTCCATATCCTTAGCTTAGAGACTATCTTCCCTTTGGAAAAATCGGCAAGATTTAATCATATGGCTCACAACACTCTACACTGATTGCTTCAAACGAAAGTTTTAAACTAGTATGAAAGTGGAGCCTTTTAAGAGTCACATTTGGGCACTGGTATAAACCAAGAACTCTTAAAAAAATCAATCCTCTAAGTAGACTGAGGAAGAAATTAAAGTGCGTTTTCTTCACACCTAAATAGAACGAGGCGACAATAATAAAGCCGTGCTGTGTATTTACTTAGCACTTCACATTTCCAAATGGCACCACTATTTCATTATCATATCGTGTGCTCCACCTCTAAGCTTCGCAGACAGTCTACTGCTAAAATGCCATAAAATGTATTATGCAGCAAATGGGTTATGGTTTAGGTAAATTTAGGTAAATTGCTCATGGTCTTGACTGAACAGCAGTGAACCCAGGGGACCCATCATTTCCACTCTTCAGAAACTAGGAAGACTTGAAAAGATCAATTGAAGAGGTGTGAACAGTGGCTAAACACTTTTCCTCTTTTTTTTTTTCAACAAAAAGAATAATAAATTTTCTTTCTACTGATTGAGCTCCTATTGCTCCTACAAAGTGTGGGAGCCAGATGGGAGAGGAAAATTAGATTAAAAAAATTAATATACATTTTCTTTCAGGTTTGGTTAAGGGTGTGCATCAGAGAAAGCACACGTAAACATGCAACTCTTTTTAATATTTTGGCAGAGCGGTGATAAATATATTTATATAATCTAATCACAGGACAGATTGTAGGTGGGCTTTTATTACAATGATTAAATAATAGAGATGCAGAGTACATATCAATAAGAAAAGTCAAACTCAAAAGGGAGGAGGTATATCATCCAGAATTTAGGAACACATTAGTTTAATTTTGAGCATGGTACTTAGCCCCTAATCTCACCTGTTTTCTTTCCGCTAGCTCAAATATGTTACAGTGAAAAATGGCCTTATTTCAGGTGAGGCATATGGGCCATTACTGGCCATGCCTCTGTGTTCATAGTTCCTTCATCAGTAATTCCTAGGATAAGACACAGTTCCCGTTAAATGGCCCTGTAGGATCTCAGTTGGAGTTGGGGTTTGGATGTTGACATTTAAGATAGCAAGGTCTGTGGAAGTTTTAAGACAGATGAATCCAGATTCTATAGCAGACTTCTGAGAGGGGTGACATGGATAGGATTTGTCAACAGAGCACTTCTGTCATCTCTGCCGGCGTAGAAACTGACAGAGCTCTCAGTAAATACTTCCATATTAAGTAAACAGTCTTTCAGTTATAAATGAATGAACAGAGTAATAAATGAAAAAGTATAAATAAAGGACTGGGGGTTATATGTTTTCCTGGGAAAGAAGGGACAGTATGCAGTTTATTAAGGAGATTAAGGCATGAACATGGATTTAAGAGGACAGTGAGACAAAAGGTTTAAGTACCACCCTTTTCTCTTTCACGTGGCTGGTGCTGGTCATGCTGAGAGCAGAGTCCTCAGTACAGGAAGTCCCCTCCATCCAACTACAAACCTTCAAGTTGTAAACTTTCAGAGATGTGAATGTAAGTGCCAGCCCTGGGGTGCCGGCTGTTATACTGTACTACTGTACTTTTTGAGATACTGTAAGGATGAGAATGTTTATTTTTTGTTTGTTTTTATGTATGTATGATTTGTGTGAAAAATATTGTAAAACTATTATAGTACTGTACTGTATAGCTGATTGTGTTAGTTGGGTACCTAGGCTGACTTAGTTGGACTACTACGAACAAATTGGACTTTTGAACACACTCTCAGAACTCGTTCGTATGTAGGTGACTTCCTGTAGACCCCAATTTGAACCACACACCTCTTCTCTCTCCTTGCCTTTCATCAGGGCTAGTTACAAAGGATAGAATCTTCAAGAGAAGTCCTTCTGACTAGATACACCCTCTCACTTTAAACATCTCTCCAGGGAAAGCCCTTGTTCTCACCTGCTTCAGAGTGAGACTCAACAAGGCTAGTTCTTAGAAGCTTGGGGAGAATCTCTTGTGGATTTTCTTTCTTTTTATCATTTTTTTCCTTTTTGTTTTTAATAAGCAAGCTTGTATTTATAGTGCTGCTCCATCCATTCATTTCAGGCCTGTGAAAAGGGCTGTTTGCCTGCCCAATGAGTGTGAATTATAGGGTTGACATTTAATGGAGCAGCTTCCTTTGCTCATTGCCCTCCACAATTGAGAGATGAGTTGGAAGAGAGGGAAACTGCATCCTAAATATCTCACATGATGGGGATGTACCATTTTGATTTGCTTTTATTTTTTAAGTGTAAAGTTTGGGGGGAAAATGGCATGTGGTATATTGACATTATTCTAAATTGCACTGTTAGGAGAACATTAAGTTTTTCATTTCACACTTTCTGAGTTTTAAGTACCATTGCTATATGGGGAAATCAGTCATTTTCTGATGATTCATGTACAGATATGTACCAATCAGGATGGGCCATAATTATGCCAGGGTTCTTCTTTCACAGAAGTTCATTGAGGGTACAGAAAAAGGGAAGCTAAAGGAGAACCATCCTCTGTAAGTGTTCTGTGTCAAGTCACAAACTATAAAGTTACACATAGTTTTGTAGTACAATGGAAATCTACTTTGAATGTATTGGTGTTGTCGTAAACCACGGATAACCAATACAGTCATCTGGGAATCACTTTATAAGGACCTAATGGCAAATCTGTGGGCACATTTATCTTTCTCAAGTTGGCCTTGAGGCTGTGGACATAAGAAAATAGTCAATTGCATCTTCCTATGGTTAATTTCCTATGAAAATCATTAAGAGTTTAGAATCACTGATTTTTTTTTTAAATCACCGACTTCAAGAGGAGCTCGAAAGTCATGAGATGTTCATTTCTCTGAGTCTATTTATTTTAAGAAACAGCAATCCATGCAGCATGATAGTGAATCAGAAAGAGAATAACAGGAGGCCCACAAAAAAAATGTGATGTGTGGCTGAGATATTAAAAGAGAGAAATGTTTGTATCAATTTGCGTGTGAAGCGGAGTACAGCGTCTGTGTTTTCTTTGTCCATGCTTGTCAGGGTGTGCTTTCCTGACTATGACATGTTGTTGTGGGATCTGCTCTTACTTATTTTATTTTGACTTTAATTTTTATCTGGAGTCCATTGTTTTACATCCTACCACCATTCAAAAAAAAATTCCAAGACACAAGTATTTCTTCTTGACAGTCTTCTGCCTTTTTTCCTCCTATTCAACAAGCTTGCTGTTGAATTTTTAAACACCAGCATTTTCATCTTCTTTGGCTTGACATAGTCATTCTGGGAAATTTGAATACCTTAGAGGTATTTTCTAACTTGGTTTGATTTGATCAGTGCCCTTCTTTAACCTTAAAAGCACAAAAGAAAGTGTTCCAAGCACCTTAAGGGAATCCGGCAAGTCACAGGTAACAAAAGTTCAAGATGGGTCAGGTCCCACAAAGGAAAATTAAATGTATTATTCTCACACAACAAGGTTAGCAAATCATCCGCAAACCTCAGCCACTCTTTCCTTCTTTTTACTCTAATGAGTTTAGTGTGCCGTAATGATGGTACAGGCTTCATCAGAATTCTGCCAGTGGAGGCAAATTTTCAAACTCCATTCGCAAATGAGATCTGCACCATAAACCGTAGTCATCCATCACGGAGAAGTAGCTTGTGCCTGATAAAAGGCTGTTTGGGCAGAGTCAATCAAATGAGCATTATTAGAGCTTGGTATTACACTGTCCTTAAGGTGATGGAGAAGGCATGTAATACAGTTATGGAATGTGATTTTTTTATGCCACTCTCCCTTTTGGACGACTAAACTGTATTCTAACAGAAATATCTCTGAGTCATACTCATCATTTTTGTTTTAAAAAAAAGAGAAACCTATTTTTTTTAATCTGTCAAGAACAGTTAGGACTGTGTAGAGTTTTCATGATATAGCTAACACTACAAAGAAGTGATGTTCTAGCTAAAATTACAAGGCATAATTGTTGGTTATTAGTGAAAGACAGGCTGAGCACTTATGCTAACTAAATGAAGACAGATGAGAAATGAAGCTTTTATTGTAGCTTGGCCATGATTAAAAATCCTAATGATAACAATAAGATTTTGAGCTGATAAGGTATTTAGATACCATCATTTAGTGTTTTTTTTTTTTTTTAACTCTGATTTAGTATTAGAGTCCATGTTTCAACCACATATTGCATCAGGATATTTAAAAAAAAATCAGAGTTCAAGAGTTCTAATTTAGATAAAGGTAGGAGTCTTCAGCTTTCCTTAACTCTCCCACTTGCCTTCTTCGATGGCATCCCTGAAACTTTAAAACATACTGATCCAGCCCATTTTGCAGAGATTAAAAACACTACTGTTCCAAAGTATTAATTTTGGATCAGGCTGCAGAACTTATTAATTGCAAAGCAGATATAAAGATTCGGAAATCTGTACTTCTACATACATACTTGCCCCACTCCCACTGTGCAGGGCTCCCCAGTTTACATTGTTCTGCATTGAAGCCAAAATGCAAGAGCTTGCAGGGGCCAAGCAATAACCAGGAATAAAGCAGCTGGTGGGCTGGGAAGCTCACGTCCCACATGAGGAGAACAGCTGTGACACCGTTTCAGGTGATACTTGTCTTGAGGAAACTAGAGCCCAGGATTCCTTGACTTTTTATTAAGCAAAAATTGGAAAATCAAAACTCTAGTGTAATAATTATGACTATATACCTTAATTTGATGGTACTAATAATCAAAAACTACTATATAGGTGTGCTTCCCAATTGGCGCTAGTGGTAAAGAACCTACCTGCTAATACAGGAGAGACAGGAGATGCGGGTTTGATCCCTGGGTCAGGAAGATCCCCTGGAGAAGGAAATGACAGCCCTCTTCAGTATTCATGCCTGGAGAATCTCATTGACAGAGGAGCCTGACAGGCTACAGTCCATGGGGTCACAGAGAGTCAAATACGACTGAAGTGACTTAGCATTCATGCACACAGGGGTACAAAACAGTTACAATCCAAATTCATCTGATACCGCTAGTCACTGTACATAATTATGTGTTCATTGTCATGGTGATGTGTTTATCAGGGACACTGAATATTAAATCACCTTTCTGGTTAGTTTCATGAGGTTCATGCCTTTATGTGCAGTCCTTAACAAGCCATCATTAATGTATACAGTAGAAAATTAATTGAGGATCTATTCTACAAGTAGTAGCAGCAGTCTCTTTTACACAAAAAGCTCATATTCTCAGACATTCCAGGGCTCATATTCTCATGAGAGGAGCTGAGTACACAAGAGATATTGCAGAAAGTTGAAAAGAGATAATAGAGATGTACCTGTGGTGTGGTGGGACCACCAAAATAAAAAAAATAGACATGTATAGTGCTGCTTAGAAAAGATTTTCCTAGGCAGTCATAAAGAAGGCAGAAGAGTTTACTCGACAGGCAAGAAAAAACAGAATTCATATAAAAAAAGGGATTGAGGAAAACTCATGTCATGATCAAGGAACTGCAAGTAATTTGGCATAACTCAAGGACTGGGAGAATGGAGAGAAGGAAGATGCGAAGAGACTAGGCTGGAAATGCAGATAACACCTAGTCCATGAGAGGGTTTCCTGTCTGTATGGAGTTTATTGTGTAACTAATGGGGGACACCGTTGAAGAACTGTAACGAAGGTGAAGGCATCACGGTTTTATTCCAGAATGGTGACTCAAATGACTCATATGAATTGGGAAGGAGGGAGACAGGTGTTGGAGGGATAAGTATTGAAGTATTCCAGGGTTTGTTGGTGTTTTTTTTTTTTTTTTTTTTGAAATATTTATTTATTTGGCTGCATCGGATTGTAGTTATAACACGTGGGATCTTTGATCTTCATTGAAGCATGCAGAATCATTTGCTGTGGCATGTGAACTTTAATTTAAAGATAATGGGGTCTAATTCCCTGGCCTGGGATTGAACTTAGGTCCCTTGGACTGGAGTATGGCGACTTAGGCACTGGACCACCAAGGAAGTCCTGAATTATTCCAGGTGGCAACTGACAAGGGCAGCAAAGGTGATGAAGTTGGAAGGACGGAGGGGAGGGATTTGCCAGATGGAAATTCACAGGCTCTGGCTGCTGATTGGCTGAGAGAGAGGAAAAGGAAAGCGATGAGGAGACACATACCAGGTTTCTGGCTGGGGAGGCAGAGTAACTGTGGTCCAGGAGGGGACTCGGGAGTGGGGTTTCTGACCTCAGCCTAGAGGGGCCTGTGGAGTGAGGCTGCCTGCTCCAGGTCTGAGAGGGCCACTGGTGCCCTGCATATCCAGTCACTGGTGTGAGGAATTCACCATTAAAATGAGATATTTTCCTAATTCCCTCCAGCATGTTTTCCAAACTAAACTAAAATATGACTTTGACGATCTAAACATCATTATTATAAATGAAAAAACAAAACAAAACAAAAACTAATCTTCCTAGAAATAGCTCAGTCATTGGCAGACTTTTAAACCAGGAAGCTTAGAATCAACTGGATTATTTTTTTGTAGCGTAACACATTTTAATGCTAAAAACAAACAATAGCAAAGCCAATAAATGCCTACCAAACCTGACCAATAGTATTTCTCAGATGATTTAACAAGCACTGAGCTAGAAGATCAAGAGAAAAGCAAACAGGAGTCTTTTCTCTCTCTCTCTCTCTCTCTTTTTTTTTTTCAGAAACCCAAATTGAACATGCTTGGCACTTGATTTTGCATTTGAATATGGAATAACTGACTTTATTCATACCGGCAGGGAAAAATTGAAAGGTATTTTTTCTCCTGCGCTGGCTTAGTGTAGTATTTAACTCAGTCACTTGTTGTGTTGTTTTGAAATGTAATATTTTCCTTATCCGAAGTGTTTTCTGAGTAATCATCTCAAAAACTCATCGAAACCCTTCAGTTAGAAAACTTGACTCTGTGGCAACATGATCTGAGAGAGAGCTATTGACCACCTACGTTTTAAAATGTCTGAATGTTAAGTATGGTTAAGAGCAAACATAATTTCTCTAGATAATAATCCAACAATTGTGAACTCACAGTGGATCCCTGCATAATTCGAAAATAATGTGCTTAGTAAGGTCTGTGGATATTTTAGGGACAGGATATTTTTTTCTCTTTTTTTTTTTTCCTAACAGTAAATGAATTTAGTTGGGGAGGGACATGCAAGGCAGAGATAAATCAGAGCTGTTGCATAATCATAATCAAGATATTATTAGGGCTGGGGAGAATGAGAGCTAGAAAACAAACAAAAACCAAAAAGCGAGCTGATAACTCAAGTTCAATCCCCAAATAATACTTCCTTACAAGGGAATTTATGGTTCTTGGTAACTAACAAGTAGCAGCCCCCTCCATCCACATAAGAATAACAGCAGCAACTAATGATAATAACCATTTTCAATGAATGCAGTGGTTACATCAGCCTCTGATTTAAAATGTAGGTTTGGGAGCAGCAGAGATATTATTAGTGATACTCGATTTTCCAAGAAGATGATCCATAAAGAATCCTACAGCTGTACTTACCCACCTCTTTTTGTAGTGTTATTATGCAGACACATATACTGAGAAAAACACTGTAACGAAATTTAAGAAACTGCGTAATTCTTTGAAAATACATCCACTTTATATATTCACATATATTGTATGCTCTTCAAATGCAAATGTCAAATGTTGCTTATCTGTTACTTCTCTACTTTTGCGTCTGTGTGTATATTCTCTCCTTAAGGTAATAATGTGTTCAGATGTTCAGTTTCTCTAACATGAGAATGGTTTTTGAATATGTGATGGGGAATGTTTCAGTGAAGTGAAAGGACAGAAGAGACTCAAACTGATGATGCTTTGCTTGGGAACTGAGATTCTGAGAAGCCTTTGAGATACTTAACCAGGACTCCTGATGGTCTAGTATGTAAAAGGAGTACATCAAGGCTGTATATTGTCACCTTGCTTATTTAACTTATATGCAGAGTACATCATGAGAAACGCTGGGCTGAAGGAAGCTCAAGCTGGAATCAAGATTGCCGGGAGAAATATCAATAACCTCAGATATGCAGATGACACCATTCTTATGGCAGAAACTGAAGAGGAACTAAAAAGCCTCTTGATGAAAGTGAAAGTGGAGAGTGAAAAAGTTGGTATAAAGTTCAACATTCAGAAAACTAAGATCATGGCATCTGGTCCCATCATTTCATGGCAAATAGATGGGGAAACAGTGTCAGACTTTATTTTTGGGGGGCTCCAAAATCACTGCAGATGGTGATTGCAGTTATGAAATTAAAAGACATTTACTCCTTGGAAGGAAAGTTATGACCAACCTAGACAGCATATTAAAAAGCAGAGACACTACTTTGTCAAAAAGGTCCATCTTGTCAAGGCTATGGTTCTTCCAGTGGTCATGTATGGATGTGAGAGTTGGACTATGATGAAAGCTGAGCATTGAAGAATTGATGCTTTTGAACTGTGGTGTTGGAGAAGACTCTTGAGAGTCCCTTGGACTGTAAGGAGATCCAACCAGTCCATCCTAAAGGAGATCAGTCCTGGGTCTTCACTGGAAGGACTGATGGTAAAGCTGAAACTCCAATACTTTGGCCATGTGATGAGAAGAGCTGACTGATTGGAAAAGACCCTGATGCTGGGAAAGATTGAGGGCAGGAGGAGAAGGGGATGACAGAAGATGAGATGGTTAGATGGCATCATCAAGTCAATGGACATGGGTTTGGGTGGACTTTGGGAGTTGGTGATGGACAGGGAGGCCTGGCATGCTGTGGTTCATGGGGTTGCAAAGAGTTGGACACGACTGAGCGACTGAACCGAGTTTGGGAATCTAGCATTGCAACTCTATTGGGGGAGGGTCATGGTTAAGAGATGATAACTCTTGAATGTCTTGCATTAGAAGGATATAGAATCTAGAGCATGTAACCTTCTCAGTACTTTTTGTAACTTCATATCTGTTTTACTGCTATTCAACAGCCTCGGTGCTTCATCTTAACTTGAATTAAAAAGGGACAATGATATAAACTTGGTAGGATGTATATATGCTGCTTAAGTATTGCCTGTGGTATCCTCCAAATCTACAATGCCATTTAACCTGATAGAACTTCACCATCTTTCTTCTTTTTCTGACTTCAGTAAGTCCATCAACTACCTCTTTGAATCATATAGGGATTCTTCATTGGCTTTGGCCTTATATTTTATTGACCTTGTACATAAATGCATCTGAATTGCCACTTTTATGTTTTGCTGATAATTCTACTGCACAGTTTTTGTAGGGCTCGATACTGTGGGTATGATGCTTTCATTCTGCCGTCTTTATGGCTAAGTTGTATTCCTGTGATATTGGTCATCTCATCTGGCATTCTCCATCTTTGGCACTATCTTTTGGTATCGATGCTGATGTCACAGAATCGTCCACCTTCTTACATATTGGGTGGCTAAGATGGAAAAGGGGACCAGAGCAAACTCACCAGACCCACTGAGATTCTTTGTGTACAAGCTCATTTGTGTCCTGCTCTTTGCGACCCTTTGGACTGCAGCCCACCACGCTCCTATGTCCATGGGATTTATCAGGTAAGAATACTGGAATCAGTTGCCATTTCCTCCTCCAGGGGATCTTCCCAGCTCAGAGAGTGAATCAGTGTCTCTTGCATCTCCTGCATTGGCAGATGGATTCTTTACCGCTGTGTCACCTGAGATTCCTTATCTCCTTAGCAGTTCATTTGGAGATAAGTTGAGCAGAATCTTGTATCCAATTTTAAATCATGAGGTTATATTAGATTCAGGATAATGCCCAGAGAGACATTTGAATGCATTTGATGGATTTTTGTGGTATAGTCTCAGGAGCACTCGTTGCCAAATTCCATCCTCAGTTCTATCTGAGTAGTTCTGAGACAGTTATGCTGTTCACAGCAATAACCTCAGAACAGTTTGGAAGCAGTTCACTTCTCCATAAAGATCTCAGAGACTCCAGTCCTCCCATGAAAACAAAATATTTCTTACAAACAGAAGAAACACAAGGGACACTTGACTGTACCTAGGGATTTCAGAAGAAGCAAAAGTGACTCCTTTAGAATAAAGTTCACCTCCATCTTGGAACAGAATGCTCTTACTCTTCAAACCCTTTGATATTATCATCAAATAACATCATCCACACAATGCCAGTGCTAAAGATGGTGAGGATATCCAAGCAGTATAAGATCGCTTTTGCGTTCAAGAGATCTAGGCATAAAGTTAGAAACCTGTATATAAATACAGAGGCTTCCCAGGTGGTCCTAGTGGTAACAAATCTGCCTGCCAGTGCAGGAGATGCAAGAGACGCTGTTTCAAAACCTGAGTTGGGAAGATCTACTGGAGTAGGAGATGGCAACCCACTCCAGTATTCTTGCCTGGAAAATTCCGTGGACAAAGGAGCTTGGCAGGCTACAGTCCATGGGTCCATGTAGCTTGTAGCTTGGCAGATAGCTTGTATCTACAGTCCATGAGCTTGGCAGGTTACAGACGTGACTGAGCACACACACAAATGCAAGGCAGCATGTGTTAAGTGTCAGTGATTCCGGGGTGGGAGATAGTTACTGTGTGGGTTGAGAGGCGCAGGACAGCAGTGTATGCCAGGTGGCTGGAGTGGGCTTCACAGAGGAGGGAGCAGTCCATCTGGACCCATAAGGCTGGGCTGGCTCAGCTTTACCAGAATGGAGGCCATTGGAGGCTGGGGACTGATAAGTTCATCCAAACTTGAAAGTAGAATATGCTTTGTTTGGTGCTTTGTTTGGTGGAAAGACAGTGCATTTTTATGTAAGGTAGAATGATCATAAAGCTTATAGTTTTTAACGACTGGCTAAGAATTTTGAATTCCATTCAAGAGAAATCGAAGCTGTGAAAACTTTTGAAAACTTCGGGGAGAAAGGTTTTCTAAGGTTTATCTGCCCAGAGCTGATGGACATGAATAGGTGAGTGGGGGTGGGGAGAGAAGACCGCATTTCATTAGAGATGAGACGTTTCATTCGAGGGTTGTAAATGAGATCCAGAGTGTTCACATCAGAATGGTGGCAGAACAGAGGACATGATCCTTATGTGTTGTTTCTGCTTAGTGGAAGTATTTTAGTATTAAAAGGTAGAGACATCACTTTGCTGACAAAGGTCCATGTAGTTAAAGCTATGGTTTTTCCAGTAGACACATATGTAGTTGGGCTGAGTGCTAAAGAAGGCTGAGTGCTGAAAAACTGATACTTTTGAATTGTGCTAGAGAAGTCAATTCTAAAGGAAATCAACTCTGAATATTCATTGGAAGAACTGGTGCTGAAGCTGAAGCTCCAATACTTTGGCCACCTGATGCGAAGAATTGACTCATTAGAAAAGTCCCTGATACTGGGAAAGATTGAAAGCCCAAGGAGAAGGGGATGACAGAAGACAAGATGGTTAGATAGCATCACCAACTCAAAGGACATGAATCTGAGCAAACTCTTGGAGATAGTGGAGGACAGAAGAGCCTGGTGTACTGCAATCCATGGGGTCACAAAGAGTCAGACTCGACTTAGCAGCTGAACAACAACAGCAACGACTTAGTGGAACAGGGCATCCTGAATGGTGTGGGTCATTATTTGGGCATTTACCGTTTTATCTAATGTCCATGTATCTAGTTGTCTCTGCAATTTGGCAAATGTACTGAAATGAATTTGAAGAATGGCTTCATGGGAAGTAAAATGGAGAAATTGTTTGTTAGTTTCTTTTTTAAATTTATTTATTTTTAAATGAAAGATAATTGCTTAACAGTATTGCCTTGGTTTCTACCAAACATCAACATGAATCAGCCTTGGTTTACCCATGTCCCCTTCTTGAACATTCCCATCTCACCTCTTTACAGTGTTAATGAGCCCTGGTTAGAGTTCCTTGAGTCAGACAGCAAATTCCCATTGGATATCTATTTTACATATGATAATGTATGTTTCCATGTTGCCCTC
This sequence comes from Bubalus kerabau, assembly GCF_029407905.1. Taxonomy (NCBI): domain Eukaryota; kingdom Metazoa; phylum Chordata; class Mammalia; order Artiodactyla; family Bovidae; genus Bubalus; species Bubalus kerabau. The sequence goes on from NC_073644.1 coordinate 54,985,582, forward strand.
TCCATACCGCTTAACCTTTCCTTCTCCACCCTACCCCAAGCCGTGTTCATAAGTCTCTTCTCAATGACTGTGTCTCCACTGATGCTCTGCAAATAGGTTCATCAATACCATCTTTCTAGATTCCATATATATGCATTAGTATATGATAATTATTTTTCTCTTTCTGACTTAACTTCACTCTTTCTGACTTAACTTGTAGGTTCATCCAGCTCATTAAAGTATGAAAGCATTAGTTGCTCAGTTGCGTCTGATTTTTGCAACCCCAAGGACTATATAGCCCACCAGGCTCCTCTGTTCCTAGAATTTTCCAGGAAAGAATATTGAAGTGGGTACCCACTCCTTTCTCCAGGGGATCTTCCTGACTCAGGGATTGAACCTGGATCTCCTGCATTGCAGACAGATTCTTTACCATCTGAGCTACCGGGGAAGGCCTGGCTCAAATGCATTCCTTTTTATGGCTGAGTAATATTCCATTGCCTATATGTACCACAGCGTCTTTTTTTGCTTGTCTCTTTCCTTAGATTGGTAGCCGTCATCTCAAAGCCATTTGCAAATTAGACAAATCTGTGGAATCTATTCTAGAAAAAAGAATACATAATTGTAAGTGAGATTATATATACAGATTTAGGAATTTATGGAAACTTTCATGGATGCTAACTTAGTTTCTAGAGCAATGTTTCCTTAATGATTTCATATAAATAAATTCTGAATTATAGTTAAAAATCCCAGGTAGGAGTGATAACTCTCTAGCATTTGCTCCTGGTTTGGAGGGAAGGGAAATAGCAATGAAAAGGTAATACTAAGGCTGCCAAAGTTTTAAGGGAAAAAAGTCAGGAATGAGCTTTTTATTCCACTATAGCCTTATTTGGGACCTTACTCTGATAAATCTAACATATTAAAGTAACGTGACTTTACATGAAGAATTACTATTCAGCTAGAGAAAGAAAATATTATGGAAGGCAGAACAGTTTCAGAAACAAGCTTGTGTCAAACAGAGACTTGGGTAGAATAGAGCTGCCTTCAGTCCATGTAATTTTCCTAAGTGCTAGTTCAAGAGGCTTGGCCAACAGCCATGTATTTCATCATTTTCATGGTATGACAGGTAGGGAGTAACCAAGATGTGATTAAACTTGCTTGTATGAATGGCAGAGAGACTGAAAGGCTGGTCAAGAATAATTGCTATTTTTATTAATAATGTAGTTATGGTCCTTTGTAATCATACCCTTTCGACTTGTTCAGTAAATGCTTATTGAGCATCTACTATGTGGTCATGTTACTGAATGAATGGAGGATTCCTCGGTGGCCACTTACAAAATTATTACTCACAAATAGTAGAGAAGAAGGGACCTTCAATTCGATTTGAAAGTTGTACTTAGGCTGGAGATGAATGGAGCATGGGGGTACCTGGTTTAAAAGTTAGTTAAAACATAGCTTTGCTAAAATGACAAGAAAAGTGACTTCCTGCTGAGGGTGGTTTCCTGTAGAGAGCTGCTTACGCCAGATGTTGACCTGTAGTCGAGGTGACCGTCTATCTGGTTTTCCCTGGAAGGCCCAGACTTATACCTAATGACCCTGTTGACTATTCACAATGCCACTTTGATTCTCAAGTGTTTTGGTTTGAACTTAGACTCTTTGGGGAAATGTCACCTGAGGCAGAGTCTACTCGGTCTGCCCATGTGTGTTTTACCAAATCTGTCCAAACTACTCCATGGCTGCCTGCAATATTCTGAATGTAACGCAAGCCTCCCAGGGATGCGTATCATTTCTGTTTTGTTCACCAATACATCCTCTGAGCCTTTCTTATTTTGGAACTTCACAGGTACTTAATAAAATGTACTATAAAAGAGTGAATCTTCTAATACAGTTTCACCATTTGAGAAAAGTACTGCTATTATAGTCATCTAGAAGATTAAAAACAGCACATGCTCATGAAAAAAGCAGAGCAGGTTAAATTTGAAAAGGATCAACAGGAAGCCAAAAATTTATTTAAATAGTTCAAGCAAATTACTTGGTTATCCGATTGCCTTTTAGAAACGTGAGCTGACTGTGTTTATTTCACTTTTGAAATCAATTTTTAAGTAAATAAAATACAAGGACGGTAACATGTTTTCCTTGGTTATTAAAGATTTGAGTGGCAGCATCTACTATTGAAATAACTATGTAAAGTGTTAAAATTTTGCTGCAGGAATGTGGTGAGGCAGGGATCAAGTATCTGTGACGAAGGGAATTGGTGAGCAGTTGCTAAGAACAGCGCCACACCAAAGCATGTCTCCTCTTCCCTTCCTGCTTCCTGTTCATCCTGAGTCTACTGTATCTAGACATCATATTTTGAGGAGATAACCTAGGGTATATCAGCCATATTCTTATTTTACCCAGAAATCCATCAAACTTGTTTATCTTATTTTCCAGCATCCAAAAGATCAGAAGCAGAAAGTTAGGAAGAAAGCTGTTAGAGGCAAGCAGATTTATGGTAATGTGAGAGATCGAAACACACCAAAAGAAGGCTAGGAATTCAAAAAGCATCATTTCTGAGGCCATTTGGGGAAGAGATAAAGAGCCTTGCATGCCCAGAAAGGATCCGCGTGTTACAGCCTCTCTCAGTCCTTGTCAGTAACGATGGCCCCGAGCCATCAGGAAAAGGTTAAAGTAGGTTTTCTGTGCTCTGTTCCATAGAGGACATAGTTTATAATCCACCTCAGTGATACTGGTGTTTTACTTGGTTTCTTTTGGTCACAAATAATAGAGAGTTTATTCCTAAGTACATACCGAGAGAAAAGTGTGTGTGTGTGTGTATGTGTGCACGTGTGTGTGTGTGTGTGTGTGTGGTGTAGCACGTTGCGGTGTGTGTGCTCACCTGGGGATTAGATATTGCAAGTAAAAAAGTGATCAGGACATCTCTTAGAGTCACTTGAGTCAGCCTATGGGCCAGCCACTGACTCGTTTGTTATTCCCTGTTATCTTTTTAAAAATATAAAGTTGTTGCAGAAACGGGATCCTTTCCAGGGTTCAAGACTGGGCTTTTGTCTAGCACTTGGAGATGAAATCTCTGAGCAGACACATGCGTTGACAAAGCAAAAGATTTTACTGCGAAGGGGCATCTGGGCAGAGCACAGCCGGTACTGCTCTGCCGTATCTCAGGGTTTACGGTAATGGGGTTAGCTTTCCAGGTTGTCTCTGGCCAGTAACCTTGCTTGTTTCCTGCATTTGGTATGACCCAAGGTCATTTCTGGTAGCGCACACATCTGCAGCCAAGATAGACTCCATTGTGAGCATTTCTGGGAGGTTGGCAGGACTTATTATGGGCTGGTGTCTCCTCTCTCCTTTTTGGCCTCTCCCAAGTTTTCCTGGTTAGTATTCAGTGACAGCACCATATTCCTCATAGGAAAATCCTGTTGGGAGAGAACTCCTGTGGGTAATTATTACCATTCCTGGCCAAAGTGCACAGTTTAGGCTACTAGTTCCTTAACACTGTTTCTTTCTGATTCTAATCCGTCATCATTTGGGTCTGTCATTACCCCCTTTAGACTGTACTCTCAAAGAGTCCTTTCCTTTTGAATTTCTGCTTCTTATTCTCTCAGGGCTTTTCTAATGAAATTTCAAGAAGGAGAAGACAGTTTTTCCAGTTAATCTTTTCACACCGGCTGTGTTACGGTTTGCTGATTACTCTGTGATTTGCCTGCTCTGAAATCAACTGCCTGTTCATATTCCAATTTGCGTATAGGAGGAGCAAGTGGATTTGGTTATCTGGTCTAATTCTAGTAATCCACTAAGCAGAGGCTGCAGACAAGCTGGCTTCACATGGACTCCGTTAAAGGTATGGTGAATACCTGAACAGGTCCAAAAATAGATCAGGGTCCCAAAATTTTGAAATTTAGCACAATGAGGTTCACTGATTTGGAAAATTTGCTTAGCTGGAAATACATCCCATTATTATTACACAAATAAAACCCTACTCTGTATACTTCCTGCAAGTTGTATTAATAACTTTAATATGCATTGTGGGTTTTATCCTATTACTAATTTTTTCCCCTTAAATATTGAAAGCAATCTCTACATTCTTCTAGCCCTGTCTTGTTCAATCATAAGTATGCTGCCAGAATCCCCTTTCGTGTTAAGGGGTGGATGCGATTGATCATTGTCCTTACCATTTCCTTTTCTGCTCCTAATTTCTCACCAAGATTCATCTAAACCAGGGAAGATGCATTTACACCTGTGGAGGGGGGTCCCTGTTTCAGGAATGGGTGAATGTGAGCTACTGGTGCCTGCAGTATTAGAATTTTCAAAAAAAATATTCTAATAAAGTGCTCAGAACTGTGATTCATGTCATACGCATCCAAAAAATTATACTGGCAGTATTACACACTGAGGCACAGATCTCCTGTTGTGTATTTGCAACACATAGTTATTACACTCCACATGCTCAAAATGTTCTGGCTCAGAGCACTGCCAAAGCTGGGCCAGGAAAATTAAAAGTTAACTTTAAAAAAATTTTGTTATTTTTGATATTATTATTTAAACTAAAATCTCCCGAAGTCACCATATGGAGAGATCAAAATGTTGGTTTTGACTTTTATATGGAAGTGAGGGTGAAGACGGGGGGTGCTGTAGTTTTGTCAGTTCTTAGGGACTCGTGTTGGCTGATAGTCATGACGTGTTAGCCCATGTGCTGTGCTCTAAACATCTCAAACGTACTTGCTAATCCTAATCCTCACAACAAACCTTAGGAATGAATAACCCCATTTACAGTTGAGGAAACTTTGACCCACAGAGGTTATGTTTTCTAGGATCACAGAATTATTAAGTTTGGAAGTTGGGATTTCAAATTTAGCCATTCTTACCTATTCCAGTAAAAGTCTTGATTTGTGCCTGGGTCTGGGTTTCTCCCTGGAGAAGGGAATGGCTACCCACTCCAGTATTCTTGCCTGGAGAATTCCATGGACAGAGGAGCCTGGCAGGCTACAGTCCATGGGGTTGCAAAGAGTCAGGCATGACTGAGCAGCTATCACTGGGTTTCCCAGATGGCACAGCGGTAAAGAATCTGCCTGCCAATGCAAGAGACATGGGTTGGGAAGATTTCCTGGAAGAAGAAATGGCAACCCGCTCCAGTATTCTTCCCTGGGAAATCCCATGGATGGGAAGCCTGGTGGGCTAAAGTCCATTGGGTCACAAAAGAGTCGGATGTGACTGAACAACTAAAAACATCAACAGCTTGCAGTAACAGGTAATTAAAGCCCACTGGCCAGATCTGGTTTATTTAGAACCCCCCCTCCCCAGTTCTCGTCAAGCTTCATCATTGTATGCATTTATATATTTAAGAGGTAGAAACCATTTCTCATGGAGACAAGGATGTGTCCTTCTGGTTCTTTAGCTGATCGGTGACAGAGTCAGATTTGCTGGGGACTTGGGAAGAAAAAAAGAGGAGGGATCTTAGAAATAGTAGTAGGTTTTGCGTAAAGACTCAGTGTCTTCAAAGAGGGCTATCCATGGCCTTTGAATGAGCAGGGAGGAAAATAATAGATGAAGTGAATGAAGGGAAATTGGCAAAGAGAGCTCAGTTGAAATGTGACAGAAGGAATAGGTTGAAAATTATAAGTCCCTGCATTTGAAAAATAAAAGAAATTCATTTAGAATTATCTCTCAATCTGTGTTAATAATCCAACAAAATGAGCATAAAAATCATAGTAGGACTTAATAAAGGAATTTTAACTTTACTGTATATATTAAATTCATAATAAAGAGTTTAATGGTGAGCTACAACAACAAGAAGAATCTGGATGAATAAAATAGGATGAAACACTTGGAAACAATTGTGCTAATGCAAAATGAATCATTTGAATAGTCTAGTGGTATTTTTAGTTCGTGTAGGAATTGTATGCCATGGTTCTCTGACTAATGCCAGCAACCCTTGCTGTTACAGTGGGAATACAGACAATAAACTATGGAAATGCTTTTTCAGTTCATGGCTATTGGAAATATTATTGTCAGCGTTAGTGTCCGGGTCCTTAAAAATGCTGGAAATGAAATTAACCTTTATAGCTAAATGTTTGTTAATGCTTCAATTGAAAGGCACACTGAAGAGTCAGTAGCATTCTCATAAAAGATCAAAGTAATTACCAATAAATGAAAGCAATAACATAACAAATAAACATATTTTAGACAAGGTGAGGGTCAAGCTTCCTCTTTTATGTTAATACAGTAAGTTGATGAACTGTATAGTGACCATGGTCAATAGAAATGGAATTAATTTAACAATGTAATTATTTCTACTAGTGACCACAAAATAAAAATAGTATATAGCAGAATGAGAGAGAAAAATTTGACTCATTGCCAGAATATTCTCTGATATTATAAAATTAATCTTAGGCACCTCATTGTGGGTCATAGAGAGAACACGAGCTTAGTCGCTCAGTTGTATCCAACTCTATGACTCTGTGGACTGTAGCCTACCAGGCTCCTCTGTCGATCGGATTTTTAAGGCAAGGATACTGGAGTGGGAAACCATTTTATCCTCCAGGGAATCTTGGGTCATATAGTACATATACATTTTTGCTTTACTTAATAAAGTTGTCCTGAGATGACTTTGTGAACACTAAGACGTATGTTTACTTCAGAGTGAACTTTATCTTTTGCTTTTATGGGCTCCAATGTATCAAACTATCTAGAAAATAATTTTTTCAAAAACCATGACAAAATTTACTAATGTTGTTTTAAAAGTTCTTCAGCTCCAAAATACTGTATCTGTGAAAAACTTGGAGTAAGAAAAAATTCCTCATAGTGGTTTTGATTTGCATTTCTCTGATAATGAGTGATGTTGAGCATCTTTTCGTGTGTTTGTTAGCCATCTGTATGTCTTCTTTGGAGAAATGTCTATTTAGTTCTTTGGCCCATTTTTTGATTGGGTCATTTATTTTTCTGGAGTTGAGCTGTAGGAGTTGCTTGTATATTTTTGAGATTAGTTGTTTGTCAGTTGCTTCATTTGCTATTATTGTCTCTCATTCTGAAGGCTGTCTTTTCACCTTGCTAATAGTTTCCTTTGATGTGAGGTACCATTTCACGCCAGTCAGAATGGCTGAGATCCAAAAGTCTACAAGCAATAAATGCTGGAGAGGGTGTGGAGAAAAGGGAACCCTCTTACACTGTTGGTGGGAATGCAAACTAGTACAGCCACTATGGAGAACAGTGTGGAGATTCCTTAAAAAACTGGAAATAAAACTGCCTTAAGATCCAGCAATCCCACTGCTGGGCATACACACTGAGGAAACCAGAAGGGAAAGAGACACGTGTACCCCAGTGTTCATCGCAGCACTGTTTATAATAGCCAGGACATGGAAGCAACCTAGATGCCCATCAGCAGATGAATGGATAAGAAAGCTGTGGTACATATACACAATGGAGTATTACTCAGCCATTAAAAAGAATACATTTGAATCAGTTCTAATGAGGTGGATGAAACTGGAGCCTATTATACAGAGTGAAGTAAGCCAGAAAGAAAAACACCAATACAGTATACTAACACATATATATGGAATTTAGAAAGATGGTAACAATAACCCTGTGTACGAGACAGCAAAAGAGACACTGATGTATAGAACAGTCTTATGGACTCTGTGGGAGAGGGAGAGGGTGGGAAGATTTGGGAGAATGGCATTGAAACATGTAAAATATCATGTATGAAACGAGTTGCCAGTCCAGGTTCGATGCACGATACTGGATGCTTGGGGCTAGTGCACTGGGACGACCCAGAGGGATGGAATGGGGAGGGAGGAGGGAGGAGGGTTCAGGATGGGGAACACATGTATACCTGTGGTGGATTCATTTTGATATTTGGCAAAACTAATACAATTTTGTAAAGTTTAAAAATAAAATAAAATTAAAAAAATAAATAAATAAAAAGAAAAAATTCCTGGGATTCCTTCTATATTGTGTTTTTCTAAGCTTTACAGCTGGTATTCTAAGAAGATGTTTTCCCTCTGTAACTGAACTAGAAAGGGAACTGCTATGTGGATGTGTCATGTTTCAAGTATCTTTCTTAATTCCAAAGTCAAGAAGGACTTGGAATGGTTGAACATGGATGATTAGTTTATTTACTACTAGTGTGTCATGACAAGAGAATAAGGGATCTCTACTCACTTGCTCTACAGCCATTTCTTCTCTTTCAGGATGCTATAAATCACTTCATTCCTATAAATACCATTGCTTCCTTAGTTGGGGGCTTGCCTTGTGGGTCAGCTGGTTAAGAATCTGCCTGCGATGTGGGAGACCTGAGTTCAATCCCTGGGTTGGAAAGATCCCCTGGAAAAGGGAAAGGCTACCCACTCCAGTATTCTGGCCTGGACAATTCCATGGACTGTATAGTTCATGGGGTCACAAAGAGTCAGACACGACTGACTTTCACTTTCTCCGTAGTTGACCTGTCCATGTTTTAGGGTTATGCGCTTTCAAAGTTGGGAATAAGTTCAAGCTGAAGTTTTTGGGGTTTTTTTGGGGGGTGGGGCAGGCAGGGAGGGCTGTGTTGGGTCTTAGTTGCAGGACATGGGGTCTTCCTTTGAGGTGTGCGGGCATCTCTTTAGTTTCGGCTCTTGGGCTCAGTAGTTGTGACTCACCAGCTTAGTTGCCCCCAAGGCGTGTGATATCTTAATTCCCGACAGGGATTGAACCCGTGTCCCCTGCATTGGAAGGTGGATTCTTAACCACTGAACCACCAAGGAAATCCCTTCAAGCTAAATGTGAGTTGGTTGGATGAGAGGAAAAAAAAAAATCAGTTTTTTTATAACAGTCACAAAATGAGAGGTTAGAGGAAAATATTCTTGTATGTGAAGTTCAGTCAGTAATTAGCAACACTTTAAATTCAGTTGCTGTACATTCTCAAAATAATAGGGGGTTAAAAGCATAAAGTAAAGGTGCAATCTGTTTCTGAGACGTTAAGATTTCTGTGTAGTTTAAAAGCTGCTGGCCATTTTGTTCAATTACTCTGGTCTGCAAAAATGCATGCTTAATTAATAAAGCCAGGCCATAATCATTTATCTTGTAACGAACACCTTTTATGGATAGTCACTAATGAAGATCAGACTTCGCCTTTCCAGTCATGCCCATCGCATGGTGCAGAGGAGCCTACATCATGATGACTGAGGGATGGGTAGATGCCATGTGCTACATCATTTGGAATTGTCATTATGTATCCACGTTATCAAGTATGTCACACCAAGGTTTATTAATGGTGTACTTATCAAATATTCATTGTATGGCACTAACATTTAAAGAATGTGTTCTACCAAGCCTAATGGATCTGTGCTTTGACTGCCTGGGTTATTTAGTGAATTAATTCCAGGGAACAATTTGAAATACTGAAATCTGAGCTGATACAATATGTCATGGTCTACAACAGCTTAGCTACCATCTTCTTTGTGGAGAGTTATATAGTGTGTTGATAGTGGAGAGATGGCGGGTATACTGTGGCATGGAGCAGATGGCATGTACCCATGACCACATACACACCAATGCGTGTGGATTCACCGTACACACATGTGCATTGCTGCTGCTGCTGCTGCTAAGTCACTTCAGTCATGTCCGACTCTGTGCAACCCCAGAGACGGCAGCTCACCAGGCTCCCCTGTCCCTGGGATTCTCCAGGCAAGAACACGGGAGTGGGTTGCCATTTCCTTCTCCAATGCATGAAAGTGAAAAGTCAAAGTGAAGTCACTCAGTCGTGTCCGACTCCTAGCGACCCCATGGACTGCAGCCCACCAGGCTCCTCCATCCATGTGATTTTCCAGGCAAGGGTACTGAAGTGGGTTGCCATTGCCTTCTGGCCTCCAAATTGGGCCACCGTCTGTTATTTAGGTAAACATGCTAGGTTTGTTTTTAGATCAAGTCTTACGTTTAAAATTGTATGAGATGAGGCTTCCCTGGTGGCTCAGTGGTAAAGAATCTGCCTGCCAATGTAGAAAACATGGGTTCCATCTCTGATCTAGGAAGGTCCTGGGTCAGGGGTTGAGCATGCCATGGAGCAACCAAGCCTGTGTGCCACAGCTGCTGAGCCTGTGCTCTGGAGCCTGGGAGCCACAACTACAGATCCCACGTGCTGCAAGTACTGAAACCTGTGCTTCCTAGAGCCTGTCTTCTGCAAGAAGAGAAGTCACTGTGATGAGACGCTCGCGCACTGCAACACAGAGTTGCCTCCACTCGTTTGCCGTGACTAGAGAAAAGATGGAGCAGCAACGGAGACCCAGCCCAGACAAAAATAAATAAATTATAAAAGTGTTTGGGAAAATTGCCTTAGATGATTCAGATCAGTAGCTTCAATCAGGATCTCTGTGTAAGTTATAATGATGTTCTATAATCTTGTCCTGTTGGATCTTGATTGTTGCAGCGTAAAATAGAACTGTCACTCTGTTCTATGTTTTCTGTTGAAAACAGATTTCCAGCTTCTGATTATTTAAATATATTGTATGTGTTCACTTTGGAAGTAATATTTACCTTAAGATGAAGCTTCAGATACTTCTGAAGCATCTATCCTTAGGACTCAGGTTTAAGTGGGTGACCTATTATATTCTAGTAGTATTAGGAATCGTTAATTTTATCATAATAATGATCATTAGCAGTAATAACTGCATCATCCTGCGTTTATCATTCATCTCAAATAGATACCCAGGTGGACGTTAGTGAATATTGCAGGTTTTCTGTTGTTGGCACATGAAATACGTGGGCTCACTGTTGTCTAAGATAATAATGACGCTGTTTTCCCAGCACATATTTGAAATCTAGTGAAGATTATTCAAAGGGCCAGATATTTTCCTGGTAACTTTGCTAGTGTACTAACTAAATTATGTATTAGGTGAAATGTTTAAACAATACAGTATTAAATCTACCTAATGATATTTACGCTTAAAAACTAATCAGACTTTCATCATTTAATAGGCCCCAATGCATGACATGATATTGAACTTAACATATTGTTAGAAAGATAAGCATTTAAGCAAAGTGGAGAAAATTGAAAAGTCGCCTGGAGTTGATGGTGATGTTTGAATGACAGATTTCTGTGTCTGGGCTTCCCTGATAGCTCAGTTAGTAAAGAATCTGCCTGTAATGCAGGGAACCCCAGTTTGATTCCTGGGTTGGGAAGATCCCCTGGAGAAGGGAAAGGCTACCGACTCCAGTATTCTGGCCTGGAGAATTCCATGGACTGTATAGTCCATGGGGTCGCAAAGAGTTGGACATGACTGAGTGACTTTCTCTCACTCATCTATATATCTATATGTTAAATGCAGAAAATACTCGCACACATGCACACACCCAGTGATAAATTTCATAGACTCTCAGACCTTAACCTGACTCACAGATCAGCAGATGTCATCTCTTATTTTACAGGTGAGCTGTGTCAGCGCATGAAAGTGACCAGCCTTAACTCACAAAGCTGGGGTTAAAATCCTGTTTTCTAACACTGAGTCTGCGATCTTTCTGATGTACAACACTCCCTCCCAAGAGTATTATTCTTAGCAAGAATTTATCTCGCATTTTCATTTTTAGACTTTTTTCTTTCCCTCACAAAACAGGATTTCCTCTCTGATTTGTATTGAAGTGAATAGAATCTCTATTATCCTGCGCTTTATGGAAATGCAACACGTGAAGGGCTTTTTGTACCAGCTTTTCATTTCTGGTTCTCTTTGTCACAAAAGACTCTTCACTTTTGTAGTTGAAGTCATTTGTAATTATGAATTGTGCTTTTAAAAATTCATCAATGAAATCTTTGATTTAAAAATGAGGTGCCAGAAGAAAAGCACCGGGGGGAAGACTGGAATTTAATGCAGTAGAATAGTTACAGAAAAATCACAAAGGGAGGCTTCTCCCCTAGAGTCGCGTCTTATAAGGCAGCAGGAAGAATGAAGATACAGCATTCAGTTGTATTTTGGAATTGTTATCCAGTGTTATTTGGCATAGCAGTACACAGAAGTTATCTTTGTGCCATATCTTAAATATTTGTGATAAATAAATCCACTGCACACAATTTAGAGATAATGGGCACATGGGGTCACCAACAGAAAAACAGACACAAACATTTAAATACTCAAACCTCTTTTATTTTTTTATTGTCTTTAATCCTGATCTATTGCACAGGCATTTTATTTCATGATCAGAAGTGAATAAATAACTGTGGACTTTGATAAATTCACTCCTTTGTTCATAATCATCAGTTAATTATAGCTCACATATGATGCTTCAGAAACTCATAGTCAAATATAATCCTACTCATTTTGTTATATTATCATTATATTACTTGAAATATCATATATATTATGATAATCATAGATACTCTCTCTACATATATTCACACATACATACATACACATGTAGGAAGTGAAAGTGAAAGTCTTGTCTGACTCTTTGCGAACCCATGGACTATTCAGTCCATGGAATTCTCTAGGCCAGAATAGTGGAGTGGGTAGCCTTTCCCTTCTCCAGGGGATCTTCCCAACCCAGGGATCAAACTGTGGTCTTCCGCATTGTGGGCAGATTCTTTACCAACTGAGCTACCAGGGAAGCCCATACACATGTATAACTAACTATTATTATATATTCAGTCCCCAGGGAAGCATCACTGGCAACTCCTAGCTGTCCCCTCATAGGTCTTGCCCATCCCCACAATCTCTACTGTTTAAAAATAGTGGGGAGAGAGGGAGATGGAACAGGAAAGAGGGAGAGAGGGAGTGGAGGAAGGACGCAGAAGTAACTCAGGACCACGTTGTTTGTCTTGGCTGCAGAGTTTGAGAGACCAGGAGTTTGGTCTCTTCCTTCCTTGCTGCAGCCGTTGGATGCTGTTCATGGTATCATTGAGAGAACCAAGTCCTACATCTTCACACAGAAGCCTATTCTGGTGCCCTTGGTTGGTCCAGACCCGGCCAAGCCATGGAGCTCTCCACAGCAAGCCCACATTCTGCTTCACACCCCATATTAGCTGAGACCCCCCTCCAGTTCCCGCTGCGACCGCTCCCTTGGCACCATCGCCATCAGTCCTGTCCTAACAACAGTTTCTCCAGCCTTTTCAGTGAGCAAGGCTCACTCACCTAGTGCCTTCAAAAAAGGTCACCCTTAACTGAGCCTATGAACCTCTAGCCTTTTTATTGATCAAGGGTCACTAACCCAATAACCTTCAAACATGTGATATTTGGGAAGACTCATAGACCTTTCCTGACAGCATGTCCTAGGTAAGGTGTCCTGTGTGCTAGTCTCTGTTCATCAAAGCTTGCATTTCCTTCTTCCCCGAATCCTTAGACTTCTTATGAAAACAGTTCCTCCTTATCTCTGCTGATAGACTTGAAATGCCAGAGCCACAGAAAATGTCTATGAGATCTTCTCTTACACCTTTTTCTTTTTCTGTCTTTTCTGCTGTGCCTAACATGGGTCCTTTCTTGACCCAAATTTACATAATTTCTGAATATGGCATTAATGATTCAGAATAAAGGAAATATACTTTGATGGAATGTGCTGATTCTACTCTTTGACATCAGAGGCATGGAATAAAATTTTAGATTATCTTGACTCAGTGGTTTAGGACTTCCCAGGTGGTGCTAATGGTAAAGAACCCACCTGCCAGTGTAGGAAACGTAAGAGACGCAGGTTTGATCCCTGGATTGGGAAGATCCCCTGCAGTAAGAAACAGCAACCTACTCCAGTATTCTTGCCTGGAGAATCCCATGGACAGAGGAGCCTAGTGGCCTATGGTCCATGGTATCACAAACAGTTGGACACGACTGAAGAGACTTAGCACAGCGCAGCACTCAGTGGTTTATCTCTTCTATAAGAGGGATCTTATAACATGCAGGGTTTCTTTTTTCAGTTTCTTGTTAAGGAACTTAAAATATTTTAGATTTATATTAACCAGTATGTGATTTTAAATACTCTCATTCCTGAAAAGGAAGAGGGAGTATTAAAAAAAAAAAAAAAACAATGTTTAATTGTCTTTTTTATTATTGCTTTTGGCTAGAATAATTATGTTATGTGAGCCTTAAAAATAAAAAGGGAAGTTAAGCCCTAACAACTTCTGCTATGCTGGGCCATGTGATTTGCACAGCTATGAATATGGTTTAAACTCCCAATCTCGAATAATCCCATAAATTAGTCCTAATGTTTTCTTACCCTGTGGTTATAAAAGGTCCATAATATCAAAACCTTCTGTCACCTCCTACTCATTGAATCCTCTGATCCCTCTCACATCATCAGCTTATCCTTTCTACTAGGTCATTCTCATCACCACCCAGCCTGCTGGTATTTTCCCAGGCTAATAAAATCAAAAGCATCCTCTTGTGATCCCACTTTCCTATCTAGATATTGCCGCACTATTTTGCTCCTCTGAAAACCAAAACTTCTTGAAGAAGCTTTTTGCAAAAAGTATTATTGGTGGAAGAAGGAAGTGAAGTTGCTCAGTTGTGTCCAACCCTTTGTGACCCCATGGACTGTAGCCTGCCAGGCTCCTCCCTCTATGGAATTTTCCAGGCAAGAATACTGGAGCGGTTTGCCATTTCCTTCTCCAGGGGATCATCCTGACCCAGGAATTGAACCCGGGTCTCCTGCACTGCAGGGACTCTTTACCGTCTGAGCCACCAGGGAAGCCTTATTATTGGTGATGGGGAGGATAAATTAAGATATTGAGATTGACACATGCACACTACTATATAAAATGGGCTACCCTGGTGGCTCAGTGGTAAAGAATCCACCTGCCAGTGCAGGAGATACGGGAGACATGGGTTCAATCCCTGGGTCATGAAGTTCCCCTGTAGAAGGAAATGGCAACCCACTCCAGTATTCTTAGCTGGGGAATCCTGTGGACAGAGGGGCCTGGTGGGCTATAGTCCATGGAGTTGCAGAGTTGGAAATGACTTAACAGCTAAAGAGCAACAACAGATATCTAAAATATATAACCAGCAAGAACCCATAGCATAGCACATGGAACTCCAGTCAATATTTAACCTATAAGGGAAAAAAATCTGAAAAGATACATATATATATATATATATGAATCATTTTGCTATACACCCAAAACTAACACAACATTGTAAATCAAATATGTCAATCAAAAAGAAAATTTAGAGAATATTATGATTTCTCACTCCTTTCCCTTTTTTTTTTTTATTCAAGCCAATAGAATTTGCTCCATTCTTTGTGTCAATGCTGCTGGTAGTCAGGTCTCCAAGGGTCTCCATATGGCTGAGCCCAGTTCTGACTTGGGCTGCTGATGGTTCTCTTGACTTTCTGGTCTCTAAACACTGAAGTACCTCGGGATTCAGCCTTGGGTCTCTTCTCCAACCGCATTTACTGTTTGAGGGATCTTATCCAGGATCCTGACTTCAAGAATGCTTCAGATATCCATCTTATCTCTAGCTCAGAACACTCCTCTCTAAACTCTTTTTCCCAGCTGCCTATGTGTACATCTAATGGACATGTCAATCTGAACTTGTGCGGAACCGAATACATAATCTCCTTATTTCTCCAATCGCTCTTCCTGATGTCTCCTCTGAATTAGTGAAAACTCTTGTCCTTTTGATTGCTTAGGTCAATATCTTGGTGTCATTCCTGACTCATCTGCTTTTTTCCCCCACACACATATCTAATCCATCTGCACGCTGGATTGACTGTACCCTCAATGCGTACCTAGAATTTAACTACCTTTCACTCCTTGCACTAGTCCGCGTCATCATCATCATCATCTCATAACAAATTTATGGTAATTACCTCCTAATTTGTCTCTTGACTTTTACTTTGGCTGACGACAGTCTTTTTAAAATACAGCAGAGCAGCCAGTGTTACTCTGTTAACTAGTAAGGGGGAGAAGGGCTCCCATCATTTCCCTGTTCAAAACCCTCTAATAGTGTCTTCCAGCTCAGAGCAAACACCAAAGCCCTTCCAATGCCCTAACGATGCTCTGCGATCTCTCATCCTGCTTTATCTCTGAACCCATATCCTGGAATTCTCACCCCGGCCCACCCTGCTCCTAACACATTGGTCTAATTTCACCCCCCAGCCTCCATGCTCACTTTCTTTGTCCTGTGGTCCTTCTTCCCTTGCTACTGCAGGACAGTGCACTTCCTCATGTCTTTTAGGTCTTTGCTCAAATGGCATCTTTTTCGTGAGCCTCTTCCTGACAAAAACTACCATCCTCCTCCACATCTCTATGCCCTTCCCCTGATTTTTCTTCATAGGATTTGATACTGCGTGATATACCGTATATCTTTAATGTGTTGTTATTTATCATCTGTTTCCCTCCTCTGAAATCTAAGCACTATCGTCACAGGGGTTTATGTAAATAGATTCTGTTCCTTGCTATCTCCCAAGGGCCTGGAATAGTTTCGGAGACAGAGTAAACATTCTGAAATTATTTACTGAATGAATGAATGAAAGGCGTCCTCTCTACTCCAGCCTCTCCTGGCCATTTCTGTCTCTGACTATAGCCCTGCGCAGCCCCCTGGCCTCCTGCCTTCTCGCATACTTGGTGGTGAAGACATAGATTCTCAGGAAGCCCAGCTGGATCCTTCCTGCTGCGATGTCTGATGTGCTCTTTCCCTTCTGTGTTCTCAACAAACTCCCCGAATGCCAACTCTGTCCTCGGTGTTTCGCTAGACTTTGTACATGATATCTGTTCTAACGTAATCCTTCCAACCCAGGAACAGGGCTGTGGGGCTTGGTTCTCTGCTCCTATAATTCTTTCTGGTGTTAGAATTTGATCTATTGAGTCCTATTTTCCCTGGTAGCTTCCAGTCTAAGCCACGGCGTTCTCTCCCTCTGACTTGCAGAACTAGTAAGTCCTTTTCTGTGGCACTGACCGCCTCCTGGGAGAGGGTCAGGACCAGAGATAAGGAACCAAGTAGAAGATCAAGGTTGGTTCAGTTCAGTTCAGTCACTCATTCGTGTCTGACTCTTTGTGAGCCCACGGACTGCAGCACGCCAGGCCTCCCTGTCCATCACCAACTCCCAGAGCTTGCTCAAACTCATGTCCATTGAGTCAGTGATGCCATCCAACCATCTCATCCTCTGTCATCCCCTTCTCCTCCTTCACTCTTTCCCAGCATCAGGGTCTTTTCAAATGAGTCAGTTCTTCCCATCAGGTGCCCAAAGTTGGTTGAGGGCTAATTTTCTTAGGGACATCAGCAGAATAATCATTTGCATATGTTGAATACTTGCTATGATTTAGAGACTGTGCTGAGAACTCTATTATTATCTCATTTAGGTGCTTTGACTCCCTCCATTTGACCAGGGAAGGGATGAGACTTAAAACTTTTCAGCAACCGGCCCAAGTGTCACAACTGACTACTGGATACTGGCTCTAGGACTTAGATCTTGGTAATTCAAACTCAGAGCCCTTGATCACAGGCTGGAGGTATATCGGCAGGCAAATTAATTGGATTAGCATTTTTCAGGTGCATACACTGTGCCAGGCACTGTACTAAGGGTAAGGACATCATCTGAGAAGCAGGAGCAGCGAGTCTTTCTGCATTAAACCTTGGAGCTAGAGCAGGTGGAAAATATTAAGTAATCATAAGCAAAGACTGAAATTTTTACACAGATATAAACATGTCACTGAATACTTTTGGAAGTGTGCCTTCCCACCATTTAATATTTAATCTTTATAATTTCCCTTCAGAAGAGGCCCATCAGACTTTGATT
This sequence comes from Bubalus kerabau, assembly GCF_029407905.1. Lineage (NCBI taxonomy): Eukaryota > Metazoa > Chordata > Mammalia > Artiodactyla > Bovidae > Bubalus > Bubalus kerabau. Next base: position 55,003,237 of record NC_073644.1, read on the forward strand.
GTGGGTCCTCTTCAGCCCTTAGAGCTTTATTTTCTCTGAAATAATTACTATTTCACTGGTAACTTGCTATTCGTATGCGCGTGTGTTTTGTCTGCTTAAGTATGCTTTATCATCAGCCTGTAAAGGCTTTCTATTTATTCAGTGATTATTTCCCTAAGATTCTTACTTTTCTTTCTTTCAAACAGAATGTTCTCAATATATGCTCACTGAATACATCCTGCATAAGGAGACACTTTTTTCTATATACTCCTTTTGAACGAGAAGATGAAAGTACCAGTGGGTAGAGAATTTATCAAAAGCCATGTAGCTGGGCATGGAATTAGAACACCCAAATATCTGAGCTTAGTATCTAAAATGTGTGCTTTAGTCCCCTGCATCCTTAAGAAAGATATTCAGATGTCAGCAGTAGATAAATTGTAATAGAAGAGGTGTAACTCAGCTCTCTGTGTGAAAAACTGGGTCTTATAGAATTAAGCAAGCATATTCATTAGGCACTGAGAATTGGACAATTGCCCATCAAATCCTCACTGAGCTTGGGAAACTGACACGACGTAGAGATTTTTAATTTGCAAGTATCTACTTGACACATTCCACAGGTGAAAATGTCGGTTTCCCCGCATCCACAGGGGCTCAAATGTGTCCTGACAGTTCTAAGGCTCAGAACACAAACCATCACTTTCAGCTCAGGTTGGAAAGAGTTGACAGTGAGAAACCAGAGGGGGATTCTCTGCAGGCAGTAGGCACTGCCTGCTTTGTTTTCCTGTTTTATTTCTTCCCATGGAAATTACATTTCTTATACCTAAGTTTACTTTTTAAAGTGGCTTTTTTTTCTGGAGCAACAGAAATCCTGCCTGTGCCACAGCTGAGTTTTTGAGAGACAGTGTGACTGAGTTGGGCTTCCCTGGTGGGTCAGACGGTTTAAAAAAAATCTGCCTGCGATGCAGGAGACCCGGGTTCAATTCCTGGGTCGGGGAGATCCCCTGGAGAAAAGAATGGCAACCCACTCCAGTATTCTTGCCTGGAGAATCCCTGGACAGGGGAGCCTGGTGGGCTATGGTCCATAGGATTGCAAAGAATTGGACACGACTGAAGTGACTTAGCGTGCATGCTTGCACGTTGACGGAGTTGATATCTCTCCTTTCTTAATCACATCAGAGGAATATATGGAAATATGGAGGCTTTTAAAAGAGATTCTTTTTGTATTAATTTGATAGCCAAGGATTGTTCTTTCAGACTAAGGTGACCAGCTGTCCCAGAGTTCAAACTGGGGAAGTATGGGGGCACTGCCATAGAAATTAGCTGTCCTGTTTAGATCACTCTACCAAACTTTGGAGTCATGCAGTCTACTAATTAGGAGGGACCCTCACCTGTTCAGTAAGTCCTACAAATCAATAAATGGTTACAATTAGTCTGCTTTTGATGATATATTTTCCAACAATTAGTGGTGAGGTAGTGGTTCCTAAAGATGAGAGGAACTGATTTAGGCAACTCCCAGCCAAGGATCATGACATATCTTTTGCTGACTTTTTTCTCCCTTTCTTTTGGCCTGTAAACTTCCCTTTCACGTTTTCAAGCCAAAGGGATATTTCTCAGCAAGTGCACAAGGGCAGTCTGTGGCCCTTTATTTCCTGAGCCTCACGGTCATTAGAGGTACAATAGCCACCTCATGTCTCTGGGCTGCCTCAAGTTTTATGCCCTCGGGGTCGCCAGCATCACAACTGATCTGGAAAGAGGCTCAGACCCCTTATCCTGACAAAGGAGCATCTGTTGAAGGTCTTTTGCCTGAAGTGGTTCTATTCACTAGCTTAGCCTTTTAAATCACCAGCCCCATTGTTCAAGGTATTTCTTGGGAAAGGGCATGTGTAGGTCCTCTAACTCTGTTTGTTTAGTTAATGTAGAAAACATCTCTCCTTAGGGTCTGTCACCTCAAGACTGATCACAATGGCAACAATAACAACCCCATCACCAACTTAAATTTATTTATTTGAATTTGAATTTGATTTTGTATTGGAGTATAGTTGATTTACAATTGTGCTAGTTTCAGACATGTGGCTGAGTGATATAGTTGTTCACACACTTATATCCATTCATTTTCAGATTATTTTCCTGTATAGGTTGTTAGAGAATATTGAGTAGAGTTCCCGCTGCTATATAGTAGGGTCTTGTTGATTACCTATCTTACATGTTAATTGTATGTGTAATGTTAGTTCCAAGCTCCTAATTTATTCCTCTCCCCGACACCCCACATTTCCCCTTTGGTCACCATACATTTGCTTTCGAAGTCTGTGTGTCTTAAATTGATAGAGCTCTTCCTGCCTTTCCCTGTTTGGGGCAGGACAGTATTTCTCTTAATTCTTGTGTGTGCACAGGGGAAACAGCTGATTATACGCATTTTATAATTGATAAAGCATGCTTGCTTTTTCGGGGTGAATTGGGTTTTTATAAAAATGAATTCAATGCTTGTTCATAAATTGCATTACTAGAAATAGTTATTGAATTATCTTTTCTTCATATTTTATAGTCAAGTAGTTTCATAGTTAAACTCAATAAAAACAACTTTCATGAAACTAGCTGCATGACTTACTGCAAGCCTACCTCCCAGCTCCAGGCCTTGTGTCGAGCAACATGCTTTCAAGATCTTTCATCCAACCCAATTTCATGCCGAAATAGGGGTGTGCAGCGGGAAGCCAAGAAGACACTGAGTAACATGTCCATGGTTGATCTAACATACCAATAATAGGGCTTCTTAATGGACACAGTAAAAATTCACATAAAATTGTAATGCAATTTGAAAACCTTCAGAGAACATTTAACCTTATGAAGTCCTCACTACCCATTCTGTTTCTTAGATGTTTGGGGATATTTGTTGAGAAGATGCTTCAGGGAAGCAGTTTCAGAATCCTTGGTTCTATTCCATTTCAGCCTCTTGTACGTGGATGCACATTCTGTACCTTTCAAAAGATTTGTTGGCCTTGATTGGTATCCTGGCATTTATCTTGCTTGTAATTGCAATATTGGCAATTCTACTTAAATTGCAAAATTCATTGATGACATTTCTTCCTTATAACTTAGGCTGAAATGAAACTACATGTAGTCTTCTGGAGGTTTCAAATTAGAACACACTGTGCAGGAAGCCTTCTGAGTTTCCACAATAAAAAGGAAATGTATCTCATAGTTGCTGAATGCTTACTGTATATCAGACACTTAGCTAAGCACTTTATATACATTTGTTAAAAGTGCTGTGAATTGCCTTCATTATTGTGGCATCTCTCATCTTCATTTTGAAGATGAGAAAACAGAGGTTCAGACACTAGAATCAACTTGCCCAAGATGACACAGGTGGTATAGAGCAGAGCTGGACTTGCAGACCCAGGTAGCCTGAGCTGGAGTCCATGTCCTCAGTTACTTGTTGTTGGAGTATTTCAAGAACAGTTCCTATAAAGAAGATTCTGGACGATGAGTTCTATTCCTTTGATGAAAATTTTACTTACACAGATTATCATCACAAATCAATGAAGAAACATGGTTACACTCATTCACTGCACAGAGATTTTGTACCCCGACTATAAGCCAGGCTCTGTGGATACAGACATCAGTGAGGCAAGTTCTCTTCCGTGGAGAAGCTCGCAATGTGGTGGAGGAGGAGACAGGCTTATAAATAAAGTATGAAACAATTAAATCGTGACAAGATGAAAAAATAAGAGCCACAGAAAAGGTAGACAGAGAATACAGCCCAGGAATATGTTACACCCAGATTTAGAATTCATATGGGGAGTTGAGGTAATGTAATGACCATAAAAATTGTTCCTCTAAAGGGCTGAATATAATGAAGGACAAGGAGGAGCAGAGATGAGGATAAAGATGGAATAAATCTCAAGTGAGTCTTTGAGACTCACGGGATAATTTTGCCAGACTCATTGGAAGCATTTAATTGCTAATTCTTACTAGGTTCTGAAATCAATTTCATTGGCAAACCTCATCCCATGCCTTCAAGCAAAACTTCCAAGTTAATGGTAGCATTTGTTTCTCATTAATTTCTGTGGTTTTCTTAATGGCCAATTTGAAGGCTTATTAATAGTTAATACATTTAGCATTATAAGCATTATCATTAATAAAACAGATGCAAAATTACTACCACAAACAATGATTGCCGTGGTAAAAAGCCAAGGGACTTAAACAGTTGGGAGAGTTGGACTGAGTGAACCCTCAGAGGGCCAATGATGTCCTTCAGTTGTCTTATTGTCCCATGATTGCAGACTGCACATCTATTTCAAAACTCATAGATGTCACTACATTAAACTTACGTTTGTTTTTAAAGATATAACTTAAAAAGGTAAGGGTTTGTTTACCTGCTCCTCTCCTTTCTTGAAGACCAGACCTGCAGCCACTACATGTAGTCTATTATTATGCATAGTTCTTTTTTTGTTTGTTTTTTATTTATTTATTTATTTTGAGTCAGCTGTGCTTTTATTTTTTATTTTATTTTTTAACTTTAGAATATTGTATTGGTTTTGCCATATATCAACAAGAATCCACCACAGGTATACACGTGTTCCCCATCCTGAACCCTCCTCCCTCTTCCCTCCCGGTACCATCCCTCTGGGTCGTCCCAGTGCACCAGCCCCAAGCATCCAGTATCGTGCATCGAACCTGGACTGGCGACTCATTTCATATATGATATTATACACGTTTCAGTGAAACTTCTGGCCACATAGCACAGCATGTGGAATCTTAGTTCCCCTCCAGGGATTGAACCTGAGTTTCCTGAATTGGAAGCATGAAGTCTCAACTGCTGGACTGCCAGGGAAGTCCCATTCTTATGCTTAACTTTTGACCACCTACGCTGTTTATAAACTGACAACAGATTAAACACCTAATGTACGCTAACTTTAGATTTGTACTTATCACTGAAAAAAAGATTAAAGCCATCCCTAGTGATGTTGCTGTTAGCCAATAGTTTGATTTAGGCAACTTTGCATGTGGAAAAATGTTTATTCAATTCTGTGAATATTAAGATGTGCTTATTTTACAAGAATGAGTGCGAAACTGGAGGTCGATACTCACACCAGTGGTAAGATATAAAAGTCTCATAAACTTTGATAATTACAGAAGAAATTAGGTTTGACAAAAGTGATGAAATGTTAGCTTTAATTGGATGTTCATCTGACTTAGGTCAGTATGGTAATCACCCTCTGGAGAAGGGCATGGCAACTCACTCCAGTATTCTTACCTGGAGAATCCCATGGACAGAGGAGCCTATAGTCTGTAGACAGAGGGCTGTAGTCCACGGGCTTGCAAAAGTGTCGGAAACCACTGAGCGGCTAACCACACACATGATAACCAAGAAATGCTAACTACTATGATAAACAAAATCTCAGTAGTTTAATCAATGTAATAAAGGTTTTCAGTTGCTCACGTTACAGCCGAATAGGAAGCTGTGGGTATCTCTCTATTCCACAGAGTGATTCTGAGACCCAGGCATCTTCTTCTTGTGGCCCTACATGTCAGAAGCCTCACAGTGTCCATCAGATCTCCTGCCTCCAGCTGGCAGATGCGGGGTGAAGAACAGGTGGAGATCACATAGAATTTGGGAGAAAGGCCTGGGAGTGGCACATATCACTTTTACAGACATTCTTTGAACAGACTGCAGTCACGTGGCCCCAGGGATCACAGATGTGCCTGATCCTGTGCTCTGGACAGAAAGGAAAGGGACTCCTTTGGTCACAGTTGCTCAGATGTGTATTTGATTGTGAAGAAACAGAAAAAAGATGGAGTACCCCGTAAATAGTGGCCGAATTTTAAAAGTTGTCCATCAGAAGCAAATAGAGCCTAGGATTTGATGATTTGTGGCACTTTAGGAATAGACCTGATCCTCCTCCTACCATTGCCTTGCTCTGATATATGTCCAGAGGTCTCCAGTCTTTTTGGTATCAGGCACCAGTTTTATGGAAGACAGTTTTTCAAAAGACCTGGGAGGGGATGGTTTGGGGATGATTCAGACACATTATATTTGTTGTACACTTTATTTCTAATCTAATGCCACCACTGATCTGACAGGAGGGGCCAGTCCATGGCCCAGAGGTTGGGGACCCCTGAATTGTAGGCTGTTGTGGGCTTATGGAAATGGGAATAGAAATAGATATCCAGTTAGATTGCAAGTAGCCTCCCCTTCCCTCATGGCTCAGTCAGTAAAGAATCTTCCTGCAATGCAGGAGACCTGGGTTAGATTCCTGGGTCAGGGAAGATCCACTGGAGAAGGAAATGACAACCCACTGCACTATTCTTGCCTGGAGAATCCCATGGACAGAGGAGCTAGGCGGACTACGGTCCATGGGGTTGCAAGAGCTGGACATGACTTAGCAACTAAACCACAACCTCCCCTTCTGCAGGCATTGGGTTCTAAAAAATTTAAAGAAGAAATATAAATTGTGAGTATTTTTCCTACAAAGCTTTGAATGTCCCTGACAAACCTAACTTTCAGTATAACAGTCTAGATTTTTCTGACTGTCAAATCTCTGGTAACATCAAAGAAGGGCTCTGCATCTTTTAATTGAATCAATATATCTTGGGATTGACCAAGACAGTCATGTTGGAGTAACACCTACAGAGAGGCAGGAGGGGAATTCCAAATTCCAGGATAGAAGAGATTTCGTTGGAGGGATTTCCAAGCAAGTGGGAGACTTCCAAATGATTAAGTCAGGAAGCCTGGCAACTTCCCATACAAGTGTCCCTCAGTGTTGGCTAATTCTCCACACACAACATAAGCACTCTCCAGTGGGAGACAAAATATCATATTCCCTGACAGCTTTAAAAGAGTATAAAGCTATGAATTGGCTGTTGATCCTTTTATCACACTCATTGTCTCTAGAATTAAATCTTGATCTCCTGAAGGGCAGGGCTCTAACCTTCAAATCTAATTTTGTGTCACAAACACAGTAAAAGTTAAAGAACTGTTCACTTACAGTAACCAATAGGCAGGCTCTGCCATAAGACACTTAAAAAGAAGAATCTCACCCCCAACCCTGACCTCCTGGTGCGGAGGCGATCCTCAGTCTTTTTCTCAAGCAACGGGTTATGTGGGTTCTACTCTCTTCTCACCCTGAAAATAGAATGTCAACTCCCTTCGCTGACTGCTTTCTTCTTTGCCCTGTAAAAGAGAACGCGATGCCCTTTTTTCATCAGCATTTGTTGTTATTGAGGGTTATCATTTATGCTTCAGGATCAATCATGATTAGATTCAACAAATCATCTGTGAAAGACTGCATTCTATCGACTTAGGCAAATCCAGAGAAAAACAACAGAAATTATTCTTCAGCAGCCCCTAGCTCAGGATTATGGTATAAACCTATTTCTAAGCTCAATGTCTTGCAAGAGGAAGGAATTGGATGGAGCTAAATGGAAGGAAACCCACAGTAAATATTTATCAGAATGATGACCAATAAGACAGGTTCTTCTCATAGGTGTTTCTAAGCCCTGCAATCAAATGAGCCCTCCAAAGGTGTTTTTTTTTTTTTTTTAAATAACATGGAAAGGACTCATGAAAAATTAGTATTCTCAAAAGTTTTGGAATACTTTGCATGACCTTGCTGAACCTTGAGTTTTCATTATTGTTTCTCTCATATGGAAATGTTTGCAGCTCTGTCTTACGTGAAAGGCAGAGAAATGAAAAGAAATCTGCGATAATGAAGTCAGTTTTCATTGCAGAAGAATGGCCTCATGGCTTCCTGAGGCAGCAGAGAGGGAGGGCAGGACCTCCTGAAGACCTGCTGGAGGTTGCCCCATTGCACGGAACTGCTGGACCAGAAGAAGGTTGCATAGATATCCCAAAGTTTGTTTTTGTTTTTTTTTTTTTGTTTGTTTTAAACTGCGTTGTCAGCCACACAATTGCCTGATTCATGCTATGTCTGGAAGAAATTTTGTAAAAGAAGATGCTTTTGAGCAAGGTGTGATAGTTCTTTACAGCAGCCTTCTGCAACCTTTTTGGCACCAGGGACCAGTTTCATGGAAGACTTTTTTTCCATGGACTGGGGGAAGGGATGGGGTGATGGTTTCCAGATGACTCAAACGCATAACATTTATTGTGTACTTTATTTCTATTATTATTACATCAGCTCCACCTCAGATCGTCAGGCTTTAGACCCCTAAGGTTAGGGACCCCTGCTTTACAGGATGTCTTTTATCCTGTGGTAAATAGAGGTATACCAGGAGATTGTTTTTACCCTCATCCACAGAACTCCCTGCCGTGCTATTCCCCTGTCCTAGGGGCTTCCCGGCTCGGCCCTGGTGGCTCAGATAGTAAAGAGTCTGCCTGCAGTGCGGGAGACCAGGGTGCGACCCCTGGGTTGGGAAGATCCCCTGGAGAAGGAAATGGCAACCCACTCCAGTATTCTTGCCTAGAGAATCCCATGGGCAGAGGAGCCTGGCGAGCTACAATCCTTGAGGTCGCAGAGTCTGACACAACTGAGCAACTGACACTTTCACTTTCAGCGGGTTTCCCCTGTGGCTCAGTGGTAAAGAATCTGCCTGCCAGTGCAGGAAATGAGGGTTCCAACCGTGGGTCTGGAAGATGCCCTGGAGAAGGAAATAACAAGCTACTCCACTCGTTTTGCCTGGGAAATCCCATGGACAGAGGAGCCTGGTGGGCTACACTCCACAGGGTCACTAAGAGTCAAACAGGACTGAAGCATCTGAGCATGCACGCGTACACACAAGCAGGGAACTGGGGTCTCCAGACCACCCCAGCCTCTCCTCCGTTCAGGCCCACTGACTGCACCTACCTGACCTCTCCTCTAGTGGGAGCCATTCCCACTCCTCTTTAATCCCATCAAACTGATTCCTCTTAATTCCTTTCCTTTCAGTGATTTGCTTGGCTGACTAAGCAAATTTGTTGAACTGGGTAATGGTGTAGACTTACCCTTTCTATTTATTTCACCATCACTTACTGCATACCTACTTTGTGCTGGCCTCTAGGGAGCATTAAATGAATAAGGTGTGATTTGCTTCTAAAAGGCACACAATGGTCTAGAACTTAATATATTATATTTCTCTGTAAACAGATTTGTGTTGTAAAGGACTACAGTGGGCCTTAAGCCAAAGGAACAGAAAGCATTTAGCTGTCGTGAGGTATCACCTCACACCAGTCCAAATGGCCATCATCAAAAAGTCAACAAACAATAAATGTTGGAGAGGGTGTGGGGAAAAGGAAATCCTCCTACATTGTTAGAAGGAATGTAAAGTGGTACAGTCACTATTGAGAACAGTATGGAGGTTCCTTAACAAATTAAAACTAGAACCACCATATGACCTAGCAATCCCACTCCTGGGCATATATCCAGAGAAAACCATAATCTGAAAAGGTACTTTCACCCCTGTGTTTGCGGCAGCGCTATTTACAATAGGCAAGACGTGGAAGCAACCTAGTGCCCACCTACTATTTTCAAGAAGATGTGCTATGTATGTGTGACAGAGTATTGCTTAGCCATAAAAAGGAATGAAATAATGCCATTTGTAGCAACTTGGATGGACCTAGAGATTATCATGCTAGGTAAAGTAAGTAAGGCAAAGACAAATATCATATGATATCAGTCACATGTGGAATCTAATTTTAAAAATGATGCAAATGAACTTATTTACAAAGCAGAAACAGACTTACCAATATGGAAAAGAAATATGGTTACCAAAGGGTAAATCTGGGTTGAGGGATAAATCAGGTGCTTGGGATGAACATGCAGACTCTACTATAGATAGATAACCAAGAAGGACATGCTGATTAGCACAGGGAACTCTACTACAAGAGAAAAAAATCTACACAAGAATAAATATATCTATTTGTGTAACTGAACCACTTTGCTGTACAGCCGAAACTAACACATCATTGTAAATCAACTATACTCCAGTAAAATGAAAAAATTTGAAAAGTTAACATTTCATGCATAGCTGATAGGGTCATCTTTTTGTTTGGGATCTAGAGGAATACCGATGGTTGGGGAACTCATCCAAAACTATAGTGTGACTGTATATGGGATAGCCTGCAACACAGCCTCGGTGGACTCAAGTTTTAGCTCTTTGTTCATCGTATCACTTAGGGATGGGAGGGAAGGCGTAATTGACAATACACGCTTTCTGTGCTTGCCCGCTAAAATAACCACCATATAGTAGCATGTGTTGAAGAGCCTCTGGGGATGTTCCAGTCATCCATGGCCTTCCTTCACACGTTGTATCCCTAGAGATGTGTGGAATTCAGTTTTCAGTGTTGCCGATTCGGTGGACTGAGTTTGGTGGATTCACTGGCAGAGGGAAATTCGAAGCCCAGCACTGAAATCTACTTTTGGCTTCAGATGCTGTTGTCCTGCTGCCAACTGAGTGTGTCATTTTCATGAATCACTGTCTTTATTCTTGAAGGGAGAAGAAAGCTCTTCTGGGTCAGCTGACATAACCATCATGAGGGTGACCTCAGTGTTTCTTTTCTGGCCCAGGTCCAGGCTTGCAGCCCATCTTCACAGAGTGTTGTAGCACTTTTAATTCGGGACGGTATTTGACAAACCCCAGATGCACATAGGGAGGAGGCAGTCAAGGGGTGGAGGATGCTGGGCTAGAAACTGGTACAGGAGGAGGAAGACAACAAAGCCCTCTTGACTGGATAAGTTGTTCACCTTCAACCCTTGCCCCCTCCCCTGGATCCTATCTTTCACAGTGATGCCAGCCATGTCTGTCCACTTTAGGAAAGCTTAGGCCTCAAAACCTAAAGCCGTAATTTGGAAATGTTTCTTTCGGAAAGTCTGTTACTAATGAGCAAACCAAGTTTTGGAAAAAATCAAGTTGTTTTCAAAGTCGCCCAGTGTTGGCAATCCAGTTCCCTAGATGGTCCTGTTGTTTTTAGAAGCTGATTTCTGCTTTGAGCTTAGGGGCTCATGGTTCAGGGAAAGGATGCTTCCGGACTTCTGGAATATGTGGGCTCCAGCCTTGCTGCCAGGATTATGGTTGTCAGAAGTCCCCAGCCCTTCGTTTCTGGCTCTCACCTCACCTTTTAGAGGAAGACTGGGGCAGCCTGGACTTTTCATTTTGTTTTTTAATAATTTTTATTTTATATGTAAGTATAATTAATTTACAGTGTTGTGTTAGTTTCACGTGTATGGCAGAGTTTTTAAGTTTTATATATACACACACACACACATCATATCTAATTCAGATTCTTTTCCCATGTAGGTTATTACAAAGTACTGAGTAGAGTTCCTTGTGTTATACAGTAGGTCCTTGTTCATTATGTTTTATATACAGTTCTGTGTATATGTTCATCCCAGCCTCCTAATTTACCTGCCCCCCACCTTTCCCCCCATATGTTTTCTAAGTCTGTGAGTCTGTTTTGTTTAACAGATCAGTTGGCATTTCTCATACTACATCACCTTCCTGCATGTTTAACTTGACGTTGCTTATCTTCCTACAGACCCTCTCTTTACTTTCTCAGTGGAGTCTTTCTGGCCAGAGACTCAATTCCTCCTATAAATTAACTTTGAAATAGTGAGCGAGGAGGGTCCACCAAAGCACCATCCACTGTCTTCTGATGTATTTCTCAGGTCTAGCAAAGAGCCTGAATTCAGCTGACAGGCCACATTTTGTTTTAAATCAGTGGATATAGTCTTGCTAAAAACTTTGCTGTCTCCAAGGTGCTTTAGGCTTAATCCTGTTGAACTCTTTATGGGAACAACTTAAGCAGAAGAAAATCTCTTCAACTTTTTGTCCTTAAATTCTAATAGGCTTATCAGAGAAAAATAATGAGCAATCCATACAACATTACCATACTGGTGTAGAGAGATAAGGGGGTAAAAGAAGAAGAAGGTGGACACTGTGGTCAAGAGGACAGGAGATTGAGAAGAATGCAGGAAAAATGTCCAGGACTCCAAACAAACCAACCTTTCAGGCATCCTCTCTGCTTTCTCCTTGTCTGCCGATTTCAAGCCTGTTGGACACATCAGTTTAAGAAGTCTAGTTTGATATAGTAATGAATTTAAATGTCAGGCCCCAGGGTCTCTTGACCTTGGCTTCAGTCTTGGTGACAAAAGCAAACCCTTCCATCACCCACTAAGCTCACTGGAGCTGCGTAGAGTTGCAGGATTTCATAGGTCAGGAAGTGGAGGCCCAGAGAAGTGAAGTCAATTGTCCGTGACCCCGCAGCTTGCTCAAGACAGACCCAGGAAACAACTCAGATCTCTCCCCCTCCAGCTGGATCTTCCCTTCCATGCTCTCTAGGCTCAGAGAGCCCAGGCAATGACTTTCAAATTAGGTTCTGGAGGACAATGGAGTGGGGTCTCCAGACTGGTTTTCTTTACTCTGTTGCTTAATGGGCTTCACCATTTGGTCTTTAATATTCTTCTCATTTCCTGAACTGGTGTTCACTAAAGTTTGTGGTGGTTGTTCAGTTGCTCAGTCGTGTCTGACTCTTTGCGACCCCATGGACTGCAGCACGCCAGGCTTGACCATCCTTCACCATCTCCTGGAGCTTGCTCAGACTCATGTCCGTTGGGTGGGTGATGCCATCCAGCCACCTCATCCTCTGTCGTCCCCTTCTCCTCCTGCCCTCAAGCTTTCCCAGCATCAGGGTCTTTTCCAATGAGGGCTCTTTGTGTCACATGGGCAAAGTACTGGAGCTTCAGTTTTAATAAATTATACCTCTGCTATTGACACTCTTCTTTAGGCTTTCTCTAAGTTGAATAAGAACATATAGAGAAGTTCTGAGAGAACGGAACTCAGCTTTAAACGTGCTGCTGCCAGCTCCCCACCCCCATAGTAACGTGTACAGAAGCTGATGTCTAATCACAGGCAGTCTGGCTGGAACCCAGGAAATGCTTGATCTACCTGCAGTTTACTTTCTCCGTATCTAGAGATAGATAATACTTAAGCAATTTTATGGGGATGTTTTAAGGCCTTTCTACTGACTTCCAGATGGAAAATAGAATGCGTTCTAGACACATTCAAATTCAGTAGTAAAGCATCAGGGTAAAGCTAATATGAAAATAACCATTTGCAAGAAAATGAACACAAAGCTCCAACACTGGCAGGAAATAATGTGTGCAAGGTGGATAATAAATAATACCATTAAACCCTTGTATCATTCCCGCTTTCTGTCAAGGTAAAAGACTCGATATTTATAGCTGGGCCTGTAATTACTTTTGTGCTTGAAACAGGAAAAAATTGGGTTGGTGAAACAGGAAGGTGAGAGCCAGTGTTTTTTTATTTTTTTTTCCCCTATGGGGATGGAGGTAGAGATGGAATGAGGTTTCATTTTCCTGAAAATAGAAGGAGTTCTTATCACCCTCTTCTTTCTACCTGCCACCCAAGAAAGGAAGAGTTGTTCCATTTAAGCCATTAGGAGAGATTCTTGGGCTGTCCAAGCTATGTGGTAAGGAGATTATAGAAGAGGGTGTGGGTAAAAGGGGGGGGGGTAGAATTAAGGAAAGGTTTGTAGAACAAAGGACATATATTAATTAAAGGTAATAATTCTAAATTTCCCCAGTGTCTTTCTGTCTAGCAGACAGATTGTTGCTTAGTCGCTAAGTCATGTCTGACTCTTTTGTGACCCCGTGGACTGTAACTCACCAGGCTCCTCTGTCCATAGGATTTTCCATGCAAGAATACTGGGATAGGTTGTCCTTTCCTTCTCCAGGTATCTTCCTGACCCAGGGATCGAACCAGCATCTGCAGCATTGGCTAGCAGATTGTTTCTACCACTGAGCCACCAGGGAAGCCTCAGACAGAGAGATTGCTTGCAACTATTAGAGCTTGAATCTTAATTTCCATCAGGGTTCTAACCCCATCAGTCCCATTCCCACCCTACTGTACCTTCTATGATCGTCCATATTTTAAAGAAAATCACTGGACATAATTTTAGCAAAACTAATTCTCTTCCAGATAATAATTGCATGCATGCTTTCGAAAGAACTTTGATACTATCTTGAAACATCTGAATCCTTAAATAACCAACTGAAGGAAAGCTCTAGAGATAGATACAAGCCAGCCTTCTCACCAAAGTCAGCTTTCTTACCTACAGCACGAGCTCAGTGAAAATCAAAATCGTCCTCTGTGAGTTTCAAGGCTAAAAATGAGATGCTTGTAGCTACGGCGCCTGAGAGCTTCAACCATAGTTTATATTCCATAAATGTAGATACGTTGTCTCTTTTCCCTTTTGTTCTTTTTCTTTCCTTTCTGACAGAAACCATTTGAAGTTTTATTTCAAATCATCTGGTTTGTCTGCGTAATGAACCTGAGATTGAGACCCGGGATTGTTTTAGTGGGAGTGTGTATGTGTGTGGGGGGGCACATTTGTGTGTCTTCCTGTTGATGTTTAATTAAGCTGATGTGAAATGCTCTCTGAGCCAAAGACAGCAGTTTTTCCTTTACTCATTTAATGTTGCGCAGATAGGGTGAGCCTCTCATTTGTATAATCTGTCATGTAATACCATTGCCTTTTAAGCATGCTGGCTTAGTCAAAAGCATTCATTTACATGGGGATAAAAATTTAATTACACCCTTTGACCTTTACCCATGTGTTAGAGATGATGTAGTGTCTTGGGGAGATGGCATTAAATGAGCAAGGTTTTCATTCCTAGTTCTGGGTCTGCTTGTAATTGGCTGGGTGACTTTGGATAAGCCACTTCCCCTAAAATCCAATGTAGGTTAACTGCTTCATGCAAAAAAACCTCACAGTAGAATTTTATTTCCCACTCTGGTAGTAAGATGGGCTACATAGAACTTACAACCTAAGCATGAGAATCATGTAAATGTCACGTATGAGTGCCTTGGGGAAGATAGTAGAGAACAAACTAAAAGTATGATAGGATGAAGTTTTGCTTCTGTCTTTTCATTGTATGTGAGAAAAGCCTGATTTTAACAGGTATGAGAAAAATGGTGGACTTATGAGCCAACCCTTCCCACGGCAGTCTTCATAACGTGAAGCCATGGAAAGATTTACCAGCGTCGTGGCCTCAGAGCTTGGTAGAGCAGGCGTTTGTGACGCTAGGATCTTCCTTCTTTGGTGCCCCCTGCAGTTTGGATTCCTCCTGTCTTATGACATGTGTCAGTCGCCCAGTCGTGTTGGAGCCTTTGCAGCCCCGTGGACTGTGGCCTGCCAGGTTCCTCTCGCGATGAGTCAGCATATTCCACCAGGTAGTACTGGTGGCTGATGCCTCTTCATGGCTGATGCCGCTTCTTGTAATGCACCTTAAATCGTCATTTTCTGAAAAGGAACTGACTTGATGTTGGAGCCTCCCAAATCTTGAGAAGGGGTTGGATTCCAAGATGGTTAGATGTGTGGCCCTATAGCCATGGACAGAGTCACCCTGTAGTAATATGAAGGATGGGGGAGGGTTACCATCTTTTTTGCCCATTCACATTACCATCTTCTCGATTGGATGCCAGAGGTTCCCAGTATCCCATTATTGAGCCCCAGCAGGAAGCGTCTTATACTATGAACATTATCTTTCTTCCTCTCTTAGATGCAATATGCCTTTTCCTTTGTCCTGAATCCTCAGATCCATGTTTTCTGCTAGGCTAATCTGATAAATTAATCCCTGCTGAGGGATTTTTGGTTAATCATGACTTAAGAAGCTAATACTCTCATGGGTGCAGTCTCACAGAAGCCTTCAACATCTTTAATTGTAGGAGGAATATTCAGTTTTTACCGAACACATACTACATGCAAGGAAAGCATTGTGCTAGAAAATGCAGGTCATGCACAGGCAGTTGAGGTATGGCTTGTTGGTGTGGGAAGGAAGCTTGTTGGCCCTGGTTTGAGATTGCTAACACTAGGCATTATCTTCAGGAAAGCCAGCTGACTTCTGTTCCTCAGCTTCTCCCTTTGAAAATGGCAGGTATCATAATAACTACCTCACAGGGCTGTTGATGAAAATTAAGCAACATGTATGCAAATGTGGGTGATGCTTAGCACAATATCAGACTCCCTGTAAAGGTCCAGTGATTCTACCTTCTAAATGCTAAAGCATATATAGATTATCTTTGCTTAAGAGGATGGATTTCATCTGCCTACTCAACCCATATTTCTCGGGAAAGCTTTTCTTTTACCACTTGTGTTAGGAAAGTCATCTACCACCAAAAAGCCATTTCATCAATTTGGAGAATCTAAGCACCCTGTGATCATTTTATTCTTTGTCCCTTGGAGTTTTGTTTTGTTTGTTTTTTTCCTTGTACTGTGTGGCTCATGGAGATCTTAGTTCCTTGACCAGGGACTGGGCATGGAATCCGTGCCCCCTGCAGCAGAAGCATGGAGTCCTAACCACTGGGCCACCAGGGAATCCCCTGTCCCTTGGTCTTAACTTGAAATTTCTACTACAGCTTGTAGTTTATTTAGATATTATTTTGGGAATGTCCCTGAACAATGAAATCTACTAAGCCATCTGTAAATCTTCACTGCGCTCCTGTCTGCCTGCCTCCTTGTTTTCTCTCTCTCCAACGTGCCCCCCACCACCACGATTCTGAATTTTATTTCAAGTGGTGCTTTCTTCTACACACACTAATTCCAAAATTATGATTGTTAGCTAATCCATTCAAGTGCAGTTTGAGTACAAATGCAGGCAAATTTTCCTGTTAAATTTTATATTTTCTGTATCAACATAGCTTAAAAAAAGATCAGTAGAGAAAATGAAGACCTCCCAATCTAAAGTGAATCTCTGAAGACCACTTTCTCTCTGTCTTGGGTTCTGAGCTCTGCTTTAACCATACTAAAGGAAACTATTTCATAAACTGTTTTTGTTCTCAGATCTGAGTTATTTCTTAATTGGTACCAAATTCTATGCTCATAATAGAGTCCATCAATCATAAAGAATGCTAACATAAATGGAGCCCTAGGTCTATGCTACATATTCCATATAGTTCTCTTCACAACATAGTCACATGTGTTGATAACCCTAAGACTCAGTGCAGTCAAAAATTTTCCCCCTAAAAAAAAGAATTTTTTCCAAAGTCATATAGGCAGTGAGTATGCAAACTTAGATTTGGACCCCGATTCCAGTGTTAGATGCTCAGTCGTGTCTGATTCTTTGTGACCCACAGCTTGGAGCCTGCCAGCCTCCTCTGTCCTTGGCATTTTCCAGGCAAGAATACTGGAGTGGGTTGCCATTTCCTTCTCCAGGGGATCTTCCCAACCCAGGGGTTGAACCCGGGTCTCCCCCATTGCAGGCAGATTCTTTACGGTCTGAGCCACGAGGGAAGCCCCAGATTAGCCTAAATCTAAGGGACTTGGTCTGTCTGTTCTGCGGCCCTCATTCAAGATGGTATCAGCCTAATATTCCAGAATAAAAGCAAGCATTTCTAATTTATTAAATAGAGATAAACATATGACTGCTTCAATTATCCACCTATTCGAATTCATTTGCTTAACATGAAGATTCTTCTTGTGTTTCTTAAGGTTATTAAACTGAGACAAGGAATATAGCTGTAAATGACCAGCACACATCACCTGATCTCTTGACACATTTTCTTCAGGGAAGATCTTATGAAGTTCAAGCTCTTGTGTCAGTAAGCAAACTGATTCCTGAATATGCAGTGTTGCAGAGCCTGGGCTCTAGAGCTGTCCCCAAAGGTTGATAGTCCTGATGGATCTCTTCCTGCCATTTTCTATAAAACATTGAAGATAATAGCACCAGTATGATGAGCTTGTTGTGAGAAAGAAAGTCATTAATATATTTGTAGGGCAATTAGAACAGTGCCTTGTTCCTGATAAACACTCATAAAGTATTAACTATGCCAATTATTAGAAATACAAGGAGGTCTCATGAATGTCCTTGCTGAATTTACCCTTTGGCAGCCATAAATCTAAAGGGTCTGTCATTTCTGAACTCAAATAATTTTATTTGGCTTTCTGCATTGTCAACCAAATTAGCCAATTCATTGTAGTATTCAGGACTTGGATATACCCCAAAGTACATTTTTTTCAAAATCTTGTTTCTAGACCTAGACATCATTTTCATACACTTATTTTGAATAGGTCAAATATTTTAAGAAAATCTCTTTAAAATTACTAGGAGCAATTTATTCCTCTTTCAAAATTTTCTATCACAATGTATCATGGTAGAGGCTAAATTAAAAATCTATTACCTTTAATGAGTGTGTCCTTGAATATCTCATCTACTCATTTCATGTAGAATGGAGATAATTTTCATGAGCAAGCTCAGGCACAGCTAAAGAAAGCAAACACACTTATTGAAGTTTAAATATTTTGCTTCATTTTCATGCAAATTAATTTCATCAAATTCTTAAAGTTTCTTAGGCTTGCACAGGTGTTGGTTCAATCTATGAGAATGAAGTCTTGACACAAAAATGCACATACTCTAAGATGTGTGCCAGTCTGGTGCACTAGGGCAAGACTGTCTTCCCAAGGCTGTTTTCTCAAGAATTTCCCAAGTTTCCCTTTCTTTAGGTGTCCACACATTTGACCCCCTTATGCCTGTAATAAGTAGTCTTGGGACACTGTTTTCCAGCTTATATCACTTGAAGCCTGGTGCTACCATGAGTGGTTTAGAACAAGTTTTTACCTGAACAGGGAAACTTCTATCCCTGCTATGACTATATTCCTACACATCTCTACCCCAGACTAACTCTGATTCCGAAGCAAAGTAAACCCCCCAAAATGTCAGAGCCATGGCTTTTAGCTTCTGACTATCTCTAGTGGTTATGTTTTTATTTATTTTATATATATATTTTTTCTTTTTCTTTTTTTTTTAATTTTATTTTATTTTTAAATTTTACATAATTGTATTAGTTTTGCCAAATATCAAAATGAATCCGCCACAGGTGGGGAACACATGTATATATATATATTTTTTTAATTTATATATTTTAATTAGAGCTAATTACTTTACAATATTGTATTGGTTTTGCCATACATCAACATGAATCCACCATGGGTGTACACGTGTTCCCAATCCTGAATCCCCCTCCCACCTCCCTCCCCATACCATTCCCTCTGGGTCATCCCAGTGCACTAGCCCCAAGCATCCTGTATCCTGCATCAAACCTGGACTGGCGATTCGTTTCTTATATGATATTATACATGTTTCAATGCCATTCTCCCAAATCATCCTCCTGCCTCCCTCTCCCACAGAGTCCAAAAGACTGTTCTATACATCTGTGTCTCTTTTGCTGTCTCGCATACAGGGTTATCATTACCATCTTTCTAAATTCCATATATATGTGTTAGTATACTGTATTGGTGTTTTTCTTTCTGGCTTACTTCACTCTGTATAATCGGCTCCAGTTTCAACCGCCTCATTAGAACTGATTCAAATGTATTCTTTTTTTTTTTTTAATTTTATTTTATTTTTAAACTTTACAAAATTGTATTAGTTTTGCCAAATATCGAAATGAATCCGCCACAGGTATACATATGTTCCCCATCTTAAACCCTCCTCCCTCCTCCCTCCCCATACCATCCCTCTGGGTCATCCCAATGCACCAGCCCCAAGCATCCAGTATCGTGCATCAAACCTGGACTGGCAACTCGTTTCATACATGATATTATACATGTTTCAATGCCATTCTCCCAAATCTTCCCTCCCTCTCCCTCTCCCACAGAGTCCATAAGACTATTCTGTACATCAGTGTCTCTTTTGCTGTCTCGTACACAGGGTTATTGTTACCATCTTTCTAAATTCCATATATATGTGTTAGTATACTGTATTGGTGTTTTTCTTTCTGGCTTACTTCACTCTGTATAATAGGCTCCAGTTTCATCCACCTCATTAGAACTGATTCAAATGTATTCTTTTTAATGACTGAGTAATACTCCATTGTGTATATGTACCACAGCTTTCTTATCCATTCATCTGCTGATGGGCATCTAGGTTGCTTCCATGTCCTGGCTATTATAAACAGTGCTGCGATGAACACTGGGGTACATGTGTCTCTTTCCCTTCTGGTTCCCTCAGTGTGTATGCCCAGCAGTGGGATTGCTGGGTCGTATGGCAGATCTATTTCGTTTTTTAAGGAATCTCCACACTGTTCTCCAGAGTGGTTGTACTAGTTTGCATTCCCACCAACAGTGTAAGAGGGTTCCCTTTTCTCCACACCCTCTCCAGCATTTATTGCTTGTAGACTTTTGGATCTCAGCCATTCTGACTGGCGTGAAATGGTACCTCATTGTGGTTTTGATTTGCATTTCTCTGATAATGAGTGATATTGAGCATCTTTTCATGTGTTTGTTAGCCATCTGTATGTCTTCTTTGGAGAAATGTCTATTAGTTCTTTGGCCCATTTTTTGATTGGGTCATTTATTTTTCTGGAGTTGAGCTGCAGGAGTTGCTTGTATATTTTTGAGATTAGTTGTTTGTCAGTTTCTTCATTTGCTATTATTTTCTCCCATTCTGAAGGCTGTCTTTTCACCTTGCTTATAGTTTCTTTTGTTGTGCAGAAGCTTTTAATTTTAATTAGGTCCCATTTGTTTATTTTTGCTTTTATTTCCAATATTCTGGGAGGTGGGTCATAGAGGATCCTGCTGTGATATATGTCGGAGAGTGTTTTGCCTATGTTCTCCTCTAAGAGTTTTATAGTTTCTGGCTTTATGTTTAGATCGTTAATCCATTTTGAGTTTATTTTAGTGTATGGTGTTAGAAAGTGTTCCAGTTTCATTCTTTTACAAGTGGTTGACCAGTTTTCCCAGCACCACTTGTTAAAGAGATTGTCTTTTCTCCATTGTATATCCTTGCCTCCTTTGTCAAAGATAAGGTGTCCATAGGTACGTGGATTTATCTCTGGGCTTTCTATTTTGTTCCATTGATCTATATTTCTGTCTTTGTGCCAGTATCATACTGTCTTGATGACTGTGGCTTTGTAGTAGAGCCTGAAGTCAGGTAGGTTGATTCCTCCAGTTCCATTCTTCTTTCTCAAGATCGCTTTGGCTATTCGAGGTTTTTTGTATTTCCATACAAATTGTGAAATTATTTGTTCTAGCTCTGTGAAAAATACCGTTGGTAGCCTGATAGGGATTGTATTGAATCTATAGATTGCTTTGGGTAGTATACTCATTTTCACTATATTGATTCTTCCAATCCATGAACATGGTATATTTCTCCATCTATTAGTGTCCTCTTTGATTTCTTTCACCAGTGTTTTATAGTTTTTTATATTTAGGTCTTTAGTTTCTTTAGGTAGATATATTCCTAAGTATTTTATTCTTTTCATTGCAATGGTGAATGGGATTGTTTCCTTAATTTCTCTTTCTATTTTCTCATTTTTATTGTATAGGAATGCAAGGGATTTCTGTGTGTTGATTTTATATTCTGCAACTTTACTATATTCATTGATTAGCTCTAGTAATTTTCTGGTGGAGTCTTTAGGGTTTTCTATGTAGAGGATCATGTCATCTGCAAACAGTGAGAGTTTTACTTCTTCTTTTCCAATTTGGATTCCTTTTCTTTCTTTTTCTGCTCTGATTGCTGTGGCCAAAACTTCCAAAACTATGTTGAATAGTAATGGTGAAAGTGGGCACCCTTGTCTTATTCCTGACTTTAGGGGAAATAGTGGTTATGTTTTTAAATCAACATTAAGTTTATACATAATTTTCAACCTCTTTTAGTTGTACAAGGTTTGGCAAAAAGTATGCCCTGCACCCCTCCCACATTTTCTTTTATAAGAAATGTTGAGGTTAAAGCAGGAACTCTGCTTCCAAATCTGACTCAACTTAGGTTCTCAATTTGCCTCTAATACTATTGTGTAACCATGTAGCCTCAGTGACCTTATCAGTAGAATGGGAATAAATAGTACACTCACCACAAGATTGGGAGAAGGAAATGGCAACCCACTCCAGTGTTCTTGCCTGGAGAATCCTGTGGACAGAGGAGCCTGGTGGGCTGCCATCTATGGGGTCGAACAGAATCATATATGACTGAAGCGACTTAGCAAGCAGCAGCAGCAGCCCCACAAGATTATGCTGAAGGAAAAAGTGAGTACAGCACCTAAAACAATATCTGAAATGGAAGTCCTATATGAGTAATATTAACATTATTTAATTTTAGTTAAATTTATTATATTAAATACTAGGTCTTTTACTAAATTATTACCATAAGTATTGCTATTCCTCAAAGGTAACTGCTTTCAATTGTTTAGATGATTGTTAGTATTTTGACATTTACTGTCATATCATGAATTAACATGCCTGCATTGCTATTTACTCATTTTTCAGTTTTCAAGATTTAATTTTATGGAAGATAAGGATTTGGCATTTGGCTCATCCTCTACCTTTGTCCTGTCACACTCAGCCTCCCATGCATACAGACAGCCACGCTCACAAAGCTACACTTACTTTCATTTTTAACCCTCTCAACATGTAGCTAGATTACAATTTTGATTAGACTGGTATTATTTATCTACCCTATTGTGACCTAGTAATTCTTACTTATCTTTCCATTTCAAACTTTCATTTGCTTAATGATATCTGTACTGGCCACTAACTCAACCCATACTATATGCCAATTGTCCAAATATCCTTTTAAAATATTGAGTTGGCCAAAAAGTTTGCTGGGTTTACAGGAAAACCTGAACAGACTTTTTGGACTACTTGATATCATCAATACCAAGAAGTCTTCAGTTATCGTCGTCTTCTGGAAGAAGCTTCTTCCAGAGCCATTCTCGACTGATAGCACAGTTATCTTTCTGGGATCCCCCTTCACTTCCATCCTAATGATCCTCTTTGCCTCTTTTCTGTGTTGGAGCTACCGTTTGCTGCATCTCTTCTTATTTGTGTCCTAGGGTTACTATAAAAATTCATCATGAACATAGTGATTGAAAACAAGGGAAATCTATTCCTGTACAGTTCTGGAGGTCAGGCATCCCAAGTCAAGGTCTTGGAATGGTGGTGCTACCCCCAGAGGTCCAGGACCATCCTCCCTTGCCTCTCATAGCTTCTGGGGTCTGCAGGTGTGCTTTGCCTCGATTATCATGCAACTCCAGTCTACTGCCCTCTACACCTGGCCATGTCCTCGGTGTCTCAGCCAAATCTGCCTCTGCCTTTCTCATAGGAGGATGGCCTCATCTCAATAGCTTTAAGTTAATTACGTCTACAAAGACTCTTTATTCAAATAAAGGTGCATTCACAGGTTCTGGCAGGAACCATCATGCAGGTGGCCACCATTCAACCCATTATACCCTTGTCTTTCTTTCTCTTGGCAGGTCGTCCAGTCTGGAAAATCATGCCCTCGGTTCTGGAAATATTCCTGATTTATTTATTTATTTTTTATGAATTCCTGTCCTGCATCAGTCTCTTTCTGGAACTCCTAATATTTGGATGTTGAACTTCTAGTGTTTTTTTTCAATATTCTTCTATATTTTCACCCATTTTATATGTTTTGACCTTTGTGCTTTGCTTTCTAGGAGGTCTTTCTCTCACATCTATTTCTGCAATCATATATTTTTCATATCCAAGAGCTCTTTTCTGTTCTGTGAATGTTCCATCTTTACAGTTTTATATTTTTGTTCAATGGAGGCAATTTCTTCTCATCTCTCTGGAAATATAGATATTTGTCTTACTTGTATTTTTTTTTTTTTTCTCAACAGGTTTTCCCCTAAATCAGTTCTCCTTCCTCTAGATTCTTTTACTTTGCTTTTATATTGGGTTGGTCAAAAAGTTCATTTGGGTTTTTCCATCATATGTTATAAAAACACCTTACAGACCATATTCCATAACATCTTACAGAAAAACCCAAGTGAACTTTTATGGCCAACCCAATGTTTCACACTCGTGATTTTCCTTAAATGGGGATCAGCAATAAAGAAGAGTAACCAACTTTACAACCATATGCCTTCTCATAACTTACTTTTCCTTCAGTCTGTTTAAAGCTGACTTCTGTTCCCCCAGCTTAGAGGTAACAATTATCAAGACTGTCCTACTCAGTCTTTGCCTTCTTGGGGTTTGGTAGATCTTTGCTCCTGTCTTTCTTAGGCTCAGAGCAGAGAGGTCTCTGCCTTTGGTTGGTCATAGCACCTCCTGGCATTATTTTGTATTTTCCTGTATTCTGTTTTGCCTGAGAGGAGTCATGGAACTTATAATGAACCTCAACACCTACTCCAGGAAGATCTCAAGTGTTTTTATCCTGTTCCCATTCAGCATTCCTTCATCAGCTTCTGCTCTTGTGTAATTTAGTGGAATCATCCATGTACCAGTAGTCAGAATACATGGAAACTGGCCAGATTCTATTATCAATAATCTTTAAGGTCAGAGGGCAAATTTTCCTGTTTCCCCCCCCCCAAAATTAATTGGTTTTGGTGATGTCATAGGTTCCTTTTTCCTCTGACCTTCTGTGATATTATATGACGCTTCTATTATTCTGGCCTTTGAGATTTGTTAGCATGAAGATCCCACATGGTGATGACCGATCTGTCTCATTACTGAAGCCAGTAACAGTCTCTCTTCTAACATGACATGCCATGTTTTTTTTTTTTCCCCCCATGGTTCTGGAACTAGACTATATGGTGCTGAGCAGTCTTGACAGTCATCTTAAATTAATAAAGAAATATGGTAACTGACAGGGGGTCCCACACTGAAGGCGCTGAGAAGATTGTGATAGCTCCAACGGTGTGGAAATGGTTCCTAACTTTTTTAAAACCATGGAATACCTCAGCAGGCAGATGCTTATAGATTAATAATCACTTTGCAACGCTGTGGGAGAGCAGTTATCCATCATTGCAATAGGGACGGCATTGCCAGAGAGCATTTTAGGAGGTTTGAATGCAGAATGCACTGAGAAGGCAGCATGAAAAGAGTTTTTTCTCCCATCCTATGAAATGTATTTTGGTCTAGCAGATAAGTTGCATCATTAGACGCTTTTCTGCACTGTCTGGCTGTGTATTGGCACTGATAGCTTGTACCCACCCCCAGCCCCATTGCGAGGTGCTTTAGCACAAATGGCAAGTCTTGTTGAGGCTCAGCAGACTTGGGGGGATAGTGGAAAATGAGCAAAATCTCTTCCTACTGAAACATGTGTACCCCCAAAGAGAAAAGAGCGCTTCGGTAGTTCTGGCTTACTAGTAAAGGAGAAATATATAATGACATAGAAATTTGGAAAACAGCAGTACCTTATTATGAGTGTTTTATTTGGCATAGTTTATTGTAGTGCAATGGAAAACTCCAGAATACATCAAGGCATACCAACTAATTAGAGTTCAAAGAGCAACAGACAAATTTTTAAAGCCTTTATTGAATTTTTTACAGTATTGCTTCTGCTTTATGTTTTGGTGATTTGGCTGCAAGGCACGTGGGGTCTTAGCTCCCCAGTCAGGGAGTGAACCTACACCCCCTGAGGTCTTAACCACAGGACCACCGGGAAGTCCCCAGAAAATATTTAAATGGCAGAATAGGAATGTAGTTAAACATGCAAAACAACCATTTTTCCAAATGAAAAATGATAATTCAACAATGACTATGATCTACAAAATTAATAAAAAATAGAATGGATAATTTTTCTTTGAGAATACATTTTATATTACAAAGTAATATAACTTGGGGATATAAAATGCAAGCACACAAGAAAGAATGAAAAAAAAAAAAACACTAGTTCTACTTTTCCATCCTTTTCCAGGTGAGAATTATTTTCCAACTTATTTTACAAGGTTGTAGATAATAGTCTACAGTAAGCTTCCCTGGTGACTTAGTGGTAAAGAATCCGTCTGCCAATGCAGGAGACATGGGTTTGATCCGTGGGTCGGGAAGATACCCTGGATGAAGGAACTAGCAACCTACTCCAGTATTTTTGCCTGGGAAATCCCATGGACAGAGGAGCCTGATGGGGTACAGTCTATGGGGTTGAAGAGTCGGACACGATTTAGTGACTAACCAATAACAAAGATAATGGTTGAGAGCTGTGTTTCTCAAACTTTAGTGGGCATCAGAATCGCCTGGAGGGTTTGTTAAATGCAAATGGGAAACACACCAGGGTCTGTGATTCAGGAGGCCTATGTGGGGTCCCATTTCTAATAAACTCCAACAGATGCCGATACAAGCAGTATGCAGATCAGTGATGTGAGTAGCAAGGATAGAATTCAGGGTTGTGGATTCCTAAAGGCGGACCTCATGTCTTCATGTAGCCCGCCAATGATTCTGCAACGTAGAAAACAGTTGATCTGTACCAATTAATCAAATGGATTTATATGATTTACTGGAACACACTGCGTGATAGCAAAGAGACAATCACCAAAGCTGCCTGTTTCCCCTTTAATCACCACAGATGGAAAATCTAGTTATGCGACCATGGGAACCAGGAAGAATGCACTCAGTCCTAGAGAATGTGTCCCTGGCTCATTTTCTTTCATTACCATGTTTTACTCATCAGAAAGATAGAGTATGGACCACAAATCTGTGAGCTTTATATCTGTTAATTATTGACTAGAGGAAGGCTTTATTGCAAATGGTGGGTTTCAGCGCTAATAAATAATGGGGTTGGTTCTGCCCAATGACAGATGTGTGTAATTCTCATTAAAGTCAGTGGCAGTTACACAAGAGCATCAAAGCAAAATGGTGTCTTTTACAGAATGTTCTGATTTGGTAAATTACTCACTCTCTCTCAAATAGTAGAGACATATGCTATTGTTCTCTGTGGGGAACAGGGAAAACTCTTTTAGGCAGGATGCAGTTTCAAGTTTTAGACTTAGAATGTACAATTCAGAAACCACATGAAATGCTTTCCCCCAGAAACCTTTAAATAGACAGGAATTAATAACTGTATTGAAGATGCTTCCAGAATCATGCTTTGGATGGGGAGAGTTAGTGGGTAACTGGATTGAATACCTGCTTATCTCTGGATTTTCTGAATATCAGGTGAGTCCAGTAGTCCTTGCTGAACTGTGACAATAGTCAGTGTATCATCACTCTGAGTAACTAAGAAATCTAAAGGGATTTCTTCATCACTGTAAAATATATCAATAGATGCAGCTAGAAAGGCTTATGGTTGATAAATATTCTTCCCTGGTGGCTCAGATTATAAAGAATCTGCCTGCAATGCGGGAGACCTCGGTTTGATCCCTGGGTCAGGAAAATCCCCTGGAGAAGGGACTAGCAACCCACTCCACTATTCTTACCCGGAGAATTCCATGAACAGAGGAGCCTGGAGGGCTACAGTCCATGGGGTTACAGAGAGTCAGACACGACTGAGCAACTAACACTTTCCCTTTCACTTGGACTCTCTTAAACTGAGCTCTCGTCCTCAATTAATCATTGGGACTGTACTTCTAAAGTGCTTCAGTTACCAACCGCATCTACAAAACTGAGAAAATACTTTCTGCCCAGTCTGTCTCCCTGGAATGCTGTGATCAATAAGAATGGAAAGCATGTTGAAATGATAAGAAGCACTAAATTAATTGGAAGAATAAACATCAGAGGAAGCATGCAAATACCCACTCTAATGGCCCTTAGACAATTACATAAACCTCCACTCCCTGACCGCCAGGAGAGTCAGCATATGAATCTCCTTTGAGATAGTCTTTTGGAGCGGGAGAAGATCTTCCCTAGCATCACATATTTAATCACCAAAGATGATGGCACGGTTTTGACTACATGTGCATTTGACCAACTGTCCCCCTCTCAGCCAAATGTTTCTTTAATTCTTAACCAGCATTGTATCTTCCTTGGTTTCAGAATAGAAGGGGGTGGAGCTCTAAAAGAAAAGAAACAAAAAGGCAATTTTGTGTATCTTCTTTGTTGGTGTGTTCTACCACCCTTCTCACTTTTCTCAGAAGTATTCCTCATTTCTTGAGACTCTCCTTTAGTAACTACATTTCTTCAGATGCCCCAGTACTATAATCATCCACAGTTTCTAACAAAAAATGTAACCAGATATAGCTGATTAAATACAATTTAATTTAAAAGTAAGCCTGAAACTTCCATGAAGCAGTAGAAACAAAGAGAAGGGGAAACAAAGTCAATATTTTTTTTTCTTTCATGCAGTATTAATATGCAAAAGCATGTTAATACATACTCTCCAATGGGGAACAGGTGACAGGGAAACAGGTTGGAGGATATTTAATGTGTTCAATGCTGGCATTGATGTAGGATAAGCTATAGGGAGAAAGGAGAGAGGAAAATGCATCCATGAAACTAGATTTGACCTCTGCCTCACTGTTCCTGTAGAAATCTTCGCGTGGATGGCATCGAACTGACACAAACTACTGTTTATTCTGTGGGGTACTCCAAACATAGTCTGGAATGCTGTAAAAGTCTTATCCTAGAGACACTGAAGCTTCATGATTATTTGAATGCCAAGTTTTGAGCTCCAGAGCAACCACCTGCCACCTAACTGCTGTTTCTAGGCAGGGGGCAGGTATAAGACTGCTTTCTCGAAGCAGGGGGCTTGGGGGTCAAAGAAGTTCACTGTGCTCTCGGCATACCCCCAGTGTGAAACCGGTGTCTGCTGGATATATGGTATTAGAGCATTGGTACATTTCAGGGGAAATTTGGAAAAGAGGAATTTCTGATGAGATGTTAAAAAGCCATTGCCTCCTCCTCCTTCCTCTTTCTAGTCCTTGGTCTTCTATCCTTCCTTCCTCCTCTGTCTCCCCTCCTTCCCTCTCCCCTTCCTACCCCCGCCACTTCCTCTCCTGCGCGCCGTCCTCCTCTGCCTCACCCCACTCCTCCTCTTCCTCCTCTTCTCCTTCCTCTTCTTCCTTTTTTAGAGCTCTGAACCTTGCGGTATCATGATTAAATTCCCCTGATAGTACACTGACACAACCTACCCCCCATCACCACCCCACCCTCACCAACCTTAACCCTTTTACAATATTTTTCAAATGTTCATGGATCCATGACTCCCTGGTTAAATTATTGCTCACTTTGATTCCGTAAGTCTGAGATGGAGATTCTGCATTCAAACAATCTCCCAGATGGTACTGGTCAAAGGAATGCCTCTCTGACTTTAGGAAAAGTATGGAGTCTAGATTGCTACCAACTTCTTGGCTCAATCTGGAAAGCTCAGAAAGATTTAAATAGGAAGATCCATATTCTGATCGGATACCAGTTTTCTACAAGTCTTCTTACACATTGTACAGCGTTTGCATAATTAAGTAAGGTTTTGATACTAAATGTGTAAGACAGGCAAAATAAAACTACATACATGAAGGAAGATAGAAATAAACATTGTATGACGAGACCTCAGGAATGTGAGAAGTAGGTCTGTCATTTGAATGAGAAGAATTGATTCTCCGCAGCCTGCATCTTGGAGGAGGGACGCAGCCTTTCCTGGCCTTGATCCTGCTCACTGCTGGCAGGAGAGTTTTGCCTTTTTAGCTGTTATATTCACAGTGGATGTTTTTGTTAATAGGTCCCACGTGGTTGCAGATGTAGAGAATGCTGCCCCCAGCAACATGGATGAAACTAGAAATTGTCATACTAGTGAAGAAAGTCAGAGAAGGAGAAATATCATATGACATAGCTTATATGCAAAATCTAAAAAAGAAATGATACAAATGAACTTCAAAACAGAAGTAGACTCACACACTTAGAGAACAAACTTATGGTTACTGTGGGGGAAAGGATGGGAGGAAGGGATAGTTAGGGAGTTTGGGGTCCACAGGCACGCACCACTATATTTAAAATAGATAAGCAGCAAGGCCCTAGTGTACAGCCCAGGGAACTCTGCTCAGTGTTGTGTGGCAGCCTGGATGGGAGGGGAATTTGGGGGAGAATGGATACATGAATATATATGGCTGAGTCCCTTTGCTGTTCACCTGAAACTCTCACAGCAATGTTAATTGGCTATATGCCAATACAAAGTAAAAAGTTAAAACAGAAAGAATGCTACCCCCTATCCAAGTGAAAATCAAGGTGGTCATCACTGTAGGCAGGACGCACACAGGATAGGGGCTTCACCCTGGAGTGAAGTCCTTGCCTCTGGATTTCTTGGGTTGACAAGGCTGAGACCTGACACGGCTTGTCATCCTGGCGTGACCTTGTCCAGCCCATTATCCCTCAAGGTATTTGCTGTTCTACAGTCAGCGCGAAGCATGGATGGTCTCTTTTTACAAACATTTATTACAAGCACCATAAACATTTTGACACAATCTCCTTCTTTTATAAGTTTTCTGTAAATATAATTAGAGCAGATATAAATCAAGATTATGGCAGTCCTTCTCCAGTCTTTTGATGTTCCCAGGAGTGCGGTTGGTCTCTTTAATTGCTTCCTAATGTAAAAATATCATTGTTAGGAAAGCATAAATCATGGCAATTTTGCCCCACTAGAGGCTAAAAGCAGCACAAGATGTGGTCATTAAGATATACTAATAGATCTGGCAGTTTCTATAATAGGAGCTTTTAACAAGGTAGAAATAATGACATGCTACAGTGAAACAAGAGAGAAAATAATGATTTTTTTTTCATGCAAAAGAGATCACCTACTTGAAAAGCATTAGCCAGTTAACAATAAGAGTTTTATTCCCCCCACCCCCTTTTTTTTTTTTTCATTTTTCCACCCTACTCACAGGGTAGTTTGTGAAATATTGGGCTGACCAGAAAGTTTGTTTGGGTTTTCCTCTAAGGTGTCAGGGAAAAAGCTGAAGAAATTTTGACTAGCTAAATACAACTCTGGATTAAGAATCAGTTCAGTTCAGTTCAGTTCATTTCAGTCATTCAGTCGTGTCCAACTCTTTGCAACCACATGGATTGCAGCACGCCAGGCCTCCCTGTCCATCACCAACTCCCAGAGTTCACTCAAACTCATGTCCATCGAGTCGGTGATGCCATCCAGCCATCTCATACTCTGTCATCCCCTTCTCCTCCTGCCTCCAATCCCTCCCAGCATCAGGATCTTTTCCAATGAGTCAACTCTTCGTATCAGGTGGCCAAAGTATTGGAGTTTCAGCTTGAACATCAGTCCTTCCAATGAACACTCAGGATTGATCTCCTTTAGGATGGACTGGTTGGATCTCCTTGCAGTCCAAGGGACTCTCAAGAGTCTTTTCCAACACCACAGTTCAAAAGCATCAATTCTTAGGTGCTCAGCTTTCTTCAGAGTCCCAACTTTCACATTCATACATGGCCACTGGAAAAACCATAGCCTTGACTAGATGGACCTTTGTTGGCAAAGTAATGTCTCTGCTTTTGAATATGCTGTCTAGGTTGGTCAAAACTTTCCTTCCAAGGAGTAAGCGTCTTTTAATTTCATGGCTGCAATCACCATCTACATTGATTTTGGAGCCCCATAAAATAAAGTCTGATGCTGTTTCCACTGTTTCTCCATCTATTTCCCATGAAGTGATGGGACCAGATGCCATGATCTTAGTTTTCTGAACGTTGAGCTTTAAGCCAACTTTTTCACTCTCCTCTTTCACTTTCATCAAGAGGTTTTTAGTTCCTCTTCACTTTCTGCCATAAGGGTGGTGTCATCTGCATATCTGAGGTGATTGATATTTCTCCCGGCAATCTTGATTCCAGCTTGTGCTTCTTCCAGCCCAGCATTTCTCATGATGTACTCTGCATATAAGTTAAATAATCAGGGTGACAATATGCAGCCTTAACATACTCTTTTTCCTATTTGGAACTAGTCTGTTGTTCCATGTCCAATTCCATGTCCGTGTCCTGACCTGCATATATGTTTCTCTAGAGGCAGGTCAGGTGGTCTGGTATTCCCATCTCTTTCAGAATTTTCCACAGTTTATTGTGATCCACACAGTCAAAGGCTTTGGCATAGTCAATAAAGCAGAAATAGATGTTTTTCTGGACCTCTCTTGCTTTTTCGATGATCCAGCGGATGTTGGCAATTTGATCTCTGGTTCCTCTGCCTTTCCTAAAACCAGCTTGAACACCTGGAAGTTCATGGTTCACGTATTGCTGAAGCCTGGATTAAGAATAAGGATTAAAGCTTCATACATTTTGAGAACCAGAAGGGTCTTTAGTTTGGCACCTAATTCCTTTGCTTTCATGACCAGAAAACTGAGAGTGAGACAGATAAAATAGCTGGTCTTAGCTAGCTGGGAGCAGAGCTGGAGCTCAAAACCAGATATCTGCTTCCAGGTGAATGGCTCTTTATATTTAGCTAGCCTAGTCATTCCAGAGAAGGCAATGGCACCCCACTCCAGTGTTCTTGCCTGGAGAATCCTATGGACGGTGGAGCCTGGTAGGCTGCAGTCCATGGGGTCGCAAAGAGTTGGACACGACTGAGTGACCTCACTTTCACTTTTCACTTTCATGCATTGGAGAAGGAAATGGCAACCCACTCCAGTGGTCTTGCCTGGAGAATCCCAGGGACAGCGGAGCCTGGTGGGCTGCCGTCTATGGGGTTGCCCAGAGTCGGACAAGACTGAAGTGACTTAACAGCAGCAGCAGCCTAGTCGTTCACCAAAGATTCTCAAAAATTTTTAAATGATTAACAGTGTTATTTAATATCTCCTTCCCTTTTCTCTGATGTCTAGCTTCTGTATTTATTTTTAAGACTTAATCAGAATTGGACATCACTGATATTATTTGTTTGGCATAGCAGGAAAATATTTGATTTTGGATGTTGAGGAGAAAGATCCCAGGCCCCCTTTGGAAGGACAGAGAAAAGCTTGTGTTCCCAGACCAATACTCATGCTTCCTCATGGCTTCTAAAGTTCAAAGAGGGCTCTGTGTTAAACTGGAGTTTCGTCTTTCAAACCTAATGTTTAGGAGCTGTATGTGGGGGTGGGGGAAAGCAATTTCCCCCTTGATGCAGATTTAAATTCAATTAGTATCGATTAGAATTATATATACACACAGGAGGTGGGCCACACTGCAGGGGCAAGCAACTTCAGTTGTATTTACATGGAGTCTTTCATCAAAGGTTCTCAGAATATTTTCAAGCTATGAATTTTCCTTTCTTATTTTACAAATGTCTTTTTCTCTTTTATTTCTACCCATTTTATTTATTCATTAGTGGAACACCTTAGCTTAACGCCTAAGCATTAACATAGGTTAAGGCTCTAAGCTAGGTAATAAAGATAGAAGATGATCATGACCTACTTTTTGTTTTTCCAATGGAATTGATATTCTGGTGGAGGAGAAATACAGAAGTCAGATATGCCGACAAATATATATATATAACTGCAAATTGGGCTGTGAACCATGGAAGGACATGCAGGTGCTGAGTGAGAACAGGTTTTGGTATATTATAGGGTGATCAGAGTACTTCAGATATAAAGAAGAATATTTCTAAAAGGGCATGAGTTAAAGACAAGGTCAGCCTGTTGGGAAAGAGAACATGTAGATGGTGAAATTGGAGTATAGATGGTGAGGGACTCAGAGGCACAGGATGAGGTGAAGAACTGGGCAGGGAGCTGACCACGTAGGCCAGGGTGAGGAGTTTGAACTTTTGGCTTCACCAAAATAAAAAGTTGGTTGTTAAAGGATTTTAAGCAAAGCTAGTCTTGTGGTTGTTGTAACTTTAGGTTTTGCCCTTGCAGTATTGGTGATGTGAATCTGTGTTATGCGATCAAATGGCCCAGCACTGTATTCATTCCTCATGCCATTGTTAATTTCCTGGTTTTGATATTCACTATAGTCAGGCAGGACATAACTGTTGAGGGAAATGGGGTGAAGGGTACATGAGGACTTCTCTATACTGTGTTTGCAGTTTCCTGTAAATCTGCCATTATTTCAAAATTAAAAGTTTTAAATATTGTTCTGCAGATACTTGCAGAGAATGGATTATCATGAGCTCAAGCAGAAACCACTGGGAGGCCATTTCAGTCGTGCTGGTGAGAGAGGTGGAACATTCGATGTGAGGAATCGGAGAAAGGGAAACTCAAGAATACTCAGGATTTTTGCTTCAGTAGCTTGCTGTATTTACAGCTGCTGCCTGAACTCAAATTGCTGATGTGTATTGGTTTGGGGATAGCTGGGGAAGCATAGAATAGTGGAGGCTCTGAGGTTTGGGGTGTATATGAGACAGTTAAATGACCTTACTTACCTGGAGCTCAGAGGAAGTAGTTTGGGAGGTGATGTAAGTTTGACAGTTGACAGGATATGTTGAGAGAAAAAAAGAAGTCTGCCTCAGACCATGCCTTAGGGAAAACCAGTGATCAGAAGTCAAGAGAAAGCAGCATCCAGTGAGACAGGATGAAAATCAGGAGAGAATAGTGGTATTTAAACCAAAGGGGGGAATTATTATTTCACAAATGAAGGAGTGAAAGGTTAAGTGGGGAATTAGTGTTTGTTAGATTTGGCAGTATATCATCTTGATTATTTTGACCAGAGAAGCTTAGGCTAAGGGAGTTGGTGAACATTAGGAGAAGATACTAAATAGACAACCCTTGAGAAGGGAATTGAGAAATGTAGCCATAACAGTGGGGGGATGTAGCATCACAGAAGTTGCTTTATGAAAACCAGAGCATTTATAAATATTGATGGAAGCAGTCAGAGTGGGTGCAAGACTGATGATGCAGGAGAGAGGGGAATCTCCCAAGGTCTTTGGGAAAAGATGGTTGGCTATAGGTATCTCCCTATATGAGAGCATGATCTTCAAAGCAGGGATGGCAAGAAGAGAGGAGAAGAGATAGGACTCTGCAGGTAGCTCTAAGTTTTATTTGTAAAAAGATGGAAACGTTCAAGATGTGTCATTTCTTTTTTCTCACTGGAGTGTGAGAGGAGCTATGAGACCAATAGGAAGTAATATGGGGAAGTTTTAATATGGAGGTGGGGGACTGGATGTAATATTTTATCATCATGACTAAGAGACTGAGGCTGCTACTGCAGAGTAGTGTTGCCAGATGGGGTGTGAACATTTTCTCCAGAAATGTTCAACTCCTTGGGGGAGATACATGAAAGACACATGATAGAGTACACAGCCAGGGTGGGGCTTTCGCCAGACATGTGCTTCTGCAAAAGGAGAGGGGTGCAAGCAGGCAGTGGCATTTACGCAGTCATCCTCATGTCACCCAGACAATAGTGACCGTGACCATAGACACCAAGTGGAAGGGCAGTGTTGAGAAAGAGGTTGGGGAAGTAGATTCATTTGCTGATCACGTCATGGCAATTCTAGATCATGCAGAGGAAAGACCTGAAAGGGAGAGGAGAGAGGGGGAGGTCGATAAATATAGCAGATTAAAAGATAAAGTAAGCAATAAAGCAAATACTTTGGCCAAAGCAATACTTTGGCCACCTGATGCAAAGAGGTGACTTCATGACATCATGAAGACCCTGATGCTGGGAAAAATTGAGGGAAGGAGGAGAAGGGGACAACAGAGGATGAGATGGTTGGATGGCATCACTGACTTGATGGGCATGAGTTTGGGTAAACTCCAGGAGTTGGTGATGGACAGGGAAGCCTGGCATGCTGTGGTCCACGGGGTTGCAAAGAGTCGGACACGACTGAGTGACTGAACTGAACTGAAGCAATAAAGAATGACCAAGGAAGTTTGATCCTGGCAGTGAAGTTTATAGAAACAACCATCCCCTAGGGTGTTTTGATTATGATATTTGATGGTTTCAAAACTCTAATTTCCTCTAAGCTCATGTAAGTATAAGATGCCAGCCTGAAAATTAGGAGAAAGAATCATTCTGGAATTGCCATCACACCCTTGAAAGCTTACCTGTCCTCCTTTAAGAAACCATTATGATATTTATTTAGCTAGGTGTTTCACTTTATTTTTCAAATAGAAATAATACACAAAAGATAAGAAAAATTAAACCTACAAAGAAATAGGAAATTGGATTTTTTTTCTATGATGTGTTTTTATTCCTGAAATTGCTTTAAAAAGAAATCTGGAAATTTTGACACTATTATGATCTTACCAGTTAATTTGGTGATATTTGCATGATATATTTTTTTCTGTTTCTAAAATTTATAGATTTATATGTCTTTAATGTTTAACCAGTCTTATATTCTTAATTTTTAATTTGGGGAATGTTTAGTCCATTGGAACTTGATTTTTGATACTTGGGTTTCTATCTATTATCCTTTGTCTGTGTTGGTTATAGTGATTTCAGTCTTCTTCTCCCTTATTTCATGCCTTTGTAAAATTAATCATTTTATGACCATTCCATTTTCACTCTAACAACTTGTTATATATTCACTTGCTATTTTGTATAGTGGATAATCTAGAGATATTAACATTTGCCTTTGATTGATTACAATCAAATAAAATTATTCCTATCACTGATGGTAGCATCTTTGAATAATTTAGCTGTATTTACCTCTTCCTGGTTTTCTGATTTCTGTTATGAATTTTAATTCTAAATACATTTAAAGCTCACAAGACATTAATTCTCATTAAAATATAGTTACCCACATATTTACTCTTTGTTTTCGTCTGTCATTTCTTTGTTTCTTTCTGGTTAAGTAACTCCCTTTAAAGTTTTCTTTGGTGCAGGTTAGCTAGTGATAAATTCAGTTTTTGTTTTTCTGAAAATGTTTTTATTTTGTGGGTTTATTTTTTTTTTTGAAGCATACTTTTTCAGGATGTAGAATTCTAGACTAGCTGTTACTTTCTTTGACTTGTATTATTTCTGTTGAGAGGTCAGTTTTAAGTTTATTGTTCTTCCTTTCAGGGAAATACCTGTTTTCTCTCTCTTTTTAAAAATGTTTTTCTTGGTTTTTGGCTTTTGGCAATTTGGTTATGATATGGCTAATTTTGTGTTCTGTGTGTGTTGGTGGCATCTTGCTTGGAGTTCATTGAGATTCTTCAATTTGAGAGTTAATATCCTTAATCAGTTTAGAAATTCCCTGTTGATTATGTCTTCAAATACTGCTTGTGCCTCACTTTTTCTCTCTTAATAGTATGCCAGTTACTTACATGTTATATATAGATAACGTGTGTGTGTGCATGTGAGTGTATATACACACATGCATAGCATCTGTCATCTTTTATTCACTTTTCCATATTTTCATTTAAAAATAAATTGCTGAGGTTTTTTTTATGAACTCTTTCTATTTTACTAGCGTTATTTTATGTACTGTGTAATTGCTGATAAACTCATCTTTTAAGTTCTTAATATTAGTTATTATGTTTTAGAGTTTTGACGTTTTCATTGGATTCTTTTAATAAATTCCAGTACTCTAATGAAAGTTTTCATTCTTTGCATCCTTCTACAACTTGTTCTTTATTTTCCTGAACTTCTAATTAAAACACCTAGCTCACTGTGGGTCTATTTCTATTGTCCTTTTTAAATATTAGTTATATTATCTTATATCTTGTCATATAATTTTCCATTGAATGGTCAATACTGTATATAAAAAATTTAGTGTTCAGCTTCTTTTATCTTCCTGCCCAGAGGTTCGCTCATTTCTCTACTAGAAAGATAAAGTTAGGGCTGATCGATTTAACCCAATAAGAGACTGAACTGTTTCAAATTTGTTTGCAGTTTTTCCTATTTATTTTTGTTCTTAGGATGTAGTCCTTCAGTGGTTTTAACGAAGAGCCTGGTGTGATGACTTGGGCCCCTTCCTGATTCCCCGATGGGTTTCATACTCTACTCATTGTCTTCTCAGCAGGCAACAACTGCCAAAAAAATCCATTTTGCTCTTTTGTTACTTCGTAATTAGCTTTTTATTCTTCTCTAGGACTTCAAAATGTGGCAAACGTTTTGAGACAACTGACAATGTTTAGATTTGCTTCTCCCCTTTGTAGGAACCTGAATGTTTAAGTCTCCATTTTTATCTTTGAAAGACCACAGAAAAAGTTCTACTGGTTTCTCTGCTCCCCTCTATAGGTCTCTGCCCAGACAGAACTTGGATTCTTAGGTTCTTTCCAGACACCAAGAATTGACAAATGCCCCAAGGAAAAAACTTTTGTAGAATATCAACTCACTGTTGTGGAGTTCACATTTCTCTGAAACCTTGACTCCTTTAGTTCTCATCGCTTCAGTAAAAATCTAATACCTTTGAAAAGATTTTTTTAAAAAAGAAAGAAATCCCATCTTTTTCAGTCTATCTTTGTAGGAACTAGTTTGTGCTTAGTCACTCAGTCGTGTCTGACTCTTTGCGACCCCAGGGACTGTAGCCCACCAGGCTCCTCTGTCCATGGGATTTCCCAGGCAAGAATACTGGAGTGGGTTGCCATTTCCTCCTCCAGGCGATCTTCCAGACCCACGGATCAAACCAACGTCTCCTGCGTTGCAGGTGGATTCTTTACCACTGAGCCATGGGGGAAGACCCTATACAATGGTTATGTAATTTAAAAAAATCTAGTTTGCCACAAGCTATTCCATTTTGCCTACAGAGGCAGGCATTTCAAAACAATATCATTTAACAAAATAAATCATCCCAAGAGATTTTCTCCCTTCAAGAGAATGGGCTTGAGAAATTGTAAAGGCTTTGAATGCTAGGTTTCATTGCAATCTGAAATTTCAGGAGGCGTTTTTCTAGACAATATTGCTGGCCGATAAGAGCAGTGAATTTGGTATCAGGGAATTCCAGCTCTGGCTGAGTGGCTTACTATCTGTACAGCCTTGACCATCTCACTTTGACTTTCTATAAAATGGGGAGAAAGAAACCCACTTCCTATGTTTGTAAATGGGATTAAAGGATAATATATTTATCAATGAGTTACTTTTATTATGCTAAATGTTATATATATATACACACACATATATATAATGTTTTATATATATATAAATTTCATTTTAATATGCTGTATACCAGTGCATAGTAAGGGTCCAGTAAGTGATAGATGATTGTTATTTATCTTGATTATAATCCAGGCTCTATTTTGGCTTCTGGTGGAATCACTGAGTACCCTTGGTCTTGTTCCACATTATTTGCCCTTTTAACTACAGGATGTGGATAATGTAAATATAGTCCAGAAATGATTTGTTTACCTTATGACACTAATATAGTTTGTGCTGGATTTGGCAATCAAAAGTGTATAAATCAGCAAACCCCACAGATATGTAAAGCCTAGTCATTTATAACTTTGCAACTCAGAACAATGTAGACACATGCAATGTATTTTCCATATATTTTCCAAAATAGCACAGCTAGTTTTATGTGTGGGCTGAATAGGCACTTTATGTGAAAATAAAGAGGTGCTTTATGTGAAAATATCAGAAAGTTACTAGGGCTCCATCCTTAAAATGCCAGGTTTTCCTTTTTGGTTCCAATGACATCTTGGGCTCTTGCCTGAGGAATTTACACCCAGGAACTAGCACATGTGTGGTTCACAGGTTGGGAAGCCTGGAGCTTAGGGCTCAGCGGCTCCTGGGGTGGTGTTTGCACTTCATTTTGTTGGCCCTGTATATGTGATTTGATGACATCTGTTAAGGAGACAGTGAAGGGAAGATGTGCATACGAAATCTCAGTGCATACAGGCTGCATATCAATGAGCTGAGGCTGCTGTTACTTTACTATTTATTTTGTGGCCTTTGGGGCTTTGACAGGCAATACCCAATCTGTTTCTCATCGGTTTAAATCTCAATGTTTACTTTTAGATGTTTTACTGTAAAAGCTTTCAAAAAAAGAAGGTTATAGCTTGTTCTTGTCTTAAAGAGTTAGCCTCTTGCACAGCTCCACAAAAGAGATTTTGGTATGACTTACAAAGGAAATATAAAAATATTTCCTTTGTAAAGAGTCATTTTACACTTAATGAAAAAAATAATTATCAAGAGGAGCAACATAAAAATGAAAAAAAAAAAAAAAAAACATGAACTTAACACAAGCTACAAATCAGTTTTGACTTCTTTTACTTCTAACAGTGGCTTCCAATCGCCAACGCACAAAGCAGAGGTTGCCTTTATGTTTTTGTTCTAACAGTCCCTGTTAGGGTCTGATTTTAAAATTTTAGGTTGAATCCAAAGATTAATTCTGTGAGTGGTGGGTGCTGATTACCCAATCTTCCAGATCACTAAGAAAGATGTTCTTCTAAGGAAAAACTGGCATCTTAGATGAAATGGATCTTGACCTTCCTAATCAAGTGATGGTTCCTATATACTAAGACCAGCATCACCTAGAGCTTGTGAGAAATGCAAACCCTCAAGCTGCATCCCATATACACTGACTCATAATCTGAAGTTTAACAAGGTCCCCAGGCAGACGTATGCACACTAAAATTAAACCACCGATCTAGACCGAGGGCTGACGAATTTTTCCCATAAAGGGTCGGATAGTAAATATTTTAATGTTCCAGGCCAGTCTTTGTCACAGCTACTCAGCTGTGCTGCCACAGCGTGAAAGAAGCCACAGACAGTGCATGAAAGAGTAAGTGTGACTGTGTCTCAATAAAACTTTATCTGTGGACATTGGAATTGGAATTGGATGTAATTTTCACATGTCACAAAGTGTTATTCTTATTTTGCTGTTTTTTTTTTGGTTTTTGTTTTTTTTTTTTTTACCAACCATTCAAAAATGTAGAAACCATTGTTAGCTCACTGGCCATACAGGAGGAGGTGGCAGACTGGATCTAGGTTGCTATCCCCTGAGCATACCGGATGGCACTAGTGGTAAACAGCTCGCCTGCTAATGCAGGAGACGGAAGAGTCACAGGTTCGATCCCCAGGTTGGGAAGATTCCCTTTAAAAGGGCGTGGCAACCCATTCCCATATTCTTGCCTGGAGAACCCTATGGATTCTGTAGCCCTGTGGGCTACAGTCCCTGGAGTCCAAAGAATCAGCATGACTGGAGTGACTTAGCACGCACACAAGCATCTTGGAGGATATTGTTTGCTTTACTTCTGTAAGCATGCTAGCTGCCCTCAGTACCCATCTTAGTCTGCTCAGGTTGGCATGGAAGAATGCCTGGACCAGAGGGCTTAACCAGAGAAATTTCCTTCTTTACAATTCTGAAGACTGGGAGTCCTAGATGGAGGTCCATCAGGGTGTGTTTCTGACTTGCAGATAGCCTTCTCCTCCCTGTGTCCTCAATTGTACAGAGAGAGTGAGCCTTTTGGTGTCTTTTTTTATAAGAATATTACCTATGGCTGATTCATGTTGATATTTGGCAGAAACCAGCACAATTCTGTAAAACAATTATTATTCAATTAAATAAATAAATTAAAATTTTAAAAAGCTTATTAATCTTATTGGATTGACCCTTAAGACTTCATTTGGCTTTAATTCTTGTCTACAGGCCCTACCTCCAAATACAGGCACAAAGAGGCATGCAGCTTCAACATGAATTTTGTGGGATGCCGTTCAGACCATGGCAGTGACCAGCATAGTTTTCTCTCTCTAATATCTTTTCGCTTTACTTCACCCAAATCATCTCTGTCATGTGGGATGTCCCATTGTCCTTGTCAGCTGTATCTTTCCTTTGCTGCCTAAACCAGGTCTTATTTATTTATGATAGTACCTCCTATTTCTTTAACAAAATTGCAAGCTCTTGGAATTCAGACAGTGCTGATCAATGAGCCAGAAGTTCAAATGAATTTAAATTACTCAGTTGCGCTGACTAGTTACTGATTGCCAACTAGAAATGACCCAACCTGCTCTTTCTCATTCTTGAGTATCTCAGTTGGCTAAGTGATTTCAGATTCCCCAAGCGTACTTTTGGTCTATTTCCTCATCTTTACCACAGGGGAAGTGTTGTGAAGATACATCTGTCTTCTCTATGGTGGGATTAATGGTTATTCATTAGAGGCTCGTTTTGAAGAATCAGTGCTCTAGTATCTGGCACATAGAATGGACTTGGGCTCTGGAAACCTGAACTGTATAAACCTTACTATTTCACCTTCTTTCCTGTTGCAGTAAGATAAACTAGTCCATTTCCCAGTCTTCAGATGAAGTAAGTGTTCTTCCTCCCCTTTGCTACTCCTCCCCCATCAGATGCCTGTTTGGCAGCCATCATTAACACAAGATCCTTGCTTAACAGACACCTTTCACTGCACTTTATTTATCATTAATGTCTCAACATTGTTAACTATCGATCTTAAATACTAGGTCACAGTGAGCTGATTCTCCAAGGAGCCGCTCTGTATCGTTCCCTGCTGTATATTCTCTAGTGTTTCGCCCAGTCCCTTTTTAATGACTCCCAAGACAGAACTTCCCTCACTTGCTTTGGAAATGTTTGTATTAGGGGCTCCTGGTGCAGACAGATGGGGACTCAGATAGGGTCCTCATAAATCGTTCTCAAGTGTTATCTATGTCACAATTACAATTTAAAGCCTGAGGGGAGAGTGAATGACTTAGGAATAAACCCTGTATATTATCTCATCTGCTTTGCTACCTTTCTGCTGCGATTGACATGGATTAACAACTTTCCCTGCTTCCACTCTTCCATCTACTCTTCTACTCCCTCCATATTTCCAGCTGCAGCAGGGGTCCCTGATTAACATAATTGTGGCTAGGTTTTCTGCTCACACCAAGTAGAAACTCA
Source organism: Bubalus kerabau (assembly GCF_029407905.1). Lineage (NCBI taxonomy): Eukaryota > Metazoa > Chordata > Mammalia > Artiodactyla > Bovidae > Bubalus > Bubalus kerabau. Next base: position 55,045,476 of record NC_073644.1, read on the forward strand.
GGTGACAGGGCACAAGTGTTCTTGACGTGTTAGGGACGTTGACCACAAAGTAACTGCTCCCTGCATTTCCTGCTCAAGATAAGTGCTTGTAAAATGCATGCAAATGACGCAGCATCAAGCCAGGCTGCGAGGACTCATGAATGGCAGATGAAGACGCTCAACAGAAACTCTCTGAGCAGAAGCATTTAGCATCCAGAAGCAGTGATCACTTAGGGAGGAATTTGCCTCTTGGTGTTTCCTTCATTCTGGATTTGTCAATATGTAAAGTAGCAAAATGGCTGTCTGGGGAGGCCTTACAAATCGCTGTGAAAAGAAGAGAAGCAAAAAGCAAAGGAGAAAGGGAAAGATATAAGCATCTGAATGCAGAGTTCCAAAGAATAGCAAGAAGAGATAAGAAAGCCTTCCTCAGCGATCAATGCAAAAAAATAGAGGAAAACAACAGAATGGGAAATACTAGAGGTTTCTTCAAGAAAATTAGAGATACCAAGGGGACATTTCATGCAAAGATGGGCTCGGTAAAGGACAGAAATGGTATGGACCTAACAGAAGCAGAAGATATTAAGAAGAGGTGGCAAGAATACACAGAAAAACTGTACAAAAAAGATCTTCACGACCCAGATAATCACGATGGTGTGATCACTGACCTAGAGCCAGACATCCTGGAATGTGAAGTCAAATGGGCCTTAGAAAGCATCACTACGAACAAAGCTAGTGGAGGTGATGGAATTCCAGTTGAACTATTTCAAATCCTGAAAGATGATGCTGTGAAAGTGCTGCACTCAATATGCCAGCAAATTTGGAAAACTCAGCAGTGGCCACAGGACTGGAAAAGGTCAGTTTTCATTCCAATCCCAAAGAAAGGCAATGCCAAAGAATGCTCAAACTACCACACAATTGCACTTATCTCACATGCTAGTAAAGTAATGCTCAAAATTCTCCAAGCCAGGCTTCAGCAATATGTGATCCGTGAACTTCCTGACATATGCACATATTAGATAATCAGTAATTTCTGATTGTTGTCCTTTTTGAGTATTCAGAGTAGGAACATTGTAACATGTGACTTATGGTGAGGTGGTGAGGGCTTTGGGCAATGACCATATTATCAGCCATGTCTATGTGACCAAACCCCATGAAAAAGCTCTGGACACCAAGGCTCAGGTGAACTTCTCTGGTGGGCATTACTCCATGTCTGTTGCCACACATTGTTCCAAGAGAGCTTAAGTGCTGGCTTCATGACTGCTAGAAGAAGACAGCCAGAACTTCCCGCCAGGTCTTCCCTGGACTCTGCCTTACGTGCTTTTCCTTTTGTTGATTTTAGTCTACATCTTCCACTGTAATAAACTGTGATTGGGAATATCAGAAAACAAAAGAAGCAGCATTAAAAGTATAGCAATGCCCACTTGTTCGGATATGTCATGGAGTCCACCAAATAATTGTGTAACACAGAGAGGAAGGGGGGACAAATGTGATCTCTTAGTGAGAGCATCTTTATTTGAAATCTTTGTATGTTGGTAATTTTGTATTAGAGATATTTCCTCAATTCCCATTCAGCCAAGTGCATGGGTTTGCCCATTATTGCTGAAATGATAAGCAGCAGCACTCTTTATTCCTAAAGACTCTCAGCACACTTTTATTAAAGATGGAGTGGGTATCTGCAGAGAATTGGAGTATAGTAAATTGTGCAACAAATGGCATGCCAGAATCAATTTACTTCAGTCCCCCAAACACAATCACTTTCTCTTTACCAGTCTCCAGCATGAGCCTCTAAACAAACCTTATATGCATGTATCACACACAACTGAGTGCCTTTATGTCATCTCTCTCAAGAAGAAGTTTATGCTACAAAAGGTAATGTAAAAAAAGAGAAGAGCTATCAAATGGAATTTTAGTCTTCTGAATTGCTATTTGGGAAAGGAAGAACAGATGGAGTCGTGGAGGATCAATGTTAAGAGGGTTCTTGGTAATTGCAGCTGACTTCTTAACAGATGAAGACAGTGAGTCACAGAGAGAGGAAGTCATGTGCCCAAGAATTTCACTTGAGAATGGGGGGGCAGATTTTAAACCCATGTTTATCATCTCTGGGTCCCCTTTTATCTTGTCCATAATATGTTGTTATCAAAATGTCTTGGTGGGTATTTCTTCTTATTAGTTGTGCTTAAGATAGTGTTATGGACTTCCCTGGTGGCTCAGATAGTAAAGAATCCACCTAGAATGCAGCAGACCTGGGTTTGATCCCTGGGTTTGGAAGATCCCCTGGAGGAGAACATGGCTACCCACTCCAGTATTCTGGCCTGGAGAATCCCCATGGGCAGAGGAGCCTGGTTGGCCGCAGACCATGGGGTTGCAAAGAATCGGACATGACTGAGAAAACAGGCACACAAGGTAATGTTATAATTCTAGTACATATGATGGAAAACAGACTAACTTGTGTTTATCTGTTAGGGGCCAGTTGCTTCATACATGGTTTCTGTGTGTCACTTTAAAGTTTTATTTCATTTTTACTTATTTATTTGGCTGCTTTGGGTCTTAGTGGAGGCATATGATATCCTTGATCTTTATTGCAGCATACAGAATTTTTTTTTTTTATTAAAAGTTGTGGCATGTGGAATCTTCTAGTCACAGTATGCAGATTCTTAGTTGCAGCTTACGGGATCTAGTTCTTCTATCAGGGATTAAACCCAGGCCCCCTAAGTTAGAAGCAGGGAGTTTTAGCAACTGGACAACCAGGGAAGTCCCTCTCTTTGTCTTTCGGCAGCCGAAGTTACCTTGACTATATGGATGGAACAATTAAAGATGTGAATCTTGTCTTTCCAAGATTCACAGTCTAAATGAGGGACAGGCATTAAAAGTTGCTGGAACATACACTGATTCTTAGAGCCAAAGTGAATGGCTCAACAGTTGTAAATGGGAAGAGCTCTAATATACTGACTCTGTTCTACATTTTCTTGTATGTTTAGAAGATGTAGCACTTCAAGAGCTTGATTTTCGTATATGATATTGTGTAAAGGTTTATTTTATGATATTCCAATGGATAACTTGGTTCTGAGACTTTTTGTTTTTGGCAAATTAGAGTTAAATTGTAATCTGGAAGAAGAATATCAGAATAAATGAAGAAGGGGGAAATGCTCAGTTCCCCCTTGTAGGAATGAGTATTGGCTGTATCTCAAAGAATATGAGTTAAAAATAAGAACATCTAAACTGTTTTTATTTCCTTGGTATTAATGTTCATCACCACCATTCTTTCCCAAGACCCTTGCATCCTGAAATTTCCTTAGTTATAAACACAATTTTATAAATCTGTACTAATGCAACATTGTCGGTCAATTATACTTCAGTAAAAAAAAAAAAATAATAATATGATTTTCCAAGTATGTACTTTTTGAGGAACAGGAATGGGAAATATCCTTGTCTGTTAGGAATTTTCTGATTTAGATTTTCTTATTGTTAGAGGATAATATGATGATAAAATATACTGGGCCATTGTGCATCTAGAAATGATCCTTCCATCCATTATACAGGAGTAAAGGATGCTGGCATCATTCTTGTAGAAATAGCAGTGCTGCAAATAGCCAATTCATTGTTGGTTCCAATTTGGAAGCTGACAAATACTTGCTTTATTGCCCTGCCACATGCAAAGTCTATCTTTCTGCCTACACAGCACAAGTCAGTAACCTACATAATTCTTCTGGGATATTCTAAAAGCCCCAAGGCAGGAGTTCATACTGTATATATTTGGCATTCAGAATCAGATGTGGAAGTGAATTCATTGACATGCAGGGAGAATTTCCAAATATTTCAAAACAATTTTTGCAGTTCCTCCTATTTGCATTCTTTAGTGTGTGGTGTCCTGCTAATGTTTGCCTTTGTCATATATTTGTCATACATGTACCATTTGGCATTCTGATTCAGCAAAACAAACTACCATATTTAGCTGCTTTGCCTTTTAGAAGGGTTTATTTTACCTGAAGAGGCTGAAAATGAAAGTGATGGTTCCTCAGTTGTGTCCAATTCTTTCTGACCCCTTGGACAGTAGCCCTCCAGGCTCCTCTGTCCATGGAATTCTCTGGGCAAGAATACTGGAGTGGGTTGCCATTTCCTTCTCCAGGGGATCTTCCTGAACCAGGGATCAAATCCAGATCTCCCACATTGCAGGCAGATTCTTTACTGTCTGAGCCACCAGGGAAGCTGAAGAGGCTGCAAGACCAAATCAAATCAGGGAGGCTTTTTATTTGCTAAAATGTTTCACCTTTTTAAATAAAAATATGAACAATCATGGTGACATCTTAATGTCTGTTTGATACCAAAGTAAAATACTTTATTCATAAGATGAAAACAAAAAAAAAAAAAAGAAGAAGAAGAAGAAGAAGAAGAAATTAAAGGTTGGCCAACTGGGTGATTTGTCATATAAAGTGGAACACTTTCCAGGGTGAACGGTCATCACAGTGCACTTGGCTTAGGCAAAAATGGGTTCAGGGTCGTCCTTACAGGCATGGGATATTGCAGATCTAAGCATGCTTGAAAAGTAGGCTAAGCAAAGTGTCTTTGTTGTCCTAAACCTCAATCACCTCTGGATTCAAACATCCATGAGAGCAGAAACAGGCATCAATATATATTAGAAAAGCATATGTTTGTCTTTGGAGTCCATGGACCTGAGTTCAGTTTATTTCATATCCCAGTGGAGCTTTAAGAGGGAAGTCTCTACCTGCTCTCCATCTGTTCTTGGCTTCTCTTATCCTCCCTGCGACGCCTAAGGTGACTATGTGCTCATTTGAACTTAGCCACCCGACCCATGCTTCTTTCAATTGCAGGGTCCCCCATTTTCATCAAGAGGACCCTCTTGGTTCACCTATGCTTGATGTCTCATTGATGTCCCTGCAGGCACTGGAGGAAAGTATTTGGCTGCTTTCCTGAGCCCTGGGGGGTATTCAGGTTTCTTGTGGAAGCTGTGTTAGATCGATCTGCCTAGACATTCGTGACAGGTCACTTCAGTGAGCCCTTCTATGCTATGGTGTATGGGGAGCTGTTTAGAGAGGTGAATGATTCAGGTGAGAAGCCGCATGAAAACACCCTCTACTCTCAGATTTCTAAATGTAAGCGGAGAGTCCCTGTCCCTGTGATCCTGCCACCCCCTCGGTCTCAGAGATCTAATTTCTTATTCTCCTCTTTTGACTCTTTCCCTGCCCACCCACCTCTAGTTCAGAGGATCTTTGCCTACTGTACTCAGGGGCAGGATGGAGGTGGTGGTGACTGCTGGCAATCTGGATCATTCATTCTTTTTATATTTGGCCCTATAGTCGGAACCAAGCTCTTCCTGTCCACCCAATAAAAGCCAAGAATTTTACAGTTGTATTCTTTGACTAGATGTTGAGCCTCGTGGAGCCCTTGAATCTAGTAGCCTGAATGGGAGATCAAAACAGAGTAAGAGGGTAGGTATGGCTGGATAGCTGGGAGCCCCTGGGAACCAGCGACTGGCAAGTATTTCATTGTAGAACCCCATCCGCACTCTGAATTCCTAGAGGGAGCAAGAAGCAATCTGTTTGCCTTTTATGACTCCTTCTGCACCCAGCACATGGAGGACTGTGCAGAATGGGCAATAAACAGGTAAATTAAACAAGAAGTAAAGCACAAAGTCACTGGGGTCTTTCCTCACAGTCATTCTGGTTTGCTTGGGGTCCCTGGCTCCCATTAAGCCCTTGCTTGGGCTGACTCATTTTCATGAATTCACAGACTGTTGGGAGATGTGGGGCAAAGTGAACTAAACAGTTGGCAGGAGTGGACATCTCATAACCATGAAGGGTTTCTATGCAGAGGGCAACACCACCCTCCCTCCTGCCCCTTCCCCCTCAGCATCTCCCCATTCTCCTACATTTTTCCACCTGGGCCCCTGTTGCCTTAGGTAAGAGCAGCATCCTTCTCCAGCTCTCTACCTAAATCCTGCTGTCTATTGCACTCTTGACAACTCCAGGCTTGAGAAAGCAGCAACATCCATCCTGACATATATCGTGGGCACCTTATAAATAACTATGGAATATTTGCCCTAATTTTTTTTTTTTTGCATATTTCCGAAGTATTTGAAATGATCCCAGAAATGCTCAGAATGACACATTCCTAAATTTTTTTTCAGGATACAACTAAAAATTCTTGGGAGTTATTTTTTTTTTTTTTTGGAGTTTTAACATTGCCTGTCTTCAGGGGAAAGAGAAGGGAGAGGAAAGAATAGAGAATATATTAACTTTCCATAAGAGGCAAATTCGAACAGTTTAAATTTCTTAAAATTTCTTAATTTATTATTTAAGCTGGTTTCTGACTTCTGTCTCTGATTTTCCAACAGTGTTCTGTTCTGATTCTTCAACAGTTTTCATCTTAAGATATCCCCATTTAATGGTCTATGGTCTTCAAAAACTGTTAATATCTAACTTGATTTTTAGAAAATCCCATGAGTTAAGGAAGGTGATTTATCTCCACAGTTTCACTAATAGATAAACTGAGACAGAAGGTAAAAGAGTCACCCATTTCCTGTCTCTCTTAGGCTTTTATTCTCTGATACATATATATATTTTTAATATAAATTTATTTATTTTAATTGGAGGTTAATTACTTTATATTTTTAAGAAGAAAAGTGTATTTAAACAAGAGATTGAATTTTCCTAAAGAGCGTGAAAGAAGTTTTATAGAGAGAATATCAGTGAAAGTTTAGAGTTTTAAATCACTTTTTAACTTCTGGAGAGATCACGAGGAATAGCTGGTGTCATGATTAAGAAAAGCTGGTGGAGTTTGCCTTTATCTTAATTCATAATAGTATTGAGTTCTGGCTGCAAGATAAAGATGGACAAAACTTCTATTGTCTATATGGTAGATACATTATTGTCTTGGAAGAGATTTAGTTTTAAAATTAAAATCATCAAAATAATGAAATGGAAATTGGCAGAATGACCACTCATCCCTCTTGAGTACATTTGATCCTGCCAAAAAGTTGTTTTTTTTTTTCCAGTAAAATTCGAAATAGCTGTGATATTTTTGAAATACTTGTTAATGTACATCAGTTTTGCTAAAAAGGTCATTTATAAAAAATCTGCAGATTTCATTTAAATACTTCTTTTGATGGTGAGGAAACAGTTTGCACATGTTGCCATTTTGACAGAGATGCCCTCCAAGGTTAAGAAAAGTGAGAATTTATTAATGTGATCGTAGTAGTATTGTTTTTTAATTGTCTGTGCAATACCAAATTCCCATAGAAAGGGTATTAGGGTAATACTTGTTCTTCTGTTTGTTTTGCAACTGGGTATTTTGATTCTAATTATAGTTTGATGGATATTGTTGTGCATAATTCTAGATAAGGTAACATATCTTTAAGACTAAGGAACAGATCTAGAATTTGGAAATCTCCTGCTACAATAGAATGCCTTTGTAATGTTTACATTTCACTATAAAAGCCTTTGTTTAGTGCATAAGATTTATAATCTATTAAATTGTTTTTAACTATTTGAGGTTGACGTCAACCTACAATAAACGTGATTCATGTTATAGTAGGGTTTAACTGTTCAGACTATAGTAATAAATAAAAGTTACAAAGCACTTACAATGCTTGCTTTTACAGTTACTTTGCATTAGGATCATTATGATCATTATGATCATTGCCTTTGTGGTAGTTTCTGGCTGTAGGTTCTCAGGACAAATAAAGCAATATCTATTGTCTCGTATTAAATTATTAAGCTGAAGGTGTTTGTCTACAATACCCCCATGTTAGTCACTAGGATTAATGTTATGTTATTTTTTTCTTTGAAAATCTGCATTTAAGTCTATAAACCTCCTATCTCTCTTGAAATAGATGATGTCTTTCTTACCGAGGCATAGATAGTCAGCATTAGTACTAATGAAACCATTAACTGTTACTGCTGGTCGTAGATATAATTATTTCTCCATTTCAGGAAGTTTTTTGAAGGATGATTATTAATACTATAAAATACATGGAAGTTTAAAGTGACAGTTGTTACAGGTATATCATTGATATTTTAGATAATTGCATTTAGAGTTCAAACTGGTGATGGATTGCATTGATTAAAGAGAAAGAGGTGAACATAAAAAGAACTCCTAAAAGTGAGCTATTGAATCAATCTAGAAATAATATATTGCAGGATACAGAAGGGACACTAAATAGTTAAAAAAAAAAAAAAAAAAGAAAACACATACACCATGGCTGTTTGCTGACTTGAGATAAGATGCTTATCTTTTATAGTCTAATAGGAATCACATATCTTTTCCTAGGAGTCTTATTCTCTGTTGGGCTTTGTTTGACTTCCTCTTATTTGTATTATTATTAAAGTGAGCCAATCAGCTTGAACTAATTAGTTTCTGTCAAATGAATTAAAGTTTGGTGAATGGCACTGATATGCTGTTTTCCTAATCATTTCAAATTTCTCAGAGTCAAATATACTGATGAGGTGCTTGTACATATCTTAGTGTAGGAAGGATTGTCCTGAAGGTTGGTGTAAAAAGCTTTTGTCCATGAACATATTAAGCATTTGCCTTTTTCATGTGTCTAGAATACACATAGATAAGATATTGAATAGTATAATGGCTAATGCAGAATCAGAGGTACATAGTTAGTCCTGTAAAAAAACTTCTAGTGAGACAGTGGTTTCTCCTGCTCTACTCAATAGTTAGCATGTCAGTTGCCAACTTAGTGGCAATAGGAAATAAATTAGTATATCTCTTATGTTCACAGCAAGGGGGTGCAAAAAATGAAACCAGTCCCCGAATTATGCCTTTTGTCTATCATGTCCCCAGGTAGATGTTTGTTCTCTCACATGGATCAAAGTCTCCTGAGGTTCTAGAGGTGATCGAATCCTCCAGCATCTTTTTGTATCAAATATTTCATTGGAAAATAAAAATAATGGTTTCACGGTTACTTAAGTCAGTATTTTAAACTGACCTTCTTAGGATAGAGAAGAAAGATACCTGGTTTTCTGCTGTGTTTGTTCTTCTTTAGACAATGTTCACCTACCAGCAGTTTGTGTTATTTTTTTCTTATTTTAGTGTAGTTGAAAATGTATTAGGTAAAATAGAATCATCTTTTTACATTTAATCACTAATATTAATCTACCTACATCTCCTCTTAAACCTTATTATTATCTGAGAAGATTCAGAAGTACAGTCTATTGGAAGAAAAAAAAATTCTTTCTTTAGATACATACAATTTTAGATTATATCTTTATACTAAGAAAAGTTGGGCCACACTTAGAATCTTCTTTTCATATTTGATTGCCAAAACAAATAAAAGGTATGAAAAAGACTAGAGAATGTCCAGAGACCTTTAAGTGATTGGGGATATAAAGTGATTTCATAAGTAAATTGACTTTCAAAGATTAAGGATTTGTATTCAGGAAATGTGAAGACATAGAGGTGATATAATGAAAAAAACTTGGAGGGCATTCATAAAGAGGAGAAAATTTTACTTAGTCATAGAATACTAGTGTAGAAGATTTATCCTTGAAGTTTGAAATGAAAACTTTTCTAGCAAATAAGATGCTGCTTTACACAGTAAACCATGAAATGCTTAAACATGTTACTTAAGCAGCAATACAGTCTAGGTCTGTATTTTGCCTGACCATAGCCACTGGCCATATGTGGTTGATGAGCACTTGAAATGTGCCTAGTTAGTAACTGAGAAAGTAATCTTTCATTTTGTTTAGTTTTAGTTCTTTTAAATTTAGTTTACCTTGAATCTGGCTTCCCTGGTGGCTCAGATGGTAAAGCATCTGCCTGCAATGCGGGAGACCTGGGTTTGATCCCAGGGTCGGGAAGATTCTCTGGAGAAGGAAATGGCAACCCATTCCAGTACTCTTTCCATGGACGGAGGAACCTGGTAGGCTACAGTCCATGGGGTCACAAAGAGTTGGACAGAACTGGGTGACTTCACTTTCTTTCACTTTCACCTTGAATCTGATGACCTCGTTGAGGGGACCAGCATTGTGAGAATCTATGTAATAGATTTGGGATTAGAACTTACTATCCCACCTCTAAAGTGTTGCAGTGGTTCATTATTTTGGTTCCTTAGCCTTAACCTTGTGCACCCGTGCCTGCCATTCTTGTGGTCCAGTTCTCCCTCCTGAACTTCTTCACGAGATGCCACTTTTTTACTAGTGGAATCATCTCATCTCAGTACCACTAACACATTTAGCCATTACTTTCTGGCTTCCTTCCTCTTTCACCTAATCATGTGATTATATATTAACAGAAGGCTTTTTTAAAACCTTGGACCCCTACTTTTAACTTCTTGTCTAGTTATGTACTTTCTTTGCTCATTTAATGAGTTTTCAGGCCATGATAAAAAACATTTTCAGTTTTTAAATCGTAATGAAATAAGAAATGAATACATAATGAAAATTAAGTATTCATGCTTTTGTATTAGATTTTTATTTTTAATGGTGTCATGCATTCAGAATTTACTGTTGTATTTATCAGTTTCCTACCATGTGCCAGATAATATTATAGGCACTGTAAATTCAGTGATGAATATCACAGACAGAAGCCCTGTCCTTTTGGAGTGTCCATTCTAGTCAAGGATACAGGTAATAAGCCTGAAAAATGCTACAAAAATAGTAATGCAGTATAAAAGGGTAGAGATTTACAGTGGTTATTACGGTTTTTTAATGACGGGGTCAGAGATGACCTCTTTTATGTATGGCACCTAGAGAAAAACAAGAGTTCTCAGGATGAGGAGGGGGGAAAAAAAGACTGAAAACTCTGAAATAATATTTTGGTTCATTCAAGAAATAGCAGGAAAGCCTGTGTAGCCAGAGTAGAATGAAGAAATGAAGAGGGTAGATAGAAATGGAAAAGGAGCCAAGAATGGAAAATAGAGTGGAAAAGTCCTTGTGGATCTGATAGGAATTTTCTGTTGGTCTTCTAAAGATAATGAAAAGCTGTTGCTAGATTTGGGCAGAAGAGTAGCCTGCTCTGACTACTCTTGCTGCTGTGGGTTGGAAGAATGTAGACAGAATGAGATGGAAACAGGAAAATCAGTTAATTGTAGTTAATCAGCTCTTGTCGTTATCCAAGGAATACCTGATGGTACATGGAAAGAAAGGGATAATGGAAGGTTCGTTTTTTACCCCCCTCTAGGAATGCTCATCATACTGGTATCTTCTTGTGTGTTTGGGAATGTGGTTTCCTAGATCGTGCAACACATCTTTCTGGGTTTTCATCCTGGCTCTGTCACTTTATTAGCAGCATGATCTTGGACCTAAAATGATCTCCCTGTGATTCAGTTTCCTCCTACTTCAAGTGGAGTTAATAGTAATATCTACCTCAAGGGGATGTATGAATTCATAACTGTGTAAAGTTTTTCTAATTGTTCCTGCGGCTTATATTAAACACCGTGCCATTATATTATCATTTTTTATTTTCCAGTTAAACTTATGAGATGAATATTTCTCCACTAGAAAGTAGATGTGATTTAAAATTATATTTTATACCTAAATTTGTTTCATGGATGAGGAACATGATCAACAATTAATGAAAGAGTCAAAACTCAAGTCAGGGACTTCTGGCTCTAAAACTAGGGCTTCTTCCTCCTTACTCTGCGATGTTCTGGTTGTTGGACTATCAGTTCAGTTCAGTTCAGTCACTCAGTCATGTCTGATTCTTTGCGACCCCATGAATCGCAGCACACCAGGCCTCCCTGTCCATCACCAACTCCAGGAGTTCACTCAGACTCACATCTATCGAGTCAGTGATGCCATCCAGCCATCTCATCCTCTGTTGTCCCCTTGTCCTCCTGCCCCCAATCCCTCCCAGCATCAGAGTCTTTTCTTATGAGTCAACTCTTCGCATGAGGTGGCCAAAGTACTGGAGTTTCAGCTTTAGCATCAGTCCTTCCAATGAACACCCAGGACTGATCTCCTTCAGAATGGACTGGTTGGATCTCCTCAAGGTCATTCATGGGGCCCCGTGCTCCTCAGTTCCCTGTCAGCTTCTCAGTTCTACAGATGTCTGGTGGAAGTCCCTTGATGGTCTTTCATTTTACTTAACAGGAAAGTGACACAGGAGGAGGTTAGGACAGCAGAAGTTAACCTAAAGGACACATATAGTTTTTTTCTGTTTCCACACTGTTTTGCCTTAAAATCTGTGGTGGTTACTTTTTCCTATTACTGTATGTCTTTCTGGGTTTCTCAGACTAACTGCTGACTTCCACGAGATAGTTCAGACTTTAAAACATGTTTTTAATCTCTTGAATAAAATTTCCTCAGAGTAGAACTCTTTTTGCAAAAATATAGGCTTTCGATTTATCATCAGTAAATTTATGTGTGTGCCCAAATGTACACATTTACATGTATATAAATCTGTAATTCAAAAAACACAACTTCATATCTCTCTCCGTTTATATATTTGAAGTCATATCTTGGGATTTTGTTAGATTAAGGATTGCTTGCAGCCAGGTTTTTCAGTCTCAGCATTCCTGATATTTGGGGCCATATGATGCTTTCTTACAGGGTAATGTCTTGTGCATTTTAAGATGTGTAACAGCATCCCAAGCGTCTACCCACTAGAGCCAGCAGAATATACAGCTCTGTGATGTGACAACCAAAAATTGTCTCTAGACATTGCCCTGTGTCCCCTGTGGAAGATAAAAATTGTTACCTGTTGAAAACCACTAGTTTAGAGACTCGGAAATATGATTTGTTTCATTTTTATGCATGAGGCTATTGATTTGTTTCATTAAAATGTGAGTTGTATACCTTTTTAAAGTCTGTTGTTTCTTATTATTAAATGAGTATGCTATCAACTCAGTATAATTTTCCATATGCCTCTCAGATTTTCATGGCATGAGAAGAGAAATACAAATGTAATTGGTTCATTATCATTCAGATGGAATGTAAGAAGAACAAAGCTAAACAAAATAAGTCATTTAATCAAAAATAAGTAGAAATGTTGAGAAGGCCATGGCAAACCACTCCAGTATTCTTGCCTGGAGAATCCTCATGGGCAGAGGAGCCTGGTGGGCTAGAGTCCATGGAGTGACAGAGAGGTGGACACCACTGAGTGACTAAGCACAGCACAGCAAGTAGAAATGCTGCTGTATCTAGAGTTTAAACTTGAGTGACCCAAAGCCCCATCATTGAAGATGCCTGAACATAAACTCCAGTCTGTGACTCTTTATTTTCCATGTGCTAATATATTATAAAAATTTACAGCAAATACTGAATCTATGTCAGAAAACAAAAGAGTAGCGAACATTTCCATTTTGCAACTCACTGTATAAAACCAGGGTTGCCCTGAAACACAAACCAAACAAATACAGGAAGGAAAAAAGAGGAAATCGAAGAGTAATATCTCTCATGAAGTAATGCACAAAAATAGTCAAAACAGTGTGATTTTTGCAGAAGGATGGACAGAATAATGAAACAGGATAGAAGACCCAGAAATAAACTTATACATAAATTGGACATGACTGAAGCAACCTAGCGCGCGCGCACACACACACACACACACACACACACACACGCAAGTACACTCAACCAATTCTTGATAAAAAGGTGCAAAACCATTTCAGTGGGCAAAATACAGCCTTTATAACTAATGGTGCTGGAGGAGTTATGCATCCGTGGAGGGGGTAAAAAGAATTTGTTTGTTATTTAGTTGCTCAGTTGTGTTCAACTTTTTGCGACCCCAAGGACTGTAGCCCTCCAGGCGCCTCTATCCATGGGACTTCCCAGGCAAGAATACTGGAGTGGGTAGCCATTCCCCCATTCTCCACAGGATCTTCCCAACCCAGGGATCAAAACCTGGTCTCATATTTCAGGCAGAGTCTTTTGAGTTACCAGGGAAGCCCACCTAAACTTTACATATTTTACAAAAATAAACTCAAAATAGATCATATACTTATGTATAAATTATAAAAAAAATGTTTAAAATATAAAATCTCTAGGATATAAAAAGAGGCAAAGGGTTCTTAAACACTAAAAGAATATAAAAGGGGAAAAAAATCTGAGACATTTGATCACTTCAAAATTGAAAGCTTTTCCTGTATTTAAGGCCCTGTGAAGAGGTTGAAAAGACAAGCTACAGAATGCGAGAAAATATTTTCAAGCCACATCTTTTAAAAAGATGATTTGGAACATAAAAGAAACTCAAAATTAACACAATGAAATAATCAGTTAGAAAATGGGCAAATGACACGAGCAGACTTTTCACGGAAGAGGCTAGGCACATGACAAATAAGAACATGAAAAGATGCTCAACGTCATCAGCCATTAAGGAAATGTGAGCTGAAACCACAGTGTTGTATCCCTGCACACCTATCAGAATGGCTCTAAGAGGAAAACTGGGACAACCCCAAAAGCTGATGAGGATTTAGTGAAATTGCATCTCTTGGACACTGCTGGTGGGAATGTAAATGTTTCAGCCCCTCTGACTGTAACTTTCAAATACCATACAACCCAAGATTGCGCTGCTATGCATTTATCCCAGAGGAATGAAAGCTCACGTTCCCAGGAAAACCTGTACAAAAATCATCATAGCAGGTTTATTTCTAGTAGACAAATCTTTAAACAGTCCAAGCATTATTCAGCAGATGACCCCTAAATCCAGTTACCAGTTAATTAAGATATTCCTAGAAATGAATATTTTACCATCATCTACTGAGTGCCCAATATGTGCCAATATATGCTCATTAGCTCAAATTTATCCCCTCCTTTTTTTTTTAATTGAATGGTTTTTTTTTGGTGTATAACATATAGACAAAAAGTACATGTATCATAAACAAAGAGCTTGATGACGTTTCAAAAGGAACACACTGGTAGGGACTTCCCTAGCAGTCTAGTGGTTAAAAGCCTGTGCTTCTAATGAAGGAGTGCAGGTTTGATCCCTGGTCAGGGAACTAAGATCCCATGTGCCACATGGTGTGGCCAAAATATTAAAATAATAATAATAAATCATATCACACTGATCTTAATAAAATATAAATATTTTTAAAAGAACACACTGATGTAACCAGTCCCCAAATCAAAAGATGTAGAATGTTACCGGCATATGTAGGACCTCACTGTGCCTCCTTTACTAACTTCATTCTGTGGAGAACCAATGTCCTGACTTATAAATTAGCTGTCTACTTGGGGACTTGATACCAGTGGAATTCAACAGCATATACTCTTTTGTGCCCAGTTCACACATGCTGCTGACTGTGGTTGTCATTCATTCGTTCTCATTGCTGCTTAATTCCATTCATTCGTTCTCATTGCTGCTTAATTCCACAAGCTGGAATTAAGATTGCCAGGAGACATATCAATAAACTCAAATATGCAGATGACACCACCTTTATGGCAGAAAGTGAAGAAGAACTAAAGAGCCTCTTGATGAAAGTGAAAGAGGAGAGTGAAAAAGTTGGCTTAAAGCTCAACATTCAGAAAACGAAGATCATGGCATCTGGTCCCATCACTTCATGGCAAATAGATGGGGAAACAGTGGCTGACTTTATATTTTGGGCTCCAAAATCACTGCAGATGGTGACTGCAGCCATGAAATTTAAAGACGCTTACTCCTTGGAAGGAAAGTTATGACCAACCTAGATAGCATATTGAAAAGCAGAGACATTACTTTGCCAACAAAAGTCCGTCTAGTCAAGGGTATGGTTTTTCCAGTGGTCATGTGTGGATGTGAGAGTTGGACTATAAAGAAAGCTGAGCAGTGAAGAATTGATGCTTTTGAACTGTGGTGTTGGAGAAGGCAATGGCACCCCACTCCAGTACTCTTGCCTAGAAAATCCCATGGATGGAGGAGCCTGGTAGGCTGCAGTCCATGGGGTTGCTAGGAGTCGGACACGACTAAGTGATTTCACTTTCACTTTTCACTTTCATGCATTGGAGAAGGAAATGGCCCACTCCAGTGTTCTTACCTGGAGAATCCCAGGGACGGGGGAGCCTGGTGGGCTGGTGTCTATGGGGTCACACAGAGTCAGACACGACTGAAGTGACTTAGCAGAACTGTGGTATTGGAGGAGACTCTTGAGAGTCCCTAGGACTGCAAGGAGACCCAACAAGTCCATCCTAAAGAGATCAGTCCTGAGTGTTCATTGGAAGGACTGATGTTGAAGCTGAAACTTTGGCCACCTGATGCAAAGAGCTGACTCACTGGAAAAGACCCTGGTGCTGGGAAAGATTGAGGGCAGGAGGAGAAGGGGATGACAGAGGATGAGATGGTTGGATGGCATCACCTATTCAATGGACATGGGTTTGGGTGGACTCCGGGAATTGGTGATGGACAGGGAGGCCTGGTGTGCTGTGGTTCATGGGGTCACAGAGTCAGACACGACTGAGCGACTGAACTGAACTGAACCACCATGTATTGTTGATGAACCTTTTTTCCTTCACTTGTTGGTTTTTATGAGCAGTGAGACTGTGGACACTCTTGTATTCACCGCCTTTTGTTCTCATTCCAGACTGTGATTTTGCTTTTCCTTCAAGTATGACACTCATTGCCCTAATACATTCTTGATTCTTCAGAAAAAGAGAAAAAAATAATGGTCCCAGAAATAGAAATCCATCTGTGCAGCAATCTAGATAATGATTGACCATCCTCAGGATTTGTATCCATGGGCTTGGAGTGCAGGAGCCTGAGAGAGCTTGGGACATAGTGTCCACCCTCTGGGCCTGTGGTATCACAGATCAGAGCATTGCCATGTCCTGGGAGTGGACAGGGCCTGCTTCCCAGGTGAAAGATGGAACCCAGAGTCTGAATTGAGAAGCTATAAGGAAGGGTAGTGGTCTCCAGGCGAGTGAAATGTTGTTTCGGCATGGAGTGGAAATATCAGTGGCTTGGGGTAAGCAGCTTTGTGGAGGAGCAACAATCCATTACTCCTGGTGCAGTTTGCTTTTAGATTCTCCATTTGAAAGGAGGGGACACAAAAGAATCCCATTGGAATCCTCCTGCCTTAGTATACCTTAAGAAACGAAACTAAATTTTTCTAGTCTCAGAAAAAGGTGTGAATATAGGAGGTGCAACTGGATGCAGGTGAACAGAGCACAGCATGAGAAATGTGTGTGTGTGTTTCTCCTTGGATGAATTTACATATATATATATATACACACACACACACATGTATATAATCTCATTTTTTCTCTTTTGCTCTTGTGTGTCTGTGCATGCCTGCAAAATGTACAGTTCTGGCAATTATTAAAAAACATTGCTTACTCATAAACTGAAAATGTTTGACAACAGAGCTAAGGCAGAGAAAAACAACTTTCGGATCCCTACAGTGTATTTCTGTTGTAGCTGCTTTCAAGAAAATATCTACCTGCCCCTGCCCAGTAGCTCCCAGTTCCTTCCTGCCTTGCCTTCTCTCAGGCAGATTAATCACCTGTCTCAGCATTTGAGGTACTGATTAGTTTGTGACCCTGAATGAAGGCCAGGGAACTCTAACCTTGCCCCCTGAGTCAAAACAGTTCAGTTGGTGGATGGAAACCCGTTTTGCTAATTATGTTTTTTGGTAACAGATGAAAATATGTGGAATGGTTTCCTCCACGGATGATTAGATCTTTCTGAATGACAAGTTTCCTATTTATTAGCTCCACATGCCTTTGAAAAATGCACTTGTGTGGGAGAGCTCAAGACTGTTTTTGCCAGATTGGGAGCCGACCTTGTGTTGTTAGCCAGTGACTTTCTGAAACTCAGGCTGCAGTTTTCCCAGGTTTCTGCTTTTTGAGCTTGGGTTTTGCTTTTTAAGTGAGGCCTTGCATCCCCTAAGGGAAAAGCTTCTTTGTTAAATGTGAACTCCAGTGTCGTGAGCATATTTTTATTTGTATTAATTTGTCAAAAAGACATTGATGGCAGCAGTCAGAGCTCCAGGGATTGGATGTTTATGTGCAGATTTTGCTGATACAGGAGAATAACAGATACTGTATCTTAAAAGACACATTCAATAGCTTAAGCATTTCCACTAAGCTTTACTGCTAGGATGTCTGAGTCAGTTGTTGGTGAGATTCAGGGCATGGAATGGGGTTGGGGGCAGGGCAGGAACAGACAAAGCAAAGTCCTAAGGAAAAGGAAGAGCGAGGGTTCGGTTACATCTCCTTCTTTGTGATGACTCTTTTGGCTTTACTTCAGGTTCATTGCAAGTTTATCGAGAGGAGCCCTGGTGGGTTCCACCTTGGCTGTGATCAAGCCTGACTGAATAATGTACAACTGAGGCTGGAGGTAATCGCAGGGCTGACATCTGGCTAATTGCCATTCCAGTTGGGGTTGCCTAACTATTGAGTGGAAATTGCTTGAATAGGAAGAACTTTCAGTGAACCATGATGAACAGAAGTGTCTGAATGAAGAGATGACAGGAGAGCTGGGTGGGAGGATGGAAAGGAAAACACCTTGTCATCTCTTCTTCCGGTTACATGTATATCAGTCGTAAAGGTTACTGACTGAGTGCCAAGGGGTTCAAAAAGAAAACAGAATAATCGCAGAGGCAGAGGAGTGGGCCAGGCTGCAAGCTGTGTTAACTTGTCTTAGCTCTGACTTCATCCAAAGCCTACCTAAGCACTGGTCACCTAAGGGGTCCTTCCCAGGCGAGTGCCCCCAAGCTGGTCAGGTCCCAGGCCTTTCAAAGCATAACCCCCAGTGCCACCTTCTGCAGTTATAGCTCTGTGACCCTCCTCTAAGCACTGAGGCCTGAGAGGTGACTTCTGAATCATCAAGAGGTTGTCCATGACTGGTCACTTCAGGGACCCGCCTACTCTGCCCTTCAGCGTGTGTGGTGGCTGCTATAGCCAATAAACCCATGTACATTTACTTCAAAAACATTTCCTGCTCCTAGCCCATTCTGCCAGCAGAAACTTCTCAAGTAACACAAGAGCATTTCAATTGTGGCTGTATGGAAACCAGAGGAAGTGACTAAATGGAGTAATACTTACAGTAGAGTTTGCTGGAGATTTCTGAGTTGCTGGCTAATGCCCCAGCTAGACTTTATGAAACCCTCATATCTCCCCTTATTTGGGGAGGTAGCTTGCTGGCCGATCCAGTTCCTTTTATTCATGATTTTGTACCTGTTATCATTGTAGTCTTACAGGTTTGGTTCAAAATACTTTTTACTCTATTTCTATGTTTTTTTGTTTTTTTGTTTTTTTTTGACTATAGACAGTGATTTCTTTCATTTAGAATTTCCTAGTAATTTTTTAGGGTTAGGCAATCAGAATTAGCCTTTGCCCTGCTTCAGGTCTAATGCTCAAACAACTGCACAATTGCACTCATCTCACACTAATAAAGTAATGCTCAAAATTCTCCAAGCCAGGCTTCAGCAATATGTGAACCATGAACTTCCAGATGTTCAAGCTGGTTTTAGAAAAGGCAGAGGGACCAGAGATCAAATTGCCAACATCTGCTGGATCATAGAAAAAGCAAGAGAGTTCCAGAAAAACATCTATTTCTGCTTTATTGACTATGCCAAAGCCTTTGACTGTGTGGATCACAATAAACTGTGGAAAATTCTGAAAGAGATGGGAATACCAGACCACATGACCTGCCTCTTGAGAAACCTATATGCAGGTCAGGAAGCAACAGTTAGAACTGGACATGGAACAACAGACTGGATCCAAATAGGAAAAGGAGTACTTCAAGGCTGTATATTGTCACCCTGCTTATTTAACTTCTACGCAGAGTACATCATGAGAAACACTGGGCTGGAAGAAGCACAAGCTGGAATCAAGATTGCTGGGAGAAATATCAATCACCTCAGATATGCAGATGACACCACCCTTATGGCAGAAAGTGAAAAGGAACTCAAAAGCCTCTTGATGAAAGTGAAAGTGGAGAGTGAAAAAGTTGGCTTAAAGCTCAACATTCAGAAAATGAAGATCATGGCATCTGGTCCCATCACTTCATGGGAAATAGATGGGGAAACAGTGGAAACAATGACAGACTTCATTTTGGGGGGCTCCAAAATCACTGCAGATGGTGACTGCAGCCATGAATTTAAAAGACGCTTACTCCTTGGAAGAAAAGTTATGACCAACCTAGATAGCATATTCAAAAGCAAAGACATTACTTTGCCAACAAAGGTCCATCTAGTCAAGGCTATGGTTTTTCCAGTGATCATCTATGGATGTGAGAGTTGGACTGTGAAGAAAGCTGAGTGCCGAAGAATTGATGCTTTTGAACTGTGGTGTTGGAGAAGACTCTTGAGAGTCCCTTGGACTGCAAGGAGATCCAACCAGTCCATTCTAAAGGAGATCGGTCCTGGGGGTTCTTTGGAAGGTCTGATACTAAAGCAGAAACTCCAATTCTCTGGCCACCTCATGCGAAGAGTTGACTCATTGGATAAGACCCTGATGCTGGGAGGGATTGGGGGCAGGAGGAGAAGAGGACGACAGAAGGTGAGATGGCTGGATGGCATCACTGACTCGATGGACGTGTGTCTGAGTGAACTCTGGGAGTTGATGATGGACATGGAGGCCTGGCATGCTGCGATTCATGGGGTTGCAAAGAGTCGGACATGACTGAGCAAACTGAAATGAACTGAATCAAAATACTTTTTCATTTTACATCCTTGTTAAAGTGTCCTACAATATGTTTTGTTTTTACATTAGTTCATATTGTTTTCATGTATAAGACTTGCATTGCTGTGGCTGAAATCTGTGAACAAACTATTTAGCCTTAAATGCAGTTTTAAAAATTTCTATTGTTTTATCTTACAAGTGAATTTCTGATTCTGTTTATGTATCCACATAAAAGGGACTGTTTAAGAAAAAATACTGTATTTTATTTCCTTCAATTGCTAGTATATTTCAGACCAAGTTTTCTTGAGGTACTTGGTTTTGTCTAGAGGACAGTCTCCTTGTTATATTCCTCACTTTGCATATGTACATTCAGAATGTGAAGCTCAAGTTTGGTATAAAATTTAAAAGCATATTTGATTTATAAGTATTTTATTTGAGACTTAAAATATACATAAAATGTATATTTTGTGGTCAATATACATTCATAAAATAAAGTGTATGTTAGCTTGGGGAAGGAAGGTATACTGGATTCTGGATTAATTTTAAGGAAGTGACCATGATTTTGAAACTAAACTCCAGGCAAGTTACCATGATTTCAAAACTGGTAAAGGTGAGTGGTTTGCCCCATGGATTGTTTATTAATAAACCACAGTTTTATACGTTAATTAGAGATGACGTAAAACTTCACATGGGTTACTACTGAGCTCCGATTCCTCATCCTTATATTGCTTTCCCAGGGGCAGCAAATTGCAGAATTGAGGTGCTCCTAAATAAATATTAGTTAGAGGAATTAATGAATAAATGAATAATTTAAGCAAAAACTGTCCATCAGGCCTAAAAAAGACATTCCCGTCCTTAATCTTATTTAGTACATATTCTCAGCAAGCTTACTTTGTAAAGACCAGTAAAGTACAAATTTCCAAATGTTTAAAGAGCTGATAGCTTTGTTGTGAAACTAAGAGAACCATAATGAAATGGCTGAAGAATTATAAAGCAATACTCAAGATTATGATACAGTGTTGAGTTTCCCTGGGATAACTACATGGTCAAGGGAAAATTACCTAGCAATATACAGATGGCAGTAACAGCATTTGCATAGTCTGACCATTTCTACAGGGATTCCCTGGTGGCTCAGTGGTAAATAATAATCTGCCTGCAATACAGGAGACACAGGTTCGATCCCTGCGTGGGGAAGATCCCCTGGAGAAGGGCATGGCAACCCATATCAGTCTTCTTGCCTGGAGAATCCCATGGATAGAGCAGTCTTGTGGGCTACAGTCCATAGGGTTGCAAGAGTCAGACATAGCTGAAATGACTGAGTATGCCCTGTTCTACAACACTATTTTATTTTTTTATTTTTTTTTGTTTTGGTTTGGTTTTTATTTTATTTTTTAACTTTACAATATTGTATTGGTTTTGCCATATATCAAAATGAATCCGCCACAGGTATACATGTGTTCCCCATCCTGAACCCTCCTCCATCCTCCCTCCCCATACCATCCCTCTGGGTCGTCCCAGTGCACCAGCCCCAAGCATCCAGTATCGTGCATTGAACCTGGACTGGCAACTCGTTTCATATATGATATTATACACGTTTCAATGCCATTCTCCCAAATCATCCCACCCTCTCCCTCTCCCACAGAGTTCAAAAGACTGTTCTATACATCTGTGTCTCTTTTGCTGTCTCGTACACAGGGTTATTGTTACCATCTTTCTAAATTCCATATATATGCGTTAGTATACTGTATTGGTGTTTTTCTTTCTTTCTTAATAGGCTCCAGTTTCATCCACCTCATTAGAAGTGATTCAAATGTATTCTTTTAATGGCTGAGTAATACTCCATTGTGTATATGTACCACAGCTTTCTGCAGGTCTTTGCCTAGGTCTAGATGCCATGGTTGTGATGGAAACGCCAACTTTAAACAATACAGCAAGTAAAGAGATTATCTTCTGAGCTCTCTAATTTCCTAGGTGCAATGCCTATGTATTGCCCAAGGGTTATACCCAATTCCTTGGTAAAGCACCCACCTAAATCTGACCAAAGTCTCTTCAAAAGCCCTCTCTTTTACTTTCTACCAGTTGAGATTGCCAAATAAAATACAAGACGCTCATCTAAATTTGGATAAATAATAAATAATTTTAGTATCAGGAAATACTACAATATAATATTTGGGACGCACATGATAAAATAATTTGTAATTTGTCTGAAATTTGAATTTGACTGGTCACCTCAAGTTTGTATTGATTAAATCTGGAAATCCTACACCACGTCCATCTCAGTTGCCACTTTATCATTGCATGTAATTTCACTCACTCTTTAGAAGATAGGAGTCTAATTGGGAAAAAGAAAAAATTGATATACTCAGGTATAAATGTCTGGTAGCTAGATTAATGGTCATTATATTAAGTATATTCATTAAATTTAAAAGAGGAATTTGTTTTTCCAGAGCATCAGTCTTCTGAAGGTAAATTTTTATAGAGATATTTTATAACGTTCCACCTCAAGAAAGTATTAGTACTTTCTTCTCCTAAGTAAATAGCCAAGATGAAGCAGTTAAGTTGATATTCCTTGTTGAATCCCATATGTGAAAGTATTCCCACAACCACAAGGGTGAATTACTTGGCCTTTTTGTATCATAGTTTCTTTATTTTGTAAATTGAAGATAATAGCAGGACCTATATCAGAGATTTGATGTGAGGATTGAATAAGTTGATATATTCACTACTGAAAGTAGGGCCTGGCCCGCCAGAAGCATGTGTTAGCCATGGCCACCAACTGTTTATTCTGGTGGCGGTGGTACAGACTGATCATTTGTTCTCTCTTATTTACTTTGGGTTTTCAAAAATGTGGAGTAAGAACACTGGATTAAGAGTAAGGAGTAATGGATTTTAGTCCCAGATCCCCTGCTGGTTTTTAGGTGATCTTGCGTAAACCTCAGTTTCTCATTTACCGATTCTGCATGGTTAAACCTCAACTTTATAATATATACATGAGAAGCATCTGAGTAACTTGGGGGAGGGTGTAGATTTCCAGTCTTCTCATCTGATGTCTTGATTCTGGAAGTCTGGGAACAGACTAGGATGAAGAAGATTTTTAATAAGCTCACAAGTGAATCAGACGCAGGTGGTCCATGGACAACATGGACTAGATGACCTCTCAATTCCTTCCCATTAAGCAGCTGAATGTAGTCAACTGTGTTTCAAGGTAATTAATAAAATCATTTATCTAGATTCAATGTGTCTTATACATGTCCTACAAAATGCACAAGAACTCCTTTCAAAAGCTGTTTTAACTCTGAATTGTGAATACCTCTGGTTACTTGCTTATTGAGCAACTTAATCTAGAAAGGTTCTTTCATGAATTTTCATCAATTTTTTAACAAAGCTCTGTTGCGAATGGTGAATTATGCATCAGCATATGTTCATGCTAATTTATATACTGGTGACAGATTTTTGGCATGGGATCAATAATCAACAATTATATTTTTTAAAGTTTATTAATAACACGAAGGAATTTTGATTATCATTTAGATAGCAATGTATCATTTGAACTCAATAGAAAGTAAATTTTGCAGTTATCAAATATCTGCACACTTGTTCAAGGAACAGTAAATGAATCTGAAACTAACAAGATAAATATCTCCTGCTCTTTTCAATTAATAGTTTTTACAGCCTTGGTGGATTGTCTTATGTCAATGTCTTGTCATCAGATGGAAATGCAGGGTATTATTATGCCAACTTTCAATAATATCCAGACAGTTATGGGCTGACCTAGTTGTTATGAAACAAGGCAAAAAATACGATTTTGACTAGGTCTTTTTTAAAGACTTAATACAATTTTTACTTTATTTCTTTCTGCATATTCTTCAAAGTTAAAAATTTCCTATTAAAGAAGTAAAAAGAATCCTATTAAGTTTTATTAGTAAGTTTCTATCTCTCCAGTGTACTTTTATTTAAACATACTGGTTTTTAAATAAACCTTGTTTTGAGAAGTCTAGGTATAGACAAATTCTAATTTCTAATAAAACAAGCAAATTAGAAGACAGTAATTAATATGATTCAAAGATTTTTGTGTATTGGTGGTGGTTTAGTCACTAAGTTGTGTCCGACTCTTGCAATCCCATGGACTATAGCCCGCCATGCTTCTCTCTCCATGGAATTCTCCACAGAAGAATACTGGAGCAGGTTGCCATTTCTTTCTCCAGGGTATCTTCCCATCCCAGGAATCAAACCCGGGTCTCCTGCATTGCAGGAGGATTCTTTATCAACTGAGCCATTTTTGTGCATTAAACTTTAAAAAAAATCTACAATTAAAAAAAAAAAAAAAGCCAATCCCTGGAAGAAGCCCCTTCCCTATTATACTTAAATGTGATTTGTCTCAAATAATTATATATCCAGATTTTGGAAGGGCATTGTTATGTACTTGGAGGTCACACTTTTCTATACACAGCAAGAATTTTATCACTCACGGTTACTATTTGTAGAGAGATATCAGCTCCCACATCTGACAATTATATTCCAGATATGGTTGAAGAAAATAAAATTAGTAAGACTGAATCAATTATATGCCCACTTTATTCCTCTGGTGACAATCAGCAGAACCAAAGAAAGTTCATGAGCTTTGATGATGCCTAATTTACTTCCATATTAACATATTTGCATATATCCTTTGCTGGGGGTGCATAAGTGGAAAAGAAAAGAGCACATTTTAAAATTAGATTTTTAATACCAGGTAACACATTCTGGTAGAAGACTGAGGTAGATTATCCCCGTGGTCAGGATAGGGGTTTTAGTTTTTTTTGATCATGTGTTGTTGTTTAGACACTAAGTCTTAGTGTCCAACTCTTTCGTGACCTCATGGACTATAGCCGCCAGCTTCCTTTGTCAGTGGGATTTCCCAGGCAAGAATATTGGAGTGGGTTGCTATTTCCTTCTCCAGGGAATCTTCTCAATCCGGATATTGAAACCATGTCTCCTGCACTGGCAGGTGGATTCTTTACAACTAGTCACCTGGGAAGCCCTTTTTGATCACAGAAGGGACCTAATTTTGGATAGCTAAGAAAGTGAGTGAGTGAGTGAATGTCACTCACTTGTGTCCGACTCCGCGACCCCATGGACTACACACTCCATGGAATTCTCCAGGCCAGAATACTGGGGTGGTAGCCTTTCCCTTCTCCAGGGGATCTTCCCAACCCAGGGATCAAATCCAGGTCTCCCACACTGCAGGCAGATTCTTTACCAGCTGAGCCACAAGGGAACTGATTTTAAATCTTGATTCTTCCAATTTTTAGTTTTGTCAAATTATTTGATTTCTCTGAGCCTTTACTTCTCATATTTGAAATAAAGATTACAAAGCTGTCTTTACTAGGTTGTTATAAGAATAAAATTAAATTATCTGTATAAATGCTTGAAACAGTATCTGGCATTTAGGAGGTAATCGATCAGCATTAATATGCGTTTCCTTCCACTCTGACGTAATAAAGATGCCCCTGCTGTACTGATTTGAGACCAACGCTTTCTGTCTTTCCTCTCTACCCATGTGGACATTTAGTCGATTTGATATCATTCCCCATCTGTTGGTAGCTTGCTTTGAATTGTTTGGTAAATGTATATGATCATTCAGACTAGCCTGGCAGGAACTGGAGTCTCTTCCAAACTCATCTTCTACCCTTTGCATGGTCTCTTTTTCCACTTCTATCCTTTTACAACATTCTGTTGCAGCAGTTGGCAGACTATGGTCTATTGACCAACTCTAGTCTCTCACTTGTTTTTGTAAATACAGTTTCATTGAGATACAGCCATGCCCATTCATTTACATAGTGTCTTTGACTGCTTTTGCACTTTTTTAAGAGTAGAGTATTTGTGATACCTCATGGCCCACAAAACCTAAATCATTTATAATTTGGCCATGTTAAAAAACATGTGTAGACCTTTGGTCTGTTGCCTAATAAAAGACAGCTAGATTTTTAAAAATTAGCTAATTAGGAATTAAATGCTTGTTGATAAATAGATGTGGAATGAATGAAGATAGAAATACGTTGATAATTATCATAGACAGATTGCTTAACTCTGCTACTAAGAATGGGGATAATGAGGACAGAGAAACAGTATCATTATCATTAAGGAGAAGTAACAGAAAGATAGAGGCCAGAGGAGATGCCTTCTGCCATTAACTGCTATTGGGCCTTACTTGAATTATGCTGTCTCTGTAAATCTCAGTTTTCTTACATGTGAAATTAAAATGTTAATTTCTGCTCAACCTAACATCCTAAGATCATGTTGCATGAACTTATGGTATAACTTTTATTTTGTTTATGTAATAGTGATCTCAATGAACACACTCTATTTCAAGACAGAATTCAGGATGTATTCATTCTTCTTTTTAAAGATTTTAGGCGAAGTGATGTTCTTCGGGGAGAACCAGGCATGAGTTAAGTAAGGATGCAGGAGAGGTCATTAGAAAGCATTTGAGGATGTAGCAAAGCTTGTTTGACATGAAGCAGTTTTGGGGGCCTAGTGGAGAGAAAGAAGGAAAAGTGAAGGTCAAAGAAGGGAATGGAGAGAGATTGAAGACAGTGGAACTAAGAGGAGAAATTGATGACCAGTGGCCTTGCACTGGGGATATTAGGGATGATGAATCTAGGGGGCCAGTGTTTCCAAGACAGTGCGTGGTAGCGCCCCCTGGTGTGTGGGAGACCCGACACTGCATGTGGCTTTAGGGTAGAGAATCTAATGGTTGCTCAGCTACATTTCAGACCACACCCATCTTCTGGAGGCCCCTGCTGCTGCTGCTGCTAAGTCGCTTCAGTCCGACTCTGTGCGACCCCATAGGCGGCAGCCCACCAGGCTCCCCTGTCCCTGAGATTCTCCAGGCAAGAACACTGGAGTGGGTTGCCATTTCCTTCTCCAATGCATGAAAGTGAAAAGTGAAAGTGAAGTCGCTCAGTCGTGTCTGACTCTTAGAGACCCCATGGACTGCAGCCCACCAGGCTCCTCCATCCATGGGATTTTCCAGGCAAGAGTACTGGAGTGGGGTGCCATTGCCTTCTGGTCCAGTGAAATGGCTGCTGACCTAGGATTTAGAAGACCTGGGTTTGAGGTCAGACTCTTTGATCTTGTGTTGCTATGTGCAAGCCTCAGTGAACTCCTCTGTACATTTTAAATTTCTTTCTTAAACTTCCCAGCACTATTCAAAGAGTTTCATGAAATAATGTGACATAGTGTGTTCTAAAAGCTGTTCAGATATAAATGAATATTATGATTTTATTGAGTATGATATCTGAGTAACCTCAAGAGAGCATGGACTTCTAGTGTATTTCCAGAGAGTTCATAGATTTATGCCTATACATGCATACATGCATGCTCGTAAAAACACACGTGCACTTACTTCATAGGTCCCTGTTTTTAGGTAGTATAGAAATAGAGACACAGTAAAATTCCCTCTGTGTGTTAGTATCATAGGTACTATTTTCTAATCATTATGTTACAAATCTCTCCAGAAATCTGTGATGTTTAACTATCAGAAGTCATATATCAATACCTTCTTACCAAGAGCAAAAGAAAGCTATTTTCTTCTGCTAAAGAAACCCTTTGCTAAAACAGAACCCTTTTTAATTATTGCTGGACAGATATAATCTCCTTCTGATAGTTCTATGATCTAGGGCTTTTACTGGGTTCTCTCTACATGGATTAATGAAGTACTGTATTACACACTGGAGAAGGATATGGTAACCCACTCTAGTATTCTTGCCTGGGAAATCCCATGAACAGAGGAACCTGGCGGGCTACAGTCCATGGGGTTACAAAAGAGTCAGACATGACTTAGCAACTAAATGACAAGTGTTACACAGGCTTCTGTTCTCCCTTTGATGAAGGGAACAATCACTAAGAGGTGATTTCATGTTTGGAGGGTAGTGGTGATGGCTGGTGGTTTAGTTGCTAAGTCATGTCCGCCTCTTTGCAACCTCATGGGCTATAGCCCACCAGGCTCCTCTGTCCGTGGGATTCTCCAGGCAAGAATATTGGAGTGGGTTGCCATTTCCTTCTCCAGGGGATCTTCCTGACCCAGGAATCGAACCCAGATCTCCTGCATTGCAGGCAGATTCTTTACCAACTGAGCTATGAGGGAAGCTATTTGAAGGGTGGAATACTAGTTTTAGAGCAATTTTTTCTTCCTTTTTTCAACTCTACAGTAACTGATATCCGCATGCTACATGCACTCTGCTGGGGAATATGATGAGAAGAAAACAAACAAACGAGTCATTCTTTAAACAAAGGAATCTTCTGTAGGAATACACAAAATGGTGGATCTTTTATTATAATAAATGTGTAAGTTAGTGATTCCACTGATGAAGAGTTGGAAATGTTTTCTTAGTCATGACTTATGGATGACAAGTTTGAATAATTATTAAGCTTAATTGCACTTAAATGATGAATTTTCCCCCCAGTTGTTTATCTTCAGGGCAAGGATGAAAGTGACTGTGTTAGAAAAATGCAGAGTTCAGTATTTGCTAAATGAGCTTATTAATGTTTACATATGTAACAATTTAGGGCATTAATTCATATGTGTTGGAAGGGGTGACCATTTCATCTTAGTCTGCAGAAAACCCCACACAACCCATTGCCATTTTACTTTTGGATAAAAATAATACACAGTTGTTCAGTTTCAACCATGAATTCAAGTTTTTGTAAGGTCAATTTTGTTCTAGTTATGACTGGTAAAATATTTTCAAGAAAATGAGATTATGACACTATTGGCATGTAGTGGGGCATTAGGTCAAGAGCATCCAGGCTCTTCCAGTTCTCGGAAGGGAGGGCAACATGTCTGATCACCAGGAGCTCTGTCTTATTTCCACAGAATGATTTTCTGGGCAGAACATGTTACCTTTAATACAAAGGCTCAGGATAGCAGATATGCCTGCATTTGCAAAGCAAAAATAAAACCACTGAATCTCTATACTCTGAAAGCTAGTTGCTCCTTATTATAACTAAAGATGTTGTTGAACCTTATTATGGACTTTATGGAAAATGGCTACTACTACTACTACTAAGTCGCTTCAGTCGTGTCTGACTCTGTGCCACCCCATGGACTGCAGCCTACCAGGCTTCTCCGTCCCTGGGATTCTCCAGGCAAGAGCACTGGAGTGGGTTGCCATTTCCTTCTCCAATGCATGGAAGTGGAAAGTGAAAGTGAAGTCGCTCAGTCCTGTCTGACTCTTAGCGACCCCACGGACTGCAGCCTACCAGGCTCCTCCATCCATGGGATTTTCCGGGCAACAGTACTGGAATGGGGTGCCATTGCCTTCTCCCATGGAGTATGGCACAAGTGGTTTAAAATTCTCAGATCCGAACACTGGTATAATGAACTGATCATGGGTTAGGCTGTCCTCTTTCATGGGTGAAATCTCTCTCTCCTCTTGTTTCCCTTGTAACTAACTCATTAGTTCTCCATTAAACACTTTGTACATGTAGTTACATTTGAAAAAATAAGACAAAAAAAAAAAAGACATAGTTTAGTTGCTCAGTCCTGTCTCTTTGCTACCCCATGGACTATAGCCCGCCAGGCTTCTTGGTCCATGGGATTTCCCAGACTAGTGGAGTGGGTTGCCATGTTTTTCTCCAGAGGATAATTCTGAACCAGGAATTGAACTTGCATCTCCTTCACTTGGAGGTGGGGTCTTTTACCACTGACCTACCAGGCAAACCTCTCTATTTCTCTTTCTTTATGTATATATGAAGGACCAGATGGTTTTCTGTTGTTAGAAACTGAGATTTACTCTGGTATCCTAAGTAACTGGAGATGTTTTACTAAGATATGAATGAAAATAAGGAAGTCAGAAACGGTGATGATGTATCTTAGTTTTATGGAGAACCTAGAAAAATCTGCACCACCAGGTTTCAAGCCCAAGTACATGCTTGCCAGTGTCTGTGTCCATTCATGCTGCTCTAACAAATTACCTTAGACCTCTGGGTTTAACAGGAGAAATTTATCTCTGTTTTGGAGGCCGGAAGTCTGAGACCAGGATGCCATCACAGTTCTGTTCTGGTGAGAACCCTCTTCTGGATTGCAGATGACTGACTTCTCTTTGTTTCCTCACATGGTAGAAAGAGGGAAAGGGACTCTCATGTCTCTTTCATATAAGGGCACTAATCCATTTAATGAGGGTCACACCCTCATAGCAGAACTACCTCCCAAAGTCCCCAGCTCCTAATACATCACATTTGGGGTTGGGATTTCAACACAGAATTTGTAGGGCGGGGGTGCTTCCCAGGTGGATCAGTGGTAAATAATCTGCCTACAATATAGAAGACTTGGGTTCAATCCATAGGTCGATAAGATCCCCTAGAGGAGGAAATGGCAACCCACTCCAGTATTCTTGCCTGGGAAATCCCATAGACAGAGGAGCTTTGGCAGGCTACATTCCAAGGGGTCACAAATAAACAACAAAACACTCATAGCAGAATTCCCTCCCAAAGGCCCCAACTCCTAATACCACATTTGGGATTTGGATTTCAACACAGAATTTGTAGGAGAATGCTAACAGTCAGTTTCAAAGAGACCAGAGCCTGGCTCAGGAAGTAGAAATAAGTAACCAGACAGAACCTTTTCATGGTCCATCAGTTCTAGTGACCTGTTTATCACATTGCTTCTTAAGACTCAGGGTCTGCTGATCCCGACTATAGGGTTTCAGTCTTAAAGAGATCCCATAATGCTCCACACCTCTGCTCCCCTGCTCATTCTAGAATTAACTTTTTTCTCTGAGCTTTGTCCACTTGTGATTTTTGCTTACTCATAGCTTCTGGCACACCTGTTTCTCCTTATTGTGTTAAATCAATTTGTGGTTCATCTTCCTGTTTCTGCAAAAATCTTCTGAGACAAAAAATAAGATCGGTGTAGTTGGTCACCAACATTCCATTTAGGGCAACTTTTCACCAGTAGGCTGATGGTCAGCATAGAGATGGATCCCATGCCTATATTAATCAATTAGTCATTGCCAAGTTGATATGAATGATAAACTCTGCCCACTCAATGCCATTCTGTACAGAAGCAGCTGAGGGCATTCAGAGGCTCAGCCTTTCACCACAGTGGCTTTTCTCAATTGACCCTGACAATTAAAAATGGACCAGTATTCCAGTGCTCATCTTTGTGCCTGGTTTTCAAAGAGAATAAAACCTTTATTTTCCTAAATTGTATTATTAGTAGTAGCAAATAGTAAGTATCCACAGAAAATAATGTGGAGAATTGGGACTGGTCCTCTCAGCTATGGGGAGAAAGCAATTACATTTTTATTATTGTTAGAATTTTAAAAAATCTATTTACAACAGTGCCATATTGCTATTGACTCAAGTTCCTCCAGATTTCTTTAAAGTCCACTTGGTATCACCTGTTCCTCAGAGTCTCTGACTCTCATCTGTTAAACTCACTCATGCCAATGACTTGCAGATATAAGAATTATTTCTTATCATATATATTCTGCCCAGAAGAAGAGGCATCCGCCTTTAGCGTCCTCCTTATCTACCAAAGTCACCTTGTGGATACAATGATGATACTATCGGCTCCAGGCTGACTTCTTGTGCTGTGATTCAGAGAAAGGAACACATCTACCTCGTAACCCATTTACCTTTCTGGAAAAATATCATGGTTAATCCTCCTCTCCAATCAAATGGAAAATTTCAGTTAATTTATGTAACAAAGCAATCTCTACTAGAAAGCTATAATTAGATAAAAACTTTGAATGCAACTAAAACTCATTAATACAGTTTAGTGAAACAAGAATATATTATATATGGTGTTATATTATATGCTGCTGCTGCTGCTAAGTCGCTTCAGTCATGTCCGACTCTGTGCAGCCCCAGAGACGGCAGCCCACCAGGCTCCACCGTCCCTGGGATTCTCCAGGCAAGAACACTGGAGTGGGTTGCCATTTCCTTCTCCAATGCATGAAAGTGAAAAGTGAAAGTGAAGTCGCTCAGTCGTGCCCAACTCCCAGCGACCCCACGGACTGCAGCCTACGAGGCTCCTCTGTCCATGGGATTTTCCAGGCAAGAGTACTGGAGTGGGGTGCCATTGCCTTCTCTGTTATAGTATATATTATATACTAAAATATAACATATTTTAAAACAGTCTATCTACAAATATCTTCATGTAAATTGTTAAATTTCATCTTTGTATCAACTCTGTTAAGTGGACAGGAGAAGAGTTTTTGTCTTTGAAGAGAGAGACATTTTACACACACACACACACACACACACACACACACTCATATGTGTGTGTGTGTATACACACACACATATATACATATATATACACACACACACATATATACACATATGTATACACACACCCATATGTGTGTGTATATATACACACGCATATATATACACACATATACACCTATGTATACACACTCGTGTGTGTGTGTGTGTATACACACACACACCATACACACAAGTGACATATTTTGGACATGGACTTGCACACACACACACACTCATATGTGTGTGTGTGTGTATATATACACACACATATATACATATACACATATGTATATACACACACATATATACACATGTATACATATATACATATATATACACATATATACACATATACATACACACACATATATATACATACACACATATGTATATACACACACTCATGTGTGTGTATATATATACACACACACATATATACACACATATACATATACACACACACACATATATACATATACACATATGTATATACACACACACTCATATGTGTGTGTGTATATATATATATATATATACACACACACATGTATATACATATACACATATGTGTGTATATATGTGTATATATACACCATATGAGTGTATATATATATATACATATACACATGTGGCCAGGAGTAGTTAAAGTGATTTGTTCAAGTTCACAAGCAAGAAAATCAGTAAGGTGGAGTGAAAGAATATGAGCATTTGAATGAGTCTGTTTCTGGGTTTATATCCTAGTTCTACTAGATTCTAGACCATTTATTTAAAAATGAAAATGTTTAGTAACATTTTTAAGTCAGTTTCAGTTTTGTCAAATGCAAATGGGGATTGTTGCAGAGTTGTTATGAAAACAAAGTAAGATAATGCATATAAAACATAGTTGTTGAATGGCATTGAGGAAGTGCCCAATAGGTAGAACTAGGATTATGGTCAGTGGTCTTCCTACTCCATCATTCTTCAAGAATTAAGAATATCATCTTCCAAGAGAAAAAGGGTGAACTTACCAAAATCTGTAAAAGGTACATCTTGACTGTCTTTGTCCCAGACCATGTGCTGAGTGTCTACAAGCGTTAGAAGAGTCCTCAGCCATGCAGGGTGCAGCAGTCCCTTGCTTTCCCAGTGGATGCAGAATACGGAGAGGAGATGTACTGCACACTCGTGCTTAGATGTGTAACCCCTAAACAGTAAAAACCCAGGGCTTCTCACTACAAGGATACAGAAAGTGTTCATCTCCAGAAGAGAGAGAAGCTACTAGAAATCCCTAAAAAACAGTTTAAAAAATGCTGAAGTTCTTTTCCACAACACTTGCCCATCCCTGCTGAAAATCATTCATCTCTAGCTTGAAATTAAAAAAAAAAAAGATAGTTAAACTGATTTAAATATATTTTAAAATAAGGCAATATATTCATTACATTTGGTTTGGATGCGGCATTTAAAAATATAAAACTTATTTCCCTAGAGAGGTGTTTAATCTTTCATACTACCTTCCATCCTAGAAATAGACATTGAAATATGTTTCTCTCTCTGATCTATAGACTGTGAAGCCCCGATGTTTAATGAGTTCCCCCCTCCCTTTTTTTTTTTTTTATTTTTGCACGGATTCTTTCTTCTTGGCTTGTGAAAATTACTCAGCATTCCAATCTTAGAATATTTCAGCCAGCTCCCTTGACACCCATACTTCTACCTCCCTTTTGTAATTTGTCCTGCTTTACTGTTACCTCCCGTCATCTCCTCTGAATACCTTGGCTCAGCAGTAAAGAATCAGCCTGCCAATGTAGGAGACATGGGTTCAGTCCCTGAGTCGGGAATATCCCCTATAGATGGAAATGGCAACCCACTCTGGAATTCTTGCCTGAAAAATCCCATGGACAGAGGAGACTGGTGGGCTGCAGACTCTGGGGTCACAAAAGAGTCAAACACGACGTAGCCACTAAACAACAAGCCTCCTAAGATGCTCTAAAACAATCCATGTGTTATTCTCGATGATCCATGATCCATGTTTTATTCTCAATCTTAAAAAAAAAAGAAGAAGAAGAAAGAAAGTCAGAAATTAAATGCCCCAAAGCACTCCACCACCTTGGGCCAGTCTTACTTTTCTGTGGTCCAGTCTCCTTTCCATCATCACCTCCTGCCTTCCACCTTCCACATTGCAGAGGCACAGATTGTCCTGCGGTCTTTCAGACAGAGATGTAGTTGCTCTCACAGCCATCCACAAACCTGCAGATAGACCTTAGTGGTCTCTGTGCTTATGCACATATTGAGGAGAATATGTGCAGAAACTAATCTGAATTCAACAGCGATCCCTAGCTTCTGGGCTTCCCTGCAATGCAGGCTTCCCATCTGCCTGCAATGAGGGAGACCTGGGTTCAATCCCTGGGTTGGGACAATTCCCTGGAGAAGGGAAAGGCTTCCCACTCCAGTATTCTGGCCTAGAGAACTGCATGGACTGTATAGTCCATGGGGTCTCAGATAATCGGATATGGCTGAGAGACTCTCACTTTCACTTTCCCCAGCCTCTAGATCAGGGGTCCCCAACCCCCCAGGGACTGGACCACACAGCAGGAGGTGAGCAGCAGGTGAGCCAGCCAAGCTTCATCATTATTTGTAGGCACTCCCCATTGCTGGCATTGCCACCTGAGCTCTGCCTCCTATCAGGTCAGCAGGGGCTTTAGATTCCTGTAGGAGTCCGAACCGTACTATGAACTATGCATGCTAGGGAGCTAGGTTGCGGGATCCTCTTAAGAATCATCCCGAACCTATCCCTTACCCTCAGTCGGTGGAAAAATTGTCTTCCACAAAAGCAGTCCCTGGTGCCAAAAATGTTGAGGACCTCTGCTCTAGATTCGTCTACTCACGCTGATCTTAGATAAATGATCATAAAAGCATGCTGGCCATATGTATTATGCATCTTGATGAGTAAAGGTATTTCACACCAAAGCTCTGTTAATTCTCTTGAGCATTCCTTAATTTTTGTCTAATTTGTGGAAATTGAATAGATTACAGTTTCACTTAGATAACTTCTAGGACGTGAGTCATTGTTGCAAATTGTTGTGTATAGTGAATGTTCAAAATGCAGAGTGATATTAACATGACTTTGGGTTGGTGCGATCTTTCAGCACAAAGCAATGGCGTTTCGTAAGGTGTATTCTGGGAGCTGAGTTTTCTGTTCAGGTGCTACTCAGTGAGGAAGATGCAGCTGAGAAATGTATATCAGCATTGTTTGAAGGGAGTGTGCACCAGAAGCCCCTTTTCTCAAATAAGTAATTCAGTGGAGGTTAAGGAAAGGAGCTTCTGGCCGGAGGAGTGGTAGGAGAGAGAAGGCAGGTGCGCATAAACTGTCTTATCCTTTTGTTTTTTCCCTAGGACTACATTTTCAAACTTGGCGACCAACTGTCAAAGGTGGATAAAATATAATTCACATGACATGAAATTCACCCTCCTAAAAGTGTACTGGTCACTGGTTTTTAGTGCATTCACAAAGCTCTGCAGGCATTACCAGCCACTACACAGTTGCAGAACATTTTCGTCAGAGAGAAACACCGTACACATTAGCAGCCATACCCTTTCCCACCCACTCTCCAGCCCCTCTTCCACCAGGATGCTTTATGTCTGTATGGATTTGCGTTCTCTGGATGCTTCATATAAATAAGATCATACCATTTATGGCCTTTAAAAAATGTACATAGATGTTTTGTCGAGATGATTGTAGAATCACAAGTCTTTGTAAGAAATAATACATGAAGGTCTTATGTATCCTTAACGCAGTCCCTCCCAGTGGGAATGTCTTACATCATGAAAGTATAATCTCTTAACCAGGCGTTGATAGCAGCCTAGTTTTATGCCTGTTTCCCCATTTTACTTGTAATCCTTTGTGTGTGTGCCTGTGCATATGCAAGTATATGATTCCACGCGATTTGTTACATGTGTAGGTGTGTGAGGCTACCCGGAGAAGGCAATGGCACCCCACTCCAGTGTTCTTGCCTGGAGAATCCCAGGGATGGCGGAGCCTGGTGGGCTGCTGTCTATGGGGTCGCACAGTCGGACACGACTGAAGTGACTTAGCAGCAGCAGCAGCAGTGAGTCTACCAGTGAAGTCAAGATACAGGAGATGCTAGCACCACGGGGATGCTTGTATTCTCACACTGCCCTTTAAGGCCATCCTCGGTGACCGCAAATCTGTTCTCTGTCTCTGAAATTTTGTCATTTCAAAAATGTTATGCAAATGGACTGAAATAGTTCTTAACCTTTTGGGTTGACTTTGTCTGCTTAACATAATTCCCTGGAGATCATTCAGGTCATCGCATGCATCAGTAGTCTTGTCCTTCTTATCATTGCATCGTATTCCAGGAAACGTGGCAGTTTAACCATTTCCCCACTGAGCTCTTGAGTTTTTGGCTATTATGAATCAAACTACTGTGAACATTCTTTATAGGGTTTTGCATGGATATAAGTTTTCATTTCTCTGGAACAAATGTCCAAGGGTGCAATTTCCAGGTAGTACAGTAATTGAAAGAAAGTTTTATAAGAAAATGTCAATAAAATGTTTTATAAGAAAATGTTTTCCAGCATGGGTGTACTATGTTAAATTCCCATCAGCAGTATATGAGTGATGCCATTTCTCTGCATCCATGCCAGCATTTGGGGGCTGTCACTCTTTTGGGTTTTTTTTTTAGCTATTTTGATAGATATGTAGTGAATATGTGCTTTTGTGACTGGCTTATTTCATTTAGCACAGTATAAGGTTTATCTAAATTAGACCTCATATTAGTATTTTAATCCTTTTATTGCTGAATTTGATTCCTTTATTCTGTTGTATGGATATCCATGTTGAACTAATGGAAGACTATGTTAGAAAGTAATCCGATATTAGGAAAATGGTAAGGAAAATGCTTTCTGAATTTATTAATATTAAAATTATCTTTAAAATATGGCCTCTATATTTTAAAGCACAGACACTGTATTGTTACGTAAATTTTATGTGTTCTTTCAAACAATTTCATAAAAATACATGTGATCCAAGTCCTGATGGGTAAACTGAAAACTCAAATATTTAATCAAGTTTATAGAAAAAATAATAAATCTATAAGGAAGACTTATTTTACTTGGCTAAGTCAATCTTGAAAATAAAAATTTAATGCCTCCAGTTCACTACAAACCCACACTATGCCTCCCTGTCTCACATTAGATTGATTCACACACTTGGCCTGCTTGGCCTCATGAGGAATTCGAGTTTTCCAAACTTGACTTACTATTTAAGTCATCTTACAGATAAAGAAATTAAGATTCATTCATTCACTGTAAAAATATTTGTTGAGACCCTAATATGCATTGGGCCTGCAATAGACGCTGTGATTCAGAAAGGCTAATTAACTCAGTCAAGGTCAGCAGTTTAGTAAAAACAATGATTAAGTACTCCATTGCATACTGAGAGTAAAATTTCACCTTTAATATTTATTTTCTCTTGATTCCAATTAAAGTAATCCAGAGAAACAATTTAGACTTAAGGTATTTCACTGGTGATCTTTACTGTTCTTTAACAGAAGTGAGTTAGCAGGAATTATTTTCAAAACATGTTGTTGTTGTTCTTGTTCAGTTGCTCAGTCATGTCCGACTCTTTGCGACCCCATGGACTGCAGCACACCAGGCTTCCCTGTCCTTCACCAATTCCCAGAGCTTCCTTAAACTCATGTCCATTGAGTCAGTGATACCATCCAACCATCTCATCCTCTGTCATCCCCTTCTCCTCCTGCCTTCAATCTTTCCCAGAATCAGGGTTTTTTTCTAATGACTCAGCTCTTCTCATCAGGTGGCCAAAGTATTAGAGCTTCAGCTTCAGCATCAGCCCTTCCAAAGAATATTCAAGATTGATTTTCTTTAGGATTGATGGGTTTGATCTCCTTGCAGTCCAAGGGACTCGCAAGAGTCTTCCCCAACACCAGAGTTCAAAAGCATCAATTCTTCAGTGCTTAGCCTTCTTCATGGTCCAACTCTCACATCCATACATGACTAAAGGAAAAACCATAGCTTTGATTATTCAGACCTTTGTTGGCAGAGTAATGTCTCTGCTTTTTAATATGCTGTCTAGGTTTGTCATAGTTTTTCTTCCAAGGAGCAAGCATCTTTTAATTTTATGGCTGTATTTTGGAGTGATTTTGGAGCACAAGAAAATAAAGTCTGTCACTGTTTCCATTGTTTATCCATCTATTTGCCATGAAGTGGTGGAACCAGATGCCATGATCTTAGTTTTTTGAATGTTGAATTTTATATGATATATTTAATAAGTAGATATTATATTTTAAAAACAATATCTTCTTAATCAAATATTTTCTATTTTTAACTTTGTTGGCAAATATTAAATCAAGTTTCTAGGTAAAGAATCCATTAGCTGAGCCACTTGGCATGTCAGCTCTCCACCATTGTGTGTTTTGTCCAACCTCATTATGTGTAGCTGAAATACAGGAACTGAACATACTATATCATTAAGTCACTAATAAACTTTAAGTCGCTCCTTTACCACTTTTCTCCATCCCCATGTCAATGAGTAATTTATCTGGAGAAGCAATATGCATAAGTTGCCTTTGAGAAGGAGAGACATGGCATTATCAGTCAGTGCATAGACGAGTTATAGCCAGCTCCATCATGGGAGAGAGCAGATGATTACAATCAATAATCAATCAAAGAACTAGTGACAGTAATCATACATCACCTGCTACTGTGAAAGCGTCACACAACGCTTAATATTGCAAGATCCAATTTCTGGTTAGCCTAGGTGCTTTGCCATTGTCCTGAACTTGCTCCTGGCAGAACAAGCCTACCACCCCTGCTTAAGTGCCCCCGCTTTTGGAATGTTTAGCAATAGTCAAGCAGAATCAAATGAGAGAGAAGAAAAGCACCATTGTTTCTGTCCTTGGCTAATTTCGTCTGACTCACTTTGTGTACCACTAAGGGCATGTCAGGTATAGCACTGCAATGCGTTTCTAATTAATCAAGCAGATGCATTTTGTGAAATTGTTGCCAGAAATTATATAACTAGATGTCAAAATCATGTCCAGTAAAATATACTGTCCAATAAAAGGCACAGTGTATATAAAACCACAATTAATTTGGGAAAATTGTCTGAGAGGTTTATTGGAAAGTGATTGCTGTTTATAAACACTAAAACGATTCTTCAAGTAAAAGCAATATAAACAGTATAAAAGCTTTTCTATTTAAAATGGAAGGAAAATATTCTGGGGAACTTGGTGCCTGGTGATTTTCTTGAGATTCAATCATTCCACAAACCCTTGCTAAGCTGCTGCTATTCGACAGGACAGCAAAGGTCCTAGCCCTTCAGGACCAAAATATTTGATTCATGAGAAAATAAAAGTAGATTGCTTAGGGCTGTAAGAGTTTACGCAAATGCTTGGGGACCACAGAATAAGATATATAAGGGACTGGGGTGTTGTGGATCCTCTATGAGAAGGTGGCTTTTAAGTTGAGAATGGAAAAAGAGTGGGGAAAAGTCATTCCAAACACAGAATCAGCCACGCAGCAAGATAGGCTAAAGGACAAAAAGAGCGTGGCATTTTCAAGTACCAGGGTGAGATGTGTGTGGTTGAAAGTGGAGGTAGGTAGAGACAGGGGACTTGGTTGTAAGGAAGAACGGTATGTGAGAGAGACAGGAGATGGGGAAACAGGGCTATTGGAGCTAGATATTGGACATTGTCAAGATGGGGAGAGAACAGACCAACTTGGACCTTCAAGAAGCCCTCTGACCTTAAGAGTGAAAGAAAGACAGAAATGGGAAGCTAGGGGCAGGTAGACTAAGGAGCAGGCTCTTTCTCCTTAACTTACTAATTTTTTCAGCACAGCTTTTTAACTGCCTAAGAAAAAACAAACCAAAGAAACAAAACAGACCAAAAACAAACCAACAAGCAAAACCTTCTTAGTGGTCTTACTAAGGACTCTGTCTTATAGAACTCAGGGGAATTTTTTTGAATTGGGAACAAGATACTATTGTCCTAATACAAGAAATTTTCAGTAAAGCTCACAGTATCAATCATATTAAAACTTGAATGTTCCTTGAAAAGAGGCAGCCTCCATTTCAGGTCTCTGATAGGGCTCCCAGTCCTAGTGAAAATCCAGGAAAAAGTTGCTGCATTTGATTTAATCCCATGGCTTATCTTTTTCAAAAATAAGTTTGGAAATATATCAGACTCTATCCCTCCCCTAGGATATGTCCTGTGTCTTTCAAACTAGAATGCCTATTTTTTCTTTTCTTTCATGGCTGGTTTTCCTTCTGTTTCAAGGATCATCTCAATGTTCTGTAAAAGAATCTTGATTCCCAAGAAGTCTCAGAGATATTTTCACAGAAAAGTTTGGAGCTTTTCAAATGATCTCTTCTTTAAACTTCCGTATTGCTGACACTCAGGCCCTCTCTGACAACCAGGTTTGATATTATTTTCTTTATGTAAGGTTTAGACTGAATGCAGTGTCCTTCTGATTTTAATCATCCTTAAGGAGGTAGAAAGTGTCAATAAGAGAAGGCAGGGAGGCTGTTTGTTGAGTGTGGGGTTATTGGATTTGATTCTTCTTATATTAGAGTTTAATTGGAAGCTCTGGTTTTTCTTCATCCAAGTTTCCCTCCAAGTCATTATCTTATCATAAGACAACCATCTTCAGTTCAGAGGCCAAGCACCAACAGGAAACAATAAGTCCCTGAGCTTGTGCTTAAGGAAATAAATAAATACATGCAGTAATAAGTACATACGTGGATAAGTGATATTTTTTCCTTATGGTATATTTAGACTTGGATTGCAAAAGATAAACAAGGAACTGTTGGGTAGAATTTTGAAATTATTAGCTTTCATAGGTTCTAAAATTAGGCTGTGGTGGGGTGGGTTTTTGGAAATTAGCTTTCTCAAAATGATGTTTCCCATTCAGTGTTGTAAAGCAAACACAGCGACTATTGAGGCTGCTGCCTGGAGGCAAATACATAGTTAGCTGAAGCCTTCTTCCTGGATATAAATATCTTCCGGGGTTTCTAACTTGGAAGCTTAAAATTATGGTCTAGAGGAGGCAGCTATGGTCCACAGCATGTGAGCATTTTTGGATCTCCTAAAGCCATCTTGTCTGCCCAAATATTACAGAGCTGGAAAAAAAGGAGGTAGCTTACAGAGAGCAAAGGCGTCAGTTCTTAGAGATACTAGCATATGCCTTTCACTGTCTGTCAAAGCAGAGTGTGTATTTCACCCTTGAAACACCCAGATTATGCCTCATGCTGCTTGTCCAGAGTTGATCAGTGGTGTTGCCGTGTTGGTGCCCTTTTCCCCTTACAAACCCATTTTGCATCCCGGATGAAGTACAGCTCTTACCTCTGAGTACTAGAATTTTTTTTGTTTGTTTGTTTTCTGCCATTCCCTGTAGGATTACACTTCTTTCTTTCCAGATATCCAAATCTCACCCTGCTCCTCAGGCTCTGGCTGTGGCCGTCTGACTGAGCTTCCTACCCTGGATCCAATCTGTTTGTGAAACATCACCAGGAGGATCTTCCTAAAACAGAGCTATCATCCCAGCATTCAAACAACTGTTGGATTTTGCCATGCTCTCTGCACCCCCAACATGGCAGCAAGTTTCCACAACCACATCCCAGCCTATGCTCAAGTCTACTCACTCAGCAGCCTCCCCTGCTTGCTTCCAGCTACCCTCGCACTAGTGGGGGCCCTGAAATCTGATGACTTCCCGACTTCCGGAAGCCCCTCTGCCTTGTTCACCCGAGGGGACCAACCTGAACAATTTTTTCTCATTTGTTATACGCTTTTCAAAGCTTGTCTGTGGTGATATCCTCTCTTCTCCTCAACACTGCTTTAAAAGAAAAAAACAGCTTAACCCCTCATCACTGTTAACACCCCTTAATACCTCATAACTGTTGCTATTCAGTTGCTAAGTTTTGTCCAACTCTGAAACCCCATGGACTGCAACATGCCAGTCTTCCCTGTGCTTCAGTATCTCCAGGAGTTTGCTCAAATTCATGTCCATTGAGTTTGTGTGTTACTTTTACAAAACAAAAAGGAAATATACCTACCAGTGTGTGTGTGTGTATGTGTGTGTGTGTGTGTGTGTGTGTGTATGTATGTATTTTATACATATATATTATATATATATGTATAAAATATGTATATAATCTTCACCAACACCTGTGAAATCTTTCTTGATATAACCTTTTCAAACTGAGTTTCTTCTCTATTCTGGCTATATTTTGTCTCTATTATTATTATTGTTTTTGCTATATAATAAATCCCAACTTATGCTTTGGTTGGTTTTTGTGTCTCTTTCCATCCCTCCTTACCCCAAGCTAGAAGAAGCTTCTGGATATTAAGTCTTCCTCATATTTGTATGTTGAATAACTCTTATGAAAGCTTTGCTAGACTCATACCTCTCCAGAGACGGGGCTTTCCTTACTACACAGTGTCTTACTTAATATAATTCCTTCACCTGTATTTTGGGCTTTGTTGGTGTTTCAGATGGTAAAGAATCTGCCTGGAATGCAGGATACCCAGGTTCGATCCCTGGGTCAGGAAGTTCCCCAGGAGGAGGGCATGGCAACCCACTCCACTATTCTTGCCTGGAGAACCCCATGGACAGAGGAGCCTAGTGGGCTACAGCCCATGGGGTCGCCAAGAGTGACTAAGACCTTCACTTGCTTTCACCTGAAGTTTCTTACAAACATATCTTTTTTTTTTAACATGGGTTATAAGCTTCTTCATATGAAATGGCAACCCACTCCAGTGTTCTTGCCTGGAGAATCCCAGGGACGGAGGAGCCTGGTGGGCTGCCGTCTATAGGGTCGCACAGAGTCGGACATGACTGAAGTGACTTAGCAGCAGCAGCAGCAAGCTTCTTCATAGCAGTGAATATCTGCTCTCCTTTTGCTTCTTTCAGCAGAGCCTAAAGGATCAGACACAGTAGGTTTTTAATAGTGTATTAAATGAGCCAATTAATGACACATGGTAGGTGACAAGGCCTCAGTGCTAAAGCTGATGGTTGGCCTGGAGTTGACAGACGTGTGTAAAAAATTAAAATCAGCTTCTTGTTCTTTCCAGATGGAAAGGAATTTGATGCGGCAAGTATACATGAATCAGCAGTTTGGGTTTGGAGTGTTAGAACATGAGCTGCTGTTGGGATTCGTCAAGCATCATCTCCGATTTAGAATATATTTTGAGTCCCTTCTTTAACACAAGATTTTGTGAGGCTTAATTTAAACAGTAGTGAACTTGGAGCTATGGCTAGAGATATGAAGAATTAATGGATCCCTGGGACAAGTTTCAGAGTACCTGAAGGAATTATTCTCTCTAAAGGTACAAGCAGAAGTATAAGGTAAATCCATGAAAAATAAGCTTGATTCAAAATTCTGATATATCTAGGTAAAGGTCAATGGGAAACCCTGGTAGTTACAGTTGAGCTGGGATTCCCAGAGGCTGCGTTCACTTTTTTCTGGTTGTTCTGTAGGATGTTGAGGGTCATTATCTCAATACAGTGGAAAGATTCTCATATCACAGTTCAATTTTATGTTCATCTTCTTGGTGTACATGCTAAGAAGTTAAAGTCTCTTTGGATTTTAAAATGATTTCATTCC
This sequence comes from Bubalus kerabau, assembly GCF_029407905.1. Classification (NCBI taxonomy): domain Eukaryota; kingdom Metazoa; phylum Chordata; class Mammalia; order Artiodactyla; family Bovidae; genus Bubalus; species Bubalus kerabau. Next base: position 55,089,831 of record NC_073644.1, read on the forward strand.
ATTTTACTTGGCATTACTTTGTCTCCTTTTTAAAATGTCTTTCAATTTTAGTGGCATCAAGGCATTTGGTCTTAAGTATGGCTACTGTACTTTCTCTCAAGAAAAGAGTTATCACAACAGTTGGATATATTTAACTATTCTGTTAGTACAGGGAAATCGATATATTGGGGACTAAAACATACAGTTATATCACAGTCAATTGGTAATAAAAGATTTAAAGATTATTAAAAGAAAATCCTTTATCTTAAGTAGAAAGTTTTAAGAGTTAATTATTTATGGAAGGCTACCTCCTTACTGAAATGTTATCTCTGCCAGGACAAGGATGCCATCATATTTAATTTCTGTCTTCTTTCAGAGCCTCCCACAGGGCCTCATTCAATTGAATTCAGTTTATATTGATGTTAGAATGAATTCTAAAACAAATAATAGTAACTTGCAAAATAAATGTGCCTGATAAAATCTGTGAAGAAATAAAGGAATATTAAGAAGCTATGATTCCTACTATCTCACCATCTGAGAAGGTGGACATACATTTAGTAATTATGGAACCAGTCCCGGCGGTATGCAATGAAATGCTTGGAGAAAATTGTGGACTATAGTGGCTGTGAAGATCTTTGTGGCTGAGATAGAACTTTAATTAAAACTTGAAGGTAACAAGTGTAAAATTTGACTTAGCAAAATGAAAGAGGAAAATAGTTTCAGAAAGAAGAAAGGAATAAGGGAAACTGTATAGATTAAGGGACAGCGTGGATATGGGAGAAATTTAGAGAGAAAGCCATCGTGATGGAGAAAAACTGTTTCAAGCTGAAAAGCACTAAAAGGTAAGGTTCTCTGGATGTTAAACCTGGGAAATGTGAATACCTGCACTGGATAAGTCTAAATTTGGCAATAAGGAGCTCATGATCTGAGCCACAGTCAGCTCCTGGTCTTGTTTTTGTTGACTGTATAGAGCTTCTCCATCTTTGGCTGCAAAGAATATAATCAATCTGATTTCGGTGTTGACCATCTGGTGATGTCCATGTATAGAGTCTTCTCTTGTGTTGTTGGAAGAGGGTGTTTGCTATGACCAGTGCGTTCTCTTGGCAAAACTCTATTAGTCTTTGCCCTGCTTCATTCCGTATTCCAAGGCCAAATTTGCCTGTTACTCCAGGTGTTTCTTGACTTCCTACTTTTGCATTCCAGTCCCCTATAATGAAAAGGACATCTTTTTTGGGTGTTCATTCTAAAAGGTCTTGTAGGTCTTCATAGAACTGTTCAACTTCAGCTTCTTCAGCATTACTGGTTGGGGCATAGACTTGGATTACTGTGATATTGAATGGTTTGCCTTGGAAACAAACAGAGATCATTCTGTTGTTTTTGAGATTGCATCCAAGTACTGCATTTCAGACTCTTTTGTTGACCATGATGGCTACTCCATTTCTTCTAAGGGATTCCTTCCCGCAATAGTAGATATAATGGTCATCTGAGTTAAATTCACCCATTCCAGTCCATTTTAGTTCACCGATTTCTAGAATGTCGATGTTCACTCTTGCCATCTCTTGTTTGATCACTTCCAATTTGCCTTGATTCTTGGACCTGACATTCCAGGTTCCTATGCAATATTGCTCTTTACAGCATCAGACCTTGCTTCTATCACCAGTCACATCCACAGCTGGGTGCTGTTTTTGCTTTGGCTCCATCCCTTCATTCTTTCTGGAGCTATTTCTCCACTGATCTCCAGCAGTATATTGGGCACCTACTGACCTGCAGAGTTCCTCTTTCAGTATCCTATCATTTTGCCTTTTCATACTGTTCATGGGGTTCTCAAGGCAAGAATACTGAAGTGGTTTGCCATTCCCTTCTCCAGTGGACCACATTCTGTCAGGAGATTCAACCAGTCCATTCTGAAGGAGATCAGCCCTGGGATTTCTTTGGAAGGAATGATGCTAAAGCTGGAACTCCAGTACTTTGGCCACCTCACGCAAAGAGTTGACTCATTGGAAAAGACTCTGATGCTAGGAGGGATTGGGGGCAGGAGAAGAAGGGGACGACAGAGGATGAGATGACTGGATGGCATCACTGACTTGATGGACATGAGTCTGAGTGAACTCTGGGAGTTGGTGATGGACAGGGAGGCCTGGCGTGCTGCGATTCATGGGGTCGTGAAGAGTCGGACACGACTGAGCGACTGAACTGAACTGAACACTAGATAAACATAACCTGAATATGCCAAGTCTCATCTGTCTAGGCATCTCATGTTTAAGTGTGATTAGAAGTAAATTTCTCGTTTATGTTATCCTTTGGAAATTATCTGGGACATAATAGTCATTTTATTCTTTACCTGATGTGATAACATTTTCTGTAAATAAAAGAGAAACCAGGATTGAAGTGTGTGTGTGTGTGTATAGACCCCAGCAATAACCCAGAGGAATGGGCTGACCAGACATTTGAAAAGAAAAAGCCTGCAAGTATTTGGGGAAAGAAACTCCTAGCAAAATTTCAGTGCTTTTGATTTGGAAAGTGAAGTAAACACAAAGAGAAAAATAAAGATGGAAAAAAGCAGGATGACAGTCCTAAAGTTTGGATAATGCTTCAACTATGTAAGGATTGTAGAGATGAGTTTATCTTCTGGAGGGAAGAGTTTGGGTCCCAGTGTTTTCAAGTACAGACCATTGGAAGCAAAGGCAAGTGGAGGTATGGTTGGGGAGGTGTTAAATAGGTGTTGACACATTCTCCTTGATTTGAAACGATGCCGCACATCCTCTGACTTTCTGTTTCCTCCTGCATGCACAAAATGAGGCTTTTGACCCAATCTTCCTAGGACCCCTAAATGTTACAAATTGAATTGCTTTATTAGATTCATGTTATTCAGCTTTTGTTCTTTGTTTTAGATGTGTTTGTCTCTTATGCACAATGAAATTGTCATGGGATTCAGAACACACTGGTTGAACAGAATTGGTGTCTCTGCCGATGCCGGGAGCCGGCGAGAGACATTCCACTCGTGACAAAGGTCATGAGGAAGGGGGCTCGGCATACGCAAAGGCGGGATCGAGCCTCGGGAGTGCCCCCGGATATTCTCGAGCATCTACCCCCCAAAAACCAGAGTCTGCCTACTTTATTGCTTTGTGCTCTCACCTCTGACTTTACTGGGGGCTGTCCCCCACCACCATCTCACTCTCTCTGTCAAAGAGTTAACTTACAGCTCCAATTAATAAAGTTCCTGGGCAATTAGGAGTGTTTAAATCCAAACCCCTCAGATGGCTCTCTAACTCGCCTGACAAGTTTACCCGGACACCTACAGCTATGCATACGATTGTTTACAGTCTCCCAGCCTCCAGAGGCACGGGAAGCTTAAGATATTCAAATAGCTTAGAGCCTCTCAGAGAATTAGAAACTGTCAGAATAAAGCTAGTAAAAGATTTCATTGATGAGCCAATGTTTGTTGCCAAGTTTTCACATCCCCTGAATTGTATCCTTGAATGTGCATTAATTAATATAGTTGGTATGTAGAAAAAATAAGTAGTGGCCTGGTGTTAGTAACTTTAGACCCTTAAGGTAGTAAATTCTTTCCTTTGTAAACCCATTACACATCCACCCTATAGGAACGTAATCTTATCTTCGGAGGATGGCGCCAAACCTTAAAATAATTACTCTTAGAGAAAATAAGTCTTTGTTGATAAGTCCTTGTCAAGAGTCATAAAATGTTAATAGGCCTCTGGCCAGAAGATGATGTAAATCACCTAAACCATTTGTATACGATAAATCTGCAGGAAAGAAACCCTGGTTTTTGATAAGCATCAAAGACTGCTGATTTTGCATCCCCTATTGTCCTCTATGTGTAACTTAGGGTATAAAAGCCCCTGTTGAAAATAAAGCTATGGGCCTTGCTCACCAACGCTTGGTCTCCCCATGTCATTCTTCCCTTTAACTTCCAGCTGAGTGTCCATCTGGAGCGTGGATGTCCTCTGCGACCATTTATTTGCCTGGGCTTCTAAGACCCACTCGAGAAGGTGTCTAAGGTGGGGCACCTTCCGCTATTCGAGAGGGCGCCTGCGGCCTCCGTGGTCAGAGCTAACCTGGGGTCATGGGTTATATTGATTTTCTGCGTAAACCAAGCCACTCAGCTTCTTTTCTCCACTGAATTTTCCTACTGAGCTATCCTCATTCTATTCCTCTTTATTATCTCTAATTAACATTTGAATAGGTCGCCTAGCCGTCTCTCCTTCGAATACCCTGGATCAGCCGGGGCTGGACCCCGGCATGCCGATATCTCTCATGTTTTTAATAAGAACACAATTATTATTCGAAAGATGGATGGTACTAGGAGAAGAGCTGCCTTTATCATGTTAAAGAAGGGTAGGCAAACTCAAAGTTGAATTCAGGGCTTCCGAAAAGCCTGTGGCCATCATGTTGTGTTCTTAAAGTAAAAATCAGAGTGATTAGTGGAAGATGGGGATGCTTACGTGACCTTCATAGTGTTGACTTCAGAAGCTTTGGGATTGGCCAAAAACTTCATTCAGTTTTAAATAAAAATAAAAGATATATTTTTCATAGTCACCAAGAATTTTATCCAACATCATATTCAGTAACTTTAACAAAGTCTTTGGCCAACCCAATATTTAGGCTCAATAAGCTTCTTTTCAATAATCCTGTATATACACCTGTCATAAATTATTTCACAAAAATATTCTTAATTCTATTACTCTTTCAGCCTATCACCTTTTCTGCCTTTCTCAGAATATGAGTGTGTCTGTGTTTGTGTGTGTGTGTTTGTGAGTCATGCTGATGGCCACAAATGATGAGAAACATTGGTATAAAAGTGTGACTGAGCACCAACTTAGACCCCTAATTTATACCTAAAAAACATCTCCTGACCACTGGAAATTATTCACTCATATGTGAACTCTGCTGTACCATTTGCTATTCACCACTTGCTTGGGATTTTATTAAAATTACACTATCACTTATTTAAAGAAAACTAAACTAGTGTCACGTATCTGTCATCAATCAGAATGTCTCTGAAGATTTTAGTCAGATTTTTTTGTGTTGTTTTTATAAGGAAACTTTGGTGCTCTGATTTCTTTTTTTTTTTTTTTTTTGCATTGATTATCTGCCAAGAGATTGGCGCCAATTTGAGTTTTTGTGGTCCCTGAAAAATCTTTCCTTTTCATGCTTGTGTTTTGTAAGCTGCTGACTGGCCTATCCTATGGGGAGGTGAAGTCCACCTTGCCAGGAAAAGTATTTGTCAAGGAGCAAGTCCATGGTGAAAACCACTGAGTAGTGGTCTTAGAGAATCAGGGAAAAATTTGGAGCTGAGAGTATTTTCCCCTAGAAAGTAATTAGGCAGTAGAAATCTGGTAGCACCAACCCACGCTTGAATAGTGTTTCCTAAACATCTCTCCAAAGGCTTTATCTCCTTTGGTCTGCATTGTCACTTAGGGAGCCAATTAGAACAGATCACACTGTCTCTTCTTTATGAGTGAGAGTACGGTGACTTGGTGACTTGAGGAGGCTAACCCAGTTAACATGGGTTATCTTTTCATTTGTTGTAATCTTATCCTTACTCTTCAAATAAGGATATACTAGGACCTATATTGCTACAGACAAATAGCTCCTGAAGTAAAAATGTTACAAGATGTGTAGTTTTTACTGTGGAATAATCCAGTTCTTATTTTAGATGCTACCTCTGAATTTGAAATAAAAACAAAAATCGTAAAAATGTTTAATTCAGTAGCATTCACTCAAAAGTTTTGAAAGAATAAATAAGTTTAAATGTTTAACAAGGGCATGTTTAGAGTACATGATCCATATGTATTTTAAAGTTTGAATAATTTAAACAGTTGAATTAAATGTCAGCAGAAGTAATTTAAATTAAACCACAGAACCAAAAGTATCTAACTGTAAAGATGGAAAATAACATAATGCTGTGACATTTCTGTTTTAAAATATTATCAAACATTCCAATAGACTGAGGGGGGAAGAGGTTATATTTTGAAACCTTAGTCTAAAAGACCAAAGAGAATTGAAGACTATCCAGAAGAAGAATTTTAGATTTAATAGGGGGATGAGCGTGCCATGAATGTTTATGTTGGGAAAATAATAAAGAGAAATCAGAAATACCTGATGTTTTACCTGAGAGAGTTGGGCTTAACCTGCCCTCTATTTCCATAAATTTAACCTAGAGTTTTAAATGATAGACAGATTTCTCTTTCATATGAGAAGTGATAGTTTATTGGTCAGCTCTAAGTTTCATGTCAAGTAGAAGATGGACAAGTTGTTTCAGTTCAGTGCTGTCCAGTAGAAATGCCAATGTGGGCAGAGTGGTGAATGTTTTAAGATTTCTAGTAGCCATGTTAAAGAAAGTCTTAGATGGCATGGCTTGTATTACTATTCTTTCAACAGAATACATTCAAAATATTATCATTTCAACATAAAATCAGTATAAAATTATGGTAAGTTTTACATAATTTGTTTTTCCTACTAGGTCCTCAAGATCAAGGGTGTATTTTACACTTATAGCTCATCTCAGTTTGGACCAGCAACATTTCAAGTCCTTTTCAGTAACCATTTTTGCCCAGTCCCTGCTGTACTGAACAGTGCGTTTTTAGAGTAACCAAACATAATAACCAACCTGGAAGAGCCTCAATTCAAAGAAGTATTTTTATTTGAATGGCATGAAGGCAGAATGGATACCATTTCCCAAGCAAAGGCACCTTTGAGATCATGGCACAAATGTAGGCTGATGGGGTAGGTGCTTAGTCCTGGGGCCTGTGGAGGAGAGAGGAAAAGAAATGGATCACAGATCACCTTTACGTGAATTATAAAATGGAAACCCCTCTGGGGCTTCCCAGGTAGCTCAATGGGTAAAGAATCTGCCTGCCAACGCAGGAGATGCAGGAGTCCTGGGTTTGATCCCTGCATCAGGAAGATCCCCTGGAGGAGGAAATGGCAACCTATTCCAGTATTCTTGCCTGGGGAATCCCATGGACAGAGGAGCCTGGCGGGCTACAGTCCATAGCGTCACAAAGAATCAGGCATGAGTGAAGTGACTGAGCACGCTGGACTAATAAAACACAGAAAAGGAGCAAATCACCCATATCCTACTCCAGGGCAGCATTTTGAGTAGAATGCAGAGCTGGAGGTCAGCCCACCCTTGCCCCTGGGGCTGGGAGCTCTCCTGAGGCACTTCTTGGCAAAGAAGTCCCCGTGGGCTGCCTGGGAGCCAGTTTCTACAGGGACTGCAGACTGCAGTCTTCAGCAGTGATTTGTATACTCTTATAGGTCACAGGTCACACTCACAATTTGATGAATACCATGAGCCTCTTATCAAGGAAACATCGTCAAGGATTCAGAGTGTGGCAGTGATTCCTATACTGCGTTTGAAAGCATGGGCTCTTTTGAGGCTGTGGACCTGTGGCTAATAAACCTGGCCACAGTGGTACTTGTCCATATTTCTCATGAAGGTTTTCTTGTTTCAGGGGCAAGAGGGTCCAGAAAATAGGACAGGCACAAATCTGCTTGTTTTTCCTCCACCTAAAATAGCTTCATGGATGTGAACTGAAAGTTACCTTTATTCTTTGTGTGTTTTGCCAAGTCATTATTCTCTCCCTGAACCATTGGGGGGCTTTCTGCTGCTGTCACTGGCTCGCCCCAAAGTTCTCACCTTGACATGTTGGGGGAAGATCACCTGGTTGTGACTAATCCAACCACTGAAGGCTTTGACACTGGCCAGGGAACATGCAGGTCATTTGGTCTGTTTTTGTTTTTGATGTCATCCCCTTTGGCATTTCCTCCCAGTGTTTTTATTGTGGTGCCACAAGAGACTCCTCCCCTGCCACCTGCTTCCTGTTGTGATAAATGTTCATGATCACAGAGGTCACACCTTCTATCAAGAACAATTGACTTAGCATCCTGGGTCTCCAGTTCACTCCCCCAGGCCATGCTTTCCCATGCTCCTCTCCGCATGTCAAGGTTTGAGAACAGTGAACAGAAAGAGAACTTGTAAGGTTTTAGTTCCCTGAGTAGTAAGTCTGCAGAATCATCTCGTCCTGAATAAATAAATAAATAAATATATATATATATATATATATAATAGTGTGTGTACATATATATGTGTGTGTGTGTGTGTGTGTTTGTGTTTCTATATGTGTGTATAAAAGGGGATGACAGAGGATGAGATGGCTGGATGGCATCACTGACTTGATGGTCTGAGCGAACTCTGGGAGTTGGTGATGGACAGGGAGGCCTGGCGTGCTGCGATTCATGGGGTTGCAAATAGTCGGACACAACTGAGCGACTGAACTGAACTGAACTGAACTGAAGTGAGTGGTAGTTGCTCAATCATGTCCAACAGTTTGCAACCCCATGAGCTGTAGCCCCACCAGGCTCCTATGTCCATGGAATTCTCCAGGCAAGAATATTGAAGTGGGTTCCCATTCCCTTCTCCAGGGAATCTTCCCGACCCAAGGATTGAACCCGGCTCTCCTGCACTGCAGATAGATTCTTAACCATCTGAGCCACCTGGGAAGCCCAGGTTTATGGTTACCAAAGGGGAAAGATTGGGGATTTGGGGTAAATTATAGGTTGGGGGCTAACACATACACACTGCTGCTGCTGCTGCTACATCGCTTCAGTCGTGTCCAACTCTGTGCGACTCCATAGACGACAGCCCACCAGGCTCCCCATCCCTGGGATTCTTCAGGCAAGAACACCTGAGTGGGTTGCCATTTCCTTCTCCAGTGCATGAAAGTGAAAAGGGAAAGTTAAGTCACTCAGTTGTGGCCGACTCTTAGCAACCCCACGGACTGCAGCCCACCAGGCTCCTCTGTCCATGGGATTTTCCAGGCAAGAGTACTGGAGTGCGGTGCCATTGCCTTCTCCGCACATACACACTGCTGCATATTAAATAGATAACAGCAAGGACCTACTGAATAGCAGAGAAACTCTAAATTTTAACCTTTAGAAAAAAAAAATTTCCCCTTCGATTGGCTGAACTTTTTCTAGAAAACTTAAGATCTTGACAACAGGTAACTGGTTTCTTTTCTGCCTGAGTTATAACCATCATAATCACCCATTAAACCTAATGAGGGTTGGGTTATTGAGAGTGATACTATGCTGTGTTATATCGTTTGAATTCCTCCTGCAGCTTTGGTTGGAGACAGACCTATTAAGAACTGTTCTATAAAACCTAGCAGCTCAGAGATGTGTGATAAATGAAGAAGAAAAGGGGGAAAAACATTTTCAGAAACCGACAGTACATCCAATTTGCAAGGGCGAGGAGATGCTCAGTTAGACTGTAGAAGCAAGGACCTCTTTCCTGTAGTCATTTGTATTCCTTGAGGAGGAGTTGCTTTGGGGGATTTAGTTTATCATGGTCTGTGAGATATTGAATCAGATTCTGAAGCCTCTCCCTGGGGATTGTAGGGAATTAGAGACCCAAAGGCATTTCTGGAGATTGCCAGTGAAAGTTAAAGGAAGTATCCAGAGTCATAGAAGCAACAGGAAGTACTAAAGGGCCCAGACTTCTACGGCCTTGATATTTTCTTGTAGTGCTACTCAGAGGTTGGCAAATGGATCCATGTGCTTGGTCACTTCCAAGTCCATGAACCAAAGATAGTGTGGCTTTTTTGACATATAATTGGCATACAGCATTATACTAGTTTCAGGTACTCAACATAGCGATTCATTGCATGTGAATATTGGAAAATGATCACCACACGAAGTCCGGTTGGCATCCATCACCACACACAGTTACAGACTTTTTTTCTTGTGATGAGAAATTTTAAGGTCTATTCTCTTAGCAACTTTTAACTATATAATACAGTATTACTAACTGTAGGCACAGTAAGGTACCTTACATCCTAGGACTTAAGTAACTTTTGACCATCTTCACCCATGTCATCCACCCTTTACTGCCTCCCTATGGCAACTACCAGTTTGTTCTCTGTAGCTATAAACTCAGTTTTTTTATATTTCTGTTTTAGATTCCATGTACAAGTGAGGGCATACAGTGTTTGGTCTTTCTCTCTCCGGGTTATTTCACTTAGCAAATTGCTCTCAAGGTCAGTCAGTGTTGTTGCAAGTGGCAGTACTACCTTTTATATTGCTGAATAATATTTCATTTTATCACATCATCTTGATCCATTTATCAGACTGTGGGCACTTAGGTTGTTCCATGTCTTAGTTGTGATAAATAATGCCACAGTGAATGTGGGGATGTAGATATGTTTTCAAATTAGCGGTTTTGTTTCCTGCAGAATTTGTCTGAAGTAGATTTAATTCAGAAGTTCAGCAATTCAGAAATTGCTGGGTTGTATGGTGTGTGTGAGTGTTAATTGCTTAGTCGTGTCCGACTCTTTGCAACCCCAAGGACTATAGCCTGCCAGACTCCTCTGTCCATGGGATTCTCCAGGCAAGAACACTGAAGTGGGTTACCATGTCCTTCTCCAGGGGATCTTCCTGACCCAGGGATTGAACCCAGGTTTCCTGCATGGCAGGCAGATTCTATATCATCTAAGCTATAGGGAAGTCAATTCTACTTTAACGTTACTTCTTCTTCTTTTTTTTTATGATGCTGACAGCTTCAAACTACTTGAGTTTCCTCCTTGGTGACCTCCTAGTACTTTTGTTATGGAACAAACAACATAAAAGTTTGAGTATCATCATTAGGAAGATTGGTCCATTGAACAGTAAACATTGAAGAAAATAGTTCCTTTGTACCTGCATAATTTGGGAAGTTACCACAAATTGTTAATATAAGGATCATCCTTGGAGAAGAGAAATTTTCTGATTTCCCCTCTATGTATAGCTTCATAGAAATGTTATTAACATCTTGAGACCAAGGGTCATATATTTTCCAGTGTTGTATCTTATTAGTTCACTGTCATGTACCCTCTTACAAATGAATTGAATATAGTTGAATTCAGGATAGAATATAGTAAATTTTTACTAAAGCATCTCTACTTATTAAATACTCTAACTTCAGTGACCACTCATACTAAAACTTTCCCAATTTTATATTATGTCCAAGGTCATCGGGGATAAAGAAATAAACATCACCATGTGCCTGTCATTTGTGTTAAATGAGCACTGCTTATTTAGCATGTCTATATGTGGAATACTATATTTGATCCTATGAAGCATTTCTAAGAAAGCACAAAGAAATATTTCATACCTTCTCAAGCTAGAGTTGGAGTTGGAAGGCCTTTCAAAATGCACTTTTGCAAGTGTAGAAATTGAGACCCAGAAAAGATAAGTGACTTCTTCTTAACAAACAAAGACAAGCAATCAATAAATCAAACAAAGTAGCAAAAACAACAAACAGCTGTAAACAGTAAAACAGAGATCAGGATCCAGGTATCTTGAGATCTTGCCCAGAGCTCTATTATATCATTATTATTTATGCTAATGCTTTTCAGTTGACACTCAGACTGTTGCTTGACTAGATCTGACACTCTTTGAACCTATAAAGCACATAGCAACTTCATGGAGCTTAAAGAAAGAAAGCCAAAGAAAAAGTCTTTCTACCAGATTGCTCACAACAGATCTTATTTAATAAAGAAATATTAGGCACTTTGGGAAATACAAATACAAAGATAAATTCTGCCCTCAGGATGTTGACAGTCAAGGTGAACAAAGCCAGTTATATAGACAACTGTATAAAGCATAAGATAACTTGTTTAGACTTTTGGAAGAAGGGATACTTACTCATAGTTGGAAGCATTCTAAGGCTTCCTAGGGAAAGTTTATAAGATCTATTGAGCATTGTGGGATTTAGTTTTACAGAAATAAAGAGAAGGTCATTTTAACATGAAGGAATGATATGATAAAGATAAAGCAGAGGTATTGAGGGCATCTGTGGGGGAAACATAAATTAGATTTACTAGGACAATAGTTTCGGAGAAGGCAATGGCACCCCACTCCAGTACTCTTGCCTGGAGAATCCCATGGGCGGAGGAGCCTGGTGGGCTGCAGTCCATGGGGTCGCTATGAGTCGGACACGACTGAGAGACTTCTCTTTCACTTTTCACTTTCATGCATTGGAGAAGGAAATGGCAACCTACTCCGGTGTTTTTGCCTGGAGAATCCCAGGGACGGTGGAGCCTGGTGGGCTGCCATCTATCAGGTCACATAGAGTCGGACATGACTGAAGCAACTTAGCAGCAGCAGCAGGACAATAGTTGTCAATATTTTGGGGGGGGTAAAGGGAGAGATAATAAATATCATAGGCTTTTCAGGTTATACCATTTCTGATGCAACTACTCAAATCTGACATGTAGCACAAAATCAGCCATAGAAAACTCATAAATGAATATGAGTAGCCATATTCCAATAAAACTTTATTTACAGCAATAAGCAGTAGGCTAGATATGACCTGATGGTAGGCTGTAGTTTACTAATCCCTGAACTTCATTATAGAGAGAAGGAACAGAAGTAGGCTGGAGAGAAGATGGGATCAGAATATCAAGAACCTTCTACTAGCTATTCTGGTTTGACCTCTTGTTAACAGAGACTTTCTTTTTTAGAGTTTGTTATTTTTTTTACCAAATTTCCAGCTTGTTGCCTGTTTTTTTTTTTTAATAGATCGTAGAATTATTAATTTAAATTCATTTATTTTTTAATTGAAGGATAATTGCTTTATAGAATTGTTTTCTGACAAATATCAACATGAATCAGCCATAGGTATACATATGTCCCCTCCCTCTTGCACCTCCCTCCCATCTTCCTCCCCATCCCACCCCTCTAGGTTGATACTGACCCCCCGTTTGAGTGCCCTGAATCATACAGCAATTCCCATTGACTATCTATGTTACATATGGTAATGTAAGTTCCATATTCCTCTCTCCATACATCTCACCCTCTCCTTCCTCCCTACCCCAGTGTCCATAAGTCTGTTCTCTATGTCTGTTTCTCCATTGCTGCCCTGAAAATAAATTGTTTGGTACCATCTTTCTAGATGCCATATATATGCATTTGTATACGATATTTATCTTTTTCTTTCTGACTTCACTTTGTATAATAGGCTCTATGTTCATCCACCTTATTAGATGTGACTCAAATGTGTTCCTTTTACGGCTGAGTAATATTCCATCGTATGCACGTAACCCTGTTTCTTTATCCGTTCGTCTCTAGATGGACATCTAGGTTGCTTCCATGTTCTAGTATTGTAAATAGTGCTGCAGTGAACATTGGGGTACATGTCTCTTTTTCAATTTTGATTTTTTCAAAATTGATTTGTTTTACTCAGAAGTTTTGATTTCAGTTTCCTCAGGGTATATGCCTAGTAGTGGGATTACGGGGTCATATGGTGGTTTTATTCCTATTTATTTTTGAGGAAGCTCCATACCATCTTCCACAGTGGCTGTATCAATTTACATCCCCACCAACAGTGCAGGAGGGTTCCCTTTTCTCCACATCCTCTCCAGCATTTACTGTTTCTTGACTTTTTGATGATGGCCAATTCTGACCAGTGTGAAGTGATATCTCATTGTGGTTTTGATTTGCATTTCTCTAATAATGAGTGATGTTGAGCATGTTTTCACATGTTTGTTAGCCATCTGTATGTCTTCTTTGGAGAAATGTCTGTTTAGGTCTTCATCCCACTCTTTGATTGGGTTGTTTGTTTTTCTGGTATTGAGTTATATGAGCTGCTTGTATATTTTGGAGATTAATCCTTTGTCAGTTGTTTCATTTGCTATTATTTTCTCCCATTCTGAGGGTTGTCTTTTCACCTTGTTTCTTTTGCTGTGATAAAGCTTTTAAGTTTAATTAGGTCCACTTGCTTATTTTTGTTTTTATTTCCATTACTCTAGGATGTGGGTCATAGAGGATCTTGCTTTGATTTACGTCATTGAGTCTTCTGCCTATGTTTTCCTCAAGAGTTTTATAGTTTTTGGTCTTACAGTTAGGTCTTTAATCTATTTTGAGTTTATCTTTGTGTATGGTGTTAGGAAGTGTTCTAATTTCATTCTTTTACATGTAGCTCTCCAGTTTTCCAACACCACTTATTGAAGAGGCTGTCTTTGCTACATTGTATATTCTTGCCTACTTTGTCAAAAATAAGCTACCCATAGGTGCATGGGTTTATCTCTGGGTTCTCTATCTTGTTCCATTGGTCTATATTTCTGTTTTTGTTCCAGTACCATACTGTCTTGATGACCATAGCTTCATATTACAGTCTGAGGTCAGGAAGGTTGAGTCCTCCAGCTCCATTCTTCTTTTTTGAGACTGTTTTGGCTATTCGGGGTCTTTCGTGTTTCCATATGAACTTTGAAATTTTTATTCTAGTTCTGTGAAAAATGCCATTCATAATTTGATAGGGATCTTATTGAATCTGTAGATTGCATCTAAAAGTATGGTCATTTTCACAGTATTAATTCTTCCTACCTAGGAACATGGAGTATCTCTCCATCTGTTTATGTCATCTTTGATTTTTTCGTCAGCGTCTTATAGTTTTCCATCTACAGTTCTTTTGTCTTCTTAGGTAGGTTTACTCCTAGGTATTTTATTCTTTTTGTTGCAATGGTGAATGAGATTGATTCCTTAATTTCTCTGATTTTTCATTGTTAGTATATAGGAATCCAAGTGATTTCTGTGTATTGATTTTCTGTTCTGCAATTTTGCTAAATTCAATGATTAGCTGTAGTAAGTTTCTGATATTATCTTTAGAGGTTTCTATGTATAGTGTCATGTCATCTGCAAACAGTTAGAGTTTTACTTATTTTCTGACCCGGATTCCTTTTATTTCTTTTTCTTCTCTGATCGCCATAGCTAGGACTTCCAAAACTACACTGCATAATAGTGCTGGCAGTGGACACCCTTGTCTTGTTCCTGATCTTAGAGGGAATGCTTTCAGCTTTTCACCATTGAGAATAACGTTTGCTGTGGGCTTGTCATATATGGCCTTTACTATGCTGAGGTGTTTCTTCTGTGCCCATTTTTTTTTTTTTTTACCATAAATGGCTGCTGAATTTTGTCAAAAGCTTTTTCTACATCTATTGAGATGATCATATGGTTTTTAGCTTTCAATTTGTTAATATGGTGTATCACATTGATTGATTTGCATATATTGAAGAATTCTTGCTTCCCTGATATAAACCTGACTTGATCATGGTGTATGAGTTTTTTTAATGTGTTATTGAACTCTGTTTGTTAGAATTTTGCTGAGGATTTTTGGATTTATTTTTATCAGTGATATTGGCTTGTGATTTTCTTTTTGTGTGTTTGTCTTTGCCTGATTTTGTTATCAGGATGATGGTGGCCTCGTAGAATGAGTTTGGAAGTGTTCCTTCCTCTGCAGTTTTTTGAAAGAGTTGTAAAAGGATTGGCATTAGCTCTTCTCTAAATGTTTGATAGAATTCACCATCTAGGAAGCCCTCTGGCCATGGGCTTTTTGTTTTTTGGGAGGTTTTTTATCACAGTATTGATTTCCATGCTTGTGATTGGGTTGTTCATAATTTCTGTTTCTCTTGGTTCAGTCTTGGAAGACTGAACTTTTCTAAAAATCTGTCCATTTCTCCCAGGTTGTCCATTTTATTGCCATATAGTTGCTCATAATAGTCTCTTATAATCTTTTGTATTTCTGCACTTTCTGTTGTAACCTCTCCTTTTTCATTTCTGATTTTGTTGATTTGATTCTTATCTGTTTTTTCCTGGATGAGTCTGGCTAAAGGTTTGTCAATTTTATTTGTCTTCTCGAAGAACCCAACTTACTGCCTTTTTAAACGTAAGGATTTCTTTTCACAAGATTATGCAGATGACACTTTTAAACCTATCGTAGGTTTAACCTATGCTTATCGTAGCCCAAGACTCCAGATAACATTTGTGAGACAGCTTGACCCAGGGATGTAACGTAAATAGTGTGTGCTTCCATCCAATGTATTAGTGTGAGGGTAGTCAGCTACCCATCACTTCATGGGAAATATACCCATCACTTCATGGGAAATGGTCCCATCACTTCATGGGAAATAGATGGGGAAACAGTGGAAACAATGTCAGACTTTATATTTTTGGGCTCCAAAATCACTGCAGATGGTGACTGCAGCCATGAAATTAAAAGACACTTACTCCTTGGAAGGAAAGTTATGACCAACCTAGATAGCATATTCAAAAGCAGAGACATTACTTTGCCAACAAAGGTCCATCTAGTCAAGGCTATGGTTTTTCCAGTGGTCGTGAATGGATGTGAGAGTTGGACTGTGAAGAAAGCTGAGCACTGAAGAATTGATGCTTTTGAACTGTGGTGTTGGAGAAGACTCTTGAGAGTCCCTTGGACTGCAAGGAGATCCAAGCAGTCCATTCTGAAGGAGATCAGCCCTGGGATTTCTTTGGAAGGAATGATGCTAAAGCTGAAACTCCAGTACTTTGACCACCTCATGCAAAGAGTTGACTCATTGGAAAAGACTCTGATGCTGGGAGGGATTGGGGGCAGGAGGAGAAGGGGACGACAGAGGATGAGATGGCTGGATGGCATCACTGACTCGATGGACGTGAGTTTGAGTGAACTCTGGGAGTTGGTGATGGACAGGGAGGCCTAGCATGCTGCTATTCATGGGGTCGCAAAGAGTTGGACACAACTGAGTGACTTAACTGAACTGAACTGAGTCAGCTACCTTGCTTTGCTGAAAACTGAGGAGTTTTCCACAATACAGGACTTTTAGTGCTAAAACCAGGATACTACTGGAGTTGGTCATCCTTATTAGTGAATATTGGCATGTCAACTGGGAAGCAAGTGCCCACATCAGTCCTAGAGGGTTATATGTCCACTGAGAGTAGGAAATTGCTAATCTAGTTGTTGTTTCACAGAAGTCACTGTTGCAAAGAGAGAGCAGATGAACTGTGTAAAGTGGTTTTGAGTTCCAAGACTGGGTGAGTTTTGAGTTCCAAGACTGCAGTGAATGCTGAGTGCAGCCACCAGTGAAACCACTCAGAATCCTCAGCCTCGGAAGATCTTGGGGTGGGGTCTTGCACAGCACTTCAGCAAAGACCTTCACATTCAAATGTGAACATGCATGCATGCTCACACACTTAAATCAAGCCCAACTCTCCACAACCCTATGGACTGTAGCCTGCCAGGCTCCTCTGTCCATGGGATTCTGCCGGCAAGAGTACTGGAGTGGGTTGCAGCCCTCCTGCAGGGGGTCTTCCCAACCCAGGGATCAAACCCACATCCCTAATGTCTCCTACATTGGCAGGAGTGTTCTTTACCACTGGAGCTTAAGTTATATAGAAATTTCATATCTGTGGATAAGATGCAAATGATTCGATCAGCATGTATCCAATTACGTCTCTTCTTCTATATGCTTACTTCTATGGGATACTGAAAAAAGTAAGTTTAAGTATGGCACCTCTAGAAAATTTTAAGATACATTCCTCATTGATTTGGATCTGGCTGTCCCTGCCATACATTCTTTGTAGCCATATTTCCTTTATGTTTAAGAGAAAATTGCTGTTGGGGTGCTGAAGTGTGGTTAAACAAAACAAAGATGTTCAATACGACAATACACAAAGATTTCCAACTTGGGACTCTGGAGGTACTTCTTTGTGGTCCTTACAAACTTGAATTATCAAAAGTGGAAACTGACTTGGTCTTTGATGCTCCTGATGGATTGTGTCGAGACTGTGCAGATGAAAATGAATTCAAGCCATGCTGTGTTCTGTCAACTCTAGCATTTAGCATCTCCTTTCTGACATAACAAGTAGTCACCCTCTGCACCCTGGAGACAGGGGACATTCTGGTTTTGTTGCATTCCATTTGCATAATCTTTTCTCTCAATCTTCAGCCAGCTCATCTGTCAGAAGCAGCAGTTTCTGTCTTGCGTGGCCTTTGCCTCGCTGTCTGAGTGCTCATCTCAAGCGCAGTGCTCTTTCGCTCACAGCAGCTTTCCTTCTCCTGCCTCCTTGTCTCTGTACCTGTTTTCTAAAGACCCAACAAAGGGAGTCCTCATAACTTGTCTTCCACACAGTGAATCCGTGTTCAGTGTCCTGCTCGTCCTTCTTGCCTCATCCTTTCTACTCCTAGTAAGGAGAGTCGTACAGTGTTAAAGTAGTGAGCTAAATAATCACATCGTAGGACATTTTCCTTTTAAAGCTGGTTTCACCTTTGGGTAATAACAACTCCCATTTTACCAAAAGTTCTTATTAACTAAGAGTTGCATTTCTTACCATACATGCCATTATCTTATGTAAAATATAAACTATGGTTTTCAGGAGTGATATTTGTATACTGTCATCTGTCCAGGCACCATGCTTATTTCTTGACTTTGATTGTCTCATCTAATCTTCATAACAACCACACCTGTTGTGTACTTTTAAAAGCCCCATTTCACAGTAAAACTCGGATGCAAGGAGTTTACATAAACTACCCAAGGTTATTAAAGCACAAAAAAACAGGACTGGAATTTGAACCCAGGCAGGCTAGTCCAGGCTTCTATACTAGGTAATCTCCCATTTTACATGGTGTTGATCTGGGACCTGATCATTGAGAGTCCTCAGAGCCCTGCAGCAGCTGCTATGAGCTTCACTTCTTACTGACCATCTGCAAAAGAGATTAAAGGATGAGCCTGGGGGAAAAAAAAAAAAAAAGGCTCCTCTTGAACTTATTAATAGTACAAATGAAATAATTGCCTGAGTAATCCTAATGTGCACTTTAGAGGTGAATGACTCCATACTGATATAAATCAATAGTTAAATAAACAAATGAAGGAGAAGAAACAAACATCCCTTAATGAAAAAATATTAAATAATTTCTGTAGGTTATGTGTTCCTCCTTTAACAAGTGGAACATAACTCAACCCTCCTTAAATGTGGGCTGTGCATAGCAGTTTATTTCCAAAGAGTGAAGTATGGAAATGGGAAGGAAAGAGTAACTTTATAGCATAGGAAAGAAAATATACTGCTGAAGTCAGATGATGAAGGTAAGCATCATCAATGATAAGTCCTGTTAATAGTATGTACCCTTGATATGAGTGATGAGAGTAGCACTTACATGTCTTCCTCCCCCAAACTGATACTTCCAGTCTAATCATGAGAACATTACCAAATAAACCCCGATTAAGGAAAGTTCTCCAAAATACCTGACTAGTGTTCCTGAATACTGCCCAGTTCATCAAAAATAAAACAACAAAAATCTGAGAAACTCTCTCAGCCACAGGGAGCCTAGAAAGTCATGGATTAAATGTAATGTGGTATTCTGAATAGGTCCTGGAATAGAGAAAGGGATATTAAATAAAATGAAAGGAAATCTGAATATGGACTTTATTTGATAATAAAGTATCAATAGCAGTTCATATGCTGCGATAAATGTACACACTAATGTAAGATGTTAAGGTGGGTAACTAGTTGCAAGTTACATGGGAGATACTCTGTGCTTACTTTATTATTATTATATAAATCTAAAGCTATTCTAAAACAAAAAAGGTTATTTTAAAAAAGTGGATGATAAAAATAACCTAGAATAGGAGACACGTATGTAGAAGTTAAGGGCAAAGACTTCTGTGTTTTTGTGACTAAAATTTTTCTCCTTTCCAATTCAGAAATAATCCTGCTGTGTATAGTATGAAACAAGGTCAAAGAAAAGAGTGTTATGAAATTGTTGAACGGAGAGAGAAGGTGGTCAGTGGCAAAAGTACCAGAACTACACACCAGTGATGGAGGTCACGACAGAATAGGCATAATGGGGACTTAGCAGACATGTTCTCTTAATTGAAATGTCAGCTCTGTTGGGGACGATCTATGTAGGAGAGCTCAGAACAGAAAAAGAAAAAAAAGTGGGAAGATGGCATCATACTTCTCAAATATTAGTAGTGGAAATGTACTTCAGCTGGTCAATGAAATGGATAGGAGAGGATACAGAAAAGCAAGAAGAACAAGGAAAATCTTATCGAAGTTCTACCATCCATTATACTATTGATATGATTATCTTTGAGGAAATGCCTAAACTTTGGCTCATAAAGTTGTACTATCAAAAATACAGGCTTTAACAGGTGGTAAGTTCTCCCTTTCCCAAGACAATGATCTAGTTCAAGAGGGAGGAAGATGTTCTAACTACATTTTTAATAGTAGAACTACTAATGTTTATAGGCTCACTTTCAATAATGAATGAGCTATTCACATTCATAAAGTAATGAATTAGAAGAGTTTCTGAAAGATCATAGAGTCTCCCGTCACATCACCAACCCTCATCTCTCCACTACACACACGCACTGTGTAATGGTAGTAATATTTGCTCAGTCGTGTCCGACTCTTTGTGACCCCATAGACCCCACCAGGCTCCTCTGTCCATGGGATTTTCCAGGCAAGAATACTGGAGTGGATTGCCATTCCCTTCTCCAGAGGATCTTCCTGACCCAGGAATCAAACTGTGGTCTCCTGCATTGCAGGAGAACTCTTAACCGTTTGAGCTACACAGAAGACCTAGTGCATATTAATATTCCTAACAGAAGAGCTACTGAAAGAGATTCAATATGCTGCTTTGCTGACCTAGCCTGGCGCTCAGCTATCCTGGTAGGTGGTGTATTCTATTCCAAATGCTTAAGCTTTCACATACAGTCTTTATCTTCATCTTACTGTACTAAGTTATGTACTTTGGAGCCTTGGGAATTTTGGTTTTGATGTGTGGGGTATTGATTTATGTCAGGGCAACAGAAGATGAGAGGGATTTTTTTCCCCAGGTTTTCAGATACTGAGGCCCAAGTGTGCAGAGAAATAAGTCACTTCAACAAAGAACATCAAGTTAGAAACCAGCATTTTGAGTTGTAGAGCATATAGAGATATAGAGATTATAGACAGTGGTGGATGGATAGATAGATTCCTAAAAATAGGTAAGTGTATGTGCTGAAGGTCAATGTTGGGTAGACTATACTTTTAGTGTTAGGAGAATGGAGACTCACAGAAATTAGAAGGGCAAAGCCAAGTAGCCAAAGAACCATTTAAGGCCACTTGAAGGACCTTTGTGTCCATCAGGAAAAGGAATGGATATAATCAGAAACTTCTTATATGACTCCTACTATCATTCCAAACCATCATTCAGATGCAGGTTTCCAGAGTCAGAGATGCGAGTGGATGGGAAGGTTAGAGAGATGGGGAATGCCACAGGATAATTTTAGAGTGAGAAAAACATGGGAATAAAACGATTTTTTAAAATCCATAGTTAAGCTATTTATTAACGAAACAAAATAGAAATGTCTACTTATCAAACCACAGGTCACAGTTCATTTTTAAAATGCTCGGAGAAACAAAAAGCATCTAGCAAGATTTCATACAACTATATAGGCTTCCCAGGTAGCTCAGGAGGTAAAGAGTCTGCCTACAATGCAGGAGACTGACTATAATACAGGAGACAGGGGTTCAGTCCCTGAGTTGGGAAGATCCCCTGGAGAAAGAAATGGAAACCCATTCCAATACTCTTGTCTGGGAAATCCCATGGACAGAGGAGCCCAGTGGGTTCAGTCCGTGCGGCCACAGGGAGTTAAGCACTGAGCGACTGAACCACTCCTGCTGTATAGATATTTACCTCATTGCCTGGAATATTTTCTAAATATTACTAATGCAATGAATACTTAAAGCAGTTAACTAACTACTGTAAAGCCCTCACCCCAAATCCTCATTTATTTCAGCAATAAAGGTAATTCTTTGAGCTGAAATATCCAGAGAGCAACGTTTTAAAATAGCCAGAGAAACAGTTTAATTCTTCCATCTACAAGCGTCATTGTAGGCTATATGTAAATAAATAGAAAATAAGCTAGAAGGGAAAACCAAAAGTATATTTCTCACCCTTTATACTTGTTATATAATGTGTATAAGAAATATAGTTTATACACCAGTTTTTTTAAAAAAAATATGCTGTGTATTTGTATTGAAGAGTTTAAGTAGAAAAAGATTACATGCAGTTCTGTAAGTTAAAGGTTAAAGCCTTATTAGGTTTATCTTTCAAGAAGAGATGTCTTTTTAAAATCAGCGTTAAGATTGGCATACTTAGTTCATTCCAAAAGGGTGAAAATAATCGGATAGTGTAGAGGTAAATGACCCAAATTTGAGTTGGAGGTTTTGCGAAAGTTCTCAGGTCACTTCTGGTTAGAGGAGAGTTACAGCTGCCGCCGGCAGCGGATGGCTTCATCCTGAAGGGCGGTGGAGAGCAGTCCTGGCCTGCTTCTGGCTCTTCTGCCAGGACCGAAATGTCTTGGACTTGACTGTGGTGAAAGGAACATATGTAAAGGAGCAGAGACTGCAGTGTAAGATTTGAAGCTGCCCTGAATGAATTCAAGTTGGCTTGACCAGGTGACACAAAGCCCCTGGTCCCTGAGATCAATGACCCACTGTCACACACGACTTACTGTTCAATACACATTTAGCATGCACCTCTAAGAGACAGATGCTGTGTTCATTTCTGAGAACACAAAGATAAATGAGTAAGAAGCCCTGCCTTCACCGAGTGAGTGTGTGCTCTGGGACGGAAGCCAGAAATGGTCAACAATAATGACAGTGTGCGGAGGGCGATTACAGATGCTCAGAGCGGTTCTGGAGGAGGCTGACGGAGGAGTAACAGAAAGGATGTGTTTGTGCTCATTAAGGATGAATAGGAGTTTTCCTTATGGATGGATGAGAAAGGCATTTCAGGGAAAAACAATATATATGCAAAGGCATAGAACAACAGTATATAACAGACATAATGTATGTTATGTGGTGCCAGCTTACGTCACATGGTGCCATCTATCAGAGCAATAAAGACCACAGGACTTGGAGAAAATGACTCTAGATTCAATTCCCTATCCACAATTACCAGCTACTTCATCTGAGGGAGTTATTTTACTTCTAGTTTCCATTTTGTTACCTATAAAACTGGTTCATAAGGGAGGCTAGCTCAAAGGGTTGTTGTGCTAAGTGGTCAAGAAATGTTATTAACTGTAAGATATATTTACAGGATCACTTAGATATTGTTGGGGCTTCCCAGGAAGGCTCAGTGGTAAAGAATCTGCCTGCCAATGCAGGGAAAGCGGGTTTAATCCCTGGGTCAAGAAGATCCCCTAGCATAGGAGACAACAACCCACTCCACTATTCTTGCCTGGAGAATCCCAAGGACAGGATAGCTGGTAGGCTACTGTCCGTGGGGTTGCAGAGAGTCAGGCATGACTGAGCATGCTTAGGTATTGTCAGGTCACAAAGTAGAAATGACCTCTAGTGAAAAGAACTCTGACACATATAAGAGTTAGAAGGAAAGATGATTAGTGGGTTAGTAATTGAAGGAATGCCCTAAGGATTTGGATTAATGAGACCTTGTCCATGTTGAGAGACAAGCTAAAATGACATGCTACAGATACCCCATCTAACCTGTTCACGTTTTAGTCAACCTGGATGAATGCTCATGACATTTGTGAATGGCACAACACGGGAGGAGCTGTGATGACTTGGGATGCTATTTTCCGGCATCCAACTGATGTTGATTGGCTAGCTGAAACAAACTCCTTATATCTGACAACGTGAAATTTCAATTTGAGCATGAAGGATATAAAGTTCTAACTGAGTTTACTGAAGATTAGTGACAGGATGCAAAAAGATCTCTGTGGTCAAGACCATGTGGGAAAAATACAAGGTGGGGGGTTTGAGGAGCTTTTAGGCTTGCTGTTGGTCAGCAGTAACAGAGAGCTAATGTGATCCGGATTTCATCAGTAAAGGGGAGGCGTACTTAGGGTGGTAGATATGCTGGTCTTATTCTTCTCTGTTTTGGCCAGAGTGCATTGCCCTTGTTGATCTCTGAGAGAAGTTTATAGACAAGTTAATCTGACTCACAGGATTACTATGAAGATGTTAAAGGAATTCAGGCATCTCCTTTATGAAATGTAGATAAGTTCTTAAAAGGAGGAGACTGGGGGGGGACATAGTTTTTACACTTATACATGTGAAGAGTGGTCATGAGGAAAAGGAACTAGATTTATTGGGTTGAAATCTGAGGGCAGACCTAGGATGAATGAATGGAAGATAAAAAACAATTTAGGCTTGGTATCAATATGTCTAATGAGTTCAGAAGATGAAAGGGGATGTAGTTAGCTAACAGTGAAGGCTTCTAAGCCTAGTCCAGTTGTACTAGGTGAGGATGACAGAAGAAACTATTGTCAGCAGAGAGCTGAGAAGGATGCTCTTTAGAGGTTTGTCTAAATCCGCGAATCTCTGTATAAATTAGTAAGATTTGATAATGAAGCTTAATGAGCCAAGTAGCCATTATGGAAGAGAACTGAAAGTCAGTCTAAAGATGTTTGGATTCACATAAACCTGAAGGAGGACTAACGATGTTTGAAAAGGACATCCGTGGTAAAAAAACCTTTTGGGTTTCTTGCTGCAACAAATTCCAAGCAAAAGTTGAGATCTGTTTCAGTTTATCATTTGTTAATCATCTGGAAAATTAAGAGCATGCACACTGAAGTCAGTACTTGTTTCCTTAGTGAATACAGAAGTATAGGCAGAAAGCAGTAAACATTTATTTTTCCTTTGGGCTGTCAAGAGAGCCCTGTATGCTGGAAGAATAAACTAGATGATCTATTTACTTTCATTTGCACTGTCTATATTTCTATAGTAATGGAAATAATATGTTACAGACTGAGAGCATGATTTTTTTTGATCCCAGCTTTTAATGATACACACAGGAAGCAAAAGTATTCAAGTTAGCTTTTTAGTAGAGATTTTATTTGGTAATTTGACTCTAAGGAGACTTTGATTTTTTAAAAATATGTTATCATTTAATTATATCAAACTAAAGGGTAGCATCTGGTTTTGATTCATTTAACCTTAATGGGAAAGAACAAGTCATTACTTAAAGAGTGTCTTATAGCCTATTATTTCTTGTATTTTTAGAAATCATTTATTCCTCTTCAAATTGTGCTGTAATTATTCATTAATAATTCTTCTTGATGTCTCTGGAGTCATTCCATTACCCACAGTTATTATGCATCATTTCGTCAATGTTTGCTATGATATTGAGGTATCTATGGCTCATTGAGTCATTACATCCATTGGTGTATATCCTTTTAGTGAAGAATACCCAATTTATTCTGAATCAAGTTTCATTGACATATTTTCCAGAAACTTAAGAAGCTGCTTTTATATCCAAGAAGAAGAGTACAGATATAATCCCTATATACTAACTCCTGGATATCTCTCATGTAAATCTTGGCATTGATTGGATAATTCTATTTTTGTTACTGGGCTAATGACCCAGAGGAGATTTGTTATTCAGCTCGTGGGCCCCAAATTGTAAGAGAAAGCAGCACTGCATGGAATCACTGTCATTAACTGCTTTATCCATGTAACGGTACACGCTTATTTGCTCAGTCCTGTCCGACTCTGCAAACTCATGGACTGTAGCCCACCAGGCTCCTCTCTCCATGGGATTTTCCAGGCAAGAATACTAGAGTGGGTTGCCATTTCCTCCTCCAGGGGATCTTCCTGACCCAGGGACCAGACCCACATTTCCTGTGTCTCCCGCATCACAAGTGGATTCTTGACTGCTGAACCCATGGAAGCCTATTTAATGGTAGTTTGTCGTAGACCAACTCCATCATGGTTGGTCACAATAGCTTTTTGTAGGAAGACCTAGAATATTAAAAGAGGAGTATTTCCTCTGAGTAACAGCATTCTGCATTTTAAATAACCACCATCTGTTAAAATAGGAAGACTGGCATCATGTGGATGATGAAATGTTTAGTATGGTCAGGATAATGTATATTTTTCGAGTTTAGGATTGTTTTAAACTTTTACATCTGGTATTACTTAGTTTGAGTATCTTCTCCCCAGAGGTTAAAATAATCTAATAATGAATTAAGCACATTCTAAATATTTATATTTTCCCCATTTCATAGAAAAGACAAAGTACAAAATTCCTTCAGGCAGCTCTACTGTATGAAGGCAGTTTATAAAACAGTTGTGTTAGTCTATATTATTCACATCACAAAAGATTCTTTTGTTGTGAAAGGATGGGGCTCAGGGTTTCTTTAAATCTGAGCTCCCATTATGCATTTAAAACTTCATTTAAATTATCCAAACCTTCAGGAATAAATTTGCTCTGTAAAGTGACATATACTTACCTTATTTGTGAACTTTGGTGTAATAAGTTATTCAGGAGGTGATTGACACAAGTCTTGCAAGAAGTCAGAAGTGTGAAAGTCCGGAACTTGGAATTCTTGAAACTGTTGTGTCTGTTTCCTTAAGAACATTTATGACTATTGTTTTGAAATAATAATGTTGATGTAATATTTTCAAAAGTATAAAGTTTACTTTTAATAGTTATATAGAAACAGTAGACATATTTCTAATGAAAAATATACTGATTCATTAAGCAAATGTTTATTAAATGCATGTTATTTGAGCTGCAAACAACCTCAGGTACTTCAGTCTCCCATTTGATAGATGCAAAAACTGAGAACAAGAGCAATGATATGGATTGCTCAAAGTCAAGTAATAAAAATGCAGAAATAGGAGTAATGGTCTCAGTTCCTAACTGCTTGCCTCTCCACCACCCTCTACAAGCTTCTCATGTTAATTCACTTTATTATTGAGAGAGATTGCTTTAAAAATATTGTTCTGTCTCCATCAACTTATTGAAGATAGATTCCTATAAAAAAGGCATTCCCTCTCTCCTTTTGTATGCCATGAGGGATTTAGGCAGCTATAAAGCCTAGCATGGACTACTGACACAAATATACAAAAGAATCAAAATCAAATTCAGTGATCAAAAATGAAAACCAAGATGCCAAGATAAGGAATAATGTAAATCATATGCGGTAAATGTAAGTAGAATAGAAGTACCTGTTTCTGTCTGATTCTCTAACTCACTGTTTATTTAGGGTACAAATACCATGTTCTTAGAAAAAAGAAAATCCCACATTTGGTTTGTTTTTCCATCCAAGTAAACTTTAGAAAACTCCCAGAGCTTTCCAAATAAATCTTGAATATCTCCCTGTGTTGTAAAGGAGTGCATGTGAGTGGGAGAGAGAGAACTTATTATTTATGAAGCTCATCAGACTGGTATAGAGGAAATGGATTTTAACTTTTTAATTTATTATTTCCTGTGAGTTAGTATTTCACAGAAAAGCAAACTATAAACAGAATCTTCATAAGATTAGGAAGAAATGGCTTGAGGATTTTTTATATAAGTTCGTAGTTCATTATTACATGTATACTTCAGCAAGGTCATTTGAATAATAGAGAAAATATTCAAAACAGTAATTATTTATTGGATTAAACCAGGGATTAGCAAATTTTCTCCATAAGGGACCAAATAGTAAATAATATGTATTTCTGCTTTGGGGACATATGGTTAATTTGGTAACTACTCAACTCTGCCCCTATAATGGGAAAGCAGCCATTGAAATATATGAATGATTGTGCAACAATAGAATTTTATTTATGGACACTGAAATTTGAATTCCGTATAATTTTATGTATCATGAAATACTGTTCTTCTGATTTTTCTCAACCATTAAAATAAGTAAAAAACATTCTAAGCTGACTGTCACATGATTTGCCCTGGGGTCATCGTTTGCCGACCCTGCTTAAACTGAATATCCTTGTTAGAGGGATTTAGGGAACTACTCCTATGACCCCTTTAATAAATAAGAAAACCTGCATATGAGCTAGTGAGCCACTCCCAAACTGTCTCATACTGCATCTGTCTACTGCAGAATAGGAAAAAACAATGGAATGAAAAGATAAACAACCATAAATACTCCTTGACCTTCATCTTTGAATAGTCATAGCTTTTCTTATAAATCTATATGCCTATGCTCAATGCCATCATCTTTTTCTTTTTAAGATAAAGTGTTACTGTATATCTGCTTTCTGTGAAATTCATCACACGCATTTGTGCGTGTGTCTTGTTTGGATGTGAAATGCAGGATGATGAGCACAGTAGGGCATTAGTTGCTTGAGACCTGAAATATTAGCTTGTTTCCTCAAATACACTATATAATATAGTTTGTAAAAATATCAAATGGCTTAACAGAAAGAATGATTCAGATACTGTTGTTAAATAGATATTTGTATCAGTTCTTCTATATAAACCATCTCTGCATGATGCTAAACATCTAGATTTTTGGAAACACATGGAAGGTTGAACATTTTGCTTTATGTCCAGATGTCTGGTGTTACGTAAACCTTTGATATATAGGAAAAGAATATGCTGAGCCATCTTTATCCAAAGTTTTTATGAATTCCTTAACTATCCATTAAAGTGATTACTTACAAACTTACAGATATCTGGAAATTTAGTTAAAGCTGTTTTGTAAACATCAATACCTAAGTAAGATTTACAGTATATGTTTACATAAATGCAGACCTGTTTGTTACTTATACTTAAGTTTATACACACACACATATAGTCCATGGGGTCATATATATAATCAGTTTATTTCAGTCGCTCATTCATGTCCAACTCTTTGCAACCCCATGGACTGCAGCACGCCAGGCCTCCCTGTCCATCACCAACTCCTGGAGTCTACTCAAACTCATGTTCATTGAGTCAGTGATGCCATCCAACCAACTCATCCTCTGTCGTCCCCTTCTCCTCCTGCCTTCAGTCTTTCCCAACATCAGGATCTTTTCAAATGAGTCAACTCTTCGCATGAGGTAGCCAAAATATTGGAGTTTCAGCTTCAACATCAGTCCTTCCAATGAACACTCAGGATTGATCTCCTTTAGGATGGACTGGTTGGAACTCCTTGCAGGCCAAGGAACTCTCAAGAGTCTTCTCCAAGACCATAGTTCAAAAGCATCAATTCTTTGGCACTCAGCTTTCTTTATGGTCCAACTCTCAAATCTGTACGTGACTACTGGAAAAACACACACACACACACACACGTATACACAGACACACATATACATATATACACGGATAAACACACATATATGTTGTTGTTTAGTTGCTCAGCTGTGTCTGATTCTTGTGACCCCATGAACTGTGGCCCACCAGGCTCTGCTGCCCATGGGATTTCCTAGGCAAGAATACTGGAGTGGGTTGCCATTTCCTTCTCCAGAGGGTCTTTGTGACCCAAGGATCAAACCCATATCTCCTGTATTGCAGGCAGATTCTTGACCACTGAGCCACTTGTGAAGCCTGTAGTGTGTGTGTGTGTGTGTGTGTGTGTGTGTTTTATATATAAACATTTTGTGAGTGTACCTCAGAGTGCCTATGTGTAAACACTAAGTAAGTAGAAATTTACTTTTTGAGTCAGTAGCCATTGTAAGCGTTCCAGTACTGTTGCCTGTTCTAACAGTCAATCCAGAGATTTCTGTTAAATCAAACCTTCCTCCTCCTCAGAGCTGTGATGGAGTTTTATGGTGATATTCACTGGGGGCTGGGTTTTACATTAAATGAGAAAATGTGTGTGACTAGTGCTTCCTAAATTGAAAAGTGCTGTACAAATATTAGCGGATATCTGCTTAATGTCCCTTAAACCACTTGATTCATTTTTCTCCATCTTATTTCAGAAGCTATTTCTAAGTCAGGAGATGAATGTTTTCATCACTAATTTCCCTTCAGTAGGCTGTGAATACATTCTGGGTTTTTTAAATTATTATTTTGCAGTTGTTAATGATGAATGGACAGGGATGCCTGGCGTGCTGCAGTCCATGGGGTCACAAAGAGTCAGACACGACTGAGCTACTGAACTGAACTGACCCCTAGCCCTCCATTAAAACGCATGCAGAAGGTGTTGACATCAAAGCAAGTAAAATTTCTCAGGAGGGAACCTGGATGTGGCAAAATGAGATTCATGAACAAGTTTGAATTCTATCCTGGACATAAAGGAGGGGAAGGGTTTGGGGAAAGTATCATCTGAATAGAAATTGTTTAAAATGGATAATTTAACACATTCTCCTAAATAGTCTCTTCTTAAGGCAACAGACATGAATTTTATGTGGAAATAAATGTGCATTGCTCTCAGGGCCTGAACCAGCTTTGCCAACAACTAACAGTAGGAAAATCATTTCCTGGGTCCTAGATTCCTTGCTTTATATATAAAGGGGGTGTTAGTTTATTCGCTCTGTCGTGTCCAATATTTTGTGACCTGTGGACTATAGCCCACCAGGCTCTTCTGTCCATGGACTTCTCCAGGCAAGAATACTGGAGTGGGTTGCCTTTCTGTTGTCCTGGGGATCTTCTCGACCCAGGGATTGAACCCAGGTCTCCCTCATTGCAGGTGGATTCTTTACTGTCTGAGCCACCAGGAATTACAGACATAAGTACTGTCAATTCATCCAGTTGTTCATCCCTGCATGAATATAAGTTCAGAGAAAATCAAATCTTTAACTCTTGTGTTATCAGAACCCACAAGTATAAAAATACATACTCTGTCTTTATTTTTATTTTTGTGTGTGTGTGTGTTTTTTTTGTAATTTATTTATTTTTTTAATTTTATTTTATTTTTAAACTTTACATAATTGTATTAGTTTTGCCAAATATCAAAATGAATCCGTCACAGGTATACACGTGTTCCCCATCCTGAACCCTCCTCCTTCCTCCCTCCCCATACCATCCCTCTGGGTCATCCCAGTGCACCAGCCCCAAGCATCCAGTATCGTGCATCGAACCTGGACTGGCAACTCATTTCATACATGATATTTTACATGTTTCAATGCCATTCTCCCAAATCTTCCCACCCTCTCCCTTTCCCACAGAGTCCATAAGACTGTTCTATACATCAGTGTCCCAAGTTCCTGTTCAAGCTTTCCATTCAAGTATGAGGGCGGAGTGTGTTTAAATATTAGTGTAATCCCTTGGTGTCTCATATCACCAGTAGTACGTTTAAAACATTCTTAAATAGGTGTACATTGGTAAGGATGGGAAAGCTGACCATGGACAGAAAGTTTTAAAATCTTAGGAACCCTGAAGTTTAATGTCAGTTATTCCCTGGTGAACATGCCTCGGATGGAGTACCGATACGTCTCTGTGTGTGAATATAAGTAAAAGGGCCACTTCTCTTTAAACAGGGCATGAACAGCCTCTCTATGTTGCATCAAAAGTTACTGAGTTTGATTAATCTCTATATCTGTACTCAACTCTTTGTTTAAAATACCCTCCTCCCAAAATCGCATTAGCACTTCCTGTTTACCAATCTTTTCTTTCAGTAGGTTCTGTTTAGTGCATCTCACTGGGATCTGCTGTCAGTCATTTGATCAAATCCTGCTGTGCCACTAAGTAGGGTTCTCTGTCAAAATCCCAGAAGCACCCCCTTGCTTTGGTCAATGGACTTGCAGCAGCTAAGCTTTGGGAGCTCATGCAGGAGACTAGATCAGTGTTTTGATGCAACACATTCCTTATATTTAAAACAAAACCGAAAGACAGTTATGGTTCTGCATTGGATTTCATGGCAGTTTTCATCCATTTTATCCTGTTGCACTGTTATTTTTTGTGTGTGACCTCCTTGAAATTAAAGCCATTTATCCATTTTATATACACACACACACACACGCACACAACTTCAGTAGAAGCTAAGGAGTTGAGCTCTCACACTGCTTGTAGAAGGGAAAGAAAGAAGAAAGTGCTAGTCACTCAGTTGTGTCTGACTCTTTGAGACCCCATGGACTGTATGTAGCCCACCAGGCTCCTCTCTCTGTGGGATTTCTGAGGCAAGAATACTGGAGTGGGTTACCATTTCCTTCTCCAGATCTCCCCGACCCAGGAATCAAAAATAGGTTTCCTGCATGGTGGATTCTTTACCATTTGAGCTACCAGGGAAGCCCTGTGGAAGGGAAGCATATTGGAATTCAACGAAAATGCAGGGATATAGAACAGAGAGCTCAGCTCAGTGTTCTGTGATTACACAGAAGGGTGTGTCGGGAGGGATTGGGAAGGAGGCTCACAAGGGAGGGGATATATGTATGCTTAGAGCTGATTCACATTGTTGTACAGCAGAATCCAAATACAATATTGTAAAGAAATTATATTCCAATTAAAAAATAAATAAAACAGGAGTAACTTGAAAAAAAGAAAAGGAAAATGCAGGGTTCATAACAGTGCAGGAAGGAGTTCTTGCCTGGGAGGAGCCTAGATCAGTTGAACAAATAATCCTTCTGGTTACAGAGAGGCTGTAGTATAAGACTT
The DNA here is from genome assembly GCF_029407905.1 of Bubalus kerabau. Taxonomy (NCBI): domain Eukaryota; kingdom Metazoa; phylum Chordata; class Mammalia; order Artiodactyla; family Bovidae; genus Bubalus; species Bubalus kerabau. The sequence continues at coordinate 55,121,896 of NC_073644.1, forward strand.
CTTTAAATTAGACTTAACTGAAGTCTATATGCTTTTAAACATCTTTCCAGAATTACATTTATATCTTCTCAAAACAGAAAAAAAATATATATATATATATCTGTTTAAAAGACATTTCTCTTCTATTTGAGGATGGTCAGAAATGAATGTGGTGATGGAAGCTTATTGTGAGGCCTAATCAGGAGACAGCATTTAAGAGACTGAAGGAGGCCCATACGACAGGTCCAGAGTCCCAGGAAATAGTAGCAAAGAGAATATGCAGCTATGACCTCCCTGTACAGGGAGGAATCAATTGGGATAAAACCGACTTGGGTTTGTCAGTTATATCAAAAAGCATAAAAAAGGATGAAGTATTATTCAGCCATTAAAAAGAATACAATTGAATCAGTTCTAATGAGGTGGATGAAACTGGAGCCTATTATACAGAGTAAAGTAAGCCAGAAAGAAAAACACCAATACAGTATACTAACGCATATATATGGAATTTAGAAAGATGGTAACAATAACCCTGTGTACGAGACAGCAAAAGAGACACTGATGTATAGAACAGTCTTATGGACTCTGTGGGAGAGGGAGAGGGTGGGAAGATTTGGGAGAATGGCATTGAAACATGTAAAATATCATGTATGAAACGAGTCGCCAGTCCAGGTTCGATGCACGATACTGGATGCTTGGGGCTGGTGCACTGGGACGACCCAGAGGGATGGAATGGGGAGGGAGGAGGGAGGAGGGTTCAGGATGGGGAACACATGTATACCTGTGACGGATTCATTTTGATATTTGGCAAAACTAATACAGTTATGTAAAGTTTAAAAATAAAATAAAATTAAAAAAAAAAAAAAGGATGAAGTTACAAACAAACAGTAGAATAAAACTGCTGGAATACCTAAATCCATATAATAGCATAATAGGACAAGGCATGGGATTTTTCAGGCATTTGAATCCAGGAGTTACCTTATACAAAGATGTTAGCTTAAGAATATTAACTTTAGTAAAACACTCAGGACAGTAAGGCCTGAGTGCTGGTTGCTATTGTCATTAAAATGACCTTATGAAAGGTTTTTCAACTTTGTTTTAACTCAAAATGGTAATTTCATAAGGTGCAATCTGATATTATGTAAAAGAGAAGAGAGGATTTTTTTATTGAAGAATAGTTCACTTATAATGTTGTGTTACTTTCAGGTATACAGCAAAGTAATTAAGATACATACATATATATATACACACACACACATATGTATATGTACACATATATATGTATTCATTCTTATACCAGTTCTTTTCCATTATAGGTTATTATAAGATATTGAATATAGTTCCCTGTTTTATGCAGTAGTTCCTTGCTGTTTATATATTTTATACATAATAGTGAAAGTGAAGTCGCTCGGTCGTATCTGACTCTTTGTGACCCCGTGGACTGTAGCCCACCAAGCTCCTCCGTCCATGGGATTCTCCAGGCAAGACTACTGGAGTGGGTTGCCATTTCCTTCTCCAGGGGATCTTCCTGACCCAGGGATCGAACCCAGGTCTCCTGCATTGCAGGCAGATGCTTTAACCTCTGAGCCACCAGGGAAGTAGTATACATAATAGTATATATCTGTTAATCACATGCTCCCTTCCCCTCTCTTTCCTCTTTGGTAACCATAAGTTTGTTTTCTATGTCTGTGGACACTTTCTGTTTTATATGTAAGTTCATTTGTATTATAGCTTAGATCCCACATATAAATGGTATCGTGGTATTTATCTGTCACTGTCTCAGTTATTTCATTTAGTATAATACCCTCCAAGTCCATCCATGGTGTTGCAAATGGCATTATCTCATTTTCTTTTATGGCTGAATAGTATTCCATGTGTCTCTGTGTGCCACATCTTACCTATCCATTCATCTGTTGATGGACATTTAGTTATGTCTTGGCTATTGTAAATGGTGCTGTTGTGAACATTGGGATTCACGTATCTTTTCAAATTACAGTTTCCCCTGGATATATGCCTAGGAGAGGCATTGCAGAATCATCTAATAGCTCTATTTTTAGATCTTTAAGGAACCTCCTACTGTTTTTCACAGTAGCTTCACCAAGTTACATTTCCACCAACAGTGTAGGGAGTTCCCTTGTCTCCACACCCTCTCCAGCATCTGTTATTTATATTCTTTTTCATGAAGGCCATTCTGACTGGTGTGAGAATCTATTGCATTTCCCCAATAATTAGTAATGCTGCTCATTTTTTCATGTGCCTGTTAACAATCTGCATGTAGAAGAGCAGAGAGGGTTTTACCCATCCTTTTAAAATTTAGAAATATCTACCTACAAACCTCAGATATGCAGATGACACCACCCTTATGGCAGAAAGTGAAGAGGAACTAAAAAGCCTCTTGATGAAAGTGAAAGAGGAGAGTGAAAAAGTTGGCTTAAAGCTCAACGCTCAGAAAACTAAGATCATGGCATCTGGTCCCATCACTTCATGGGAAATAGATGGGGAAACAGTGGAAACAGTGTCAGACTTTATTTTGGGGGGCTCCAAAATCACTGCAGATGGTGACTGCAGCCATGAAATTAAAAGACGCTTACTCCTTGGAAGGAAAGTTATGACCAAACTAGGTAGCATATTGAAAAGCAGAGACAATACTTTGCCAACAAAAGTCCATCTAGTCAAGGCTATGGTTTTTCCAGTGGTCATGTATGGATGTGAGAGTTGGACTGTGAAGAAAGCTGAGCGCCGAAGAATTGATGCTTTTGAACTGTGGTGTTGCAGAAGACTCTTGAGAGTCCCTTGGACTGCAAGGAGATCCAACCAGTCCATTCTGAAGGAGATCAGCCCTGGGTGTTCTTTGGAAGGAATGATGCTAAAGCTGAAACTCCGGTACTTTGGCCACCTCATGAGAAGAGTTGACTCATTGGAAAAGACTCTGATGCTGGGAGGGATTGGGGGCAGGAGGAGAAGGGGATGACAGAGGATGAGATGGCTGGATGCCATCACCGACTCGGACGTGAGTCTGAGTGAAGTCCGGGAGATGGTGATGGACAGGGAAGCCTGGCATGCTGCAATTCATGGGGTTGCAAAGAGTCGGACACGACCGAGCGACTGAACTGAACTGACCTACGAATATTTTGGAGTAATTTAATATAGCCATTCAAATATGTTACATAAATAAATGTATTTTGATCTATTAATGGAGCTCTTCTGCCAGGTACCATTTTTCAGCTGTTATTGTAAGTGCTGCCTTGTGTTTAAATGGTGGAACTCAAGGACACACCAGTCATCGGTGTGGCAGGCCTTGGTTCTGTCAGGACTCACATCTGGGCTCCATCACCCACCGGCTCTGTGAATGTGGGGTGCAGACCCTACTCCACTTCTCTGTGCCTCAGGTTGCTTATATTTAAATAGAGACAAGGGCGTCCCAATCCTGGGATGGAACAATTCTTCATGTTAATTGTGGCGGTGCTTATATAAATCTACACATGTGATAAAATCTCACACAGAACCATATGTACACATGCATACATAGCAAAATCCTGCATAATAATAATACATAAAAAATATAGAGAAAAAATTCAGTGAAATAATATGTAGGAAAAATGTATAGAAAAATTTTGTGAAATCTGAGCCAAATCTGAAGTTTAGTTACTCATATTGTGGAAATGTCAGTTTGTTGGTTTTGATCATTTTTTATTTCAGTAATGATAACTCTTTAGGCGGTCAGTACAGGGTAGGGGGCGTTCTGAGTGATGGGTGTATAAGGCCTGCCTGTGCTAGTTTTGCAGCTCCTTGTGACTCTGTCTTTAAAAATTAAAAAAGAAAAAATGAACTACGCACTCATTGTATGAATCAGCAGTGCCACTCCTAGGTATTTCCCTTGAAAAACTGAAAGCATATGCTCACACCAAACATGAATGTTATTAACTGTTCTCATCATAATCTTCCCAAACTAGAAACAACCCAGATGTCCTTGGACAAGTGAACAAACTGATACACCCATATGGTGTAATACCCCTGAGCAACAACAAAGAAATAAACTATTGATATCAGCAACATCAACTAAGAAGCAAAAGATAGAAGTTAAAAAATGATGGTCTCTGAAAATAAGACTATATATACATGTGAAGTTCTTGGACTAGGGACTGATTCATAGCGAGCACTTTGTAAGTATCCACTGTTGTTATTTCTCTCCACCCCCCTCTCCAAAAAAAAAAAAAAACTCTGTTTTCCAGAATAATGATAAATTTCCCATTTTCTCCTAACTTGAACAAATTAGTGACTATTTTTTTTTTTTTTTTTACTTTACAATATTGTATTGGTTTTGCCATACATCAACATGAATCTGCCATGGGTGTACACGTGTTCCCCATCCTGAACCCCCCTCCCACCTCCCTCCCCATACCATCCCTCTGGGTCATCCCAGTGCACCAGCCCCAAGCTTCCTGTATGCTGCATCGAACCTGGACTGGTGATTCATTTCTTATATGATATTATACATGTTTTAATGCCATTCTCCCAAATCATCCCCCCCCACAGAGTCCAAAAGACTGTTCTATACATCAGTGTCTCTTTTGCTGCAGTGACTATTTATAATTCTGTATTTCATGTGTTTACTATATGTCACTGTGTGCATATATAAGTGACATACTATATGTCACTTATACGCACATGTACGCACTTCTCATTAAGATGTGTGTGTGTGTGTATATATATATATATATATATATATGCAATGCATGGGTGAAGTTTGAGAATTCAGCACCAAACAAGAAAAATGTACCTGTGAGGCTTCAATTTTGGAAGATTTTCAAATGCCCAAATTTAAGCTTTTCAAATAATGTTTGAAATGCCAAGTTAATCAGGATTGAAGAAATTGCACTTATTGTGTGATTGTCCTTTATGTTATAAATACTGTGATCTATAAATATATATACACATATACATATATATGTATCAAAAGTGAAAGTGAAGTTGCTCAGTTGTGTCCGACTCTTTGCAACCCCGTGGACTATAGCCCACCAGGCTCCTCCATCCATGGGATTCTCCAGGCAAGAATACTGGAGTGGGTTGCCATTTCCTTCTCCAGGGGATCTTCCCAACTCAGGGATCGAACCCAGGTCTCCTGCATTAGAGGCAGACGCTTTAACCTCTGAGCCACCAGGGAAGACCTATATATGTATGTTGCTGATGTTTAGATACAGTATTAACATTTAGCATATGTGCTGAGTGTGCTAAGTTGGGCTTTTCTGATGGAGTTGTTATATTTTGAAGAACATGCTTTGAATCATTTATAAGTCTATGTAATAAGCCATATCATAACAGGATTTTCTGAACTTTTATTGCCACCTACACAGTCAGCTAGTTCTTACTCATCAATCTGTACTGTGTGTGAAGTGCTGAGCTGGATAAAAGAGGAACAGCAGGTGTTTAGAACAGGCTCAGAAGTATGAGATGTTGTTGTTTAGTCGCTAGGTCATGTCTGACTCTTTTGCGACCCCAGGAACTGTAGCCAGCCAGGCTTCTGTGACCATGGGATTTCCCAGGCAACAATAGTGGAGTGGTTTGCCATTTCCCCCTCCAGGGGATCTTTCCTACCCAGGGATTGAACTTGCATCTCCTGCTTGGCAGGCATATTCTTTACTACTGAGCCACCAGGGAAGCTTGGAGTAAGAAATCCCTGGATTCAACTCCTAACACTGTAACTTGCTAGGTCTGTGTATTTGTATAAATTATCCAATTCATCTAATCATTTCTTCCCCTGCATAATAAGCACAGTACAAATTATCAACCTCTTAGAGTTACTGAGAGGTAAAGGGTTTGTCACAGGATCAGGTATTTATAAACTGCTCAGTAAATGGTAGCTGTCATTATTATTAGGTATGTTATAATTATTTGGGGTTAAATGACTTAGAGATTTAATGGGAAAGAAATACAAGGTGAAAAAATTACATACTCTATGCTTCTGTATAGAAACTGTTGAAGGGAAGTATCAAATATATTCTAAGATAATGGCATGAACTTCTTTGGCAACATGGAACTTCATCTTGGTCAACAAGTGCGTGTAGGTTTGTGATTGACACACTGTGGGAAGAAATGGGTGTTTATTTAGTGTACTAAACTGTGACACTGTTTAAAGGAAAGCAATATGAACAGAAATGTGATCAAGAGAAGATGAGGGTGGGGGTATGGTAGAGTTGATGAACAGGGAGCTCAGCTAGATTGGCATTAACTACTTATGTTAAGTTGTCCAGTTCATGAAAGAAATGCTAGCCATGAAATAAATAAAGGCAACATGTATACCTATCATTGCTGTGCCAGTACACATGGATGCAATACAATTTCCATCATGTATATATATATATATATATATATATATATGACACCTAATTGTATATGTATATGTAAACACACATGTATGTCATATTTATTATAAAATTCAAAGTGGCTTAGCTTACTTATAGAGCACATTGTAATGTCTGTAATCTCGAAGTTGTAAGTGAATGCAAAGAAGAAAAATAAAATGGAGAGAGTACACTGAATTAGAAGTCAAAAGACTAAGATTCTAGTACCTAGTACAGTGAACTAGTTAATCTCTTATTTAAGGTGTTATAGCGAATCTCAGTATTTTGACTTCTAACACACACACACACACACACACACTCTCGAGAAGGGAATAGGTACCCACTCCAATACTCTTGCCTGGAGAATTCCATGGACAGAGGAACCCGGTGGGCTACAGTCCATGGGGTCTCAAACAGTCATACATGACTAAATGACTAACACACACATATATATTCACAATCATATATGCACAATCATATACACACATATATATTCGTGTATATGTAAATGTGTATAAAGCCACATGTACGCACACATCTCTTTATCAATGACAACAGTTCTAGAAGCATTTTGCTAAATTGAACTAAGTGGTATATGTTGGCCATTACTAACTTAATGTTATTTGTTACTCATATTTAAATAATTTAAACCACAAGCTCTGCAGAGCTAGTGAACCTCTAATGGTTTGGCAGATTTCTCGAAGCAGCCGTAATTACACCCATTCTGTCTATTGGATTGTCTGCTTTGGCTTCTTGATGGTTTAAAAACAAATTAAATGGCACTTGAATCAAAATTCCCATCGGTGTGCTATATATGCTTCCATTAGGAAACAGGGATTTCTCCCATTAGTATAGACATATATAGTGGAAGCAAAGGAAATGTATAGTTTAAAACAGCAATTTGCTTTGAAACATTTCTGTGGTTTGTTGGTTTTGCATAAAACTTTAATGTTCAACAAGCTCTAAATAGACCATTTCTTTGTATTTCAAGGGGAAATAACTTTAAATTTATTGATTCCTTTTAGTAAAGTTGTTCCTGGTTTCATCAGAAATAATGCTGCAATAACAACCATTTTTTTACAAGTACCAGCAGCTAAAACGAACCTGTTAGCATGATTTTCGCATCTGTAGAAAGCATGCTGCTGCTGCTGCTAAGTAGCTTCAGTTGTGTCAGACTCTGTGCGACCCCATAGACGGCAGCCCACCAGGCTCCCCCGTCCCTGGGATTCTCCAGGCAAGAACACCGGAGTGGGTTTCCATTTCCTTCTCCAGTGCATGAAAGTGAAAAGTGAAAGTGAAGTCGCTCAGTTGTGTCCAACTCTTCGTGACCCCATGGACTGCAGCCTACCAGCCTCCTCCGTCCATGGGATTTTCCAGGCAAGAGTACTAGAGTATTGACCTCATATTACACTGTTGAGAACTGGATTAGAAATCTGGGCACAAGTAGAAGTTCATTCTCACAGAGAATACTGAAGTCACTGAGATAGGTCTCTTTAGTCTAATGTAATATGTGACACAAAATTGACATTTCCTAAAGATTCTGTGGGCTTCCCAGGTGGCTCAGTGCGTAAATAATCTACCTGCAGTACAGGAGATGCAATAGACATGGGTTTGATTCCTGGGTTGGGAAAGATCCCCTGGAGGAGGGCATGACAACCTACTCCATTATTCTTACCTGGAGAATCCCATGGGCAGAGGAGCCTGGCGGGCTGCAGTCCCTAGGGTTGCAAAGAGTCAGACACAACTGAAGCGACTGAGCACACATGCAGAAACATTCTGTAGACATGGACGTGTGTGTGTGTGTGTATATATGTGTGTGTGTGTATGTGAGAGAGAAAGAGAATTATTTTGCTGAATACCTATTCTCTGTTGCTTTCTTTACTGTAGAGTTCAGTAAGGTGATCATCAAACTGGTGTGCAATACCATTGTTGTATTAAATTGTTATTAGGGAACAAGTCTACTTAAATATTTTCCAGTTGTCTGTGTTATGCTGAGCAGTTTTAGCATGCTTTGGAGGTTGTAGTTTGATTGGTGGGATAAGGAGATCTATATAAACAGATAATTTAGTAAGTCAGATTCTTTCATACTTGTGTTAACTTCTGACTTTGTTTTTATAGATAATGATTCATTGGAAGGTAAAGGAATAAAGATTATCTTAAGTAAAAAAAAAAACAAAATAGACTTTATTTAAAGTACACTAGGATTGATTTCTTTTAGTAAAGTTGTTCCTCGGTTCATTAGGAAGAATGCTGAAATACTGACAATTTTTTGGTCTATCTAAAGAACAGACCGCACTCTGCTAGAAAAATGACTCAATCCCCTCCTTCTGCCCCCCACCTCCACCCCAAACTCCAGTGTGTGAAGTCTCAGTTGAAAATTCAGAATGTTCAGGAGGGAGAATCTGATAGAGAAGGAGTCGTGAGGGTTGTAGGGTATATGAGAGTGGCTTATGTATTGAAGGGATCACCTTGTATGTTGCAGACCATTTTCAAAGCAAAGGACTCGAGTATGATGCTCACATCGGTCATGGTCACCTGTTCGTAGACAAGTGGCCCTGTTCTCCCTCTCATTTCCCATGATTCTTTTCCAGACCTTCTTAAAAAATTCAGTTGGGAGCCTCTGAACCCCTTACTCAGTGTGCAACATTTCATCATTTGATAAACTTGGAACTGATTCCCCTTGAGAAGTCCCTGACTCTTGAGCCTCTCTTTCGTGTAAGTGCTCCGAAACACATAAGTGCCTCCCTTTTGTGGCCATAGGTACAAAACAGATGGACAGTGTTGAGGTAGTGAAGGGTGGTAGGCCAGATCCATATGGGGGACCTGGCATCAGGCTGGGCAAGGTACTCTGCTGGGAGCAGCCTTGGGTGTTGGGTTGCTTCTGGTCTTTCTGTACTTGGAAGCTTTAATGATTGCATCAGTTTATCCACAGTTACAACATACTTGTTGTTGTTCAGTCATGTCTGACTTTTGGGACCACATGGACTGAAGCATGCCAGGATTCCCTGTCATTCACTATGTCCCGCAGCTTGCTCAAACTAATGTCCATCGAGTCAGTGATGCCATCCAACCATCTAATTCTCTGTCGTCCTCTTCTCCTGCCTTCAATCTTTCCCAGCATCAGGGTCTTTTCTAATGACCTGGCTCTTCATATGAGGTGGCCAAAGTATTGGAGCTTCAGTTTCAGCATCAGTTCCTTCTAATGAATATTCAGGATTGATTTCCTTTAGGTTTGACTGGTTTGATCTCCTTGCTGTCCAAGGGACCCTCAAGAGTCTTCTCTAACACTACAGTTCAAAAGCATCAGTTCTTCTGCATGCAGCCTTCTTCATGGTCCGATTCTTACATCCATACATGACTACTGGAAAAACCATAGCTTTGATTAGATGAACCTTTGTTGGTAAAGTGATGTCTCTGCTTTTTAGTATGCTGTCTAGGTTGATCATAGCTTTTCTTCCAAGGAGCAAGTGTCTTTTAATTTCATGGCTGCAATCACCATCTGCAGTGATTTTGGAGCCAAAAAAAAATAAAGTCTCTCATTGTTTTCATTGTTTCCCAATCTATTTGCCATGGAATTATGGGACTGGATGCCATGATCTTTGTTTTTTGAATGTTGAGTTTTAAGCCAACTTTTTCACTCTCCTCTTTCACTTTCATCAAGAGGCTCTTTAGTTCCCCTTCACTTTCTGCCATAAGGATGGTGTTATCTGCATATCTGAGGTGATTGATATTTCTGCCAGCAATCTTGATTACAGCTTATGCTTCATTCAGCCTGGCATTTCGCATGATGTGCTCTGCATATAAGTTAAATAAACAGGGTGACAAGCCTTGACATACTCCTTTTCCAATTTGGAAGTAGTCTGTTGTTCCATGTCCAGTTCTAACTGTTGCTTCTTGACCTGGACATAGGTTTTTGCAGGAGACAGGTCAGGTGGTCTGGTATTCCCATCTCTTTAAGAATTTTCCAGTTTGTTGTGATTCATACCATCAAAGGCTTTAGAATAGTCAATGAAGCTGAAATAGATGTTTTTCTGGAATTCTCTTGCTTTTTCTATGATCCAGTGGATGTTGGCAATTTGATCTCTGGTTCCTCTGCCTTTTCTAAATCCAGCTTGAACATTTGGTAGTTCTTGGTTCATGTACTGTTGAAGACTGGCTTGGAGAATTTTGAGCATTACTTTGCTAGCATGTGAAATAAGGGCAATTGTAGTTTGAACATTCTTAGTAGTTTGAACATTCTTTGGCATTGCCCTTCTTAGAGATTGGAATGAAAACTGATCTTTTCCAGTCCTGTAGCACTGCTGAGTTTTCCAAATTTTCTGGCATATTGAGTGCAAGACTTTCACAGCATCATCTTTTAGGATTTGAAATAGCTCAGCTAGAATTCCATCACCTCCACTAGCTTTGTTTGTAGTGATACTTCGTAAGGCCCACTTGACCTCATACTCCAAGTTGTCTGGCTCTTGGTGAATGATCATACCATTGAGATTATCTGGGTCATGAAGATCTTTTCTGTATATTTTTTTCTGTGTATTCTTGCCACTTCTTAATATCTAATGCTTTTGTTACATCCATACAGTTTCTGTCCTTTATTTTTGTTCATATTTGCATGAAATATTCTCTTGGTATCTCTGATTTTCTTGAAGAGATCTCTAGTCTTTGCCATTCTATTGTTTTTCTCCATTTCTTTGCATTGTTCACTTGGGAAGGCTTTCTTATCTCTCCTTGATATCTTTTGGAACTCTACATTCAGATGGGTATTTTTTTCTTTTTCTCCTTTGCCTCTCGCTTCTCTTCTGTATGTTACAACATATATAGAAGTTATGTACAGATTCTGTAGGATCAAGTTGTCTAAATGATATAGTAACCTGCATCCAGTGGTTTTCTCAAGTAGTCAATCCAATGACCAGATCAAAACCCACAAAGGACATATAGGCTGCATAGAAAGCACTATGATTAAAGGGGATAATAAAAAGTGTTTTGGAAGGCCTTAACATTTCTAACCCCATGAAAAAAAAATCAATTTTTGAACATCAGCTTATGTGTATCCTGTGGAGAAAACTCCATAGAAATATTTTGGGCTTTCTAGGCTTTTACAATATAAATAGACCACCTGGGCCAACTGGCAATAAACAGTGACATTAAACCAAAGCACAGGTGGGCAGCCAGCTATAAATATCACCCACATGGAAAGATACCCTGTGGGAATCGGTGCATTATGGAATCAGAGAAGAGGAAGAGGCAGAATCGCTGGTTTTAAGCATTTCATTGCCTGTCTCATTTTTCACCACTCTACTGTTCCAACTCTGTCTAATCGAGATTTCAAGGCAGCTGGGGCCTGTCTTTACCTGATTCCTGAGGTCTGAGCTGTTGACAGCCAAAGCGTGTTCCCTGACAGAATTCTGCCTCCTGGCAATGTAGACAGAGACTCTGGGGACACACGGTGTCAGAGCTTCCAAACCTCCTGTAGTTAAGGGACCTGCAGTCAAGGGCTTTGAGCTGTATGATTACCCATGGGGCTTTGCTTTTAAAGGGGAGGGAAGGGGGACTGGACCTGCTCCGTAGTGGCTGCCTCTGCACCACCTCCAACTCCACAGGGGCTTGAAGCCTTGGCAAACCAAGACTTGTGAGCATTTAGAAAGGTCAATGGGAAGAGCAAGCTTTCTTTTCGAGAGTGGTATAGGTGGGGGGGCGGGGGGCTCTTTTCCTTAGGAATAATTGAATGTGGAGAATAATCCCTATTCCCCTGGGGTACATTTTAATAATGCAGGTGACTGATCCACTTAATGTCTGCCTGATTTGAACTGTGCATCGCTTGGCTTTTCATTAATAATGAATCCACAGGTAAACAAATGCTTCACATTAAATGCCTCTTTAAAGTGTTTAGCGTCTGCTGCCAGGAAACCTATTAAGCCCTGTGGTTTAGGAAAGGTGAAATTGAACAGAAGCTGTGTGTGATACCAAGTAAGCATCTTTTGACCAGTGTCTTGCGATTGGGAAGTTCATATATACCCCTATGCTGAAAACTGGGGAAAATTCCAAAAAATGTCTCATTTTCTTAGTAATAAGATAATAAATATAAAGAGAATATATAATATGTATTATTAATAGTATAACTTATTATTAACAATAAATATAAGTATTTAAAATTATACTTAAATATAGGTCTAAAAATTCTAAAGGTATGATGTTACATAGTTTGGCCCTTGTATATAGTGAATTAAGGGGCAGGAAGGAGAGTTTGTATCTTTGTCCTCAGCCTTTGAGTTGAACTAATCACCCTCATGCTTATTTCTTCTAAAGTAAAACTGACTTTGCAAACAGGTTTTGAGGATTTAAAAATAAACTGGATTTACTTAATAGGTGTATTCTAATTACGTTCTCACAACTAAATTAAAGAACAATGCCACTCAATAAATTGTGTGAGAGTGTCATAAAATCAGAAACTTAGCTCTTAATATTTTTTTTTAGAATTTTATTTGCCTTTTATCCTTTTTGCTTGTGCCCTCTTCTTTTTCAAAGGCTGAGTTAACCTCTGGTGGGATTATTTGCTGTCTCATTCTATTTAATTTGTTGGCCTGGCCCAACTACTCTTAACATCTCAGATCAGAGTATTTTCTAAATTGAAAAAAAAAGCCCTGAAGATTATCTTGCCCCCTGATCCTCCTTTTAAATGGATGAAGAAGAATACCACTTTATTCCAGGGTAACCAAAATGGATGGTTTCCCTTCCACCATGCTTCTTGTACTGGTTTCTGTGTTCTCTCCTCAGTCTCCTTTCTGCTTCTGATCTCTAACTTCCTTGCCCTAGTATTAAACAACTTGCAAAACCAGAATGTTTATTCATAGAGCTAATACGCATCTCTGCAAGCCTCTACCTCATCTTCCTTTGCATTCTTCAAATTATACCCATCCTTCATCCATTTGTTCATTTAAGCAAAGTCTTAAATGCATGTTGTTCACCATTTTTAAATCACTTCATCAAATTATTTTTGAATAATGTATATTGTTTGCATGCTTCTCAGTTTTTCTATCTTCTGTGAAAGATTGGGTCTTTCTTTTATTCATCACTATTTTGGCTAACTATAACAAGGAATGTGTGAATATGGAAGCCCAAGTTTGTGAATGCGGCTGTATATAAAAGTGTGTACTTTGGGTTGGTGACAAAACATTGGATATGAAAGAATTCATAACAGCTGTGAGAATTCTACACCACCATCAATATTAGCAATATTTCTTTCCAGCAGCATACTTTTTCCTTAAGGCCACTGAAGTATAATATTATAACTTCTTCATAAAGCTGTTAGATAGACCTATGGAATAGTTTTTGAGAATCAACTGTAGACAAGTCCAGAATTTGGGAAGTGAATTATGAAAGTGGACTGATTTAAATGTAAGAAGTAATTGACCTGAAATAAATTCAGCCTGTTAAGTCAGTGCAATCATAGATTTAATGTGGTTTAAAACTATAAAACTTCTATAGTTTTATAGTTTTAAGCTGTGAAAGTAAGGAATTAATTCCTGTAAACAACTTTGTTCCCATTTTTGTTGGCCATGATTCACTGTTTTGAGGTCACTCATTTTGTCTCTTGATGTCAATTCAGTATATTAAAATTTTGTTGTCTAATTCACTGGGTAGTAACAAAGAGAATACACTGAATATGAGGGCAATATTCATTAACTTTTCATATATGAATAGATTTCCATGAAAATAAAGTACCTTTTTATCAGTTTATAGAAATGCATACTACTAGACCCTTTGAATACAGGTAGACTATGCTCCCTGTGTGTGTGAACTTGAGCAACGTTGTTTAAGCTCTCTGAGGCCTCGGATTTCTGGACTCTGCTCCGGGACTAAGAATAGTACCTGCCTGATCAGGTTGCCATTATCAGTTAAGGGTCATAACTTGTCCAGACACCTGGGATTTAGCAGCCCATTCCAAAGAGGCATTTGTACTTTTCACTATTGCTAATATCATAAAGGTAGGTGGCTTAAGGATCTACTGAGTTCGCCCTTTCTGAACCAATTCTCTTTGGGTCCATTTTACCAGAAATGTCTCCTGTCTATATTGATCCTAAACAGAAATCAAGAATTTGAGGCATTTTGAATTACTAAATTATTGCAATGGACCTGCAGGAAGTATGCTTGCAATGAAGAGGCAAACCCAAATAACACAGAGAGAATGTGCTAATGGCTTAGGTACATTGTGTTACTTTCAAACAGGACAGCTAATTCAAGGATACTTACAACTCAACTCGGTGTAACCATGTGGTCATAAGGGTTCTGGCAATAAAATGTCCTGTTTTGTGCCCACTTCCTAATGTATTTGTGTATCACCTGCAGTTTTCTTAGTTTTTCTTAAGATCAATTACAGATCTGGAAACGATTAAATAAGATTTCCTTCTGTTCTTTGACCATTTGAGTTTCTTTTTTTTTTCTATCCCTGTAGAAAACTCATGCTTGTAATGTGACTTTTTTAGAAGGATGGAGATAATAATAGTAAGTGCCTTAAAGAAAAGAGAAAAACTATTTATATTGCATAGTAATTCATGAGTATTACCTCATGGGATCCTCACAACTGCTCTGTCAAATAGAATTTTGCATATTGGTTATTGTTTTAAATGTATTTTAGAAATACAGGAACAAAGTTGTCTATCTCTTGTTTGTCTGGTTCAATACACTCTTTTCCCTTGGTAAGTAAGTCATGTCATTGAAGAAATTTGGTAAGGTAGCAGTAGCAATGACAGAATATCTCTAAAAATAAATATGCATTTAATATAATTAAAGTATCCTTTCATGCTGCCCATCCAGATGGGTAAACTGAGTAAACTTCCCTCTTCCCCCTAAACTTCTTCGCCACAAGGTGGGGATGGTCTTACAGTATGCAGTTTGCAGACTTACCGGTCTGGCCTTCTGTGGGTCTCAAACTTTTGTGGCCTGAGTTTCAAAAACATCAGTCATCCATCTTCATGGTAGACAAAGTCTGTGGAAGAGAAATTTAAAAAAAATTAGTTCCCGCTTACTGGAAGTCATTATTGAATATCCCTGCAGAGAAGAAGTGGCAAATCATCACAATCCAATAATAAAGTGTGAAATCTGGAATGATTCTGGATAAGAAGCAGCTATCTTCCAGTCTGGAAGTTTCCCCAACCCTCTGTCACTGATAAGGGGGCTGAAGTATAAATGGAGCTGTGTGACATTTTCTTTTCCCTTGTGAGCTGGACCATTTATGCAGAATACTTTTAAAGAGCTCACCAGTGCAAAATCCTTCCAGGCCTGGAAATAGAGTGCTGCCAGCTGCCAAAACCCAGTGTGAACTCCCTCCTGCTTTATAGTAACTACACTACTTCTGTTTCATCTTAAAGAAAATAATGTAGCTTTGTCCATCTTTATCACTGTGCTTCATCCTTCCTTATACTTCTCTCACTCAGCTTTGTATTTGTGAGTTCCTTCCAAATTTTATCTGTACTGATACTTCTTTTTTCTTGCTATATAATATTCCATTCTATGACTATGCTACAGTATATCAAGTTTCCCTGGAGAAGGAAATGACAACCCACTCCAGTATTCTTGCCTGGAGAATTCCATGGGCAGAGGAGCCTGGTGGGCTACATACAGTCCAAGGGGTTGCAAAGAGTAGGACATGACTGAGTGCCTAACACACACATTACAGTTTATCAACACCTTCAAGATTCTGATATTTCCAATTTAGTGCTACTCTGGACGACACAGCTGTGAACATTTTCTACTATAAATCGAGATACACTTGGACAGGAGCTTTTTCACACTATATACTTTGGAGACTCATTACTGGTGTGTAGAATATGTACATCTTCAATTCTTCCTATTTCTATTTCCCCTAGCAATGAATGACAGTGTGAATTGCTGCACATCCTTGCAATCACTTGCATTGTCAGACATTTTACTCTTGACAATCTGGTGGATCAGTAATGATATCTCAAGGTGATTTTAATTTGCATTTTACTAATCACTAACGAACTTGAACACCTTTTCATATGCTTATAATAACTATGATCTACTTTTTATGATGTCTTTCAGCTCTTTTTCCATTGGATGAACAGCATTATTTAAAAATAAAATAAAATAGAGTTGGAGATTTTCTCTTTCAAGATTTGCACTAGCAAGTTCAAGCAGAATTCCAAAGTTGAATTTTTTAGTTGATAGTTCATTTGTTATTTTTATCTGTCATATAATTAAAAACCTTTATTCCCTTTAAATTTCTTTTTCTTTTCCAAATAAGTCTTGACAGTTTCTTTTTCTCATCTCCTTATTCATCCCCCCTCAGATGAAGTAATGTAAGGCTTGTAATTTAAAGCTTAGAACAGTCTCTTAGGAGAAAAGCAAGGAGATTGTCCTTGGCCTCTAAGCTTTAGAAATCTCCCACTTTGCATTGGAAATAGGCATATTCTTGGTAGAGATTGCTATTGTTTAAAATCTCTTCTGAGGCCACCCTTCAAGAGTTTAGGAAAAGGAAACTTCATGAGATGCCAGGCTTGATGTTAAAAACAAGTTGTTGGGCATCGATTGAGCAGATTTAAAGAACATAATGACAAGTAAGGGGAAAGGAGGTGATCTCACCTACCAGTGCTAAAAATGTCATTAGAATGATTTATATGCCATCAACTCATTACTCTCCTGACTATCACCAAGGATCTCCAAGGCAACAAGGATTATTCTTTACACATAACCCTCAGGCTTTATCTCCATCTTCTGAAGCAATTTTTCTATTCTTTCTGACCTGATTATTTCCACATGGATGGAAGTATTTAGATGAGACAGATATAATACACTACTGCTTACCATACTGTCCAGGTTTAACATTAGACAGTTATACAGCTTTGATGAAAGCAACAGAAACTGTACTGTCTTACATTTATTTAATACCGTTATTGCAGGCATATGGCAAGGACTGTATTCTTCTGATTCATTAGATTTGGAGCCAGAAATAAGATCACTTAGTATACTGAGGAAGAATGATGTATTTTATGGATTTAGGTTCTACTATTTCCTGATATTTGTTTTTAGATTTTATTCCTCTTATACTTCTTGTTATTGTTATCTGTGTGTGTAGGAAATTCTCATTCTTCCTGACTCTTACTATCCATGATGCCTGTAACTACTTGTTTTATTTTTAGTGTTCTTTGTTCTTCCTCTTTCTTCTGTTCAATTAAGTTGCAATTGTTAAGAGTCTATGACTGGAACTTATAGAACTAACCTCTTAAAGCATACTGTAGAAGAATATTACTATAAAACTATACTGAAAAACAAAATTAGAAATCAAGTGATTAAGTGACTAAACTTTAGGCAGCTGTATATAGATGTGCAAATTTTCTTGTAATGGAGACAAAATAAATTCAGATAATTAAGGCCAGCATTCCTTTTAGTTTCCACTCAAACTGAAAAAAATAATAATAAAATAAGTGTTTTTTGTTTTTTGTAAAGGGGTTGTAATCATTATAAGAGGAATTGAAATTGTACCTGTGTGTTTCCATGAGTATTTCAGTCCCCAGAGGCCCCTTTGAGAATGTATCTTTCATGGATTTTATCAGTTTGTTTTTAGGTCCAGAGTTCTGTAAAAAGTGGACAAATCATTATCCATACCTGCCTCTGCCATCTCCCAGTCTTGCTTACCCACAGCTTCCCCAGCTGTCCCAGGCACCACTCCATAGAGAACTTGGTTGTCCGAGTGTGTCTTGCAGCCACTCAGCGAGGGTCTTGACTGAGGGATGTGAGGCTGATTTCTCACCATCTTTGAACTTATTTTTACTTGAGCATTTTCTTCATTAGTATAAAGTTCCCCCAAAGTTATCAAGAAGGCTTATTTAGAATATGGAAGTAGAGAGTCCTAGAGTGTCCTAGCTAGAATCGTCTTCCAGTCAGGCTTCTAATTCCCATTTCAAAAATGACTTGGACCAAACAGCATAAAAACAACAGAGCAAAGGCTGGAACAGTCTTCTTTTCTTTCTTCTTCCTCTTTGGATAGTAATGATTGTGATTTCACTTTTATTTTGTAGTTTACAAGTATGTGTTTGTGCATCTTTGTGTCCCTATAATCCTCACTGACCTGCTAAATTAGGCTGAACAAATAAGAGCCGTATTTTATAAACAAAAACAAAGGCTTTGATTTAGAGTGTAGCTTGAACTGAAATCTTAATCTACATGCAATTCCACAGACTTTTACATATTAATCTGCTCCAAAGGAGTTTGGGATAGACCTCTCTGGGAATTATTATGCATCAAATATGTAAATTTAAAACTTGCAAGTAATTAAAAAGGCATGACTGACATTAGAAATAGTAGAAACAAGAGGTTCCAAATAATTTCATTTGGGGAAAAATTATATCAAAGTTGCTAATTCTGTACATAGAATAATTCTGGAAAATTGTACTAGATCAAGAAAGAAGAAAAAGAGTAAGGAAAATTTTCAGTATATTCCAAAAAAGAACAGTGGACTGAGAACAGACAGATCAGTGTGTTGGACCTATGATTTGCCTCACAGTCGCCATTTACTCTCTGGGGGAAATTTACTGTGCTTTTCTCCTAGGCAAGTAGACCTCCCACGAGTACATTAAGGTTGTATACCGTCAACCTGCTTACTTAACTTATATACAGAGTACATCATACAACATCCTGGGCTGGAAGAATCACAAGCTAGAATCAAGATTTCCAGGAGAAATACCAATAATCTCAGATATGCAGGTGATACCACGCTAATGGCAGAAAGCAAAGAGGAACTAAAGAACCTCTTGATGAAGGTGAAAGAAGAGAGTGAAAAAGTTGAATTAAAACTCAATGTTCAAAAAACTAAGGTCATGGCATCTGGTCCCATAATTTCTTGATACTTAGATGGGGAAAAAATGGAAACAGTGTCATATTTCATTTTATTCAGCTCCAAAATCACTGCACACTATAACTGCAGCCACAAAATCAAAGTCACATGTTCCTTGGAAGAAAAGCTATGCCAAAATGAGACAGGAGACAGTATATTAAAAAGCAGAGACATCACTTCACCAACAAAGGTCCATATAGTCAAACCTATGGTTTTCCCAGTAGTCATGAAAGGTTGTGAGAATTAGACCACAGAAAGGCTGAGCACCAAATAATTGATGCTTTTGAACTGTGGTGCTGGAGAAGACTCTTGAGAGTCCCTTGGACAGCAAGGAGCTCAAACCAGTCAATCCTAAAGCAAATCAACCCTGAATGTTTGGAAGTGATGTGACTCAGTTGTGTCCAGCTCTTTGTGATCCCATAGACTCTGCAGTCCATGGAATTCTCTAGACCAGAATACTAGAGTGGGTAGTCTTTCCCTTCTCCAGGGGATCTTCCCAACCCAGGGATGGAACCCAGGTCTCCCACATTGCAGGTGGATTCTTTATCAACTGAGCTATCAGGGAAAGCCCATTTATTGGAAGGACTGATGCTAAAACTGAAGCTCCAATAATTTTGCCACCTGATGCAAAGAGCTGGCACATTGTAAAAAACTCTGATGCTGGGAAAGATTGAAGGCAGGAGCAATAGTGGTTAACAGAGGATAAGATGGTTGGATGGTATCACCATTTCAGTGGCCATGAGTTTGAACAAACTTCAGGAGATTGTGAAGGCCAGGAAGGCCTGGTGTATTGCAGTCCATGGGATCACAAAGAGTTGGACATGATTTAGTGAAACAATTTATGAAGACAGATGCATTATATATATATATATATATATATATATATTTATTTTTTTGCCTAAGGGAATGTTTTATCAGTTAAAAAGTGAGAGTTGTATAACTTAGTCTAGAAACACCTGGAAACCATTGAACAACTTGCGTTAGGAGACCGAGACCACATCCAGCGATAGCAGCGTCATTGCCATAGACACTGTTGTCAATACCATGATTCTGTAGCCTTTTGAGCAGCATGTCCACTGTCCCCTTTAATTCTCTCAGCACCTCGGAAGCACGTATGGTTACTATCTCCATTTTCCCAATGAAAGTAAGCCCTGTTTCTTATCCTGGTGTTACTGGCTAAGTCCATGGGCTTGCAAAACAGCTGGGCATGACTTAGAGACCAGCCGACAACAACTACACAAATATTAAAACTAGGTTTCCAAGAATCACTACCAGTAATAAATCTATTGAATAATCTATTGAATTAATCTGTTAAGGACTTTTTGGACACTCTGTGTACCTCCTTCAACTATGCATTCAATTTGTCCACTTCTAAGTTTCTATGATTTCCACCATGGATGTGCTGTTCCTTCCCCTCCTCAGTGGAAAAGAATCTTTTTCTGTCCTCTAGTCTCATTTAGCACTTAGACCATCAATTGCAACTTATATGTATATTAATATAAAATATATGAATTAAATAAAGATTTATATATAATTGTAAAATATATTTTAGTAGTATATATATTATGAAATTATATGTGTATATTATTTATACATATACATGTAAATATATCCTATATATTATTTTCATTTGTATGTTTGATTGTTTTAAGAGTAGGTTTTAATGCCCAAAGACTAGTTTGTTGTCACTGCCCAATAAGGGCTGGTTGTATGATCTTGAGCAAGCAATTTAAACCCTATTGTGAGAAATATGGTGAAATAATATCCAAGTCATAATACTACTGTGAAGATGAGATAATTTGAGGCAGAGCTTTACAACTTGCAAAGTTCTCTGTAATATAAAAGATGATTATATTTTTTCACCTGCCACAGCGCTAAAGCTCTGGGTGGTATTGGAGCTCAATAAATATTGTGGGACTGAATTCAATTTAGGAGTGAGTGACAGCCTAAATAAGTCAGAAATGAGATGAGAATTTATTGTTGGCTTTCATGGCGTTCCACCTCTCCATACATGTCGACTTTTCTTCATTTTCCTCCTTTCTTGCTATCTTCTTTTCTGTTGTATTTAATCTCTCTCTTCTTCCTTCACTCATTAGCTTCTCTGCAAACTTTAGGGACATGTCAGCGGCACATCAGTGACTTGCTAGTTGGAAAGGTTGGTGATACTGAGTTCAAGTTTGTAAATTACTTCCTACCAATTATGAGATGCACAGACTGGTGGATGTTGAATGCTGCTCTTTCAGATCTGTAGGGTAGGTGCCCCAGTCCAGACAATGTGTAGTCCTACAGGCAGAGGACTACCTACTAGCCTTAGGATGGCGAATTAAGTGCTGGTGGCCATTGTGCACTTGATATACACCAGAGAACACTACGCAAACCAAGGGACCTCATCCCATTAACTCTGCCACACGCAGACCTTTATGATTCCTTTTACAGCCCGTCAGGATAATGCAGTGCAAATCATCTTCTAGGCTAGCCAACACCTAAAAACTCTATTAATTCATCATAAATACACACATATGACAGGGTACCATGTATAGTTATAGTTGCTGAACTCTAAATAATTTAAGCTTATTTGTAATTCTTTAGCTCAATTTCTCACATCGTCCAAATCTGCAGTTTTCTAAAGGTAGCTGGTTGATAAAGGATGTTTTAAATATCAGCCCTGCTTCCCTAGTGGCTCAGATGGTAAAGAATCTGCCTGCAATGCAGGAGACCCAGCTTTGATCTCTGGGTTCCTGGAGAAAGGAATGGCTACTCACTCCAGTATTCTTGCCTGGAGAATTCCATGGACAGAGCAGCCTGGTGGGCTGCAGTTCATGGGATCGCAAAGAGTCGAACAGGACTGAGAGGCTAACACTTTCACTTTCACTTTTCATCATTAGTCAGGTTATTAGAAAAGCGACCCCTCTGGGGTTCCCCCTTTAACAGTGAGCTGGTTTTCAGTTTGAAATTCAAGGTTGTCTCAGGCTAATGTGGAAAGTAATCAGCTTAATGGCATTCAGAGCCTTTCATTTCTCTACTCACATTTATGCTGATTATTGAGCTAGGGAAGTTCTTATTGAAATGTGCAATGACTTGATGTATAGCTGCAGACCCCCAAGCTCATGTACCTGTGTTTGAAGTGACCATGGCTTGTAAGGAGTGGCACCAGCTCTAAGGCTTCAAATCAGAACAAATGGCCCCTGCTTGGGGTTGACCTGGCCTCCTTTGCGTTTTTACTATCTAATTGTCTATCACTTTTTGGAGCTAGACAAAAGCAGACTCAAGACATAGCTATTACTTTCTTTGACATCTTCAATATATCAAAATAAGGCAGGTTTTGGTGTAAAGTTTCCCAAATGGGAACACTCTCTTTTATATAGACAACTGCCAGCTGTGAATTGAGACTGGTAAGGAAGTCAGTGAGAAGAAAAACGTTTCAGGAATAGCCATGGGAAAGGACAGGATGAAGAGAATTACAACTCCTCTTCTTAATGTCTTTTACAGTTTTTTTAAAGACTTTTTCATGGTAGGATACACGAGGCCTTTGTGGCATGGTTTCAGAAACATTAGTGAAGTCCAAGACACGTGTTTCCAAGCAACTAGCTTTGAGAATGTAATTGACACTGGTAATCACCTCCAAGTAGCTGAGAGATGGAGAATTCAGAAGGGGCCCTTTGGCCATGGGATCTCTCTCATACCCTAAAAGTAGCCTTGAAACAATTTATTTTATAAGTGGACGATTCCAGGACCTTCTATTTTGGTAAGTTTTCATGAGAACATGAATTTTTTTAATCTATTTTGTTTTCTCTTGCCACCCCAGGGCCTCCAATAGCTAGCATAAAATAGGTACTTTGTAAATAGATATTGATCAATTTGCAATAAAATCCCTGGAGATGAGAAGGTACTCATCCTTCTGAACCACTCAAAACCACTTGGAACGAAATTGCCAGAAATAAATCTGTCTCCTTTATATCAAGCATTTCTCAAGTACTTGTCACAAAATGCCAGAGATGAACTAAGGGATGTTTAACAAAAACACTTTTTTAAGCTTATAAAATGTAGAGATTACACAAATTTTAAGAATATATGCATATATACATATATATGTGTGTAGAGATATACATACATATATATATTTACATATATATTTTTCTTTCTCAAAGGAGAAATTGCATCATGACCTTTTTAGTAAATGTCTGAATAATAAGTTTGCTTTCCTTGGCAAGATAAACCCTATTGTCAGTTTGGTTTAACATCAGTATTACACCTTATAGTTTGAGTGATCATTTAGAGTAATATAGTTATAAGTTACAAAATTGATGAGAAGTGGAAAGTAAACGGAATAAGAGTAATAATTCTGGTTGTTATAAATCTTCTCAGATTTAACATATAGTCTATGACTTATGAGATAAAGGGTTATAAAAAATATTTTTAACTAGACAAGATACCTCTAAATTTAGCCCACCTTGCATAGAAATGCCCCATTTCCATAACCTTAATTGCTTTCTCTTTCTCTTATTTCACTCCCTCTTACCTCTGTATTCTTTTAAAGTATGTTTTTCATCAAAGGTCGCCTACATTCTATTGTTATTGCCTAGAAACCTATAGTGAATGTCTCAAAATTTGTGTCTCTTAAGCAGCATTTTTTCATAGCTGAATTGTAATTATGTGAGAAATCTAGGGTGTGTGAAGTTGGAATAAGCTAGATAAAGAGAACCAGCTTCGTTTGCCAAAATATCAGCTGTTCTGTGAGGGCTGATTTTCTTCCTAGGATGAAGTCTACAATGTGCGCCATATGGAAGGTCACTCAAATATCAGGAAGGGCTAAAGAACACAACTTATAACCCAGCGCTTTGGTCTGTTTCTGTCTAGGAGAACAGAGTCTGGTCAGCACATCAGAATGAAAGTAATTTAGACTAGAGTGTAGACACTGAAGCTGGACCACCTTGGTTCCGATTCCAGTTCTTCTCTTTACTGGAGACATAGCCCTGGGAACATTACTGTCCCTCAGGTTTTCCATTTCTAATAACAGAAACCATCATATGTCTGATCTTGTGTTTTGTGTAATAATTAAATGTTGACATATGTTAAGTACTTAGAACTTGGCATATAATAAAAGTCAGAAATGTGAACTGTTACAATTTTTAATACTCTAAAGTGGAGGAACCTGTTCCTTACTGAAGGGAGAGAGGTTGATTTAGAAAACTTCACCAAATATTTTTAAAGGTGAGCTTAGGGAAGCCTGGTTCTCCTAACCTGTGAGGACAAATACTGCCCTTCCAGTACAACACGCCCTGGTGACTTTGCTGGAGGCAGTCCCTTGGTCTTGTAGGAGATGACTTTTTTTTTCTCTACCCTTCTAGGTTCTCTTGGCTGGTTTATGCAGTAAATTGACATGAGACAGATTAACAAGAGAAAAACAAATTTAAGTGCGTATGTCCTGGAGCCCCACCGGGACAATGAGAGACTCAGAGACCCCTCAACTCTTAGGCAATTGAGACTTCTGTGCCTTCTACTCAATTCTTCTCAGTTGAGCTGAGAATTGAGCAGGTCTGGGGCTTCAAAGGGAAGAAAGACAATTCACAAGAAGATGGGAAGAGCATGTGTTTGGTAAACAAATGTTTGCCAGGCCACTCAGAGACAATGGGCACAGAGAGGACTCAGCTCAGAGGCTTTATGAAGCTGTCCCCGGCATATCACTCCGAGCCCATGCTCTTTATGGTTATCTCTGGTGATGGTAAATTCTTTCAGACAGTTAAGAGGGAGGCAAAAAGCTCTTCTTGAGTCTTTTGGGCCCCATTGTCTTCAGCTTAACATAATCCATATGCCCAAGCAGAACATTTTGGGGAGGCTCATTCTGAATCTTTTCAGTCCAATCTAGCACCTTGCTGGCTGGCAGTTTGACTTTTTATAGGTATGTAAATGGTTTTGAAGGACAAACTGAGGCATATATAAAAATTAAGAGTTTCTTTGAGCAAAAATCTATTTGAATTGGGCAGCATCCCCTCTAGCAGAAAGAAAGGAGTTCTGAAGAGCTGTACAAAAATGAAGACTTTTCCAGGCAGAAAGGAGCAGGAACAATGAGGTTATATTAGGAACAAAACTGGGTTGGTTATTGCAATGTTAATCTCCTTTAGGAAGGTCTATCAGGTAGACTACCTAATTAGTGCTAATATGGTGATTCCTGATTGGTTTAAGATTCTATTTCTGGGAGAGCCAAACTGGAATTAAGTCTTGGTTTGGTGATCAGGGGCTTAGCATAAGTGACTCCATTTTGAGACAGTTGTCTTTCTTTGAACAATGGTTATGAACTTACTAATGATTTGATTGACCTGTGATTGTCACTCTTGAATCTCTGGCTTGTTGTTTGACCAATATGCTATCCATGGGATTCCAGGCCACATGGTCCCAACGCCTCACTCCTTTGACCTCATTGACTTCATTTCACTATGACTGCGACTCACCTTCTTCTTAGCCTGTATGTGTTTTAAAGGAAAGATGAATCAACACTGTGGCCCCCTTCCTGTAAACTGACAGCTATTACCTGCGTTTTCTCCTGCTCTTAACACTCCAAACAATTGTATTCAAAGATCCCACGGTTAACTCAGCCTTGCAATTCCCAAAGCTCTCAAAGCTTTAGGGAAATTAAATTAAAATGTGGTTTAAGTCTGCTTCTTATTCATTTATTAAGGGCATATTCTTTGCAGGCTTATGGGTTTAGCCAGTGATTGTGTCTTCTGAGATTAGAGAAAGCAAGAGATAACTCCGCTGTCTTCTGGACCAACCTCACACTGAAAGTTGAAATGACCTTGTAATGCACATGTCAAAATTATCCTATTGGTCTGCTTTGACATCAAAAAACAATTTTCTGCTTTTCTTTTATCCTCTGTAGAGGACTCATTCCACATATTTATGACAAAGATTCAATGAAAAGGACAATGGAAATTTGTCCTTCTTCCCGTCCTAGAATAGTATCAGCAGTGAAGTTCTAACAACTTTTTATGTCTGGCCGCTATTACCCATTTTGTACTCACCGAAATATCTCCCTCCCCTGATCAAAGCACTAACTACTCCTGTTGCTTTTATTTATTTGGAATGAATTATTTGAATGAATATGGCTGTTACCTTTAAATCAACTTAAGTCAGTTGATAAGCAGTATTGTTACAATGACTACTATTTAAAGAAAGGTATTAAACACTTTTGGAACAAGAAAATCACACTAGAATAAAAAATGCTGAGAATTTCCTAAACTTTTAAAGACATGATAATTTTTTGATTAATATATAGGAAGAATTTTATGCATATACATATGCGTGCATGCTAAGTCACTTCAGTTGTGTCCAGTTCTTTGCAACTCTCCGCACTGTAGCCCTCCAGGCTCCTCTGTGCATGAGATTCTTCAGGCAAGAATACTGGAGTGGGTTGCCACGCTCTCCTCCACAGGATCTTTCTGACCCAGGGATGAAATCTGAGTCTCCTATGCTCTCTGCATTGGCAGGCAGATTCTCTACGATTAGCACCGCCTGGGAAACCCATGTGTGCGTAACAGTTAACTGAAAAAATAGAAATTTTAACAGATCACTAAAAATATTGCCTATATATAGAATATTTTATCTACATATAATTTTTTTAGTATTTAGACACACATGTACAGATATAGTCATGTATAAGTAAAAATCATACAAAAACTGAAGTTTATTTCTCTATGCTTGTGTTTCAGTTCAAATAATAATGTGAAATCAAAGAAAAAAAAATGTATGATAGGAAAACCCCGAAAACATCAGACCTAGAAGTAAAGTTGATTGTTAAGGTATATCAAAGGGAAATTTTCATATCATAGCTGGTGCTGCTGCTGCTAAGTCACTTCAGTCGTGTCCGACTCTGTGCGACCCCATAGACGGCAGCCCACCAGGCTCCCCCATCCCTGGGATTCTCCAGGCAAGAATACTGGAGTGGGTTGCCATTTCCTTCTCCAATGCATGAAAGTGAAAAGTGAAAGTGAAGTCACTCAGTCATGTCCAACTCCTAGTGACCCCATGGACTGGAGCCCACCAGGCTCTTCCATCCCTGGGATTTTCCAGGCAAGAGTACTGGAGTGGGGTGCAAGTGGGGTGCCTTCTCCGTTAACAGCATAGATGCTTCTATAAACTGAGAGTAAAGTCAGTGACATCCTGATACTTCTCTGTAAACATGGCTGCCCCACCACACTTTTTTCTAACAATAATAGATATCAGATGTATCAGAGCAAAAGAATAACAGATCATTTACATATTGTTTTAAGTCACCTAATACTCTGTGTGTTTAGGCATCCTTTGGAATGTAAAGCAAGTGAACAACTTGTCATCACTGGAGCTTAGCTTATGATCACATAAAATAATTTTTTATTATAATAGTATCAGCTAGTGATTCATAGAGTCCTTGTTATGTATTAAGAATTTTTCTAATTACTTACAGATATTAACCCTTGAAATGGGCATTATCATCTATCCTACTTTACACATGCAAATGTTAAGATACAGAGGGGTTAAATGAATAAAGCTATGTTACAAAACTAATATAAACTGAACAGAAATCCAAATTGAGATTGGCTTAATTTAAAGTATCCAGCCAAACCACTATTCCAGACAACAGTCTGCCTCCCTTCATCACCTGGTGTTACGTCTCTCTGGTACAATAGCACGAACATGGACATGTGGCGCTGGTCTCCCTCCTCTATAAATACCAAGTCCCCAGCTGCACTCCGCATCCGTTCAGTTCAGTTCAGTCACTCAGTCGTGTCTGACTCTCTGTAACCCCATGAACCGCAGCATGCCAGGCCTCCCTGTTCATCACTAACCCCCTGAGTTTACCCAAACTCATGTCCATTGAGTCGGTGATGCCATCCAGCCATCTCATCCTCTGTCGTCCCCTTCTCCTCCTGCCCCCAATTCCTCCCAGAATCAGGGTCTTTTCCAATGAGTCAACTCTTCGCATGAGGTGGCCAAAGTACTGGAGTTTCAGCTTCAGCATCATTCCTTCCAAAGAAATGCCAGGGCTGATCTCCTTCAGAATGGACTGGTTGGATCTCCTTGCAGTCCAAGGGACTCTCGGGACTCTTCTCCAACACCACAGTTCAAAAGCATCAATTCTTTGGCGCTCAGCTTTCTTCACAGTCCAACTCTCCCATCCATACATGACCACTGGAAAAACCATAGCCTTGACTAGACGGACCTTTGTTGGCAAAGTAATGCTTCTGCTTTTGAATATGCTATCTAGGTTGGTCATAACTTTCCTTCCAAGCAGTAAGCGTCTTTTAATTTCATGGCTGCAATCACCATCTGCAGTGATTTTGGAGCCCCAAAAAATAAAGTCTGACACTGTTTCCACTGTTTCCCTATCTATTTGCCATGAAGTGATGGGACCAGATGCCATGATCTTCATTTTCTGAATGTTGAGTTTTAAGCCAACTTTTTCACTCTCCTCTTTCACTTTCATCAAGAGGCTTTTTAGTTCCTCTTCACTTCTGCCATAAGGGTGGTGTCATCTGCATATTTGAGGTTATTTCTCCCGGCAATCTTGATTCCAGCTTGTGCTTCTTCCAGCCCAGTGTTTCTCATTATGTGTTCTGCATATAAGTTCAATAAGCAGGGTGACAATATACAGCCTTGATGTACTCCTTTTCCTATTTGGAACCAGCATCAGCACACAATAAATACTAAATATCCAGAATTGCATTGGAGAATAGGTAGTCTCTTTTCCAGAGACTGTCTTGAAAAGCTGTGTCACTAACATGAATTCTTTTACAAAACACATACTCATTTCATTTTCAAATGCTTAAAGCATGCTCGAAAACTCAGTTTTATAAACATGCCTAACCATGGCCTTCTCAGAAACCAACTTAGCATACCAACCTGCCAGGTGAAGAGTGTTTACTTTGGGCAAACAGTTGAATCAGAAATCAGGACTGGGAAAGTGTCACTCTTGTGGTCGAATAGGAAGTCATGCCCCCAAACCCAGTGTTGTTACACAGCCAAACCAAAAGGATATGAATAAAACTTTTTTTCACTTTTGAATATAAGTTGACACCTATAACATTCCTTT
This sequence comes from Bubalus kerabau, assembly GCF_029407905.1. Taxonomy (NCBI): domain Eukaryota; kingdom Metazoa; phylum Chordata; class Mammalia; order Artiodactyla; family Bovidae; genus Bubalus; species Bubalus kerabau. The sequence continues at coordinate 55,151,129 of NC_073644.1, forward strand.
TAGAAAACAAGAACTCATGTAAATAACATGGGTGAAAGACAAAACTGAAATAGCCAAAGGAGGCTTCTGTCCATAGCCATAATTAATAATTTTACAAATTCAGACTTTTAAATATTTCTATTGGGATGGAGAATTACTTCTTAGTTAAAGGAGGCATTTAGATAGGAGTCAGTAGGTAAAGTTTTCACTACAGATGGGCCCCTGATGTGAAATGCTAGGCAAATAGATACGAAGATTTGGGGGTTAGTTGGTGGACATATTTGTCTAAGTTGAAGGCAGTTACCCCAGCCTCCCTCACCTGATAATTAAAGTAGATAATAGAAATGAAAATAAGGCCTAAACAAATGATTTACTAAGCATTCTACTTTTCTATAAGCATGTACTAGCTTCAAGGTAGCTGAATTAGAACACAACATGGTCACACCTAACAGCATCAGACACTTGGTAGAGCAGTAGATTCTTACTGAATTGAATTTGAATAATCCAGTATCAATAGTAATGAAGAGTGATTAATAGATTTAGTCATTTTCTCCCAATTTTCATTTGTATTCTCCATGGTAATGTTGCATTTCTATTTGAAATATAAACTAGTTATATTATGATTTATATTTCTGTGCTTAATAGGGAATAGCAATAAGCCTAAATTTGACATACGGCCAGCTTTCTGTATTAACAGATTCAACAAACCATGAATCAAAAGTATTTTTAAAAGCATGCATGCATTATTGCATGCATGAACAATAATTTACATAGTTTTTACATTGTATTAGGTATTATAAGTAATCTAGAGATGATGGAAGTATGTGGGAGGGTATATGTATTGGGTTGGCCAAAAAGTTCATTTGGTTTTAAGTAAAAATAAAAGATATTTCTCATTTTCTGCAAGAACTTTATTGAACAGCATATTTACTGATTCAGTGAACTTTATGGCCAACCCAATAGTTTATCCTCAAAATTATACTGTTTGATATAAGGGACTTCAGCATCTGAAGATTTTGGTATCTGCAAAATGGGGCAAGTGGGTCGGTAGGGGTGGATGGTGAAGGGGTTGTGGGTTAGGGGGCAGTCCTGGAACCAACCCCCATGGATACAGAGAAGGATTGTGTATAACTTTTGCCATCCTTATTGTATAGCAAGAATTCAAGTTTAATTCAAAGCATGGTAGGGCCACTCCATTGTGATACTCTAACTATGATACCTCATAGTTGTTTATCAATATGGCATAATCAGAAATGCAAAACTAATGAGTGATCATTGGTCTTGTAAAGTTTGGGAAATTTATATCCTACAGGGGTTCGCAGAAGAGACTTTTGGTGACCATTTTGCCTACAGAGTCTTGCATTTTTAAAGGAAACTGGCAAAGACCTAATTTTATCCCAGAGAGTAAGTTTTTCTTGGGTTATAAAAATGTCTGTGACAATCTGGTGGAACACTTGCTTAGATTTCCTTTTCCTGCTGTGCGTAAAACAACTTCCATGGGTTACACCCTGCCTTGGTGCGGTCTCTCTGGTTTATAACTTTTCCACGGTTCCTGGTAATTGTCTCTTCCAGTTCTACTTCTTGGTCATTTTCATCCTACTAGGAAATGGCAACCTACTCCAATATTCTTGCCTCAAAAATTCCATGGACAGAGGAGCCTGGTAGACTGCATTCCACAGGGTCACAAAGAGTCGGACATGAGGTCAAATACTCAGAATTGTGTATTGCTTCCTTGTATTTAGACAGTACAGAGGGTTTCCCATCATGTTCCTGTTGCACCTTGGAAAAACTGTAAATGGATATTCACTGACTGTGTTCTACCAATTCCCCATAATTTTTAATGACAGAGAGCTACTTTTATAACTTCACAGCATACCTGGTCACTTTACATGAATTCCTTCAGCTGTATGAAAGGGGCTTGACTTGATAGATCTACTGAAGTTCTGCACCTAAGGAAGGCTGTAGCTTTTCTTCCCTCTTGACCTGATGTTTGCATGTAAGGATGCCTCTACAAAGCCATAAAGTAAATGAGAGTTACCTTAATTCAATAAATGTTATTGAGTGACTATGGAGTTGTAGCTGTGCTAGATACTAGGCTTATACTAGTGAACAAAAATCAAAATGCTATCGATTCTCATGGTCATTACCCTTTAGTGGGGAAAACAGGTATAAAACAAATAATTAAATTAACGAGTACCTAATGACTAGCAATGCTAATGAGAGGAAGGAAAAGTACATTTAATAGGGTCCTCTTAGTGTTGCTGGGGCTTAGGGAAAAATTCCTTCTGGGGATGCTGTTCAAGCTGAGACCGTAGGAATAATTAGGGGAGGAAAGATGCCCTTCCAGACAGGGAGCATACACATGTATGAGGGCCTGGTGGGAATAGGCACAGGTGAAGAATGACCAGAATGCAAAGGCTTAGGCAGCTACAATCTAAACTCTTTTTTTCTCCCAATCATATTCTGGAACATGTCCACTGGACTTCAGGACTTCCACAAAGCGTCTCTCATCTGTGAGTGATTGGTGAAATTGGTTCTTTGTCGGGCAGATGGGAGTAAATTCTTATTCTGCCATGTAGGTGATGACACTCTGGAGTTTTCCAAACTGTGTCTTTACTTTCAAGGTAGCGAGAAATGACAAAAGTGTTTCATATCAAAGATACTCAAAGAGAATCCTTTCTACTCCTTTTACTAATCAGAGATCCAAGTTCCTGAGTTATTAGTTAGGAAATACCACATGAAATTATTCTTGGCTCATCCATTTGTTAGTTTAAATCAATAAAATAGCAATGTGGACACTAGGTTGACTTTGGAAAGAGAACATCCAAGGAAGAAATATAACATATCACCTTTAGTTTTAGTTAAAATAATCTAGCTTTAAAATGCTTTGAAAAATATGTAGGTGTTTGCTATGGATGATTCCAGTACTTGTGACTGATGAACCATATCTGTCCCAACTTCTTTAAGTTTTTTTTAGCAACTTGTGGTAGGGATTTTAGGACTTGGGGTTCAATGAGACATCACAATAAAGGAAAATGTCTTAGAAATATATGTAGAAAAACACTTTAAAGAATATATAGACTACAAACACTTCTCATTAGATATTGATGAATGATAAAGAGAGTACAGAAATAAAAGTCACAAACATGTCTTCTGTTACAGAATGAATGCCATATTCTATGACGCAAATAACATAAATCCTCCCAAGAAAGAAAACCCTCTAAGCTTATGGAGCTGTGTGTTGAATTTCCCTGAAGCCTTTGGATATTTTCTGGCAAGACCATCCATGTGCAGTATTTGGATATGTTCTCAGGCTGTATATTCATAGTTCTCATTTATTTCTTGCCGGTCTGCAAAGCAGAGAAGGACAAGCCAGCTCAGTGTCTACTCATGCTTCTTAAGTGGGTTTTGTACAGTTCTCTTCTCCATTCTGCCTTATAACACACTAATGTTTTACTCACTCTTAAATGCAGCTCAGAAATAAAAGGACCATATAAGCCTTTTTATGTTTATAGTGCCAATCAATTTGAGTCTTCAAGCAATTATTGACTAATTAATAGCCAAACAGAGAACTTATTAGGGACTTATATGTGGAATTAAAACTACTTCCCTTCACATAATTCTACTGACCCAGCACAGATATGTTCTCAAATTCTGCTCAAAGTTTGTAAACATTATATGGTTATAACTTAAAAGGGGAAAAGAGAGATTACTTGTTGAATTCCTTGTTGATGAGCTATTGATTTGATGCTCAGCCTTACAGCTATACTTTTGGCAAATTCCAACATTTTAAAATATGTTTTTCCTATGATAAAATAGCATAATTCTCTGAAAATAATTTATTTTTATTTTTTTTGTTGCTAAGTATTTTATATATTTTTTTTAATTTTATTTTTAAACTTTACATAATTGTATTAGTTTTGCCAAATATCAAAATGAATCCGTCACAGGTATACATGTGTTCCCCATCCTGAACCCTCCTCCCTCCTCCCTCCCCGTACCATCCCTCCGGTCGTCCCAGTGCACCAGCCCCAAGCATCCAGTATCGTGCATTGAACCTGGACTGGCAACTCGTTTCATACATGATATTTTACATGTTTCAATGCCATTCTCCCAAATCTTCCCACCCTCTCCCTCTCCCACAGAGTCCATAAGACTGTTCTATACATCAATGTCTCTTTTGCTGTCTCGTACACAGGGTTATTGTTACCATCTTTCTAAATTCCATATATATGCGTTAGTATACTGTATTGGTGTTTTTCTTTCTGGCTTACTTCACTCTGTATAATAGGCTCCAGTTTCATCCACCTCATTAGAACTGATTCAAATGTATTCTTTTTAATGAAAATAATTTAAAAACAATGCTTTATTAAATAAAAATAAAATGTGGAATTCTGTTCCTGGGTTTCTTTGTACAAAATTATCTACAGATCTGCCTTCATGTAAATACATTACATCTATTTACTTTGTATAAAAGTTAGTTTGTTTTCATTTCCTCCATTCAAGCTGTATGTCCACATTCCAGTTATAAGGGAAACTCAGACATTCGAAAGCATTAGCCTGACCAATGACAAGTCTGTGCAGTGTGGATGTTAATAATTCCTTTCTGAATCAACAAATTATCACATGCTTTCGGGTACTGAATATATGTTCAGCCAAAAACTAGACACGTGAGGGGGTGAAAAAAAGGATACAAATGATTTTTCTGTCCCAAAGAAGTTGAGAATACATGAGAGAATAGTATTTCTTTAAGAAGCTAATCATTATTTTGGACTTCTGGAGCCTAAAGTTGGCAAGAAGGTACTCATTTCCTGAATCTTCTGTCTCTATAAGCAGGGTGTGAATGTTGAATTTGTAGGAGATCAGGTTTTGTAACAGAGATCTTTGAAACGTTTGAGCAGTGGCGCAGCGTGGGCACTGGCCATCAGAATGGATGTGGTCATCTTCAACCCTGTGGCCTCACCAGCACCCTGATTCCCACTGTCCCCAGCCATAACCCTGATGTCTGTGCAGAGCACAGATTTAGTACTTGATGAATATGTGTGCTTAATTAAGCTTTACAAAACAGATAAGTCTTTAGCACCTCTTGGTAACCAAAGAAGAGTTTATAATCTAAGAGTTGCTTTTTTTTTCTGGCTAAAACTCCATTAAGCTATTACAGTAATGGATTATACACTGTTGATTACAAGTAGATAAATGTTTTCAAATAGGCCGTTACTTTAAAAATCAATAGTGAACTCAGTTCAGCCAGCATTCAAAATATCTACAGTTATATTATCAAAATGTTGATATTTTAGATGAACGACCAACAGAAAATACATTTTTAAATTTATGGAAAATCCCTACCATTGCTTCAAATTGGATGTAAGTTAAAAAAAAAAAAAGATTCTATCAAGAAACCAACCCCACTTAGTACTAAACTTCTGTGACTTAAGAAGGTCATAACATTCTATGCATTTTTGAGGTTTTTATTATTAAAATAATGCATGTTCATTATAGGAAAAATAAAATACATTTAATTTTGAAAGGAAAAAATTATTAATGTAACTTCTATGCATATATAAGTCACTAACATTTTGGTGTATAGCCTTCTAGGCTTTTAAATATAAAATAAATAATAATAATAATAATATTAACCCAAACTATTATTTTCACTTATATTATGAACATTATTCCCACAGCATAATTATTATTGGCCCCAGGAAATAGAGTTATAAAAGTCTATTTCCACAATTTTCACTTTTAAACACAAGCCCCCATTATTCATGTTTTCCTGCATGTATGACAAGTAATTCCTTAAAATAAATTCATGAAAATGTATTTGATTGGTCAAAGTGTGTATACATCTTTAAGGGCTTTACTGTCCCCTGTCAAATTGTTCTTTGCAAATTCTTAAGCATCTCATAGACAGTTCTTTAGTTATTGGAAAGGAAAATAAATGGAAATGCATTTTCATTTCATTGCTAAGGCTATGGTTTTTCCAGTGGGCATGTATGAATGTGAGAATTGGACTGTGAAGAAAGCTGAGTGCCGAAGAATTGATGCTTTTGAACTGTGGTGTTGGAGAAGACTCCTGAGAGTCCCTTGGATTGCAAGGAGATCCAACCAGTCCCTCCTAAAGGAGATCAGCCCTGGGTGTTCTTTGGAGGGAATGATGCTAAAGCTGCAACTCCAGTACTTTGGCCACCTCATGCGAAGAGTTGACTCATTAGAAAAGACTCTGATGCTGGGAGGGATTTGGGGGCAGGAGGAAAAGGGGACGACAGAGGATGAGATGGCTGGATGGCATCACCGACTCGATGGACGAGAGTTTGAGTGAACTCCGGGAGTTGGTGATGGAGAGGGAGGCCTGGCGTGCTGGGATTCATGGGGTTGCAAAGAGTCGGACATGATTGAGTGCCTGAACTGAACTGAACTGAAGTTTAAAAGCAAACATTCTTTAGTCTTCTATTTATGCATTTTCACCTTTATCATTATTTTAATCTGTAGTGACAAAAGGAACATGCTTGAGATAGGACAAGAATTGAGCCACCGATTTTCCCTTTTCTTACTACGCTTTTCAATTTGTATCTGGAATCAAAACAATAATCACTAAAAATAACCAGATCAATAGTTCTCTGGGGCACTGAGGAAGGAGCTTGTTCCAAAGAAAAGTAGGAGGTCTTTTTCAGAAGTCTTACAGTTTTATTTAATATAATTATTTGGCTGTTTTCTCTTCTTTTCTTTAGGTTTCTTGGCTAAATTAGCTCAAAAAGTACAGAAACGTTTATAACTAGGTGAGCTGTTCGGGAATTTGTGTGACAGAAATCAGATGCCAGCGATGAGTTTCCTAGCAGAATCCATAGCATAAAAACTCACCCCAGTAACCCCTCCTCCCAGCCAATTTGCAGAAACATTGACTTTGTCAATGACTTAAGCAGAACCGTCAAAGGAACTAGAGGCAAAACCTCACCGTTGGGCTCCTTCGTAGAAATAAGGACGTGGAAATGAGAAGGCAGCGTCTTCACATGTTTGGCTGTTGTCTGAATCACTTAATAACATTTTAAAGGACAATGTTATCTGTACCATCAAGGCTGTATCTATTCAGATTAAGGAAAGTATTATCATATCTTGGTTTAGCCCTTCACCAAAATCCTCAGAGGCTTATTCTATCACAGGTTTGTGGCTAGTTCTACAACTCTGCCTTATGTAGTTTAATTATCTTGTGGAAAATACTTTTTTCCATTCCCTCTAGCGTCTTATCCAAAACATTATTGAAGCTCAGAAGTTGACTGAGCTTCTTCTCAGATATCCACTTTACCACTTACTGAGCTTTTCAGAAACCAGTGTCCAGCCAGAGTCTGAAAAGGCCCAAGTCAGAATTTGTGAAGTAAGCAAATGGATTGTTCCCATGGCACAGCCTACACCCTCCTCTCCCCCACACTCCTTCAGCAGGAGACTCCCACCGGTGCCCAGAACCCAGATCATTAAAGTCAAGACTTTGGATTGAAGTCTTTTACCAAGAAACTGCCTTTTAAACTGGAAATGTATAGTTTTATCTGTTATCTATTAGTTGCTAACACTTTCATCTTTTGCTTTACATTTTTAAAACCATGAGTAAACATTTCTTTATAATTAAAAATGAGCATGTACACATATAATCAGATATTAATGCATTAAAGTGAAAGTGAAGTCGCTTAGTCATGTCTGACTCTTTGTGACCCCATGGACTGTAGCCCACCATGCTTCTCCATCCATGGGATTCTCCAGGCAAGAATACTGGAGTGGGTTGCCATTATTAATGCATTAGTCTTAATAAAAAAAAGTTCAACCATCTATGTTGGAGTTTCTCAACCCAACCCCCACACTATTGATATTTGAGGCTGGATAATTCTTTGTTATGTGGGGGCTGGGGATGGCACTTTCAGACCTCTACCCACTAGGTGACCAACTCTTATCCATTTCGATAGTTAAGCCTATGTCCAGACATTGTCCAGTGTCCCCCGAGAGGCAAAATCACCCCTCTCTGGTTGAATCCATTGGCCAGTAGATAGTAAGGCACTAATTTACTCTTCCATCTTGATTGAGGCACCAGAGATATATGAACACACAGAAATTCCTGCCCTAGTGTAGTGTATACTCCAGTGCATATGAAAGTTCTTGGGATGTCAGAGAAAATCTCCAAGGTCGTATATTTCAGCATCAGAGGTCAGATCAGGCTACATATGTCATATATTTTCTTGGACAAATAGGGGGTAAGCACTTGGCTAGAGGGAAATCTCAAATGACCATTTCTTAGTTTTTTTTCACTAGGGAGTTGGCCTCTCTAAAGAAAATTATAGTTACACTAAATCATCATAGTTTTCAGTTCAGTTCAGTCGATCAGTCGTGTCCGACTCTTTGCGACCCCATGAATCATAGCACGCCAGGCCTCTCTGTCCATCACCAACTCCTGGAGTTCACTCAAACTCATGTCCATCGAGTCGGTGATTCCATCCAGCCATCTCATCCTCTATCGTCCCCTTCTCCTCCTGCCCTCAATCTTTCCCAGAATCAGGGTCTTTTCCAATGAGTCAACTCTTCACATGAGGTGGCCAAAGTATTGGAGTTTCAGCTTCAGCATCAGTCCATCCAATGAACAGCCAGGACTGATGTCCTTTAGGATGGACTGGTTGGATCTCCTTGCAGTCCAAGGGACTCTCAAGAGTCTTCTCCAACACCACAGTTCAAAAGCATCAATTCTTTGGCACTCATCCTTCTTCACAGTCCAACTCTCACATCCATACATGACCACTGGAAAGACCATAGCCTTGACTAGACGGACCTTTGTTGGCAAAGTAATGTCTCTGCTTTTGAATATGCTATCTAGGTTGGTCATAACTTTCCTTCCAAGGAGTAAGCATCCTTTAATTTCATGGCTGCAGCCACCATCTGCAGTGATTTTGGAGCCCCCCAAAAATAAATTCTGACACTGTTTCACTGTTTCCCCATCTATCTGCCATGAAGTGATGGGACCAGATACCATGATCTTCGTTTTCTGAATGTTGAACTTTAAGCCAACTTTTTCACTCTCCTCTTTCACTTTCATCAAGAGGCATTTTAGTTCCTCTTCACTGTCTGTCATGAGGGTGGTGTCATCTGCATATCTGAGGTGATTGATATTTTTGCCGGCAATCTTGAGTCCAGCTTGTGCTTCTTCCAGCCCAGCGTTTCTCATGACGTACTCTGCATAGAAGTTAAGTAAGCAGGGTGACAATATACAGCCTTGACGTACTCCTTTTCCTATTTGGAACCAGTCTGTTGTTCCATGTCCAGTTCTAGCTGTTGCTTCCTGACCTGCATATAGTTTTAGGAAAACTCTAAGAAAGAAGACTCCCTGGATGAGTATCAGGTATAAGTTTACTTGCCTTGTGGATGGCGTTAGATCAAGAGCTGACAGCCTTGTAGGTGGTTCTTTAAAAATTGTTCACATGATGAATAGGTGAATTTAATTAAGCAGGTTAACATTGGTCATATTATTTATAGCCTCTGTGCTATGCTGTGCTTAGTGGCCCAGTCATGTCCGACTCTTTGTGACCCCATGAACTGTTAGCCCACAAGCCTCCTCTGTCCATGGGGATTCTCCAAGCAAGAATACTGGAGTAGGTTGCCATGCCCTCCTCCAGGGGATCTTCCCAACCCAGGGATTGAACCCAGGTTTCCCATATTGCAGGTGGATTCTTTTGCCATCTGAGCCACCAGGGAAGCCCTTTATATCCTCTGTATAGTTTAAAAAACAGCTAGAATTTTTCTTTTTTTTTTTAGGAGTACTGTTCCCCCACTTTTTTTTTTTTTTTTGGCATGTGAAATTCCAAATTGTTGCAATTTTTTAAAGCTTGTTTTATATTAGGGTATGGTTGGCTAACAATATTGTGATAGTTTCAGGTGTACAACAGAGCAACATTTCCTAGCTTCTTAAAATAGCAGTGGAAACAAAATTTAGACATGAACAAAAGCCTAAAATTATCACATACATTTAGCTCACTGAAACATTTTTATATTTTTTTTCAGATTTAGTTTATTCTTAGCGTGATCTAAGATTACTGTCCTTTCTAGATTTAATATAAATGCCCTAAATGGGTCTTCACCATAATTCTAAAAAATAATATAAAAAGAATGCAAGTAAGTACCTTTCCTTGCTTTTATTATAAACTTTGCCTCTACCTAACTCTAACATTTTATTAAATCACAGACTTACAACCTAGATAACTATTTTTAAAATAGTTTAGAAATGTTTTGGGGTTGGGAGAGAGAAAAAGGGGAACATTTTTTTTTTAATTAAAATGGTTCAGAAAGAGAATGACTCTGTCAGTAGAGGTAATCAGGTCCCCACTTTAAGCTGCTCTTGACTCAGTCTTGACTCCTATTACTTTAGTTGGTTTTTCTAAGCCAGGAACCCCAAGCCCTCCCCTGGGTGTGGACTCTTGACACCTCTCCCCCTCAGTCTGGATATATCTTAGTGACCTTTCCTTGCTGACCTTGCATGTACACTGCCTGTTAGAGAGAAGATGGGATCTGAGGCCTCCCTGCCCCTTTCCTGCTACTGCCACCTTCTTATTTGGCTTTATTCTTTCTCACCCCACATTGCTGCAGGCAGACTTCTAGGTCTTCTGCTTGTTTGAGAGCTTCTTATTTAAGGTGTATAAGAGCATCTTATCTGAAAGCTCGAAGAAGAGGGTATTTTCTATTCTAAAGACTTTAGATAGGGGTACACCACTTCTCCTGACTTCCCAGGTGGTGCTAATAGTCAAGAACTCACCTGCCAGGACAGGAGACAGAAGAGGCATGGGTTCAATCCCTGGCTTGGCAAAATCCCCGGTAGACCTGGCTACCCACTCCAGTATTCTTGCCTGGAGAATCCCATGGACAGAGGAGCCTGGCGGGCTACAGCCCGTAGGGTCACAAAGGAAACAACAGAAGTGACTTAGCACTGCACACCACTTCCCTCTTTCCATTTCTTTGTTGCATCAACCTGCCAGTGTCTCCTGTGTCACGTCCAGGCATCCCCTGGAAGCAGGAGCACATTTCTTTTAATATTTGTTTATTCCCTTTTGGCGGTACTAGGTCTCCATTGCTGTGCATGACTTTCTCTAGTTGTGGAGAGCGGAGGCTCCTCTCTGGTTGTGATGTGCTGGCCTCTCTTGTTCCAGAGCATAGGCTCTAGGTACACAGGATTCAGTATTGCTGCACATGGGCTCAGTAGTTGTGGGTCATGGGCTTTGTTGCCCCGAGGCATGTGGCATCGTCCAGGACCAGGGATTGAACCCGTGTCTCCTGCATTGCAAGGCAGACTTAACCACTGGACCACCAGGTCAGCTCAGAACAAATTAAAGTACAAAAATATGAAGATGCATAGTTCACATGTTACAGACAAACTGGTCTTTGCTTAAAAGAGAATCATGTATTTCTGGGACTTTTTTAATCCATCTCTAAAGAAGGCCAAGACCTCCCATAACCAAACTGAACTTGGGAATCCTGCTTTGTTCTTAGTTGAATGAGCTCATGAAAGTTCTGATGGTCCCTGGAAATAAAGTCATTTAGTCAGTGGGTGCTCCAGCTTTGTCTTGGGTTTAGGTGAATCACACTTTGATTCTAATTAGATCCCTAAAATATATGTTAAAATTCCCAGACCAAATTATCTTTTCTATTTCAGGTATTACATTTCCTTTTCCTAACTGAACTGCCTCATTGTATAGATACATTTGTTATTCCTGCTGCTCTAAGAAATGTGCTTCTCCTTTGCCCAAAATCATACATACATTCCAAAACATGCCCACTGTCCATCTAATACCTCAGAGTAACCCTTCACTTGGAAATTCAGCCTCCTCAAAATAAAAGTCCCCACTTGATTCTCCCATCATTTCCTGGTGGCTCAGTGATAGAGAACCTGCCTGCCAATGCAGAAGATGTAGGTTTGATCCCTGGGTTGAGAAGATCCCCTGGAGAAAGAAATGGCAATCCGCTCCAATATTTTTGCCTGGAAAATCATGGACAGAGGAGCCTGGTGGCCTACAGTCCATGGGGGTCACAAAAGAGTAGGACATGACCTAGTGACTAAACAACATTACCTGTCAGTGTTTTTCTGTTTTGTTTTTTTTTAATAGTAATTGCATTATAGCTACTTACAATCACATTTTATTGATTCGGTCTCAATTGATATGAGATCATTTCAATTCACTCCCTTGTTAAGGTATAGATTTCTGGGGTAGATCTCTGAAAACACTGAATTTCACATACATGTAAATCTGTTAGTGAGACCAAGTAAGGATGGGCCCAAGTGGTAGTTGCAGGACCAGAGCTGCTGAATTCCAAAGTTCAGCCATAAGAAATCTCATTCAAGAAATGCCTTTCCTTTTCTTTATTCTTTTGGATACTTCTTTTAAAGGCGACAGATTTAATACCAGCATTTTGATCCATATTCAGGCACTTTTAAAAGGTCATAACCTGTACAGACTAGAGCTTTTATGGAATGGTGTATGTTTTATAACTATTGGCTTCAATTTGGATTACTCAGCACTTACTTTCTTTTGGGAAGAGATCTAGAAACTAACGGTCTCTCATTCATGCTATTTTTTTTTAATAGTGTTCACCTAATAATGACCTTCTTTCCTAGACAACTTCTACCAATAAGAATTTCTAAGTGATAGAACTTTCCTGCTACTAGATCACAGACACACTCACCCAGGGAATATATTTCAAATGTAATGTGCTCAAGTAATCCAATATGTGTGTTGCCATTTCAAATGATGGTTTAAATTCCATCACTTCAGTAGTAAGTTCAACAGTGTTCTTGGAGCACATTGAATGTGAGAGACCTTAGGAATTATTTAATCCAGTAATTATCCAGATCTGATTCCCAGACCAACTGCATGGGTATCACTAGCAGCTTGCTAAAAATGCAGATTTTATTGTCCAAACCCAGATCTACTAAATTAAGAACTTCAGGGAATTAGATCAGACAATCTGTGTTTTAATGAGTTCCCTAGGTGGTTCTCAGGTTATTGATATTTCCCTGGCAATCTTGATTCCATTGTGTACTTCATCTACCCCAGCGTTTCTCATGATGTACTCTGCATGTAAGTTAAATAAGCAGGGTGACAATATACAGCCTTGACGAACTCCTTTCCCAATTTGGAACCAATCTCTTGTTCCATGTCCATTTCTAACTGTTGCTTCCTGACCTGCATACAGATTTCTCAGGAGGCAGGTCAGGTGGTTTGGCATTCCCATCTCTTTCAGAATTTTCCACAGTTTGTTGTGGTCCACACAGTCAAAGGCTTTGGTGTAGTCAATAAGGCAGAAGTAGATGTTTTTCTGGAACTCTCATACTTTTTTGATCATCCCCAGATGTTGGCAATTTGGTCTCTGGTTCCTCTGCCTTTTCTAAATCCAGCTTGACCAACTAACTGGAAGTTCACAGTTCACATACTGTTGAAGTCTGACTTGGAGAATTTTGAGCATTACTTTACTAGTGAGATGAGTGCAATTGTGTGGTAGTTTGAGCATGCTTTGACATTGCTTTTCTTTGGGATTGGAATGAAAACTGATCTTTTGCAGTCCTGTGGTCACTGTTGACTTTTTCAAATTTTCTGTCATATTGAGTGCAGCACTTTCACAACATCATCTTTTAGGATTTGAAATAGCTCAATGGGAATTCCATCACGTCCAGTAGCTTTGTTTGTAGTGATGATTCCTCAGGCCCACTTGACTTCACATTCCAGGATGACTGGCTCTAGGTGAGTGATCACACCATCGTGCTTATCTGGGTCATTTTTTTTTTTTTTTTGGTATAGTTCTGTGTAATCTTGCCACCTCTTCTTATTATCTTCTGCTTCTGTTAGGTCCATACCATTTCTGCCCTTTATTGTGCCCATCTTTGCATGAAATGTTCCCTTGATGACACCACCCTTATGGCAGAAAGCAAAGAAGAACTAAAGAGCCTCTTGATGAAAGTGAAAGAGGAGAGTGAAAAAGTTGGCTTAAATCTCAGCATTCATAAAACTAAGATCATGGCATGTGGTCCCATCACTTCGTGGCAAATAAATGGGGAAACAATGGAAACAGTGACAGACTTTATTTTTTTGAGCTCCAAAATCACTGCAGATGGTGACTGCAGCCATGAAATTAAAAGACACTTGCTCCTTGGAAGAAAAGCTATGACCAACCTAGAGAGCATATTAAAAAGCAGAGACATTACTTTGCCAACAAAGGTTTGTCTAGTCAAAGCTATGGTTTTTCCATTAGTCATGTATGGATGTGAGAGCTGGAGTATAAAGAAGGCTGAGCACCAAAGAATTGATGCTTCTGAACTGTGGTGGTGGAGAAGAGTCCTGAGAGTCCCTTGGACTGCAAGGAGATCCAACCAGTCTATCCTAAAGGAAATCAGTCTTGGATATTCATTGAAAGGACTGATGCTGAAGCTGAAACTCCAGTACTTTTGCCATGTGATTCGAAGAACTGACTCATTGGAAAAGACCCTGATCCTGGGAAAGATTGAGGACAGGAAGAGAAGGGGATGACAGAGGATGATATGGTTGGATGGCATCACTGACTCAACTGGACTTGAGTTTGAGTAAACTCCAGGAGTTGGTGATGAACAGGGAGGCCTGCTGTGTTGCAGTTCATGGGGTCACAAAGAGTCAGACACTACTGAGCGACTGAATTGAACTGAACTGAACTGAACTAGGTGATTGTGATAAACACTTGCAACTTCTTTTTGCAATTGGAAAACTGAAGCCTGAAATAATAAATGACCTATGGGGAGACAGAAAATAGAGCTAGCTGGTTCTACTCACAATATCAGAATGAGAACATTTTCTGATACACTTTCAACTGTTCTACACTGCCAGTGTGGTGACTATACACATGTAGGGTTGAAATCCTGAATTTTTATCAGCTAGCACTAAAATCATCTTTCATAGCTACTTTTTGAGCTCAAGTCAACACTCTTTCCCTACTTAAATTTGAATGCTATGAGATATTCAGGAGTCTCCATATTTGTTCTCTCCTGAGCACCACTTTCCTTACTCAGATATTAATTGAACATTTAACCAAGTACACCCAGCCACTTATTTTTAAAAATAGGTATTCCTTTTCATAGAGCTTTTGTGATTTTTTTTCTTGTTTTACCTTTTGCTCTCTCTTTGAGTTTGAATCTCCACAAGCACCAAGTAGGACTTGGAGAAATTCTTTCTATTGTTGCCAGAATACTCAAGCTCAATGCAATTCCATCTCCTAAAGTCAATTTGCAGGAGGCTGTCTTTGAAACAGCCTATGAAATTGTGAGCAAATGAAGTTTCATCTTGCTGTTAACGTGGTTGCCTTGCTAAACCGTCAGCGTGGTAGCTGACCCTTTTGTGTTATTCTGTCTGCTCCAGCTGGTGCCATCAGCTGTTAATCAGAAGTGTTTATACTTTTTCATTCTCACTTGATTTCCACTAGCCTGCTTGACTTGGTATTCAGCATTGCTTCATTACAGAGAATATTGTTGCAACCCTGTCTTGACATTTCACTGTCAACTGGTGGTGATAGGTCAATATTACATCTCCTGCTCTTCACAAAGTAGAAAATATGCGGTCACACCAATTAGATACGTTATTTTTTTTTCCTGTTCAGCCTTCCTTTTAGCTGCCAAAATCAGTCTAGAATTAAAGAGGAAGCAAAGGAATTATTAGAGACCAAACCCTTGGCTTAGGGTGTTAAAAAGATTAGCTGGTGAAATACCAAAATCTTTAGGAGGGCGAAGATCAAAACAGGAACTGTGGAACCAATATACCCTCTTCTTCTCTGCGTGTTGGCAGCAAATGGTAATAGCTTGCAGGAACCCAAAGGCTATTATCATTCATGCTTTAAAGTGGGACATTGAGCAGGATGTTCTAGAGTCTTCTTGATATCCTCTTATCTGTTTCATGATTGTGAGAGCATCTTTGCCAGGTTGGGGAGCAATGAAGACATTCCAGAGTTCCTGAACTTGTCTGACTTCTAATAGCACTAGACCGCTTGAATGTCTTTCTGTTCATCTGGCTAACTCCTCCTCCTCGTTCTTTTTTATAATGTTTCATCCCCTGGCTTTTCACATCTGTACCTGAGCAACCTTATTAGCTACACATTAGGCAACATGACACTGGGAAACATGCACATTTTGGAGTCAGTGAAAATGTTGAATTTAGTAAAAACTGGGCTCAGATGCCAGCTCAGTCACTTCCATTAGTTTGTATGGCCCTTAAGCAAGACCTTTGATTTCTCTGAGCCTACTTACAGCTGTAAATTTGGGAGAGGAAATGCAAAATCAATAACATTTCATTTGGGTGTAGTTATTTTTGCTCTTTACTATATGTGCTGGACATTGTGCTGAATGCTGAGGCCAAGTATAAATAAGATGCATGCAAGGGGGCAAAGAAAGCATCAAGAAGGTGAGAATAGTTCCACTCAAGCACCCAGGGGGGCTTCCTGATGGTGATGAGGTACCAGCTGAGTCTTGAAAAAGGGATGAGTTTGGTGGGCAATATGATGGGGAAGGAATTCCCAGCAGAAGATGGAGTCTAAACATTGTGTGGAGGCTCAGGAATGCATGGAGGCTAAGACACAAGTTATGAATGAAATACTATAAACAGCTGATAACATAGCATAGAGTGGGTGCTAGGCAATGAGCAGTGGCCAACAATAAGCCTGAGGTGCCAGCCTCGGGCCTCCTGTGTGTGTCATGGGGCTCAGACTCTGTTCTAGGGTGCATGGTAAGTGTGACCATTTGAATATGGAAATTCATATTTGACTGCAAATTTGACTGTGAATTTTCTGTTTGGATGGGTCACTTGCATGGCAGTGTGCTTGGTACATTGAAAGAAAGACTAGAGTAGGGGTCCCCAGAATCTTGGATCTAATGCCTGATCATCGGAGGTGGAGCTGATGTAATAATAATAGAAATAAAGCCACAATAAACGTAATGCACTCGCATCAGCCTGCAGTGATCCTCCCACCTCTGGTCCATGGGAAGATTGTTTGCCACGAAACCGGTCTCCAGTGCCAAAAAGATTGGGGCCCCCTGGACTAGTGTGAGTGTGTTAGGAATGGTAGTGACCGTAGGATGTTGTGAGTGGTGCACATACTCCCTCAGTGCAGTGCTTTCTGAGCCATAGATCTGTAAACTTTTTCATGGAAGGGCCAGCCAGGAAACATTTTGAGCTTTGTGTCCATATGGACTCTATCATAACTGTTCAACTCTGCTGTTGGAACATGAAAACCACAACAGACAATGTGGGAGTGGAGAAGTGTGGCTCAATTCCAGTAATCTACATTTGAATTTCACAAATTTTCACGTGTCAAGAAACACTATTTCCCTTTTGATTTTTTTCAAATATTTAAAAATACAAACAACATCTGAGCTCCACAGGCCGTATGAGAACTGGCAGCAATTCCACTTGGCCTTTGCATTGTACATGGCTGCCCTGTCCTAAATAATTACTCTCTTTCCTCCTATTTTCTCTGGTCATCGTACTATTCTCTTTTTATAGTACTTAAAACCCAGCTTTTGAATAATCTAGTAGAGTTATATTTATCATCCTTTTTTTAAAAATGATTTTTGCTTTTATTTTTTCTTTGTTAATGAAAGTCTTTTTTATATATATACAGCCATTAAATTATTTTCTTATAGTTCATTTGGGCTTTCCTAGGTGTCACTAGTGGTAAAGAACACACCTGCATTGCAGAAATCATGAGACTTGGGTTCGATCCCTGGGTCAGGAAGATTCTCTGGAGGAGATCATGGCAACCCACTGCAGTATTCTTGCCTGGAGAATCCCATGGACAGAGGAGCCTGGCAGGCTACAGTCCAAGGGGTTGCCAAGAGTCAGACATGATTGAAGCAACTGAACACACACACACACACACACACACACACAGTTCATTTGTTTCCCTGAAGTCTCAGAATTTCATTCATCACATTTAGAATTTCACCTGGAATAGAGTTTTGAGAATAGGGTGAAATTGGAATCTAATTTGCTGGGGGTTTTTTTTCCCTTGCACTGATAACCAACTTTACCAGTTCTGTTTATTGAAAAGGCTGTATTTTCCCCACTGTTTCAGAGCTGTACTTCTGTCCTCTGCCAGATTTGTGTGTACATGTGACTCTGCTTCTGGATAATTCTTCTGCTTCTGTCATATCATTTTGCTGCTACTATGTTCTCTAAATCATTGTAGTTTCTTGATATTTGAGGAGAACAAATAGCCCAAACTTCCCCCCCTCCCCCAAAAAAATGTTTTGCCTTTTTAACCATTTTATTTGTATATATATTTTAGAAGTACCTCATTTTGTTGCTGCTAAAAACTCATTGTATTCTAATAGAGTTGTTTTGAATTAATAGGTTGATTTGGAGATAGTAGACATCTTTACAATGTTGTCTTCTCATCGATGACCGTCACATATATTACTTAATTCTTTGAGTCTTATTTGTTCACTTTCAATAAAGCTTTGTAATTTCCTCCATAAAAAACTTATTCATTGTTGGCTATGGTATTTTTTTAAACTGGTTGACTGGCTTTTTAGTGTTTCTGTACCTTGTATGCATTCTTTGAACTTCACTGTTAAAAATTCCTTCCCCTAGTGGATACAGTGATTTGGGAATATAACCAAAAGTCATGCAGTGCCAAGATTAGGAAACAAGAGGTCCTATTTTGGTTAAAATTAAGGTGGCATAATACTTTCAGAAAGAGAAAGTTTTTCATGTAGACCATAAACTTTGGCATAATTAATTTCAAAAAGGAAGGTCAGATATGTCATGATAAGTTGGTAGAGTTATTTGACTAAGTTGTGTTTTCTGAGGAGGGAAATCTTACCTACCTGTATTAATTTAGTAACTTTTAAAAGAAACAATCTATTACATTCTATATATTATTGAATGCTTATTTGCATGCCTACATAAATCTTGTATCCTCTGTTGAAGAAGAGGAAATGTCACCTTCTATCCTTCTTAAATTTCTGTGGCTGGACACAAAGCCACTTAATAACTGAAAAAGAAACACATCTTAATTCATGCACGTGGAGGTCTCTTAGAAATAGATGGACCAAACAAGCAGCTTTTATACTGTTTAGATGAACAGTACATCTGTAAGAAAATTGACAGGAGAGAGACACTTCGGTTTTGGTTGCCCAATTAGGAAAGAATCTAAGCAGAATCTGGGCTTGGGTAGTAAATTAAAGAAGACACAAAGTTTGTTTCTATAAGCTTCTTGGTACCCACTTTCATCTTTGGCAGTAAGGGTGACTCTCAACCTCCAATACCAGGAGTTCAAGTGGGAGATGCATCTTCTGCTTTCAGGAATACAGTGTGTTCCTCCACCATTGAATATTTCTTAAGTAATTTTAATTCAAAATAAGCCATATGCCCTTGAGGCACATTTTGGGGTGGCCTACCCTGGGCCCCAACTCATACAGATGTGATCATCATTTAATTTGCCATCATATTGGTATACATCTCTGACATTTATATATCTGAAAATTTGACCTAACTTTGTAGTATACAGCCTCCTTTTTCCAGAAGAGAAGTATTTCTAGATTTTCCTTGCTTAGCTGCCATTGTAAACATCTAAGCTCTTGTTAGTCTGCTCTCTTTGACTGCCAATCATCTACATGTATTCAGTTTTTCTCTTGTATCTTGACTTTTAGTTCTGAGGCCTCTGGTGACAAAATGAGGAAGTTTGTCACTTGACTTTTTCTTTCCTTTTAATTTTTTGTTTAGTTGGATTTGTTCTAGAATGTTGTTTGCTTGCTAAGGTAAAAACAGGACTTCTTAAGCTGTGATTTTGCACTTTGGAAACTTATTTTCTTGGGAAACAATGTTTATAGGGTTCAAAGCCCATTTCCCATTCTAATTTAAATTATGTGTACCTTTCTAAAAACTATGGGCTTCCCCCCACCAACATTCTGAAGTTAATAGGCTGTTCTGTTTTCTCTATGTATTTTTATTTCAGTAATTTGGCCTTTCTACCCGAAGGCTAAGAAAATAGTTTTGTATATACTGCCAACTTCAAGTATATTAGCTTGTGTGTTTTTTTTTTCTTTCTTTCTAAAAATTACTGATTGAAAATGTATGGTTGGTTTTTATTTCTAGGTTAAGTTTTACCTAGGGGATATTTCCAGGGACTGCCACAAAACTTAAATATGCAGTACTTTCTGCTACTTTGGGAAAGCTGCATATTTCTACCAAATTTTAACATCTGGTATATTTATATTTTGTGTAAACTCTTTTTTGGAGAAGGTTCTGTATATGTTATTGTAGTTCCCATTTGACTTGTTCTTCATGTCTTCAAAAGATAGAAGTTGTTGTAAGACTCCAGAAAGTAATGATTGTGCCATAGTTGTTTTTAAATTTAAAATCTTAGAATTTTTGTAGGAAAAAGACCAGGAGACATCTCAGAGCCATTTGGTTTCATTGTATATGCTCTCAAAAGAAAACCAGTGTTACTAACATCATTCCTCAGCACCATCACTTTTAAAACTTGTCATGGTGACATTGTAAACTTAGAAATGGCAGTTTTGGATTTTCCAGTTTTGAAATGGAAAATATAGACTTCAGTCAATATCTAAATATATTGTGTTCTTTTTTTTAATAGTGAGAGAAATAATGTCAAGGCCTATAGCTTCAGGAAACAAGTATATATTTAGCAGATTGAAAGTTTTAGTATCTTCGGCCCAAAGCCTACTTTTGAATCAAAGTTTCTCCAGTGACTGGTTATGTTTGGTTTATTTAGTTAGCTCTACATGGTGTGCATTTGTTAGGCTGAGGTAATGTTAACCAACTACTTACTGGTTTATTTTTACCTCATGTGCCTCCTATCACAAGAAATGGAAAACATGAGTAGAATAGATGACCTCTTAATTTTGAAGTTGTTTCAGAGTAGGGACAAATTTTTCATCAGAAGTGCTTGCAGGCTTGCTACATTTTATAATCTAACTGGTCATTATTTTATTTCTATTTGGTTTGCTGTGAGAGTGCAACCACTTAAAAGTTGATCAGATTTTTGCAGAACCCTTCTTCAATGTGCCCCTCCATTCTAGGTAATCATAGGGAATGCATTTATATGTCTGGTTTAACACCATGGAAATGCTAAGTTTCAAGCATCAGCTGTTGGAAAGGTGTCACTTGCCTTTTTCCGAAAAGAAAACTTTGAAAATGTACAGGCATTCTTCTAAAACCAGACTGAAGTATACTACTGTATTTCAGAGATGAAGTTATGTTTTGTGTTTATGAAATCTTACACCTCTGCATGTATGACAATAATGGGATATCTTTACATTTGCTGGGTTTCCCTGGTGACTCAGATAGTAAAGAACCTACCTGCAATACAGGAGACCCAGGTTCAATCTTTGGGTTGGAAAGATCTCCCAGAGATGGGAATGGCTGCCACCTCCAGTATCCTTGCCTGGAGAATTCCATGGACAGAGGAGTCTGGCAGGCTACAGTCCATGGGGTTGTAAAGAGTTGGACATGACTGAGTGACTAACACTCAAATGCCACAGGTATGTGACATTTTCTTCTCTGAAGTGTTGGTGAGTTAGTGAGGTTTTCAGTTAGTATTAATGATTGCTTAAAACACCATAGACGTTTACATAAACTGCTCCTTTATATTATCAATTTTTATTTTAAAGGTTGGTAGGATTTCTGTGGGGTACGTGCTTGTGTTCATAGATGTGTTGCATTTCTGTATTATCACAGTTTGTATATATTGTTCTGGTTCTTAGTTTGCTTACATCATATGCAAAATTAACTCTAAAATTCATATATTCCACAGTCAGATAAATACTTAAGTCCTGAAATACCCAATTAACATGTTTCTTTGTAACTTCCACACTATAGCTTCTCTTATAATGAAGTAATGACTTTATCACTTTTCCTATGCAGTGCACACTTACTCTTGGGGAATTTCACTTACTTGGATAAAACTCATCATTGCAAATTTGCAAGGAAATTAAAGATGAGGATATTTTACATCTTTGCATATGCAGTATACACATGTGAACCTACCTAATACCTATTTCATTCTTAAAATATTCTCATATTTCTCACCCTAAAGAAGGGTCTAATTCAAGTTAACTTGAATATGTGAAAATTTGCTGAAAGTTTTGCCAGTTACCCAAATGCTTTTGTAGGTGTGGTAGATAACATAGAAAGCCTTAGCTTATTCAGCATATTAGACATTTTTGCAAATGTGTCTTTCTCTGCAGCTTATTTTTTAATCACACAAGATCTTCTACCATATCCCTAATTATTATTAATTTTCCCAAACGTCAGGGTCTGCTTCCCCATAACAACAAAGTATAAGTTTTTGACGGTGAAAATAAGGTTCAATTGTACAATGTCTTTCTTTTGGGCGATCATTTTTCCCCCTTCAATATTATGCTGACAATTTGAGTCACTGCCATAAAGAAATCAGAGACATCTGGTACAATATACACATTCTGCCTGCCAAGAATAACCTAAATTATATCAATTGTGTGTGTAATACACTCAGTGCAGCTCTTTAAGTATTTGTCTTTATTAAAATAATGTATTTTCATAAATGCATTACCTTTTCATATTAGTGCTCTAAGGAAATCCAGCGTAAACACATGAAGAGGTATAACATTTTTGCAATTAAGGAGGCTCTAACAGACAAGATTTATCACAAGTGACTAATTTTTTATCTGCTATTTATCTTGATTTGGTTTATTTTGACTGTCAGTACCTGACAGAGAGTACCTCCCTTCCACATGCTTTACATTTGTATGTTAAGCATTGCTTTGCATAATTAAGGGGTGTGGCTTGTTGTCAAAGTTAACTTAAAATATTATCTAAAGCTGGAAATATTGCTGACATAATATGTATTTTACAGGATAGACAGGTTTTTCTTACCTTTCGATCAGTAGTTACCAAAAAGTCAAACATTTTTGTTGACAGGGAGAGACAACCTAAGGGATGTTTTTAGAGGAGTCAAAATTCAGTTCTTTTCAGCATGTAGGCTGCAGATCACTGCTTTACAATAACACGGAGGGGGAAAAAAAACCTTTAAGGGGCATTTTTTGGAACCAACTCTAGACCTGCTTAATCAGAACCTCCAGTGACGGAGACTAGAACAAAATGAAAGTGAAGTCGCTTAGTCATGTCCCACTCTTTGCAACCCCATGGACTGTCGCCTACCAGGCTCCTCCGTCCATGGGATTTTCTAGGCAAAAGTACTGGAATGGGTTGCCATTTCCTTCTCCAGGGGATCTTCCCGACCCAGCGATTGAACCAGGGAGACTAGAACAACCATATTTAAAATAAAACAACTGAAGGTAAACTAAAGCATTGGTAATGTGTGGAAGGAACTTTTATGATGTAGTGGTTCTAGTCCCAGCTCTCCTGACTAGAATTAGGGCCTTCGGCCACTCTTTTATCCAGCTATGGGTCTCTGCTTTCTAAGTCACTGGGTCAAGTAGCAGGGTATGCACTCTCTAAGTCCCTCCCAGCTCTAATTGTCTCTAGACATAGCATTTGGAAAAACTAGTAAAGAAAAGGAGGACAGGGAAACTAATGAGATGGCAGAACTTTATAGATTTCTTAAAAACCATAGACAAAAAAAAAAAAGCAAAAGAGAGTTTAAAAAGTTGGTTTTTCATGTTATTTTGTCACAGTCACCAATGAGAAAACCTGAAAATATAGTGAAGTTAATACACAGATACACACACACACTGCATATGTTCTCTTAACCTGAATCATAAATTGATTTAAAAAACGGCATACATCACAAAAACAAACTTCAAAAAATAAATGAAGTTAAATAAAGAGAGAAAAAAGAACAGCAGGAAGCAATACCACAAATATTGGGGCATACAAAATACTTTTTTTCAATTCAGTGAAGAATAAAACTTTAAAAAGATAGAAGCCAACTTTCACTAAAGTATCTTACAGAAAAAGACATCAGCTTTTCTTTATGTAATTTACTCAACTTGCCCTATTCTTCATTTTAACTTTGGTTTTGTGTATGTTTACTAAGAAATTCATAACTGTATTTTCTTCTGAACTTTCATCTTTGACCATAATTTATATTCTATCTAAAAGATAAAAATGATGGCCTCCAAAATAAGTAGAAAAGTTCTTAATTAGCTCAGCAGTCCTTCTCACTCACCACTGCTAGATTCCTTTTTAAATGTATTTTCTTTGTGTAACTCTGCTGTTTAAGAACTAAAAACCTGACCCTGGCATTTGAGGATTTCAGTAAACTTGTTTCATCTTATCAACTCAACCAAGTGTCTCCCTCATCATCAACTTCATTATCCCAACCAACCGGTCCCATCTCAAATGATCAGCTAGTCAGTAACCTCCTCACAGAAGAGGGATGAGCTGAATATCTGATAGCTTTTATGGGTACCAGTTCCTGTTTTATTCGGCTGTTACAGATAGCGACAGCTTAACCAATAAGTGCTTATTTTTTCCCACTCAGGAAGAAGTCAGGAGGAATGAAGATCCTGTAATTATTTCAGCAATGGCCTGTCTCTCATGTTTGAAAAGTGACAGGGGCAGCTTCCCATTATTTCTGAGCTCAGAGTCCAAAGAACAGAGAATGGATGAGGGTTGGACCATCTTTGTTTGGCCCTTTGTATCAGAAAGGAGAAGATTTTTACCAGAAATCCCCCTCCCCAGATTTCCATTTCGATCTCATTGACCAGAATCATACATCATTCACATATCATCTGACCATGTCTAGCTGCAAGGGAAACTTGAAAGGGAAGACTGGCTCTCCTGCTCCTATGTGTCTGCCTGCTCAGTCACTCAGATGCTGAGTCATGTCTGACTCTTTGCAGACCCATGGACTGTAGCCTGTCAGGCTCCTCTGTCCATGGAACTTTGCAGGCAAGAATACTAGAGTGGGTTGCCAGTTCATTCTCCAGGGGATCTTCCCAACTAAGGGATAGAAACTTGGTCTCTCACATTGCAGGCAGATTCTTTACTGTCTAAGCCACCAGGGAAGCCCTGCTTCTATAGTGGGAGGCAAAAATAAAGGGCATGGATTGAGTAGCCATCCAGCATCATCACTCATTCTATTACTCTGCTATTGCTTTGCTTTGTTACATTTTTGCAGTCCTATTCGACATATACGTGGTCTACGTGACCATGTGTAAATCAGTGGTCTCCAACCTTTTTGACACTAGGGACCAGTTTCATGGAAGACAGTTTTTCTCACAGATGGTTTCAGGGGGATGGTTTCAGGATGATTCCAGCACATTACATTTATCATGCCCCCGTTGATCTGATAGGAAGTGGAGCTCAGAGGATAATGCAAGTGAAGAGGGATGGCTGTAAATACAGGTGAAGTTTTGCTTGCTCACCCACCACTCACCTCCAGCTGTGTAGCCCAGCTGCTCACAGACCAGGGACTGGTACTCGTCTGTGACCTGGGACTTCGGGACCCCTGGTGTAAACTTTCTCTTCAATTGTGTTATATACTTTTCAAGAGCAGAGGTTACTGTTTCCTGTTTTTTTGCCTCAAAAGATTTAGTCTGAAGTGAGCACTTAATGTTTCTTGACATATATTTAATACACACTATCTGTTTTTAGGTTGTGTGGTTTATTATACAGAGCTGAGGTTCTAGAGTTAAAAAATGGACTTTAAGTTGTTAATCTCCTATTTAATAGCTATATCATGGTTATTGACTGATGGTGTAGCATCTCTGAGACACAGTCCCTTATCTGCAAAATGAAGAAAAATAATAAAATTTACTTTATTAGGTGTGTTTGAGAACACAAACATGAAAATGCATGTGAAAACATTTAAATAATTAAACGCTAGGATGGAAGAAAAACACTGTTCTTAATATAGTATTTCTAATATTCCAAAAGAAAAAAGAGTCGTAGTGACAATTTTGCAACAGGCAGTACAAGTGATTCTCTTATTATTACATGACATTGCTTTTAAGGTGGTACAACTAAACCAGGAAAGAGACAGCAATTACCACTAATAAGCTATTGCATTCAATTTGTTGGGGTTTCCTGACTGCTTCTACAGTCACTAGGATTGCCATTTCTTCAGATCTTACTGCTACAGCAAACAGCAGAAAAAAAGTTGTGGCATTGTGGCACTATAGGAGACCTTTCAATTCAGTTCAGTCACTCAGTCATATCCAACTCTTTGTGACCCCATGGACTGCAGCACACCAGGCTTCCCTGTCCATCACCAGCTCCTGAATCTTGCTCAAACTCATGTATATTGAGTCGGTGATACCATCCAACCATCTCATCCTCTGTCGTCCCCTGCTCCTTCTGCCTTCAATCTTTCCCAGCATCAGGGCCTTTTCCAATGAGTCAGTTCTTTGCATCAGGTGTCCAAAGTATTGGAGCTTCGGCTTCAGCAGTAGTCCTTCCAATGAGTATTCAGGGCTGATTTCCTTTAGGATTGACTAGTTTGATCTCCATGAAGTTCAAGGGTCTCTCAAGAGTCTTCTTCAACACCACAATTTGAAAACACCAATTCTCTGGTGCCCAACTTGCTTTATGATCCAACTCTCACATTCATATATGACTATTGGAAAAAGCATAACTTTGACTATATGGGCCTTTGTCGGCAAAGTAAGTCTGCTTTTTAATAGGCTGTCTAGTTTGGTCATAGCTTTTCTTCTAAGGAGTGCCTTTTAATTTCATGGCTGCAGTCACCATCTGCAATGATTTTGGAGCCCAAGAAAATAAAGTCTGTCACTGTTTCCATTGTTTCCCCATCTATTTGCCATGAAGTGATGGGACCCGATGCCATGATCCTAGTTTTTTGAATGTTGAGTTTTAAATCAGGTTTTTCACTGTCCTCTTTCACTTTCATCAAGAGGCTTTTTAGTTCCTCTTCACTTTCTGCCATAAGGGTGGTGTCATTTGCATATCTGAGGTTATTGTTATTTCTCCCGGCAATCTTAATTCAACTTGTGCTTTGTCCAGCCCAGCATTTTGCATGATGTACTCTGCATATAAGAAAGACCTATAGAACTCTATATAGTCTAGTCAGAAGTCCTGCTCAGTATGAAATAAGAAACACAGAGTATGGCAGATTTATAATTATATATGAAGAGTAGCATTCAGCAATATACTTGTGTTCTTATTTAAATACTAGACAGAGAATGGAACTCGGATTATCTGATTGCAATAGGTGATACTTCTTTCCCTGGTATAGTTCTTTTAGTGGGCTGCACTTAATGGCTGGACTAGATCTGACATATCAGAGGTGACTGCTACCTGAGTAAGGACATCGCTGATTAAGGACAACAGAAATAGTTAGATTTCATTGCCTCATTCAGTCCACAGTTGCTTGCTTCTGAAACCCAGTCGAAAGTCTTATGAAGCTTGATAGGGGTTGTGGTTGGGGCTAGATGCATGGTGCTGCTGTCAATTAAAGAAATTGAACAAAATTTTATAGCTTACATTATTCAGATCACTTGTATTTTAATCTGGAGCACTGTATTTCACTTTAATTACAGGATTCCAGAAAATATTTCAGTATTGCTTATAGTGAATGTCTTCTGCAAACTTTATTTCTATCACTTGATTTTTAAGAACAGTAGTAGAAACCCCTAAGTAGTCAAATCAATATAACAGGCTCAGCAAGTTCTTTGTCAGTCTGAAAATTCAATTTTAGAAGATGCCATAAGGAAAGATTATATATATATGTATATGTTTATATATATATATATGTATAATATTTATAAATGGTTATAAAGGAAGGTAGCTATCAATTCATCCTCTAGAAAATGAACTAAATCTCTGGCACCTCAAGTATTGTTTTACATGCTTTGACATCTATATCAATGGCTTAATACTTCACAGCTTTATTTCTTACTCATGCACTGTCCACTCTGAGCCCATGCATCTCTCTGTGGTATCTGTCCCTCAGAGCAGCTGGAATGTCCGGTGCATTCCAGACTGTGCAGAACGTACGGAATCCTGTTGTCAAATGGGCTTCCATAATCTTTATGGCAAGGGGGGACTAGTGCTGAACAGTTGAACATAGGGAGTTTAGTGTGTGACCCGTGGTCAAACTAAGTCAAGGCTATTTCCAGCTTCAGGAGGGTAAGAATGCACTAACCTCGGAACAGAACTGGATGTTTGTGAAGTAGCACATACAGCAATGCTTATATTAGAAATACAAATGTGTATCTTTAGTGATTTAAATATATGACACCCTTTAATCATTTAATAAATCTCTAATTCACTGATGGCAATTAAAAAAAAATGTGCCTATTATTTCTCACTTGGAATTTATCTTATTGCCAAGAAGTCTAGATGTATTCACATTGGCTGTGAAATATGAATTTTATTTCCTCTTATATCATCATTTGAAATCTGCTTATCATTTCCAAGTCATGCTTAAATTATCTGACCTTAAAGAAGTGAATAACATTCCTCCAATTAAAAATAAATTAAAAAAAAAAAAAGAAACACAGCATTGTAAAGCAGTTTTCCTCCAATTAAACAATAAATTTAAAAAAGAAGTGAATAGTAGTTGACTATCTTCTTTGAGAATTGATTAATAGTAGATAAGTGAACTATATTAAGATATATTTTTACCATATGAAGTTGTTGGTTTTTTCATTTTTATTTTGTGGGGAATGGGTAGGGAAGATTTCAAACCTTGGAAACTTGGACTGTATGAAATTATAATATCTAAAGTAGTTAAATTTCTAGATAGTTTGTTTCTAAGCTGTTAACACATAACTTTTCATCAGTAAATCAATGCAGTTTTAATGATGCAGTATTTAAAATATCTGAATGTGTATGATGGAAAGGCATTTAAGGTTTTACAGATCAAAGTTGTAATCCTGGCCTGTATTACTGAGTATAGGCCAAATGTTGTAGCAAATAAAAAGCCCCAGGAGATAGAGACAACACAATAGGAGTGCGTATTCTGATCTGTGAACTGCACTGGGCCACGGACGAGGTGGGGGTCTCTTCCATGTAGTCACTGAACGCACTTAGTGGTGTCTGCAGACTCTGAAAGACCCTGCCACTTCAACACAGAGCTTTTCAAGCTGTCGTATCCAGTGGAAGGACAGAGGGAAACGGCATATTGTGGATAGGTTGATGAGCTCAGTCTGTAAGTAATCTATGATATATTTTCTAGAACCTTGAGAAATTGCCACTTGAAGGAAGTGGAAGAATGCTGGAAAACATGGTCCAGCTATGTGCTCTAGAGGAAGAGCAATTGCATTTTGGTGAGCACAAAGCAATCGTTCCCACATATTTCTACCATTTACTCCCTATGAGACACGGAGTAAATTGCTTAAACTCTCAGATCCAGTTGTCTAGTCCATAAAAAAAATAATGGATTATGTAAGGATATGAAGAATGATGCATTTAAAGACCAAACATAGTGTCTGGCACAAAGTAGACAATGTGAAACAATAGTTATTAATTAGGACCCTATGAGGAAAAAAAAAAAAAAGGCACATACATATGTATTATCTTCAAAGATGGATGATCTAGTTGAGGAGAAGCACATACAAGATGCATGTATGTATATTTGATGGATGCCAAGATGTTTCACAGCAGGTAAAGATCACTATTAACTAGGTTTCAATTAAGGAGGGATTCATAGAGGACTTAAGATTTTAATTTGGTCTTTATGAAAGGTAGAATTCAAATGGAGAATTAAGATATTTTGTATCTGATATAGATTTTTAAGAGAGACCATATCTAGTTTGTCTCTTTATACTAGAATCTTTTTACCCTACCATGGTAATTTTGGAACACATTATGGAAGTATGGTATGGGGACCAGCATATTAAGTAAGCATACCGGGTTAACTGAGGTCAGTGGAAATGCTTGAAAAGCAAATTTTGGCCAGGCTGTGATAAAACTTGTTCTGATTTCCTTCCTTTCTAACCTCTTTTGAAACTTCCAGGAGTGAGGGTAATGAAGGAAGGACCAGACCTTTGAAGGGATCTGTAAGTTTTCAAGCTTTTTGAAATACTAAAAGCAATTTTTGCTCTGTTTGTCATACTGCAAGTTATACTGAGGTAACAAACACCGAAATCTTACTTGTTGCTCAGAAATTGAGTGGTTGTCTTCCCCTTTGGACCCCATGGACTGCAGCATGCCAGGCTTCCCAATCCTTCACTATCTCCCAGTGCTGTGCTCTGCTGTGCTCAGTTGCTCAGTCATGTCCAATTCTTCATCCAATGGACTGTAGCCCCCCAGGCTCTTCTATCCATGGGGATTCTCCAGGTAAGAATAGTGGATTAGGTTGCTATGCCCTCCTCCAGGGGATCTTCCAGACCCAGGGATTGAACCCAGGTCACCTGCATTGCAGGAGGATTCTTTACCATCTGAGCCACTAGGGAAGCCCATGATCTCCCAGAGTTTGCTCAAATTTGTGTCCTTTGAGTCAGTGATGCTATCTAATCACTTCATTCTCTGCTG
This sequence comes from Bubalus kerabau, assembly GCF_029407905.1. NCBI lineage: Eukaryota > Metazoa > Chordata > Mammalia > Artiodactyla > Bovidae > Bubalus > Bubalus kerabau. The sequence goes on from NC_073644.1 coordinate 55,181,536, forward strand.
ACTTCTCCTTTTGCCTTCAATCTTTCCCAGCATCAGGGTCTTTTCCAATGAATCAGCTCTTCACATCAGGTGGCCAAAGTTTGGAGCTTCAGCTTCAGCATCAGACCTTCCAGTAAATATTCAGTCCTTCTGTGATACAACAAATGTTGGCAATTTGATCTCTGGTTCCTCTGCCTTTTCTAAGCCTAGTTTGTACATCTAGAAGTTCTAACATTATGAAAAGGCAAAATAATCTTAGTAGCTAAACACAGCAAAGACAATATGTCTAAGTTGAATGAGCAGGAGCTTTGCTCAAGATTCATGCTGATAGAGGCTCCAGGACTGCATGATGCTTCCATCTCCACATAGGAACTCCATGCCACCGTGCCAGGGAAAGAGGTGCCATTTTGAAGTGGAAGTGGCATCCATCACCTCTGCTCAGGGCCCGCTGGTCAGAACTTGTAACCTGGCACCTACCTGAAGAGGTGAAGATGCCTTCCTTGTGCCCAGGATGCCATCAAGGGAGGTGAGTAAAATGAGCACAATGAGTCTCGACAACATCTGGGTACCAGTAAAGACTGGATCTCCAGAGTCTAATTAGGCAAAGCAGGGAGGTAATGAGCAGTCTTAAAATAAGAATATAGCTTTATTCTTTAGTAGTAAAACCTTCACTGTCTTTTCAGCCAGAGGTTTGTATCTCAAGTCTGAATCAGACTTTAGGGCATGACACAAATCTTTAGGGCATGGAGATATCCCTTTCAAAGTCTTCTCTGAAACAAGTGACTCACATCTCATCTTCCTTAGATTTTGTTTGTTTCTTTAATTTTAATGAAGTCAGTTACATGTATCCCACATTTTGGCTTGTATCACAGAGAATACAAAGTATGAAAACACCCATCTATTTCCTTAAGTTTATAAGATTATAGCTGAGAGAGTGAAAGTGAAAGTCGCTCAGTCATGTCCGACGCTTTGTGACCCCTCGGACTATGCAGTCCATGGAATTCTCCAGGCCAGAATACTGGAGTGAGTAGCCTGTCCCTTCTCCAGAGGATCTTCCTGACCTAGGAATCGAACCGGGATCTCCTGCATTGCAGGAGGATTCTTTACCAACTGAGCTATCAGGGAAGCCCCTAGTTGAGAGAGTCCTTGCACACTAAAATAACTGGATAGCAAGTCAGTGTGAGATAATGTGCGAAAATTATGCAGAAAGCATTGGAATCAAACAAAAAGATTAGATTTCTGGGTATAATAGAAATGAAAGGGAGGTTTAGGGGAAGATACAAGTTAGGCTGAGCCTTGAAACTGAATGTGCATTGGCAAAGACTGGTGATATATTAGCACGAGGCAAGCAGTGTGTCTTGGGGAGTAAATACAGGAATGATTGAGACATGCTCCATTGAGAAGCCTGTTTGGAGCCTCCAGACCCTATTTTGAAGGCTATTTTTTCCGATATTTCAGGGAAAACGTCTTTGTAGAAAAGTGACTTTTCTGATACGCAGTTTCATAAACATCCCCTTTCTTCTCCTCCCACCTGTCCCCTCACTGCCTCTCTGTGTTGTGATCTGTATCACACTGCTTACCTTCCTCTTCAGTAAATCGGGAGGGCTGCTTTTTAATAGTCTGCTATCAGTTGTGGGAGCTTCATCTCACAAATATTAATGAGCATCTTGTATGCGCAAACAAAGGGGATTTGGGGATCAGTGCAACACAGACCTCTTTTGGATTTTGTAGTCAGAATGGAACATATGTATATAAACAAAATATTCCTATCAAGAGATCAAAGCAGAGAGGGAGATAAAATTGCAGAGAACTTAAACCTTTCTGGTGAGAATAGGGAGGCTTCCTGGAGAGAATGATCCCGAAATTGAATCATAAGGAGAAAGACATAGCTATCTAAAGAGAAGAGTAGGAGACTTCTAGGCAGAGGAAACTATATGAGTGAAGACAAGTTATGAAAGAAGTCATTGGAGGTTAACTTATCAGCAACTGGTATTGCTACTGGGTAAATAGAGTTTGGGTAGACATAGTTAGGAACTTGTCAGTGGAAGGTGTCAAATACCAAAGGAAGGACTTTGAATTCTATAAGATGAAAGATGCAGACTCTGCCATTTCTAGAAAGCAGCTACTTTTGCTCTTAAACTCTACACTTATGAAGCATCATGCTACTACTACTAAGTCACTTCAGTTGTGTCCGACTCTGTGCCACCCCGTAGACGGCAGCCCACCAGGCTCCTCTGTCCCTGGGATTCTCCAGGCAAGAACACTGGAGTGGGTTGCCATTTCCTTCTCCAATGCATGAAAGTGAAAAGTGAAAGTGAAGTCACTCAGTCGTGTCCGACACTTAGCGACCCCATGGACTGCAGCCTACCAGGCTCCTCCATCCATGGGATTTTCCAGGCAAGAGTACTGGAGTGGGGTGCCATTGCCTTCTCCCATGAAGCATCATAGGTAAGCATAAATTCTTAAATTTGCCTGAGGAGGAGGGAGTTTCTAAAACTTGCAGAGTCAGATATGAAAAAAGTCAAATTCTGCTTTGTGTCCTCATCTGCCTTGAAATGCATTTACAACTCACACTACTTCTTTATGTCAAATCCTGCCAGCACCCAGTGGTATCCTGTATTCTTGGGACATGGATTCCTGAGAGTCTAGCAAAGCTCATGAGTCCCAGCGAGTGTTTGAAGCATGTATGTCAGACTTGGAGTCAGTGCAAAAAATTTCAATAAAAAATGAATCCAGGCATGCACAGATTGAGACGTATTACTTGCAAATGTAAATAAATGCAAAGGTGTGTTTTTCTGTCTCTTGACAGAAAGGAATATTTGATTCATGTTTAATATGCTTCACCTCTATTTCAGGGGTACAAACCTAGGGAATGCAATTTGTCATATGGGAGAATTCAGAAACAAGTTTCTTAGAAATAGGAACTTCAGATCAGAGGGTTAAAGGCAAAGAAACTGAATAGGATTTAGCCAAGAGGGAAATTTAACTATGTTAAGAATTCTGTCTGTATTTATGGCTTTGGAGGAATGTCAGACTGAGACTGGAGTAGAGATCTTGACCTTATTTCAGTGCTGTTGTTCAGTCATTAAGTCGTGTCCAACTCTTTGTGACCCCATGGACTGCACATGCCAGGCTTTCCTGTTCATCATTATGTCCTGGGGCTTGCTCAAACTCATGTCCATAGAGTCGGTGATGCCATCCAACCATCTCCTCCTCTGTTGTCCCCTTCTCCTGCCTTCAATCTTTCCCAGCATCAGGGTCTTTTCCATTGAGTCAGCTCTTTGCATCAGGTGAGCAGAGTATTGGAGCTTCAACTTCAGCATCAGTCAGTCCTTCCAATGAGTATTTCAGTGCAGTGCCTGTTCTTTCTGGGTGGCGTTAGCGAACCATTCACTCCATTTGTAATTAACATTGATTAAGCTTCCTGGATCTGGATGCAGTGCTGAACTGTGAGTGGGTCAAGTAGCTCCACTGGATGAAGCCTGGTGTTAACAGGATCACAGCTCTGCACCTAATGCCCACAAGGACCCACTTTCACTGATGCTATAGTTTTTTGGACATCTAAATTTTAAGCATTCTTCTCTATTGTTCCCCTCAAAACAACTTTGTTCAATATTTTCCAGTGTATTATATGCCATGAAGTTCTGATTACTTCTAATATATGGAAGGGGATCTGAAAAAATCTTTGTCAAATTGTATATTCTGAATTTTGATTTAGAAAAAGAAAAAAGGAGACACATGCTAGAATATATAGATGACTTAAATGACTGAGATCTGTTACAAGAGTGAGATTTCATAAAACAAGAATGAGGTCCATGGTGTTCTCTTGTGCCGGGGTCCAGCCCCGGTGGATCCAAGGAATTCGAAGCAGGGACGGCGTTGGCGAGGATCAGGAAACAACTGCTTAATTAAACTCTAATTAAGGATATAAAGAGTAATAGAATAAGGATAGCTCAGTGAGGAAATTCAGTGGAGAAAAGAGGCTGAATAATTCAGCCAGAAGGTGAGAGAAAGAACGACATGGGGAGACCAAGTTTTGGTGAACAAGGCCCGCACTTTATTTTTCAAAGTAGTTTTTATACCTTAAGTTATGCATAGAGGATAATGGGGGAAGGGGTAGAGTCATGCAGCAAGCCAGACTTTCTTCCTGCAAACTTATCATATGCAAAAGCTTAGGTGATTTGCATCATCTTCTGGCCCGGAGGCCTGTTAACATTTTAAGACCCTTTCTTCAGAAAACTTACTTTTCTCTAAAGGTGATTGGTCAGGAGCCACCCTCCAAAAGCATTAGATAAAGTTGCATTCCTACAGAGCAAAGGTGTGGTGGGCTATAACAAGAAAAAGAGTTAACTCAAGGGTCCCAGGTTACAAACATTAAAGCTACTACTTACACCAATTATATTAATCAATACACTGCCAGGGAAACAGCAGGTAAGGGATATGGAGACTTAGCAGCAAACATTGGCCCAAAAAGTGAAAATCCCTTCACCAATACAATTTCTAATCAATCTTTTTTTTTTTTTTTTTCTTTATTTTATTTTTTTTTGACCTTTGTTTTTTTTTAATTTTTAATTTTTTTTTATTTTTAAACTTTACATAACTGTATTAGTTTTGCCAAATATCAAAATGAATCCGCCACAGGTATACATGTGTTCCCCATCCCAAACCCCCCTCCCTCCTCCCTCCCCATTCCATCCCTCTGGATCGTCTCAGTGCACCAGCCCCAAGCATCCAGTATCCTGCATCGAACCTGGACTGGCAACTCGTTTCATACATGATATTTTACATGTTTCAATGCCATTCTCCCAAATCTTCCCACCCTCTCCCTCTCTCACAGAGTCCATAAGACTGTTCTATACATCAGTGTCTCTTTTGCTGTCTCGTACACAGGGTTATTGTTACCATCTTTCTAAATTCCATATATATGCGTTAGTATACTGTATTGGTGTTTTTCTTTCTGGCTTACTTCACTCTGTATAATAGGCTCCAGTTTCATCCACCTCATTAGAACTGATTCAAATGTATTCTTTTTAATGGCTGAATAATACTCCATTGTGTATATGTACCACAGTTTTCTTATCCATTCATCTGCTGATGGACATCTAGGTTGCTTCCATGTCCTGGCTATTATAAACAGTGCTGCGATGAACATTGGGGTACACGTGTCTCTTTCCCTTCTGGTTTCCTCAGTGTGTATGCCCAGCAGTGGGATTGCTGGATCATAAGGCAGTTCTATGTCCAGTTTTTTAAGGAATCTCCACACTGTTCTCCATAGTGGCTGTACTAGTTTGCATTCCCACCAACAGTGTAAGAGGGTTCCCTTTTCTCCACACCCTCTCCAGCATTTATTACTTGTAGACTTTTGGATCGCAGCCATTCTGACTGGTGTGACATGGTACCTCATAGTGGTTTTGATTTGCATTTCTCTATCAATCAATCTTTTAACTGCTCAAAGGAATCTGTGTTTAGACAGTTGAGAACATCTCATGCCTCTCACAGTTGGGAGGCTCTGAACAATCACATGTGGCCGGAAAAACCTATTCAGGCAGGCTAGAGGATTTCCAAAGGAGTTTGTAGGTTGAAACACTGTCACACCCAGGAATTGTTAACTGGAGCTGTAAGCTAACTCTTTTTTCAGAGAGAGGTAGTGGGGGACAGCCCCCGTAAAGTCAGAGGTGTAGGTGAAAGCACAAAGCAGAAAGTAGGCAGACTCTGGTTTTGGGGGTAGATGCTCGAGAATTTCCAGGGGGACTCCTGAGGCTCGATCCCACCTTTGCGTATGCCGAGCCTCCTTCCTCATGACCTTTGCCACGGGAGGAGTTCCTCACGCTGGCTCCTGGCAGTGATAGACTTCCAGTTGAGCTATTCCAGATCCTGAAAGATGATGCTGTGGAAAGTGCTGCACTCAACATGCAATATGCACTCAATATGCAATATGCCGGCTCCCGGCGCTCGTGGTATCATCATTGTATAAAGCGAAAGTAACAATCTCATGGTATCATCATTGTCTAAAGCAAAAGTAACAATCTCGTGGTATCATCATTGTATAAAGTGAAAGTAACAATCTCGTGGTATCATCATTGTATAAAGCGAAAGTAACAATCTCGTGGTCCTGGTTTTAAAGGAACTTTTGCATTAAAAAAGCAAAATAGGTAAATATACTGTTTCTTAAAATAAGTATTCACAAGTGATTATTTACTGTTAAATACCATGTATTTCTGTGCCTAAACAGTATATACTGGGGAAGACTCATCATAGAATTATAGGTCTGAAAGTTATTGAGATATTAAGCTTAAATTCTTTATTTTACTCAAAGAACTAGATACCAGGCCTACTGAATCCAAAGATAGAAGTGCTTCTTTCCATGGAGAAATATGCATATCAACAATCGCAGTAGCTCCTGAAATTAGCAGGGAACTTTCTGTACTAGAAATTGGCAACCTTTCTTTCAAAGGGTCAGATAGTAAATATTTTAGGCTTTGTGGGCCGTGTAGTCTTGGTGACAACTTCTGCAAAGGGCTGCTGTAGCAAGAAAGCAGCCAGAAAATACTCAAAGGAATAGATGTGGCTGTGTTTCAATAAAATCTTATTTTTGAGCCCTCAAATTTAGATTTCACATAAATTTTTACATGTTGCATAATCTTCTTTTGAGTTTGTTCCAACCATTTAAAAATGCAAAAACCATTCTTAGCTCATGGGTTACACAAAAACAGGCGGTGGACTCGATTTTTGCCTACAGGCTGTAATTTGCTGACCTAAATTTACACTGTCAAATAGTTGGCTTTCTTCCTCATGCTCATTTGGTCTGGTTTGTGTGCTCTTGACAGCAATTTTAAGAATGTCTGTTGCTAAAGTGATTAGAATGAAAATCAATAAAATCTTGCACATATGTTTAATCTAGGATATAATTGTTTTAATTCTCACTTTTATTTATTGGACTCCAAAGTGTCCAGTGATTCCCTCTGCACAACCATGTTTAGTATCAGCCACTGTAAACTTTTCCTGTTTTCATCTCATAGTATGCCTCTCCCAGACTTATCCATTCCTCTTCCTTTGCAGTGGGAACAGAATTCCCTCCCTGCCATCTTTCCCTGAATAATGCCTAGGAGGTCTTCAAGACCACACCTCTTTGAAGTCTTGATAGGCATTCTCTAGCCCAATGTCTGGAGAAGACAATGGCACCTCCCTCCAGTACTCTTGCCTGGTAAATCCCTTGGGCGGAGGAGCCTGGTAGGCTGCAGTCCTTGGGGTCGCTAGGAGTCGGACATGACTGAATGACTTCACTTTCACTTTTCACTTTCATGCATTGGAAAAGGAAATGGCAACCCACTCCAGTGTTCTTGCCTGGAGAATCCCAGGGATGGGGGAGCCTGATAGAAGGCCGTCTATGGGATCACACAGAGTCGGACATGACTGAAGCAACTTAGCAGCAGCAGCAGCAGTCCAATGGTCCCCAACCATTTTGGCAACTGGGACGCATTTCATGGAAGGTTTTTCCAATTTTTCTATGGATGAGGGGAGTTGTTTCCTGGATGATTCAAGCATAGTAGATTTATTGCACACTTTATTTCTATTATTATTACGTCGTGAAATATACTGAAATAACTATACAACTTGCCATAATGCAGAATCTGACAGGAGTTAGAGCTCAAGCAGTACTGCACGCAGTGGGGAGCGGCTATAAATACGATCAGTCTTCACTCACCTGCTCACCTCCTGCTGTGTGGTCTCGGGGTTGGGGCCCCATATTGATGGGCACAAATTATAGTTAAACACCTAATTACTTAGAGACTGTCACATATGCTTTTCAGTTCTCTAAGAACAGTTCGACCCCTTCATTAATATGTTGGCTAATTCTTCAGTCACCTGTTGACACAAAGCATGTGTCTGAACATACAGTGGTGCTGGTGGTGGTTTAGTCATTAAGTTGTATCTGACTCTTAGAACCCTATGGACTGTAGCCCACCAGGCTCCTCTGTCCATGGGATTTCCCAATCAAGAATGTTGGAGTGGATTGCCATTTCCTTTTCCAGATCTTCCTGACTCAAGGATTGAACCAGACTCCTGCATTGCAGGCAGTCTCCTGCATTGAAGCCAGATTTTTACCAACTAGGGTACCAGGGAAGCCCTTATACTGGTGAGTAACATATCCCAACTGGCTGAAATCTACAGATTGCCCTTTTCCAAAACTTTCAAATAAACCCTCTTGTATTAGTCTTATTTTGGATGTCTTCTGTTAGTTTTTTGTTTTGTTTTGTTTTTTTAATGAAGAATTATGGATAACAGCAGCATGATATAGTGCCAAGATGATAAATGTTTCAGTTATTCAGACCTAAATCTGAGTTCTAGGTCTAACAGTGTGGGACTCTAGGACAGTTAAGTAAACTCTTTAAACCTTAATTTCTCATTGATAAAATAGGGATAGTGATGTCTACCTTGGAAATCTGTAGAGTAATTAAAGCTAAATTATATAACATGCTGGGTCTAGTCGAGGCTATGGTTTTTCCAGTAGTCATGTATGGATGTGAGAGTTGGACTGTGAAGAAAGCTGAGCACCGAAGAATTGATGCTTTTGAACTGTGGTGTTGGAGAAGACTCTTGAGAGTCCCTTGGACTGCAAGGAGATCCAACCAGTCCATTCTAAAGGAGATCAGTCCTGGGTTTTCTTTGGAAGGAATGATGCTGAAGCTGAAACTCCAGTACTCTGGCCACCTCATGCGAAGAGTTGACTCATTGGAAAAGACTCTGATGCTGGGAGGGATTGGGGGCAGGAGGAGCAGGGGATGACAGAGGATAAGATGGCTGGATGGCATCACCGACTCAATGGACATGAGTTTGGGTGAACTCCGGGAGTTGGTGATGGACAGGGAGGCCTGGCGTGCTGCAATTCATGGGGTCGCAGAGAGCTGGACACAACTGAGTGACTGAACTGAACTGATGGAATAATAGAGGCTCAAAAATGGTAGCCATTATTAGCGTACTTCAAAATGTGTGATAGTAAGGAAATATAAAGAGTATAAATGATCATATATGTGATCTTTAGGAAAAATAACTTCAGAGTTAAGTGGATAATGTGTTAGACAGTAGAAGAGAAAACAGAAAAAGGAGGCTTTGGAAGTTGTAATAAACACTATATGCTTTTTCCTTCTAAAATTTTACTCTTATTTAGGGCTTTCAGCCATACTTCTGTATGCCCATGACTCAAATTTCTGTGATTTCTCAGACTTTCATTCCAGACTGATATGTCTATATACATATTCATTTATCTTCAGACATCTCAGAATTAATCTGGTAAAAATCTTCACTCCTTTTCACTCTACACCCTTCTTGCTCTAGTGTTTTACCCTGGGTCAGATGGTGCCAGCATGCATTCAACTGCATTCTGAAAGCTGAGGATCTTCCTTGCTTTCTCCATCTTTCTCATCTCCCATCCTCCAAATTGCCAAATTATTTATGAATTTCCAGTCATTTTAGCTCCTAAATATATTTCTCATCTTCATTTGTTTTCAGCACATGTCACACTGTTGTCTACTCCACAATTCATTGTCCTCACATGAACAGAGTGGTTTTCATTTTTTGAATTAATAAATATCTGGCTATGCCATTCTCCTTAAAACTCTTCACTAAAGTTTAATGACTTTTAAGTTAAAGTCTAAATTCTTCAGCTTGGCTTAAAAGGCTCTTCATGAGCTCCGCTGCCTCCCTTACCAGGCTCTTCTTATCTCTTGATTTCTCATGCTCTTTGATTTTTGACACACTGATACTATTTCATTTCTTAAATGAACCACACTTATCTTGGTTTTAGAGCCATGACAGTGATAATACTTTTGCACTGAGTGCCCATCACTCCCTTAAGTGAGTTTGAGAACTTTTCTTTCCTTTAGAAAAGGCACCTCTTAATCCTGTGTCATCAGCTTAAATATTTTGCCTTATGCAATCTCTTGCAACCCAGTTGGAGTGGTCAATGAGTCAATGGTTACCCACTTCTGTTGAAGAGAAATTAAACATCGTTCTGCATATAGCATAGTCTACAGTTTAGGGTGTTTCCCATCACATTCTTTATGCATATCCTTCATTCTGTTGGTATTCCTGCATTTACAAAGAGTAGGAAGCAAGTGGGTTCCTGTGTCAAGCATACTGAGTGGTAAAAAGCTGTTCTTTCCTCTCTACTTCCAGTCTTACACACAAGTTGGATTCGGTGTTGGCCATGATATCACTAGGAAGCCTCCCCTAGGAGATATCACTAACAGGAATGCTTCTTTACATGTTTTTCAAATTATTTTGTAATGATTGATAATGATGATCCCAACTAAATTATGCTCTATATGAGGGAAGTTGTTCTGTTTATGGTTAGGAAATTGTTTCATTTAGAAACATATGATGATCCCTGTAAGGCATACTTCTAGGGTTTGTATCTAGACAGCAAACTGGAAACCAAGTAGCCTGAGAGCTGGGCTTACATGTTTCTGTCTGGATCACTTGGACTCCCTCATTTTCTCTTTGCTGTTTCCCCAAAGAACCACAAATTTCTTTCATTAAATCACAGACCTATATGATAACATTCAGGTGGAGGATGGACTTTAGTATCATCTCAGAGCAAACGGAGGGACACACGTTGCCTCCTCCACTGGTGACTTCTATATCCAACACCGGAAGCCAACTTCATCTTCACGTTGCATCCAGATCACATGGAATCATCATCCTAATTAACACGGAAATGCTGGAACATGTATTGGTGTTTGTGCCAAGAGGTTAAGCTCAGAGCAGATGGATTCCAGACTGTTCCAGAATAGATTATCCACTACCCACACTTTCCAAATTGGCTTCCCTGGCTTGGCTGCCAGCCTTTTGTGATCAGATTGTAAAGTCTTAGCAACCCTTGCCATTGTCACTGACCGCCAGAGTCCCTGTTTGTGAAATAAATTCCCTATATGTTTAAGAAATATTCCTTCATGTCATCATCAAAAATAAAATAATGAGTCTCAATTGGTCAGGAGGACAGACCATGCTAGAAGAAGAGTTACTGACATTGCAGATCTTTTTGGAAGGTGACCTAGTCAATGTGTAGCCTTTAATCAGAACTCTGGGTATATCTTCCAAAACAGAGGGATGTCATTCCCCAAAGATTTCTGAAGAAGAAACCTGAGTGACATCTATCATCATCCCCACTGTTCTGAGAGTAAAGAAAGGGACACCTAGTAACCTAGCCTTTTCAATCGCACCTAAAAATAGAGAGAGGTGACTTCTGAAGGCTGAAAGCTACACCAGTGATTTGTCTAAGATACGCACTCGACATTTCCCTTGAGGACAGTACCTCTGCATGCCATACTTCGCCTTCCTTGCAGAACCTGAAGTTGTGTGTCACATTTTTTTTCTTTAAATGTATCAGGATTAAAAAAGAAAACAAAGTCAAAAAGGAAACTTGGCCAACATTTTACCTGTCAGTAATGAAAACAAGACCAGGAAGACAATCCCATGGTAAATAAAACTATTGAATATAAAGTATGTTATGTCTGAAAATATCAACAGCATGATGACATAAGTGTCTCTATAATGTATCCTCTGCTGAAGGTATCAGGGGAACATAAGAGTCTGAGAAAACAGTAGCTCTGAAATAAACATTGAGGGCTTTCATCCACAGTGGCAGCTAAGAGAATACTATTTGTGGGTAAAAGGTTCTACCTCTCTTTTGTTGCTTCATCTCTAACTCAGCATTGAATTAAAAAGAAAGAAAGGAAAATCTTTTCCCCCTACCCTTTAAGCAGAAAATGTCATGGAAATGTCAGAGTTCTTTCTATGTGATCACATTTCTCTTAAAAGTCAATAGCTGCAAATCACTGAAACACTAGCTGTATTGGAAAATATTAATTCCTAATCAAAGCATCATTTCCAAGAGATACAAGCTAGCTCCAAAGCTTTGGAAAGGTGCTTCTGAATGAAGTGTAACCTGGAACCACTGACATTCTGTGGAGGATCCTTAGGATCTGATGGACTTATGTCAGTTACTGACAGATTTATGTAACTCTCTCCTTCAGTCCTGCCCTTGAATCACATCCTTTGATGTCTTAAGCTCCTCTGCCATTTAAACACACTTGTAGTTCTCTTTTCAAGATTCAGAGTAGTGGGAATGTTCACTTTTGAAAATGATTTTCACAAAGTACATATGGAAATAATGCAACACTTAAGAAGCTGTTAATCTGTTCCCTGACTTTAGGCAGAACTAATCTCAAACCAGTATCTATTCAGATTTTAATATCCCTGTGCTGGTGTCTGAGTTTTTTGGAACAGCCTAGGGTCATATTAAGTTTGTTACTGAGTGTCCATCAGAAAGTCTGTCTTCACTGAGGATCCCTAACTGCAGTACATGCCAATTTCCTGTATGTAACAGGAAAGTGAATGGGGCTTTCTTTAATTATCAAGCAAGTTGGAAGAAAGATGAGTTTCTCTAAATTATAAAGGAGATCCTGCTAGGAGTGTGCAAACATGAATGAAAGGTAGCAAAAGTGGTCAAAGCAGGAGATGGGCATGGAGTGGGGAAAAGTTTAGACCAGAAGTAAGATCTCATTATTTTAATTTTAAAAAATTATGTAGATTGATTATCTGTGTAGATACATGCAAAAATAGATGTCTATGCCTGTATCTATACATATCTCATATATACTTTTCAAAACTGAGAAACTGACATTGGTTCCCTCCTAAAAACAAAATTCCAGAGTTTATTTACTAATAGATTTCACCAGGTTTTCCTCTTTCTCTTTAGAATTCAAGCTGTCAAACCACATTTCATTTAGTTGTCCCATCTTCCCATCTCCACTAGTCAGTGACAGATTTTCATTCTTTCCTTGTGTTTTATGACCTTGAGAGTACAGGCTGGGTGTAAGGTCTCAGTTTGATTTAGACCAGCCTGTCATGTTTTAATACCTGGAAATGAATCAGAGTTGTTTACCTAAATGAGATTGTTTTTATAATTGAAAGTGACCAGGAAGCCATGTATGATAGAAGTGTCATCAAGGAGAAATTGAGGAAGATATGACAGAGGAGGTTAGAAGGCAGAGTTTAGAGAAAAATAGAGAGTCTCTTAAGCGTCACCGTATTGGGTTTGGCCCATTTGATAAAACAGTGACATTTGCATAGCTTGTGAGCTAAGTTGCTTCAGTTGTGTCTGACTCTTTGAGACCCTATGGACTGTAGCCCTCCAGGCTCCTCAGTCCATGGGATTCTCCAGGCAAGACTGCTGAAGTGGGTTGCCATGCCCTCCTCCAGGGGATCCTCCCGACCCAGGGATTGAATCCAGCTTCTACACTGCAGGCAGATTCTTTACCACTGAGCCACCGGGAAGCCCAGCATTTGCATTAGGAAGGGAAAAAGCAATGATAGCCATCCCAAGGACCCCCAAACAAGCACTCCATATCTATTAGAACCAGATACCATGGAACATTCAGGAAACAGCATAGCTCTCAAGTTTATAATTTAGTAGAGGTTATAAAACACGTATCCATCTATTTCCAAATACAAACTGATAAACGCTGGGGCAATGGGAGAAAAAATGGTATTTGCCTTTGAACAGGAGGAAAGCATTTGGGAAGTTAAAAATAATGAAAAAGTTCCTAGATGTCAGTTGTTTGGTGGTGAGGATATTGGGAGGTGGGTATGATGCTGAATGTGGGAGCAAGAGAACACTTGACTTAACTTTTTGAGGTGAAAAGCGTGCTGCATAATTAGATGCCTCAGGATGATTTGTAAAAGAGAGCAGAAAAGTAAATTGATCAGAGATTATATTAAGGGCCCTAAATACCAGGCTGGGCTAATAATGGCTTTTACTGTAGGCAACGGGTTGGTCTGAACAGAATTAGTCTAGGTGGGTGTCATGGTCACAGTCGTGCCTTTAGGAAGGTGAGTCTGGCAGGAGGGTGTACTCTGGCTTGGAGAAGAGACAAGAGTCAGAGAGAAGATATTAAGAGGGACCATCACCACCCCTCCCCCCGCCAAAAAAAAAAAAAAAAAGAAACCATAAATTTGTGTAAAAAAAGAAGAGTAAACTCTTAGTAGTTCTCATTTTCTCATTAACTGAGATGATATCTCTAGAAAGTGGAAGCTGAGCATCCTGAATGCGTGAATGAGATAATAAGACAGTACATGTTTAGAACAGCAGTCATGAGGAATGGGACATGGGTGGGGGCGGGGGGGGGGGTTGATTAGGGAATCAGAGGTTAAACATGAAAACTTCTAAACAGACTTAGAGAATGAATTTATGGTTACCAAAGAGGAAGGATGGGGGAAGGGATAGTTGGGGTGTTTGAGATCGATTTGTACACACTACTATATTTAAAATGGATAACTAACAAGGGCCTACTATAAGGCGCAGGGAACTCTGCTCGATGTTATGTGGCAGCTTGGATGGGAGGAGAGCTTGGGGGAGAATGGATACAGGTATGCAAATGGCTGAGTCATCACGATGTCCACCAGAAACTATCACAGCATTGTGAACTGGCTGTACTTCAATACAAAATAAAAAGTTAAAAGAAAATAGTTTCTGAACAACATTGAAAATCCATTTGAGGAAAAGAGACTCAATAAGAGAATTTTTTCACTCTCAACTGTCTTTTGAGTTTCTTATTTCCCAGGTGAATTCACTTTCCCCTATGTATTTTGGAGACCACTTTTTACAAACTTCTTTTTTTCTGATCCAGTTTGGAAATGGGGGGGGAGTTGGTTGCTTATTATTTTTTATTGTCTTGCCTTTGTTTTCTAGAGATGTTCTGATAAAAAAAAAAAAATTCTCCTAAGAAATACAAGTCATTTTTCCTAAATGGTAAAAAGATTAAAAAAAAAAAAACAAAACATAAGTAATGCTACAGTTTGTCAGTGAAGCATGAAAGGAAGCTATTTTACTTACTATTTGAGGTAGTTTCTGATCCTCTGATTTAATGGACTTGGTTTTGAAAAGCTGACTGTCAGATCAAGAAACCTCTTACTCATTAGATCAGTATATAGATAGCCTAGGGCCTGACTCAAAGGTTTGACAAAATACCCAATGTGTGAACATTAATTTTATGGTAGTCAATCCACACAGATTATTGGGTAAGGAATGACAGGAAAATCATTTCAATAGTTAAATATAAAATTGTACAGATGTTTTACATGAGAGACCCACACTCATTAAAGTAGTGGGCTTGCTTTTACAGGGCATTTGTAAGAAAGTATCACTGACCTAATTCCTATTAGAGGGAAATACCCCACCATTGCTATCATTATTTATATTAGAAAAAATATCCATAGAATCATAGAAACTGGAAGGGAAGAAACTTAACAAACCACCAAGTCCAACCTTCTGTCAAATAAACCAAAATTTTTTTTTTAAATGTTGAAAATCATAGTCACAACCTTCATGATTATGCATGAAGTCATGCAGAATAAACTCTTTGCTTTGGGTAAGCCCTTCCATGGTTGCAGACTCTAATTTACAGCACATCTTTGTTATATTTAACCAAAACTATCCCCCTCTAACTTCAGCTCATTGGTCCCAAGCTCTTGTTTGGATATGTCAAAATAAATTTAATAATCATCTCCCAAGCTCCTCATTTATTCACTTACTGGGTCCTCTTTGCAAAGGAAACACCACGGTTTGCTCCAGCCATTTCTCAAACAATATAACTTTGTTATTCTAGGTATGCTGGTCTGGTCGTCTTTCTTGAAACAATCTTTGATCTCTCAGGTTCCAAATAAGGCTCAATGCTCGATAATGGCATACTTCTCCAGCTGTGTTCTGACATCTTTTATTCACTCATACCAGCTATTGCTTTAACTTCTTTTCAGAAGGCCTTTCAGACTCTTAATTCAGACAGAACTTTCGCTGAGCAATTCCCTAGATAATGTTACCTCAAATGCTGTCAAGACAAGATTCTCTTGGTTATATTTATCCCATTGATTTTTTTTCATTCTTTTTACATTTATCTCTATTACATTTCACCTTTTTTGTCCATCGTTTTAAACTAATGGCAGATGTTCTTGATGGTTTTTTTTTGTATAAATATGTTTGACAGTTTTGTTTGGGATAGATTCCCAAAACATCCCATGCTAGAAATGCTAGAGATCATTCAATTTTTTTTTTCTTTGACATTTATTAATTTGACCATGTTCTTTATAAAAATATTTAATAAAATCAAGGATAGAGTTCTGTGCTACTCTGCTAGACAACTCTTTCTGGAGTTTTCTTTTGTTGTTGTTTTCCTTTCAGCTGTAGCACTTGGAGCTCGTGGTGATTTAAGCATTTTCCTTTGCGTATGGTTGATCACATTAACCGATATTCTTTAGAGGGAGTGCATTTGTTCAATTTATTATAAATCCAGAAATTATAAATAGTATTTTTGTTTTATCAAGATTAAACTATAAAATAAGACATTGTCAGAGACCTTTTCAAAAATCAAAATCAAAAGATTTTGTGTCATATTCAGACTTCCCTGATCTACTCTTCTATAAATTCCAACCTGTATGAAGAAGAAGGAATTTGTGTCCTGAAAGCCAGAATGGCACATGGGTCCATTTTCTCCATGGAGTCCAGTCACACCCTTTTCACTGGAAACCTTTATCTTTGAAAAAGCACCTGACCCTCAGTGAGAACTAGCCTCGACTCCAGTCATAAGTTTATGCTTTGGACTTGATTATCAAAACTCTCATTGACCGTACTGGAAGGAAAAAAGTGCCCCTCAGTGGAATGCGTGGGTTAAATGGCCGCATCTCACTAGAAAAGTAAAGATGACATTAAGGGGCAAGGAGTGCCCCTGCCCCCACCTCAACATAAATGAAGAAACAGAGACCCCGGTCGGTTTTCGGATTTACCTGTCAGTTAAATGGCTACGGTGGAGAACTGTCTCCCAGCTCCTCAGCTAGTGCCCTTTGGGGAAGGAAAGCCCTGGATTTGGAGACCAAGTTCACTCCTGGCTCATGTCTCCTTGTGGGTAAGTTTCTTCCCCTCTCAAGCATTTACTCTTCTGATCTCTGAAGTGAAGTCGGCTCATTATGAGCAGAGCTTCTAAGTCCTACTCTCTGTTACTTGGTAGAGGGGAGAAGGAAGCTACAGTAAGTGGGGAGTGTGACTCCTTGAAATTCTTGGTATTGCTGCAGATATAGCTCATAATTCAGGACCCTGAGATGCTGGCTCAGTAACTGTGCAGGGATGGTGATGCCTCTTCAACTATGTTTAGCCATCTTCAAGAGGTTCAGTAGTAAGACTGCTGTTTCGCTAAATCTCCGCCTAAATCTATATGAAGAATATAATCAGTGCAAGTTTTCAGTGAAGAGGATTTGCTTCTCAAAATTTTTGTTCCCAAAGTGGTTTGGCTTTATCTTCATTTTGCTTTTCTTTATTTGAACATTTCGAATTACACTTTAACTATAGTAAACTTGAGTTAAGTTGCATGTTGTCGTCGCGTTGTTTGGTCACATCTGACTCTTTGCCACCCCATGGACTGTAGCCCACCAGGTTTCTCTGTCCATGGGATTTCCCAGGAAAGAATACTGGAAGGGGTAGCCATTTCCTTCTCCAAGGGAATCTTCCTGCCCCGGGGATTAAACACACATCTCCTGCATTGGTAGGCAGATTCTTTACTACTGCACGACCAGGGAAGTCCAAAATTTTATGTTAGAATACCATTATTTAGTTGCTAAGTCATGTCCAACAGTTTTGTGACCCTATAGGCTGTATATGCCAAGCTCCTCTTTCAGTGGGATAAATCAGTTAAAGTTTTTCTGGCCCCTCTTTTTTTTTTTTTTTTTTGCTGTTTTCCCTCCATCCTAAGCAGATAATTTGGGGAAAATATAGGTGTCTTATATGGCTTACTATGTACAAAGTGAGTCGTTATTCACTGTAGTAAGGCACTGCGTGGAACATGTTCTCATCAAGAATTAGATAGTCAGGAATTTACATTGGCCTCTGCATTTATGCTGAAGGCCAGCTGCTGCTTTTAAACTTCAAAGTAAAGTTTTCTAACAAAGATGACTTGCCCCAGAATTGTAATTTTTCCTCTCCTGGTTCTTTGCACCCACATGGTGGTCAGAAGAAGGCTGAGTGAAGGCGTGGAGGAATGGTCACTCGGATCAAGACCATTGCCAGCCTTCAGGACGGCCGTCTCTATGGCTGGAATCTGTGGAGCATGACTTGTGGCTGCTGGAACCACCTTCTCACAGTGCTGACATTCACTACCACTGCTTTTTGTTGTTGTTTAACTTTGGTTAATACATTTCGAGACACTTCCCGGGGGTCCAAATGCTGACAATCCAATGGAATTAATCAGTTTTCCTCCAAAAGGGTTGTCCTGTAGAAATGGATGTTATCATACCATACTGTGAGTTACTTAATACACACAGCTGGCATGACTGCGCTGGTAATGGACTTGAGTTTAAAAGGGGATTAGGCCTCCTCTTCTGACGTCTGCAGATGGAGGGAGGCTGTGGCAGAGTTTGGGTCTCAGGAGGGCTCATTAGGTGAAAATTAAGTGAGGAAGTTCTTCCATTCTCCCCTCCCTTCTTCCCTGACTCACTCTGCCTCCTTCCATTCTGCCCAAAGCTTACAGTCTCACTCCGATACGCTTTCTGAGCTTCAGAAAGCCAGATGCCACTGCTTCTGGCCACTGGCAGAGCAGTGGCATTATTGCGAAGGAAAGTGCATTTCAGCATGAAAGAAATCATACCAACCATCTGATCGGCTTGGAGGGAGAAAGGACCTCTGCAGTTACACGCGAAGTTCTGTTTATTAGGGCTCTAGGGACCACACGGCAACTTGTTCGCATCTGGACACCATTCTAAGTGTGAACTTGAATGTTTACAGGTCCCTTGCTTTTGACCAGAGTTGTCTTGGAGCTGATAATTATGATTCCCAAGGCTTTCTCACAGCTTTCTTTTGAAGAGATACTCATGCTTTGCATTATGTATCCAGAGTTATTGGCCTTGCCATAAAAATAGCTCATCCAGAGCAACACCCCATTCCAAATTTGTTGATTTTTAACCCAACAAAACATACTTTATTTTGTATGGATTTACTTTCTAAAATCTATTATTCTTGGTTAATAATGAAGACATATTTGTATCGCATGAGCGCGCACTCATAGAAGAAAGAGATTAAAAGTAGATCAGGCAGCAAGAAAAGGTCGGAAGCTAGGCATGTGTGGAATGGAGTGTTTGTCCTGCAGAACCAAGAAGACGTAATCAAGACTTCTGCATAATACCTGTCAGTTTGCTTTCTACCACCTTTTTTGAATTATTCTTCTTATTCTCCCTCTTTTTCTCCTACACAGGAATGTATAAGTTCTTGATCAGAGTTTTCCATTTGAACATAAATAACTCAGCAACTGAGAGAAATGGAATGCACTCTAGAATAGTAACTTACTCTAAACAGGTGTAATGTATCAGGATCATTACAGAGCTTTATAAAATACAGATTTCTAGGTCCCACCCGTTTTTCAACTGGACTGGGTAGGCCCTGGGAATTTGCATTTCTAACAAGATCCCAGGTGATTCTCATGCTACTGATCTAGGTCCACTTATGAGAAAGAGTGTTCTCAGTGAATGTGTCTATTTCTCTGGCTGGCGCTCGGAGCTGGTCCACTTGGAGGACCAGAAGCCTTTTCTCTCTTTCCATCACTGCTCCTTTTGTATGCACTTCCTCTACCACCACACCTTTGATTTTAAGTGAGAAAAAGTGATCAGAGCAGAAATACTTGTTCACAACTTACTCTCACCTTCCTCATGTATTCCAGTATCCTTAGTGACAGATCTATGTTTTAAATCCATGAAGGACATGTATAATAAAAAAAATAAATTCAGGAATCAGCTGTAGGGACCCCAATTTCATCTAAGGTGTCTCAAACCTTGTTTCTACTTCTCTTATCATCTAACCCAGGAGTCTGCAAATGACAGCCCCAAGGGTGGTCATTTGTTTTGGTTAATAAGGTTTTGGCGCACAGACACCACCCCACCCACCATGTATTCATTTATTGCCTATGGCAACCCACTCCACTCTTCTTACCTAGAAGTCCCATGGCCAGAGGAGCCTGGTGGGCTACAGTCCATGGTGTCACAAGAGGCAGACAGGACTTAGCTATTTAACCACTACCATGGCTTCCCAGGTGGTCAGTAGTTTAAAATCTGCCTGTCAATGAAAGAGGCAGGAAGAGCAGCATATTCGACCCCTGGGTTGGGAAGATCCCCTGGGGTAGGAAATGGTAACCCACTCTAGTATTCTTGCCTGGAAATTTCCTTGGAAGAGGAGCCTGGCAGACTACAGTCTATGGGGCCACCAAGAGTTGACACGACTGAGCACACGCATGGGTGTAATGGTGGAGTCAAGTATTTGCAGCTTAAAAAAAAGGGAAATGCAAAACTTAGAGGGATGCTCTGAGACTTGGAGATGGGGAGGAAATACCAAAGGGAAGTAGAATATTTTCACCAGGTATCTTCTTAGATACTAGGAGAGGGAACGCCTACGAAAAGGGAATGCTAGGCAGAACTTGCGTTTCCCTTTAAAAATCGCATCATTCTTTCATCATAATAAAAAGAACAACGTTAGGAAGAGAATAATGCAAGCAGACGCATTCCTTTCTCTAGTGCAGCTGGGAGGAAAACTGGGGTTTGGCGTTTGCTTTATCAGGAGATCTTCCTTCCTAATTGTTTTGCTTCTGAAGCGGGGGAGGGGAAGCACAGGATTGTAATTGTTCATTTATTGCTTTCTTTGTTTTGTTCTCCCAACAAGCAGCAGACAAGCATGTTTTCTTACCGGTTTAATCTCATTACACAGTTTCTCTTTGACTAAGCCTTAAGCTAACAGTTCATAACGGGATTACATAGATGGGCTTATTTGCCCCAGTTTCCTAAACAAGGTTATTCAAGGATACTTCCTTAGGTAGTATTCTCCCTTTATGCTCTGTTTTCTTTTTCTATATTCAGGTCTTCTGCTTTCAGTTTTTTTTTGCCTCATCTTCCTTTCCTTTGCCTCAAACCTTCAGTTCAAGAAAGCTTTTCTGTAAGAAAAGGCAGTGCTTGCTCTTTCCCTCTCTCTAAGGTAGGCTTGCTTTAAAGCTTATCATAATGTCAGCCAGGATTTGAGCATTAATCAGCAATGCACATGTGTGTATTGAATACATAGGGAAAGAGGTTTATGACCAGAAAGCTAAACAAGTTTTCTTCTGAATCTGCTACTTTTCTCAAAAATAGTAGGTTACACGATAGCGCTAGCATCATCTCCTCACCCTTGCAATGGATTCAACTTCAAGGACAAATAATAATTTCTTATGTAATGAAAGGAACGTCACGTATACGCAGACAGTAAATCATAGAGATGAGATCCCTCAATAAAGCCCTTTTGCAGAGGTGCTCCATTAACCAAGTGCATCCTTGTAAATTGAAACAGAATTAAATTAATCACAGACTTGCATCCTGTAATTAAAATTCCATATATAAATTAATTTTAATAGAAATATCCAAATGTAATTGAATTCTTCTCTTCATTTCTGCACCCATCTTGCACATGTTTTTGCACCCATCTTCAGTGAGAGTGTGAGTAAAACAGTGTCTTTTCTTGTGACCTAGATTAGAATGGGGAAACTCAGTACCTTTGGTTCGTGGTCCTGACTGCTGTGCTGTGTACTCAGTCATACCCACCTCTTTATGACCCCACAGACTGTCGCCCAGCCAGACCCCTCTGTCCATAGAGTCTTCCCGGCAAGCGGGTTGCCATTTCCTTCTCCAGGGGATGTTCCCAGTCTAGGGATCAAACTCGTGTCTCTTGAGTCTCCTGCATTGGCAGGCAGAATTCTATACCACTGTGTCACCTGGGAAGCCTGCGTCAGTTGTATACTGAGGGTTGTGAAAGTTTAGTTATGGGAAAAAATATCTTAGGATTCAGATGGTGAGTTTCTTTTTCTCGCCTAAACTTCTGTAGGTTTTTGTGATTATGTATATGCTGAGTCCTTTGTTTTTTTGCTGGAACACTCTTATAAGTAGATTCAAGGATTCAAAGCTGGTGATTTCTGAGGTTTTACAATCATATCTGCTGTTTTGGTGACCAAAGTACATATTTGCCGTTGACTGAGATTTGTTGAACATCAGAGCTAGAAGCAACATTAATATTATTAATGGTATTTGGGGACAGGACCTTGGAAAACTGATTCCAGTTAGTAAATGTATCTGTTGAACTTCTATGCAGTGATGTCTATGCTGGGAGGCACAGGAATATAGGTGCCCTTGAATGCCTTATTAAGAAGCCAGGGCACCAAAGACTTAAACACATAACTAGGCAGAGATATGCATAGAAAGTGACAATTGGTTTAGGTAAAGAGTATTGTGTGAGCTCAGAGAATGGAGAACGGTGAAGTACATGAATGATGTGAAATTTGAAAATATTCTTAATTACTCAGGTTGTGGAAAAGAAGCAGATAAACTCACGCATTCATCCATTCAGTTCCTCGGAACCATGGAGAATCATCTCTGTATGCTTCCCATACTCTCTGCCTTTCCTTTTACAACAATAGAGTGTGTTCCCTGCTATGAGTCAGAGTAGGTTTACAGCTTGCAAACTACAATCCTAAACCCTCTTGCCTCCATTGACTTCACTTCTCTAAGTCCTACTCCTCTTTTCCATTTTGTTCATTTCTCTCTCTAATCGACCATGTGTGCTTAACTGTGTCTGACTCTTTGCAACCCCATGGGGTGTGACCCTCTGTCAAGCTCCTCTGTCCATGGAATTTCCCAGGCAAGAATACTGGAATGGATTGCTGTTTCCAGGGGATCTCCCTGACCCAGGAATCAAACCTGCAGCTCCTGCAGCTTCTGCATTGGCAGGTACATTCTCTACCACTAAGTCGCCTGGGAACCCCGACTTCTTTCTCTGCTACATCAGTATCTAACATGCTTTGGTGTCTTCCATCTTAACATAAACAACAAGCAAGCAACCTCTTGATTCCACACCCTGCTTCAGACATTTCCTCAGTACAAGCTGCTGTTCACAGCAGAGCACTTGGAGAGATGCTGTCTCCATACCTTCTGCATTTCCTCATTTCCTGTGGACTCTCAGCTCCTCCATCCAGACTTTCACCTCCATCCTCTATCCAAGCAGCTCTTCTCAGGCCATCAGTGACCTCCACGTGCGAAATCTGATGTCAGTTCTCATCTCCGCTTCCTGCCTCACATCCCAGCATCTTTGAAAACAGGTGCACATTCTCCTTGGAAAACTTTCTTTACTGGTTCCCTGTTGTCTCTCATTCCTTGGGCAGTTCCTCTTCTGCGTTCTTCGCTGAGTCTTTTCCCTATGCCTGGCACCCGAGTGTTTGCTATAAACACAGCTTGCTCTGAGCTCTCTTTTCTCAGGGCACATACTCTCTCTTTCATGGTAATCAGCGTCATGATGTTAAATGTCACTTAGAAGCTGATGACAACCAAGGTATTTCTCTCCAACCTCACTCTCTTCCTCATAGACCTGAGCTTACCCTACTGCCTGATTGACGTCTCCACCTGAATGCTTTACCAACACCCCAAGCTCTGTCTGGAACGTGGTTCATGTCTATGATACCATTCATTCTCCAGGTGTCACACAGTTAGAAAGCCAAAAAATGTTGTTTCTCTCTTGACTTCTGTTTACCCCATATTCAATTCATAAGCAGATCCTCCCAGATCCATCTCCACAATAAATCTCCAATCTGTCAACTTTCTCCATTTTTGTGCCAACTTTTCTGGTCCAAGCTTTTCATCTTTCTCGTACAATACTACAATAGTCATGTCAGTTGGTCTCTCTGCTGCTCTTTTCACCCCACCTGTGCCACTCCCAAGCTTTTCTCCTTGCAACTAGGGTCATCTATATAAAGCCAAATCAGATTATCACTCTCTTAAAACTGTTCAGTCCCTCTCCAGTGCATCTGAATGTTAAACTCTTTTCCAAGACCTACAGGGCTTTCAGATGGTGGTAGTAGTAAAGAATCTGCTGCCAATGCCAGAAACGCAAGAAATGAGGGTTTCATCCCTGGGTCGGGATGATCCCCTGGAGCAGAAAATGGCAACTGACTCCAGTATCCCTGCCTGGAAAATCCCAAGGACAGAGGAACCAGGTGGGTTACAGTCCCCGGGGGTCGCAAAGAGCAGACACTTACACACAAGGCCTTAAAGAATGTGACACCCACCTTACAGCTCCCAACAAATATTAACCATTTATTTTTTAGTTCATCCCTCTTACCCTGGCCTCTTTTCTTCTCCTTAGACAAGCCAAGTTGTCTTACAGGTCACGGTCTTTGTCTTGTGGGGACAGCTTTTCAAGTGCTTTCCCTAGTTTAAGTTCCCATTGTAAATCTTACCTCTTTAGTGAGATCTTCTCGGACTTTGTTATCCAGGACTTTGTTAGCTTAAGTAGAGCAGTAGAGCCCCAAGTATTCTTTACCACACAATGCCCTTCACAGACCTTTCACAATAACCTTTCTCCTGCAGTATTGCATTAGTCATGTCAGTTGGTCTCTCTGCTTCTCTTTTCACCCCACCCATGCCACTCCCAAGCTTTTTTCCTTGCACCTAGGGTCATCTATATAAAACTGTAATGGATCTCATAGCCCTTGATTGACTTGTTCATATTCAGGGTTTTGGTATATATTCTCGCCTGTAAATTTCCTTCCTTGTACCATCCATGATATCAGGATTTTTGTAGCATGGACAGCCAGCCTTTTGGGAGGAGGGGTAAAAGGCTTTGTGGTTTTAACTATTGCCCATCTCCTTCCTCCAGAATTAAAGTCCATGAATGTGTAAGGACGTGGTCTGTTTTGGTTACTGCTGTGTTTTGATCGCACAGAAGGGTGCCTGAAATGATGCTGTGTTAACATCAGGAATAAATAAATAAGATGCCTGTGCAGTGCCAGGGACCTGGGGATACACACGATGTCAGCACTGCCTTCAAGTCAGTTCAGTTCAGTCACTCAGTCATGTCTGACTCTTTGCGATCCCATGGACTGCAGCACGCCAGGCCTCCCTGTCCATCACCAACTCCCAGCGTTTACTCAAACTCATGTCCATTGAGTTGGTAATGCCATCCAACCATCTCATCCTCTGTCATCCCTTTCTCTTCCTGCCCTCAATCTTTCCCAGCATCAGGATCTTTTCAAATAAGTCAGTTCTTCTCATCAGGCGGCCAAAGTATTGGAGCTCCGGCTTCAGCAATAGTCCTTCCAATGAATATTCAGGGCTGATTTCCTTTAGGATGGACTGGTTGAATCTCCTTGCAGGCCAAGGGACTCTAAAGAATCTTCTCCAACACTACAGTTCAAAAGAGTCAGTTCTTCAGTGCTAGCTTTCTTTATGGTCCAACTCTCACATCCATACATGACTACTGGAAAAACCATACTTTTGAGTATATGGACCTTTGTTGGTAAAGTAATGTCTCTGCTTTTTAATATGCTGTCTAGGTTGGTCATAGCTTTTCTTCCAAGGAGTCTTTTAATTTAAATGGCCGCATTCATCATCTGCAGTGATTTTGGCGCCCAAGAAAATAAAGCCTTCGAGTCACTGACAATCAAAAGGATTTACTGATTCTCCTTGAGTCTCAGGTTTCTAAACTATAACAGGAGCACAGTGGGTTTATAATATGTCATGTGTACAGTGGGGAAGGTATCACACTTATTTTATTGTATAAGGTCAGCAGCACTATTTGCTTGAGCTTCTCAGTTTAGCCCTGCAGAGAACAACCTCCTTATTTCTGTAAAGGAAAAAAAATTCACTAATTCTTGAAAAACAGGAAGAAAAAATGACTCTTTCCTTGGAGTGAAGAAAGAGTGGTCTTCATACACAATTGTTCTTCTCTGGGCTCAGAGCTGAAGTTTGATCGTGTACCTGCCATGCATTCAAGGTCACTCCTCCACACGATTCACTCACCGACAATACTCAGCTTCCGCGGGTCACTCACTCCCTGCTTTCCTGTGGATTTCAGCAGCCTCCCTGGGGTCCTGTCTGTTCATTGTTCCCTCTGACCCTCTCTTTTTCCTTCAGAAAACTTTGGTGTGCTGCATAATCTGATGTCTTTGCCTCTTAAGGTGTTTGGTGTGCTTGTGGAACTTCCCAATTAAAACAAAGTACTTGCCTTTAACCTTTCCGATTCTTGGTCTCTGTCTTCACATTTGAGATTGTCTCAACTGTAGGGAAGGTTCACATCTTGTCTTTGGTTCTGTCTCCTTCCTAAAATTAGAGCATTGCAATTAGGGTGACCTTGGAAAGTTCCCTTTTTCCCAAAGAGCAGGATCTTCAGAGATCTTTCCCTTGTGCTTACAAAATATTTAAAATACTTGGAAACTTTCTTTTAAGATGACATTCCAAATGTAGTTATGATCATTATTAGGAAAAGATTATGCAAACCGATCATGGGCCAGGGGACCACTACCCAATGTCTGTTACATTGTAAGCAAAGTGTTCTTTTAAATATGTCATTGCCTTACTGGTCATATTGCTCGCTTGTACTCACTCATTTGCGCTCTCTTTCTCTATATATATAATATAATATATATATTATTTATTTATTTCTCAGTAAACTAGGCATCTGGCTACCAAGATGTGCCTATGATGAACTTGCCTTCATCTGTAGTGACCCCTTCATTTAGTCATTGAGAACCTCAGACTTTTTTTTAATAACGTGGGCTTCTGGGTCAATTGAAGTTGGTGACTGTGTCTTTTTCCCAAATGATCCCCACTCTCTCCCCACTTGCCCTGATTTGCCAAAAGGAAGCTTCAGAATCCTGGGAGATCAGAGGCCAACAGAAGAAGAGAGAGGCCTGGCAGTTTTACAAAAAGCAAAATAAGGAGCGAAACAACCGTATTAGTCGTGGAAACTGGCCTTTCTTCGGTAGAGCCGGTCTGAGCGGAAGCCCCTTTGTTCCAGATTCTGTGTCACTGCGTGGCCTTGTGGCCCTGCAGCTGTGGCTGAGGTTGACATTGACCTAGAGCGGGCATCGGTGAGAGTGGGGTGTGGCCGTCTCTTGGGTACCAGTGCCAACGCGTGGGCAATAGCTGATGTCCCAAACATTGGGTAAGGTTTCCTTTCACTCTCTGAAGCCATTTGTTTTCAGCTGTGTCACTGAACAAATATATTTAAATCAGTGCAGTCATGGTGATAGTACTATGAGAAAGAATAGATCTAGGAGAAAGCTTGCCTGCCAGGAGCCAAATAATTCTGTCTTTTCAAGAACTGGAAGAAATTTGTATTATCTGGACTTTTCAGAGGTTTCATAGAACAGTGACACACAGTTTGCAAACTGGCCCATCAGTGTGATGCCCAGGGATTTCTTCTAGCTTTGTCCTTAGCAGTGGTAGAAATGTCCTATTTGTTGTAGCTTCTTCATTAAACGGGGGAAGAAAAAACAGCTACTCAGCTACTGTTGAATCTGTTGGCTTTGCCATGTAAGCTTCAGACATTGCTCTTGATCTTATAGATTTTGCTGCTGTCATTGTTAGTTGAAAAAGCTGTCGCTAAATGCCTAAGGAAATATGGCCGTAAAAAGGTCTAGGCCAGTTAGAGCCCGGTAACCATTTACTTGGTGGGGGAGACTCACAAATGCTGAAACGTCACAAATGAAGAGACCGCAGATAAAACATTTCAAAAATTAACGACTAAGAGCGCCATGTTTAATATGTAATTAAAACATGTATAGAAATAAAAACATGCTTATTCAAACATGTTCATAGAAACCTGTCCAGTTATAATCAAAGAGAGACATAGAGTGAGTGAGTGGGCAGTCCAGAGGTCACTTCTTCAAGAGGTTAATACACCAAGGTAGGGAAAGGCTATGGGTTCTGGGGATCGAATTCCTTAGAATTAGAATAATTCTAAGATAGGTATGAAGTGTTTGAGGCAAAAACTCAGTATTTCCTCTTAGATTCCAAACTGCACCTATGCAGTCTCAGGCAACTGACTTTATTTTACCAAATCTAAACTTCCTCAGTGTAAATGAAAATAACAATAGGGTTGATATGAAGTTTAATGGCTCAGACAGTAAAGAATCTGCCTGCAATGCAGAAGACCTGGGTTCAGTCCCTGGGTCTAGAAGATCCCCTGGAGAAGGGAATGGCAACCCACTCCAAGATTCTTGCCTGGGAAATCCCATGGACAGAAGAGCCTGGTGGGCTACAGTCCATGGGGTTGCAAAGAGTTGGACATGACTGATTCATTTAAACTATACAGTTATGAAATGTAGTGTCTGGCATATAGTAAGGAACATCACTTCAGTTCAGTTCAGTCACACAGTCGTGTCTGACTCTTTGTGACTCCATGGACTGCAGCGTGCCAGTCCATCACCAACTCCCGGAGCTTGCTCAAACTCATGTCCATTGAGTTTGTGATGCCATCCAACCATCTCATCCTCTGTTATCCCCTTCTCCTCCTGCTTTCAATCTTTCCCAGCATCAGGGTCTTTTCCAATGACCCATTTCTTCGAATCAGGTATCCTAAGCATTGGAGTTTCAGATTCAGCATCAATCCTTCCAATGAGTATTCGTAAATGATTTCCTTTAGGATAGACTGGTTTGATCTCCTTGCAGTCCAAGGGACTCTCAAGAGTCTTCTCCAACACCACAGTTCAAACGCATCAATTCTTCGGCACTCAGCTTTCTTTATAGTCCAACTCTCACATCCATACATGACCACTGGAAAAACCATAGCTTTGAAAAGATGGACCTTTGTTGGCAAAGTAATGTCTCTGCTTTTTAATATGCTGCCTAGGTTGGTCATAGCTTTTCTTCCAAGGAGCAAGCATCTTTTAATTTCATGGCTGCAGTTACCATCTGCAGTGATTTTGGAGCCCAAGAAAATGGTGTCTGTCACTGTTTCCCCATCTATTTGCCATAAAGTGATGGGACCTGATGCCATGATCTTAGTTTTCTGAATGTTGAGCTTTAAGCCAACTTTTTCACTCTCCTCTTTCACTTTCATGAAGAGGATCTTTAGTTCTTTGCTTTCTGCTGTAAGGGTGGTGTCATCTGCATATCTGAGATTATTGATATTTCTCCTAGCAGTCATGATTCCAGCTTGTGATTTATCCAGCCTGACATTTCACATGATGTACTCTGCATATAAGTTAAATAACCAGGGTGACAAAATAAAGCCTTGATGTACCCCTTTCCCGATTTGGAACCAGTCTGTTGTTTCATGTCCAGTTCTAACTGTTGCTTCTTGACCTGCATACAGATTTCTCAGGAGGCAGGTCAGGTGTCTGGTATTCCCATCTCTTTAAGAATTTTCTAAAGTTTGTTGCGATCCATGCTGTCAAAGGCTTTGGCATAGTCAATAAAGCAGAAGCAAATATTTTTCTGGAACTCTCTTGCTTTTTTTGATGATCCAACAGATCTTGCTAATTTGATCTCTTGTTCCTCTCTGCCTTTTCTAAAACCAGCTTGAACATCTGGAAGTTCACGGTTCATGTACTGTTGAAACCTGGCTTGCAGAATTTTGAGCATTACTTTGCTAGCATGTGAGATGAGTGCAATTGTGCATTAATTTGAACATTCTTGGCTGTTGCCTTTCTTTGAGACTGGAATGCAAACTGACCTTTTCCAGTCCTGTGGCCACTGCTGAATTTTCCAAATTTGCTGGCATGTTGGGTGCAGCACTTTCACAGCATCATCGTTTAGGATTTAAAATAGCTCAACTGGTATTCATCACCTCCACTAGCTTTGTTCATAGTGATGCTTCCTAAGGCCCACTTGACTTTGCATTCCAGGATGTCTGACAGTAGGTGAGTGATCACACCATTGTGGTTATCTGGGTCATAAAGACCTGTTTTGTACAGTTCTTCTGTGTATTCTTGCCACCTATTCTTAATATCTTCTGCTTCTATAGGTCCATACCATTTCTGTTCTTTAATGTGCTCATCCTTACATGAAATGTTCCCTTGGTGTTTCTCATTTTCTTGAAGAGATCTCTAGACTTTTCCATTCTATTGTAATGTGATTGTACATAGTAACTGTCGTCATGCCAGAGAATGAATGAAATTTAGGGCTGCTTAACTGAAATAAACATGTTAGTCGCTCAGCTGTGTCTGACTCTTTGTGGCCCCGTGGACTGTAGCCTGCCAGGCTCTTCTGTCCATGGAATTCTCCAGGCAAGGATACTAGAGTGGGTAGCCATTCTCTTCTCTAGGGGATCTTCCTGACCCAGGGATCAAACCCAGGTCTCCTGCACTGCAGGCTACAAGGGAAACAAAATAGAGGTGATGTTTAATGGTTTCTGGGCAGACCTTTGTTGCGGGGGGAGGTCAGATTCTAATAAGAGTTTCTGAGGACAGTTGCTATTCTCCCTGCTTAGTTAATTCTTAGAATATCTCTAGAAAGAAGCAACAAGAGGTTCAGACTTGGACCAGAAGATGATGACATTACAGGAAGTGATGCTCACACAGTATTCTCTGATTCATGTGAGCTGACTAATATGTACGTGGAAAATCAGCCATCCATGACTTGAAGAAGGCCATTTACTTCATGTTCCAAGTGACCTGTGGAGTGTTCCTTCTAACTAGTATTCTAGAAACACATACCTGCAAGATGTGCCTGAACTCTAGAAACTTTTGCATGTTTGGGTCATGTGCCCTTAGTATGCTATTTCTAGCTCTTCATTTTCAATTGATCCTTCTTCGAGCTTCGCTCTGGGGAAGAGACCCTCACCCCAAGGGCTCCTTCTCCTGACATCTATCAGGCATCTTAAGCCATTAACCTCCAGCACCTCTTTGAAAGTGTGTTTTTCTACAAAAACTTTGGCTTGAGGATAGAGAGAGAGAGAATTATATTTGCTTGAATACAATGCTTTAAAAATAAATACATTTGGGGCCCTGTTTTCTAACTGTCATTTACTATTGCTAATGAGTAGTTGCTATTTAATTGTATTTATATTAAACATTCCCCATGCCAACGGGATAGCCAAAGGCTTGACTAATAGAGAAAGAAAGTAAAAAATAAGAAGCTTAGGGGGTAGATGCACAAAGAATAGAAATAAAATGGGTTATTTGAATAAGAGGTCTCGAAAATGGATCGTTTCCAGGAAAGACATCACCTGGCACAGCCAGTTGCTCCTTCTCAGCTCCCACTTGAATAGGATATTGTTCTTTTGTGTCCCAGCCTTAGTAACTGAAGGAGTCTTACGTGGGAAAAATGCTCACCTTATTGTGGGCCTAGCCTTTTTCCTAATGCTGTCTGGCCAATTTTCTCAGAACAGGAAGTCTTCCCAGGCCTGCCTGTGCTGTGGCTTCCAGGCTTAGGCTGGATTTTACTAATTTTGTCACCATTTGTCTGAAGGACAGGTTGGGTGACTTGTTTTTCAACTCAGTGTAAGTTGGTTTATGCTTTGAAATTTGCTGATCTTTCACCTCAATTGGGAAAATGTCTGACTATATTGATTGACCAAATTGAGGACTCGGCGAGGTCAAGTGCGTTTGAGATGCTCCTCAAATTGTCCTCAATCATCTCTTCTTAGAAAGCTGAATCTTGCAACAGTGGCATTAAGATGGAGGAAACATCCCCCATCAGGCCCCGTCCACTTTAAGGGAGTCATTTACTCCAATCCAAGTCCTTTGCATGTTTTCCCTAGAGGAATCTCCCATGCCAGCTCTACCCTGTGGCTCCCAGCCATCTTTCCCATGTCAACATCATCAGCATCTTTCCTTCTAATGCTGCTGCTGCTGCTAAGTCGCTTCAGTCGTGTCTGACTCTGTGCAACCCCAGAGATGGCAGCCCACCAGGCTCCCCCGTCCCTGGCATTCTCCAGTCAAGAACACTGGAGTGTTGCCATTTCCTTCTCCAATGCATGAAAGTGAAAAGTGAAAGGGAAGTCGCTCAGTCGTATCCAACTCCTAGCGACCCCATGGACTGCAGCCTACCAGGCTCCTCCGTCCATGGGATTCTCCAGGCAAGAACACTGGAGTGGGTTGCCATTGCCTTCTCCATTCCTTCTAATGCTGCTACTGCTAAGTCGCTTCAGTCGTGTCCGACTCTGTGCGACCCCATAGACGGCAGCCCACCAGGCTCCACCATCCCTGGGATTCTCCAGGCAAGAACATTGGAGTGGGTTGCCATTTCCTTCTCCATCCGTCTAATGAGTCTTTCCCAAATTACAGGCTCTACTGCTGGTCTTGATCATACCTTGTCAGAGACCTGTGTTCCTCTCAGAACAAATTACTCAATTGCTTAAGTATACATTTGTCAGGATTGTATTGTCCTAATTCCTCCCTACTTCCCCGACTACATTCTAAACTCCAAGAAAACAGAGACTGCATCCGTTTCTGCTTGTTGCACTACCTCATCGGTTAGCAGGAGGTGGCACAGAGTAAGCCATCAACAAATGAGTTGAATGAACAAACGTAAAGTTTTATAACTGCACAGGCTCCTGGATATTTTATTGAAAATTGACATGCGCAGGACAAAAAGACAGAACCCGACTGAGGCTGGACCGTCAATATAGCCACTGCCAGTAACATTTCCCTATTTTGCTATTTGGAGAGCAGGTCAACATCTACTTCTTTAAAGCTGAAGTTCCTTTTCCACTCAGGTAGTTTTCAGTCAATTTAAAGTAAACTAAAATTAAACTCATCAGTCATTTCATTATTGGCTGCCCCCTCCTTCTGTTATCCTTCTTAATGAATACATCACGCCCTGCCTTCTCAGAGCTTAAATTTCTGCATTTTGATGGTGAGCATGCCCGTGGTTTCACGCTCCTGTTTGTTCTCTTCTGTTAATGATCCTTATAACTGTTTTCTGCTTATTTTTATAGATTGGCTAATCTTCTTTACTAGCTTGTTTACTTTTCTAAAAGCATCTGATTGATTGCAATTCTCCTTTTATTCCTGCTAAACGTAAAGGTCTCTGTTGCCCTTTCCCATTTCTAAATTTCAACTGAGATGAATTTCAATTTCACTTTTCAGGAACTCTTTCGGAACTAAGCAGTTTTAAGTATTTCTGACCAGGATCTTCCTCAGGGATGATTTAAAATTTTCAAATAATTGGAAACTATGCTTCTTCCAGTAAACATAGACAGACAGATAGGTAGATATGACTAAAACCATAGATTTTAGCACTTAAAGTTTCATTTTGTCCTGAATTTTGTGTATCTGGCTATCTATCTAAACACATATTTGAGAGCTTATCCCATGTGGGATTCATCAGTAGCATCCATTCATTCTGTTTATCCTCCATCCAGAAGCTTTTCTCCTCCAGTCCTTTGAAGGAATAACCAGTACCCATGGGCAGGAGGAGGAGGGCTGGCACCTGAGATGCCACATCTTTTTTTCCTTTTTCTTCTTCAGTAAAGCCAGCACCATTGATGGAAGGACCTGGGCAAGGAATAAGGAATTGTCATCTTTGCTACTAATTAGCTATGTCCCCTCAGTCGGTCTATCAGCTCCCCTTTCTGTACCTTCATTTGCCCATCTATAAAGTGATGGAGCTAAATTAAATGAATTCAAAGACCCCACAAATGCTAAAGATCTCAGAAAACTGACAGACTTGTCATCTTTTAGCCATCGAATTAATCTTGGTTCACTTGCAACAATAGTCAGTGGTTTTGCTGTCAAATTATAGTTTCTAAAAAAGATAGCCATTCCTGTTTGGAAAGCTCCACCCCAGAGCTCAGCTCTTTCCCCACATGCCTCCAGCAAACGGAATAGCCCCTGACTCACCTCTCCCCACCCTGTAACTCACAGCACTAGGAATCCCATGTATGTTGGAAAGTGCAATCACAAACCAATAAGGCACTAGGTGATGTCAAACTGTGAATATGGTGGAGAGAAGAGAATGCTTTAATGCTAGCACAGCTTCCCTCTTTCAAAAGCAACTATCTGTGACAAGGGAGACTGAACACAGAAGGCACACAGATCAGCCCTGCCCATAGCTGCTGGATGGAGCTGGGACCCTTTGCTAAGAGTGACATCCATGGAGATGAAACTGCAGTACATGGGGGATTCCTTTGTTCAGAGGAGTCACTCTCCCAGCATTAAACATCTCATTAAGCGTCTTCCTTAATTTTTGTGATGTCCAGAAGCTTTCAGAGATAATCTGAGCAGTCAGTGAACTGATGTGTCTGCCAGGGCATGAATAGCAAAGATCGTTGCGTGTTTGCCCTGGGTCTATCAGCAGCAATAAATTTTAATCGGTTAGGCATTTTTCAAGCAAGCTACTGTTTGCCAAACACTATTTTTGGCAGGCATCTGTAACAAAGCCTAATGCATTATGCATATTATTTCCACAGTATTTCATTGTATTAGCACATGTAGTATTTGTATGGAATTTTTGTAAATTCATTACCAAAGTATTATCATATTAATGACTCTGGTTTAAAAAAGTATTTGAAAAAATATTAATATTCATAGAAAGTTACATACATCCTATGGTGAGGAAATGGGACTCAGCTATTATCATTTGAATTTCAGAAAAAAATATTAGCATGTGTATGGAAAAAAAAAACTCA
This sequence comes from Bubalus kerabau, assembly GCF_029407905.1. Classification (NCBI taxonomy): domain Eukaryota; kingdom Metazoa; phylum Chordata; class Mammalia; order Artiodactyla; family Bovidae; genus Bubalus; species Bubalus kerabau. The sequence goes on from NC_073644.1 coordinate 55,215,968, forward strand.
AAAATACATAGCAAACATGAAAAAAATCTTAAAAACCTGAATTACTTTGATGTTTCTTTGAAGGCTGAATGTTCATTTTCAGCACTGTAATGATAATCATTATTATAGATTAAATTATAGTGAAGGATTAGTTTTATTTAACAGCATAATTTAATGGTGGAGACGTGGAAATTTTATTTCATTTCTTCCTGTCTTGTTCCTTTGACATCCTGATCTGCTAAAGGATGATTTCTCACTTCTCTTTCCATTCTTCACTACAGAGCTGGGGACATTAAGCCTTTGAAACTTGTATGACTGTTTTTTTTTTTTTTTTTTTTGCTATACCCTTAGAATGGGAACATAATACAGCATGGCACAATTATCTATCTCAATTGGAAGCTACTCCAGTAATTCGATTATATAGTAAAGTGTAGGATTGAGCTCTATTAAATGTCTCTTGACATTACTCTTACTATTCTTATAACATTGGGGCCATGAAAATTATTAATACATTATCTTTTCTACCCTTTTGGAGATTGTATTATTTCAGTGATTCCTTGCAATTTGATTTGTCTTGTTCCCCGAAATTTAGCAAATAATGTCTAGAACACTCTTCCCTTTAGAAACTGTTTTACAACACAATAGTTTCTCACTGTAGGAAAATGTTACAGCTATTCTTTTCACAGGTTTTGATTCAGATAACACCTCTCTCCAAGAAGCTCAAAAACCTCTGCAAGTAAAACTCTCCATGGGTTCAAAACAGCCCTTTGATAGAGGGCAGTTTTCCACTACTATTAAAAAATATGAACAATCATCTCCCAACATAGCATTGTGCTAGGAAATGAGTCACTGAAAAGATGCTCGATTTACTCTCTCAAAATACAAATCCAAAGGCATTATGGTAAAATAGATGGACAGATTGAATATACCCACTCTATGATATAGTACAAAATTACTAGGAGATTAAAATTAGAAGATAAGTTGATGCTTTTTAAGTAGAGGCAATACATTTATAAGGGTAACTACTCTTTCATGTAGCCAGTGCCATGTTTTCTTCCCTATTTCCACATAGATGTCTCCTCCTGATTCATATTCCATTCTGACTACAAAAAAAAAAAAAAAAAAAAAAAGTCAATGAGACCTTGACCTTGCTGCTCTCATGTTCCATGTGCTAATTCTTAACTAGATTGAAACTCCCTCTGGGCAAAGCCCATTGCTGTCATGAGCTGCTTTCCTCAGAAATCAAAGTAATATCCTAGGTACAAATATGTGTGTGTGCGTCTTCATGTCCGATTCTTTGCGATCCCATAGATTGCGCCAGGCTCCTCTGTCCGTGGAATTTTGCAAGCAAGAATACTGGAATGGATTGCCATTTCCTACTCCAGTGGATGTTCCTGCCCAGAGATCGAACCTGAATCTCTTTCGTCTCCTGTATTGGCAGACAGTTTCTTTACCACAACACCACCTGGGAGGCTCAAGTACAAATATGGCACCTAACAAATATGTCTTGCTTATTTTTTTTTCTCAATTTTTGTACTTGAGAAAAAAAATCCTGAATTTTAATAAAGTTCTTGAGAGAGTACTTTCCTCAAGCTGTATTTCTTTGAGGAAAAGAGAGTTGAAATTACTCAGTCTGAAATTGGAAACGGCTACCTATCTAAACCCCTCAAATGAATGTGTCCTATAAACAGCTGAAGGAAACTTCCTTGTAAAGAGAAAAGCAGGATGTTTTATGGGTGGACGGAGAGCCTCTTAAAAGGGGGAAAAATCAATGTCTCTAGAGCATTTGACACAGCCTCACTGTTGGGTTATAATTTGAGAAGAAACGCCTGGGCTGAAAAGATTCAGACGGGAAGATTTCCTGCCTGCCAAATTTTCAAGCTGTTGACCCAGTTACCACCGGTGCCCTGGGAGGCTTAATAGCTGACCTTCTCAAGGAAACTTTTTTGATTTTGGAGTCAGAAAATACCTCAGTTAACATTTTCCCTGAATTTTTATTCTCAAAGAGTGAGAGAAGCGGGGTAGAAGAACTTACGAAATTTTGGAGTTTGAGGTAATTCCTCTTTCTTGGCAACACTCATTAAAACCGACCTACATGATGTTTGTGCTAAGATCTTCCTTTTCTTCCTGAAAGTGTAATTTCTAAAATCCTAATCACCAGGTAATGATAGTCCCCAGACCCCAATCCTCCAAAGAAGAAACGTCCATTCCTTAGTAGTTGATGAATGGTTCGGAGATAGAAGAAATAAGAAGTAGGAAGACCAGGCCATGACCTTGGCCCCAATCCTTCTTCTCTCCTTGCAAAGTTGAACATGAATCGGAGCCTTTGGTAATTGCCTACCTACCCTCTCTCCCACCAAGAAGAAGGTGAAAAAACAAGATGTGAGGGCAGAAGAAGAGGGTTATCCTCTCCAACAGGTTGGGCGTTTCCCCCTTGCATCTCTGGGGATGGCCCACGCCTCTCTCGTGTTGGTCCTGACAAGGATCAAGTATCTTTCTTGCACTAAAACAGGGAGAATAATGCAGAGGAGGTTTATAGTGGGGAAAAAAAAATGTTACACTTGATTTTTTTTTCCTAAAAGTATATGATTTTTTGAGCATGTCAAAGAAGAGGGGAGAGGACAGGAAATAAATCACAAGGAATAGTATAACATGTGTTTTCCAGGAAGGTATTTGCTGGAGAATATACTGGGATCATAGTTTATGTCCATTCAGGCTTTGCTAAGGGGAAATGGTGGATACCGAGCTGAGCACTTGAGCGTGTCTGCATGTCCTTGTGTTGTGTCAGTATCAATTCTCTGGGCTTGTGAGCACAGCAAAAGGCTGTAAACTGGTTAAGTGTCCATTTCCACTGAAAATTAGGATAAATAATAGTAGAATTTGGTTGAGAGCATTGCTTGACAGACTTGTCCAAAAACCATACTTATTAACATTGACCCAATATATGGAAGATTTGCGAAGGAAGTATGTCTCTTTTGAATATCATTTTAGCTTCTGTTTAGACAAAAAGCAAAAGGAAGTACTTTGTTGTTTTTCTCGTTTATTTTTATAAAAAGATGATTTATCCATTGATTTTTGCATTATATTGAGTTTTCTTGAGGCATTTTGTCTGAGGTTTGCTTTTGGATGTGTACAGATGAGACCTGGGTTGGTATTATTGTTGTTTATTTTTATAAAAGTATGATTTATCCATTGATTTTGTACTTACATGGACTTTTCTTGAGATACTGTGTCTGAGTTTTGCTTCGAGTGTGTACGAATGAGATCTGGGTTGGTAAGATTTTGATTTAGATTTAGATGAGCCCTAGTGTGGTAATGGCAACCCACTCCAGTGTTCTTGCCTGGAGAATCCCAGGGACAGGGGAGCCTGGTGGGCTGCTGTCTATGGGATCGCACAGAGTCGGACACGACTGAAGCGACTTAGCAGCAGCAGCAGCAGCAGTGTGGTAAAAGGCAGTGTTCTTTAAACCCAAGTATCTTGCAGCCCCTAAAACAGGATGCTGCAAATAGCCTAGATTTCTGTGAATGAAATCACCACTCTGAGCCTAGAATGGCTGTGGGATGTTCTAGGCTCATTAAATTGTATTCTGCCACTCATAACTACTAGCTGTTCTTGCTTTCACGCCATCTTTGGCTTGTGCATTATTTGTATTATGTCCAGAAGAGGTGTTGTTATTCAGTCACTAAGTCTTGTCCAACTCTTTGCGACCCCATAGACTCCAGCATTCCAGTGTCCTCTTTCCTTCACTATCTTCTGGAGTTTGTTCAGATTCATGTCCATTGAGTCAGTGATGCCATCCAACCATCTCAACCTCTGCCACCCCCTCCTCCTGTTGCCTTCAGTCTTTCCCCGGATCAGCATTTTTCCTAGTGAGTTAGCTCTTCACATCAAGTGGCCAGAGTACTGGAGCTTCAGCTTCAGCACTAGTACTTCCAATGAATATTTAGGGTTGATTCCCTTTAGGAAATCAGAAGAGTCCTATAAAGTTTTAAAATTATCTCTCAAAAATGGCCTGTGGTGATCATTACTGGATTTGAAACTTTAAAAAAAATAACAGCACACATAGAAGCAAAAGAAATGGGAAAGTCATGGGGTAAAATAAAAGGTTGTCCATGAGGGATAACATTTTCCCCTGGTTCTATTTCAAACAAGGTGAAAAGAAAACCCCAGGTACATCACAGACCTCATAAAGAATAAGCGACATTCGTTGTCATCATTTCATTCTTGATTTCTACCCTAAGCATCCATCTGCCAGGTAGTCTGCCAGATCAAGAGCAGGCAGATCCGAGTGTTCAGTGAGGTCCTAACAGAAAGTGAGCTCCAACCAGAAAAATTTACCTCTGTCCACCATTTTTGGACCCTTAACTGAAATACCAATACTATTTTAAATATGTGGGCTTGACTATAATAGACCTTCCTGTTTAAATCTCAATTAGCCAAGAACTTCTCCGTCTACATCAATGTTATTCCTCAAAGTATGTACCTTTGGAAGCTAAGTCTTGACATTAAGTGGAATCCCTTTCAGATTTTTGTAAGCCACGTAAGATAAAAGTGTTAATCGCTCAGTTGTGTCCGGCTCTTTGTGACCCCATGGACTATAACCCACCAGATTCCTCTGTCCATGGGATTCTCCAGGCAAGAATACTGGAGTGGGTATCCATTCCCTTCTCCAGGGGATCTTCCCAACCCAGGGATTGGAAGTGGGTCCCCTGCATTGCAGGCGGATTCTTTACTGTCTGAGCCACCAGAGAAGCCCTACATAAGACAAAGGTAAAGCATTATTGTAGAGTCTTGGTTTTGCTTTAGCTTACATGATGACATAGCCAAAAGGTGCAGGAGGTTTGGCTTCATACTGTGTTTGATCTGCCAGGTACTAGCTTACGTGGCCTTGGCCAAGCCATTCACGTCTCAGAGCCTGTGCTCTAACTGGGCACAGAGTAAATTGGCATGCACTGTTTTATCCCTAATGTGTAATCATAAATGAGCTTTGTAATCATCCTGAAGTGCCTTTTGAAGTTTCTAAGAAAGTATCAGTGTAATTTCTGCATTTTACATGTACTCATTTCTAAAAAATGTAATTCCATATATGGTCAAAAATAGCAACTCCCAATCCTGACTCGCTCTCCTGAATGTGACAGGCTGTTGAGAGCATGTCATCCATGATAAGACCAGACACCGTTTTCCATTTTACCTGTCTGCCTCTTGGGAATGTCAAGCCCTGGTCCTAGATCTTCTGGGCTTGTACCATCCGCTCACCTTTTCAGCATTTTGCATCTAGTCTAACATTTCATGTGTGTGTCAGGTACCCTCTGCCTTTCTAGCTGGCAGCCTGATTACTTCTGTTCACAGCTACAGTGCTGAAGAAGGATGCTGTCCTTCGTTCCCCCGTGTTTGGCTTTCCTGCTGGGAGCCTGGGTACCTCTCACAGCTCTTTTGGTGGTCCTGTCTTGCCATCTAGTGATAACTAAGGCTCACTAGTGTTGCCGATGTGACACCCTGTGGCAAGTCCAGGTTTCATAGACAGCTCTGAGGCAGAAGAAGCACACTGCACTGAAATCCTAGAGGTCAGTTGGAACCTGGTGCCAATGGGGCCCCTCCTGCCCCAATTCTATGAGTAACACCTGCATCAGCCACTTTGGAAATTCCATTGCTCTGGTTCAGTTCACTCTAGTTCTAAAACTTTCATCTGGCACAAATGAAGTACCAGATTCTTTATATAAATTCTTCAAATAAAGAGTTTAAAGAGAAATTAAACACTGTCCTGTCTTCAAAGAGTTTTCAGTCCTTTGGGGGAAAAATGCTTCTTGATGAGACTTTGTCATACTTTTTCAAAGTTCTGGGTTGGCCAAAAATGTTTGATTGGGTTTTTAAGATCTTGTGGAAAAACCAGAACAAACTTTTAACCCAACTCAGTAGTTTTAGTTACTTATTTATTCAATGGACACTGATCAAACCCCTACTATGTTAAGGGGATTTTGCTATGCACTATCAGCGTGGAGACTATGATATGTGCTAGGAGAGGGGAAACAGGAAAGACAGACTTGTCCACAACTAATAAATATAGGAAAAATAAAGAAAGAGTTAACTAGAGATATGATAATGAAAGAATTGATTCAGATGTGAATGATCTTGGAAATCCTGACGGAAGAGGTGGCTGTAAGGCTGAGTCTTGAATCATGAATAGAAATGAGATGTGCGATGTGTGTGCTCATTCAGTTGTGTCCGACTCTTTGCGACCCTTTAGATTGTAGCCCACCAGGCTCCTCTGTACATGGGATTTTTCAGGCAAGAATACTGGAGTGGGTTGCCATTTCCTTCAGGGGATCTTCCTGACCCAGACATCAAACCTGTGTCTCCTTAATTACAGGTGGATTCTTTATATGCTGGGCCATCAGAGAGATGATGAGAGAACTGATTTTGATGTAAATGATCTTGGAAATGCTGATGGAAGAAGTGGATGTGAGGCTGAGTTTTGAATTATGAGAAGGAAGGAGATGTGCAGAGAGAAGAGAAAAGCTTCAGCTTAGGTGAAATATGTAAAGTCTGTGCCGTTATCTATAGTTAGACGGAGTAATCGGTGTGCTGGGATGTTCTCCGGTCAGCTCACTGTATCTTTTCTGTTGCAGTATTCAATGGCATAGTGTCTGTAGTTTGAAAACAGAGTTGGTGAACTGTTTACACCACAGAAATAAGTAAACACTGCAAATTGGGGCCTTCCCTGACCCACCCAGAGAAACAGTTGTTAAGCGTTTACCAGCACACCCTTGACTTGAGTGACCTTTTTCTAAAAGCAGCTCTTAAAACTTTTTTTCTGCCATTTATTAGGTGAGAACCCTGAGGCTCACTTAGATGAAACAAGTTGCCCAGTATCACACAGCTAAGTGTAGAACCCCTGTAAGTGACATCCTCCTGTAGAATTTAATGCCAATGAGCTTTGTGATTCTGGAGGTGTACCACTGTGTACAGATACCAGGGAAGCGGAACACCAGGTCTTAAAATTGTAAGTCGCTGTGCTGAAATCTGGTTGACCCAGCTGTCTCTTCCTACACCTACACTTGAGACTATCCTCTGATGTGAATTTTTGGCTTTTACTCAAGTTGAAGGAAAGGGGATGAGGGAAGAGAGAGTGGGTACACTTGGAAATTAACAAACTTAGCGACAAAAATAAGGACACTTTAAGAGAAAAAATTCTGTGAAGATTGATTCTGACTCTACAGTAAAAATTAAACACCTTGGAATTGAGTGACTGTGGACACGCAGTTTTCCTAGTCTAAGTCTCAGCATCCTGGAAAGGAGGGTGCTATTGGGTCATTTGTTCTTGAAGCATTATCCTTTTTCTGAAACTCCTGATTATGTATATTTCCCAAGTGTTTCATGTACTGGATATGCCTTTTTAATGGAAACAAAACAAATGAGAAGCTATAGAGAGAACAAACTGATGTAGTTGGTGTTTGTTTCCAACCAAGCTTGCTTTCTTCCAGCATCCTTCTGTACTAAATGAAGGATGTTGTTAATTCATCCCACAAAAGATTCTCATTATAGAAACTTTGTCAACAGGAAGGAATTCATGAAGGCCTTCCTTCCTGTTTTTCTTCTTCTCTACTCTTTTTTATGCTCTTTCTTCTTTTCATCCCCTCCTTTCCTTGCCTTGCCTTTCTTCTTTTAAAGCTTCTTTTCATCGCTTCTGTTTTTTGTTTTATTTTTTTTCCTGTTGTTGTTGTTTGTTTGTTTGTTTTACAGAATCTGATGAATAAGACATTAATGACAGAGCAGAGGCCCTGGGGAGGGAGGGATGAACCAACTGACTTTTACCAATGCTTGAAGTTGCCTAGATAGATATTTTTCAACTGATCGGTATAAATGGTCCGGGAGATTCCATTCCATCTCCTTGAAAAATTATACTTTTGTCTCTGTATTGATCATTTCTAGCAAAGTTGAAATTTGGATCATAGCTTGGGAAACAATGGGGTGGGGTGGGAGAATTAATTTTTAATGGCATCCCCAAGGAAGTTCAGGATCACCAGGTTGGGTTTTGAATCTAGGGTAGGAAGTCCTTACCTGGTAGTGAGAAAACTCCCTTAGGTACTTGTAAAAGTGAATCACTCTCCAAGGAACTGCATGTTTTACGTAGTTTCTGGAAAATAGTAGCTGGTGTGGGTGGACAGCTTAATGCAAATGGGTATCTGGTCATACATCACATGAGGAGAGTATTGATTAATAAGGCTCCACTGCCCCTATAAGTCTTTAGCCCTATAAATTTGGCCTGGAGAATCCAATAAAACTGATGGAGTAAGCCATCATGGAGATGTTTGTGATGATCAGGGAGAAGAAAGAAAAGGCAATTAAATGCAGCAGTTATATAGTGACTAAGAACTGGCACTCTGGACTACAACAGATCATGGTTTGATGCTCTTTCTGCCATTATCTCTGTGTGCTGTGCTTAGTTGCTCAGTCGTGTCTGACTCTTTCTGATCCCATGGATGGTAGCCCACCAGATTCCTCTATCCATGGGATTCTCCAGAGGAGAATACTGGAGTGGATTGCCATACCCTCTTCCAGGGCACTGTCTCTATAATCTTTAGTAAGAGAACCATCTGAGTTTTATGCATGTGTACAATATTGAGATACTAACTTGAAAACTAAGTTACCATATGTAAAGAGTCCATCATAGTTCTTGGCTCTTAGAAAATACCCAATACGTGGCAGTCCAGGGTCTAGAGTTATTGTTATATTGTTATAGTAATAATAAACCAGGTCATCATCGCCACCCAGCTCTCTCTCTGTTTTCTTCCTGTGTCCCTTTGTTTTGTCGCTTTGTTCCAGCCACTATCAACATCCTCTGATGCCTTTCACCATTACCATTTCCCAGCATCCTTTCTACTGCTTCCCCTTCTCTATGCAGAAAATTGCACGTTTCCACTCATACAAGAAATCTGCGTGTAATTTCTGAAGTGCATTAGTTGATTTACCGTTCAAAGTAAGTGGAGGAATTTCACTAAAGATTAATTCCAAGAACTAAGTTGATGAGATAATATCTTTAAAAGGTTGATGGATGCACAGAATGGTCAGTATGCTGTTTCATTTATTCAACAGTATTTGAGAGCCTAGGTTGTGGCCAAAGATCTAGGCGCTGAGGCTATAGAGACAGAATTGCATGTGGCTGAAAGTCTAATCAAAGATAATCAATACACATACACATATATGATGACGCTAGACTTGAAAGCATTGAATAATAGAATGTCACAATGAAGCTTTTCCTTCATATCCAGTTAATGAAATAGAAAAGATCTCCTATGCATTCAAAAGTTGAAAAATGTTTCTTTATTTTAAATTTTAAAATGCTACAGGAAGCGTAAAGAATAATCTAACAAACATCTATGCTCCTACCATGCTGAATTAACAAGCAAGTTGCTTGTAGTATTATTTATTTTTAAAATGAAAAGAAAGAGAAAAAGCAAAAATCCTTGGGGAGGATAACCACCTTCAGACTTGTCCCTCCCTGGGCCCCAGGCAACTACTACCCACACATTTTACATGTATAACATTAAGTGTTTGACGTCTATTTATTCCTTTTAGCTACTGTATAGCATTGCATCATGTCATGTAATACATTTTGATTTTAACCATTCCCTAAAGGATGAAGCAAATCCACTGGTTTATTCATTTGAACAGCATTCAACAGTGCTCAGAGTGCCTGCTGGCTTTAGCCCTTGGGTGGTGGGAAATGCAAAGAGGAAGTTGACTCAGTCATTGCCTTGAAAGATCAGTAATAACGAGATATATGCACACTTGCTACAACTGTCATTTGAGGTAGAAAGATGGAAAAGAGAGGAATTCGTTTTGCTTAGGATTGGAAGAGCTGAAGTGAGAGGAACGGACAAGTCTTTGTAAAGAGGAAATCAGGCTATTATAAACAGTGCTGCGATGAACATTGGGGTACACATGTCTCTTTCCCTTCTGGTTTCCTCAGTGTGTATGCCCAGCAGTGGGATTGCTGGATCATAAGGCAGGTCTATTTCCAGTTTTTTAAGGAATCTCCACACTGTTCTCCACAGTGGCTGTACTAGTTTGCATTCCCACCAACAGTGTAAGAGGGTTCCCTTTTCTCCACACCCTCTCCAGCATTTATTACTTGTAGACTTTTGGATCTCAGCCATTCTGACTGGTGTGAAATGGTACCTCATAGTGGTTTTGATTTGCATTTCTCTGATAATGAGTGATGTTGAGCATCTTTTCATGTGTTTGTTAGCCATCTGTATGTCTTCTTTGGAGAAATGTCTGTTTAGTTCTTTGGCCCATTTTTTGATTGGGTCATTTATAATAGCCAGGACATGGAAGCAACCTAGATGTCCATCAGCAGATGAATGGATAAGAAAGCTGTGGTACATATACACAATGGAGTATTACTCAGCCATTAAAAAGAATACATTTGAATCAGTTCTAATGAGGTGGATGAAACTGGAGCCTATTATACAGAGTGAAGTAAGCCAGAAAGAAAAACACCAATACAGTATACTAACGCATATATATGGAATTTAGAAAGATGGTAACAATAACCCTGTGTACGAGACAGCAAAAGAGACACTGATGTATAGAACAGTCTTATGGACTCTGTGAGAGAGGGAGAGGGTGGGAAGATTTGGGAGAATGGCATTGAAACATGTAAAATATCATGTATGAAACGAGTTGCCAGTCCAGGTTCAGTGCACGATACTGGATGCTTGGGGCTGGTGCACTGGGACAACCCAGAGGGATGGAATGGGGAGGGGGGAGGGAGGGGGGTTCGGGATGGGGAACACATGTATACCTGTGGCGGATTCATTTTGATATTTGGCAAAACTAATACAGTTATGTAAAGTCTAAAAATAAAATAAAATTTTTTTTTTTAAAAAAAAAGAGGAAATCAGGGAAACGGCTCTCAAAGGCAGGGCTCTTCAACCTCCGGGATCTAATGCCTGATGACCTGAGGTGGAACTACTGTAATAATAATAGAAATAAAGTGCACGATAAATGTAATGCATTTCAATCATCTTGAAACCATCCCCACCCCCGATCTGTGGCAGGGCCAGTGCTCAAGCTGAAGGTCCAATACTTTGGGCACCTGATGCAAAGAGTCGACTCATTGGAAAAGACCCTGATGCTGGGAAAGATTGAAGGCAGGAGGAGAAGGGGGTGACAGAGGATGAGATGGTTGGATGGCATCACCGACTCAATGGACATGAGTCTGAGCAAACTCTGGGAGATAGGAAGCCTGGCTGCAGTGCATGTGGTCACACAGATTTGGAGATCATTTAGTGACTGAACAACAGTCCTTTTAAATTTGTTTCATGTTCTTTCAGAAAATTAGGCACTAATTATGAAAGCACAGGCCGAGTTCCCATGGGGACTGGGATACATGAGTATCCAGAACTTTCTCCCTTTGTTCTGAGGACACAGAATAATAAAGCAGAAAGATAGTGAAAAATCAAGGGAATGTCATTATTATATTTAGTTGCTTCTAAGGCACACATTCTTTTTCTTATTTCACCATCTTTGAATATTACAGTCATTGTTAGGCAAGTGGAAATTATGACATAATTATAGTCTGTGCAAGGGTGCACAACTTTATAGATCAACTCCAGAGGTTTGGAGGATAACTCCAGACATAATAGGGAAGCACTGATTTTAGAAATAGGTATCACATATCCTCCCCATGGCTCAGAGTGTACAGTTATATGAGAAAAATAAAAAATATCCACAACTCTGATTCAAAAAGAGATTAAGAAGTTAAACTCTGAGTAAAAAGAAGTTCTGGGAATTATTTACTCATAATTTGCTAGTAATTTTATTTTTCTGTGTATGACCAGAGTAACATGCCATAAAGAATTTATATTTAAACAAGTTTAAAAGGGCTATTTCACTAAGTATAAACTGAAATTCTATGTGACAAGAAAGAATTGTACCACTGAATTATCTTTCTTAGTGATATACATCAGTATATCTTAAGTTAATGTTTTAAAATTAATTGAATAGAGCAACAGTTACTATATAATCTGATAAATTCTACATTTGAAGTATGCACAGAGGACTTCCTGGGTGTTTGAAAAGGTTTTCCATAGGAGAGGACCTAAGATCTAGGGAGTTGAAGGATGAGTAGGAGTTTTCCAAGCAGTGTTTGGAGCAAACCAAATACAGGTTGACGGTTTGCTTTTGTGATCATATGCTTGTTTAATTTCTTTCCCATCCTTCAGTTGTTCCAAGTCCTTCCCTTCAATATTATTGGAATGTAACAGGTGCTAATTTTGACTTCATGCCTCTCAGCCTAAGGCTAGAGATGTTTATCCAGGTACCTTTGCCCTGTTTATTGCACGGGAGACCATGTAGAACAGCTCATTTTTAATTTCTTACATCTTAAACCATCTTTTAAGGTTTATAGCTTCAGGCATTTGCACCCTTTCTTTTTTAGATGATAAAAGCTAAGCTGTCTTTAAACATCCTTTAAAGGCTACATTGAGGCCACAGCTTTTCCTAGCTTACTTGTTTTGGACTTCTGTTGTGGAATAATCCCTTCATTTTATCTGAGGCAAAAGGAACACTTTTGTGTGGAAACTTTGAATTTAGTATCAGTTTGACCCTCATATTGTCAGTACAACACTACATGTTGATTTTTGCTACTGAAGCCCATGATAGACATAGTGACCCGGAGTTGTGGACAGTCTGGTCAGGCAGAAAATATCTAATCACAAGGGCAAAAATGAAGCAATACAAGGTGGGGAAGGGGAGTACCTAATTTAAGTACATAGTTTACTGATGATTGGAGTCAATACAAAACCATCACCATGAACTAAGATAATGGCAGTGTAGGAATGAGCAGTGAGGAATCACTTTATGCCCCATCTTGGTTTGCTAGGACCTCCATAACAAAATACTAGAGACTGAATGGTTGAAACCACTATCCGCTAAGTTCTCATGGTTCTGGAGGCCAGATGTCTAAGATCAAGGTGCCGGCAGGCGTGGTTTCTTGTCTTTGAATACGGAAGTCTCTTGCAGTGCCTCCCATGGTCTTTCCTCTGTGTACACACATCCCTGGTGTTGCTCTGTGCTCACATTTTGTCTTACGCAGACACCACATTGAATTAGGAGCAGTTCCAGCCGCCTATTTTAACTTAATGCCTGTTCAAAGACTTAATCTCTAAACACAGTTACATTCTGGGAGCCTGGGAGTGAGTTCAGCCTATACATTGGGAGGGTACACATTAGAGCACTCACATGCCTCCTCTTCTAAGGTCAGATTTGAAAACCTGAACTGCAAGAGACCCCAGGCTTTATACTCCAGGCATAAAAGATTCTGTAATAACTTGAAAATGCTTCATGCTGCTTCAAGACTGAGGATTGTTCTTCCATCAAAGGAGAGTGTATTCCACCTGCTTCACTCAACTGCTTTTATTGTTTCTCTGCAGCTGCTATAAATATAAACACCCGGCCTTAAATTCTCCATGCATTACTACAAAAATAAATTTGTCCCTGCTAAGTTATGGAACTGAAGTGTGCCTAAAGGCAAATGTACCACATTGGATTGTTGAATCTGCACCTTTTCACATTAACACTTTAATCACCTTTGTCTTAAACAACCACTCAGATTTATATTTTTATATATATATACATATATATTACATATGTATATACGTACACACACACACACACACACACACACACATATATATACACACACACACATATATACATTCCTTTCACCCCCTGGAGAAGGGAATGGCAAACCACTTCAGTATTCTTGCCTTGAGAACTCCATGAACAGTATGAAAAGGCAAAATGATAGGATATTGAAAGAGGAACTCCCCAGGTCAGTAGGTGCCAAATATGCTACCGGAGATCAGTGGAGAAATAACTCTAGAAAGAATGAAGGAATGGAGCCAAAGCAAAAACAATACCCAGTTGTGGATGTGACTGGTGATAGAAGCAAGGTCCGATGCTGTAAAGAGCAATATTGCATAGGAACCTGGAATGTCAGGTCCATGAATCAAGGCAAATTGGAAGTGGTCAAACAAGAGATGGCAAGAGTGAATGTCGACATCTAGGAATCAGCAAACTGAAATGGACTGGAATGGGTGAATTTAACTCAGATGACCATTATATCTACTACTGTGGGCAGGAATACCTGAGAAGAAATTGAGTAGCCATCATGGTCAAGAAAAGAGTCCAAAATGCAGTACTTGCATGCAATCTCAAAAACAACAGAATGAACTCTGTTCGTTTCCAAGGCAAACCATTCAATATCATGGTAATCCAAGCCTATGCCCCAACCAGTAATGCTGAAGAAGCTGAATGGATCAATGAAGACCTACCAGACCTGCTAGAACTAACACCCAAAAAAGATGTCCTTTTCATTATAGGGGACTGGAATGCAAAACTAGGAAGTCAAGAAACACCTGAAGTAACAGGCAAATTTGGCCTTGGAGTACAGAATGAAGCAGGGCAAAGCCTAATAGAGTTTTGCCAAGAGAACGCACTGGTCATAGCAAACACCTTCTTCCAACAACACAAGAGAAGACTCTACACATGGACATCACCAGGTGGTCAACACCAAAATCAGATTGATTATTCTTTGCAGCCAAAGATGGAGACGCTCTATACAGTCAGCAAAAACAAGACCAGGAGCTGACTGTGGCTCTGATCATGAACTCCTTATTGCCAAATTCAGACTTCAATTGAAGAAAGTAGGGGAAACCACTAGCCCATTCAGGTATGACCTAAATCAAATCCCTTATGATTATACAGTGAAGTGAGAAATAGATTTAAGGGACTAGATCTGATAGACAGAGTGCCTGATGAACTATGGAATGAGGATTGTGACATTTTACAGGAGACAGGGATCCAACCATCCCCATGAAAAAGAAATGCAAAAAAGAAAAATGCTGTCAGAGGAGACCTTACAAATAGCTGTGAAAAGAAGAGAAGTGAAAAGCAAAGGAGAAAAGGAAAGATACAAGCATCTGAATGGAGAGTTCCAAAGAATACCAAGGAGAGATAAGAAAGCCTTCCTCAGTGATCAATGCAAAGAAATAGAGGAAAACAACAGAATGGGAAAGACTAGAAATCTCTTCAAGAAAATTAGAGATACCAAGGGAACATTTCATGCAAAAATGAGCTCAATAAAGGACAGAAATGGTATGGACCTAACAGAAGCAAAAGATGTCAAGAAGAGGTGGCAAGAATACACAGAAGAACTGTACAAAAAAGATCTTCATGACGCAGATAATCACGATGGTGTGATCACTGACCTAGAGCCAGACATCCTGGACTGTGAAGTCAAGTGGGCCTTAGAAAGCATCACTACGAACAAAGCTAGTGGAGGTGATGGAATTCCAGTTGAACTATTTCAAATCCTGAAAGATGATGCTGTGAAAGTGCTGCACTCAATATGCCAGCACATTTGGAAAACTCAGAAGTGGCCACAGGACTGGAAAAGGTCAGTTTTCATTCCAATCCCAAAGAAAGACAATGCCAAAGAATGCTCAAACTACTGCACAATTGCACTCATCTCACACTCTAGTAAGTAATGCTTAAAATTCCTCAAGCCAGGCTTCAGCAATATGTGAACCGTGAACTTCCAGATGTTCAAGCTGGTTTTAGAAAAGGCAGAGGAACCAGAGATCAAATTGCCAACATCTACTGGATCATGGGAAAAGCAAGAGAGTTCCAGAAAAACATCTATTTCTGCCTTATTGACTACACCAAAGCCTTTGACTGTGTGGATCATAATAAACTGTGGAAAATTCTGAAAGAGATGGGAATACCAGACCACCTGACCTGCCTCTTGAGAAACCTATATGCAGGTCAGGAAGCAACAGTTAGAACTGGACATGGAACAACAGACTAGTTCCAAATAGGAAAAAGAGTATGCTCAAGGCTGCATATTGTCACCCTGCTTATTTAACTTATATGCCGAGTACATCATGAGAAACGCTGGGCTGGAAGAAGAACAAGCTGGAATCAAGATTGCCCGAAGAAATATCAACCACCTCAGATATGCAGATGACATCACCCTCATGGCAGAAAGTGAAGAGGAACTAAAAAGCCTCTTGATGAAAGTGAAAGAGGAGAGTGAAAAAGTTGGCTTAAAGCTCAAGATTCAGAAAACTAAGATCATGGCATCTGGTCCCATCACTTCATGGTAAATAGATGGGGAAACAGTGGAAAGAGTGTCAGACTTTATTTTTGGGGCTCCAAAATCACCGCAGATGGTGACTGCAGCCATGAAATTAAAAGACGCTTACTCCTTGAAAGGAAAGTTATGACCAACCTAGATAGCATATTGAAGAGCAGAGACATTACTTTGCCAACAAAGGTCCGTCTAGTGAAGGCTATGGTTTTTCCAGTGGTCATGCATGGATGTGAGAGTTGGACTGTGAAGAAAGCTAAGCAGTGAAGAATTGATGCTTTTGAACTGTGGTGTTGGAGAAGACTCTTGAGATTCCCTTGGACTGCAAGGAGATCCAACCAGTCCATCCTAAAGGAGATCAGTCCTGGGTGTTCTTTGGAGGGACTGATGCTGAAGCTGAAACTCCAGTACTTTGGCCACCTCATGCGAAAAGTTGACTCATTGGAAAAGACCCTGATGCTGGGAGGGATTGGGGGCAGTAGGAGAAGTTGACGACAGAGGATGAGATGGCTGGATGGCATTACTGACTTGATCCACATGAGTTTGAGTGAACTCCAGGGGTTGGTGATGGACAGGTGAAGCCTGGAGTGCTGCGATTCACAGGGTTGCAAAGAGTCAGACACGACTGAGGGACTGAACTGAACTGATATATATTTATAAAGAGGAGCAAGGAAGAACATAGACCCAGACAGTAAATTAAAGTTCATTCGCAAAATTGTTGATGATGAAAACAGTTTTGCTTGGTTGCAATGAGACACAAGGGAACTGTTAAATCTCCTTGTCATAGGAAAACATTGAATCAGGTCATCTTAAGAGGAGGTACAACATATCTAATTTAATGCTTTGACAAATTAATAATTGAGCTTGGTGGGGTTTGAGTGGAATCTTTGAAATAAAAAATATTAAGGCCTTTTCCCCCTGACCTCAGACAAATGGACACAGATTTTGCAGCTTAATTCAGTGTCTTCTCTGAGCCATAGAAGGAAGGGTATTGTTTTACTTTGCCTACAGTTGAAAAATCTTCAAAATAGGAAAATGTCCATTTTAAAGGTAGTGCTAAAAATAGCCCATAAAATGTATGTTTTATGTGTAGGTTAATTAAGGAATAATTTTTCAGAAAGCATAGGCACTTGTATTACAAACATAAGCCACGATCTTTTTTCCTCCACTGAGAGCAGGATAAGGTTATCTAAAATCTATCTTAGAGGAAAATAAAGTAGTTCTTTGCAAACAAACAAAGCCAAAATTTCTTCAGGAAGTTTCAAATATGTGTTTAATATAGTACCTTAAATCCCAATATTAATAAACTGTATTTCCAATTATTTTACATAAGTAGATTTTTTAAGGTCCTAAATCGACTTTCCCTTGCCTATCCCTTCCATTAAATATATATATGCATGTTTGTATTATACATATATATGTATATATATATATATAATGTGTTTATATATACTATACATATATAATATATGGCTTCCCAAGTGGTACAGTGGTAAAAAATCTGCCTGCCAGAGCAGGAGATGCAGGGGACTGGGTTCAATCCTTAAGTAAGTAAGATGCCCTGGAGGAAGAAATGGCACCCCACTCTAGTATTCTTGCCTGGAAAATTCCATTGGCAGTAGAGCCTGGCAGACTATAGTCCCTGTGGCCGCAAAGAGTCAGACATTACTGAGTGAGCACAAATTCATGAAAGGCATATATATATATATATATATATATCAGTATCTATTATGTGCTGTTTTACACTTTACCTATTACATTGCGTTCATTATGCATTATATAGTATATGTTATGCATGGGCATAGTAAAATTTAATGTCTGAATTTAATACAACTAATTACCAGAATACTTGCATAAGGTCATAAAGTTAATTATTAAGTTGGTATTAAGCTGTACAGTTTTTCACTGTAGTCATTTGAAACGAGTACTTTGACTGGTACGTACGCAGGTTGCAAGAACTGATTGTGGGCAGATGACCTGAATTCTGATCTTGAGTTGTCTCGGCGTGATACCTGTAGGTAAATGTTTTTCCCCCCACTTTGGTATCTGAAATATTCCACTTGGAAAGTAGAAGGGGTTGCAAGAGTCAGACACAACTTAGTGACTAACCACCTCAGGCATGTTCTATCTCCACCCAGGTGTACAGAGGTGTTACTCGGGATTTATGTAGAGAACAGTGCATCAGATACCCAGCTGGGTGCAGGTAGGATGAAGGCAGGCTTTCCTGGCTGCTCAGCTGATAAAGAATCCGCCTGCAATACAGGAGACACCATTTCGATTCCTGGTTCAGGAAGATCCCCTGAAGAAAGAATAAGCTATCCACTCCAGGATTCTTGGGCTTCCCTGGTGGCTCAGATGGTAAATAATCCACCTGCAATGCTGGAGACCTGGGTTTGATCCCTGGGTTGGGAGGATCCCCTGGAGTAGGGCACTGCAAACCACTCCAGTTTTATTGCCTGGAGAATCCCCATGGACAGAGGAGCCTGGCGGGCTCAGTCCATGAGGTCCCAAAGAGTCAGACATGACTGAGTCACTAAGCACAGCACAGGATGAAGGCATGCCGTTGCAAGCAATATTATATATTCTGATGTATAATTCTATTTTCTGTGTATGTATTGTATTATTCTGACCATGCAATTTCATCTCCCAAGTCTATCCAATATGCACCCTCCACTTTGATAGATAGTTCTGTGCATCTAATTTTCTTTCAGATGTATCTCTTTCTTTGTGGGGGTGATGGATTGGAAATTTCTCATTCTTCCCTCCCATTTACTTAAATTATATTCAGATGTAAGCTCTGCTTCAAGAGCCATGAGACTTTTGCGGCCTGTCTCAAAAAGTCATCTTTGCATTTGAACGTTCCAAGCAATGCTACCCTATCGTAGTGTTGGACATTGTACGTGTGTACTCGTGTAACGCAGGTGTGACATGGCCATACCTATGGGCTGGGGACAAATGGCGTCAGGGCAAAATTCCTTTTATCTTCTCCATCTTGTTTCATTTTCTGTATCTGAAATAGTTGTTTCTGGGAACGTGCCACTCCCACCTATAAAACTGAAGAATTAGGATTGATTTCTGTTGCTCCCCAAGAGGGACCACATAGACCTTCAGAAACAATGCCCCTTGTGTTATTGTGGCCCAGCTTCCTCTTGGACATCCTTGGACCATGGGAGGGCGGCATCTCTCCATTTCTTGCCATGATGCTCACTGTGCATTTTCCTCACTTTGTAAGACTAATAATCAGAGAAGATATGATGGCTTTCTCACTGCCGTCCCTGAGTCCCCCAAAGATCTAGCTGTCAAAAGTCCCTCCAGTATTTCTGGCCTCCTATGTTGTCCCCACAGAAAGCCCTGCTCTTGAGTCTTGAGTCTTCTTCTGTCCTTTGTCAGACACATAAAACACTTCCACGGCCATGAAAAGAGATGCGGAGGTGGTTTCCAGGGCCACACTCTCACTTGGGCCAAGAGCAAGACTAACCACGATCTTGGGCTCCAGGCACAGGCTCAGTAGAATCTCCTTGTTACAAACTTCCCTGGTGGCTCAGATGGTAAAGAGTCTACCTGCAATGTGGGAGACCCAGGTTCAATCCCTGGGTTGGAAAGATCTGGAGAAGGGAATGGCAACCCACTCCAGTTTTCTTGCCTGGAGAATTCCATGCACAGAGGATCTGGTGGGCTACAGTCCATGGGGTCACAAAGAGTCAGACATAACTGGGCAACTTTCATTTTCACTTGATAAAAACATCACATACATTAGGCCAGGGCCTTGGCTTTGATACACATATGGTCTGTTATTTTTTTCTTTGTCTTTTCCTTTCCTCCTGTTCTTAGTTATAAGCATCATCATTTACCCCAAGTATTTCCCAAGAAGATTGTGCTAGAGAGTGACATTCTAAGTCCAACCCCATCCTCGATCCTTGTGGGTGAATGATTTTCTAGTAGAAAAAAAGAAATCAAAGTGCTCGTCTCCACACAATGTGGGTCAGAAATATCCCCTTCGGATCTCATATGTCATATTGTGACTTTCCTCTGGGGAGATATTTGGAAACCCTTTGTTCCATGCCTATCATATTTATAGAAGGTGAAATGTGGTCACGTCCGAGTTTGTTTTTGTTTTATGTGCTGCTCTGTGCTGACGGGGAACCTGCAATGTGAGGAAATCAAGTGAGAGGCCGGCACTGCACAACCAGATTGATCCGTGCTGAGACAAAACCCAAGCTGTTCTCTGAGCGCAGCGCTCGATTCCCTGTGCCACTCGCTCTGATGCCCCCCATGGTGTGTGTGAGAAGCGAGTGACAAGTGCCGTTTCCCAGGCTGTGAGCATCCTCCAATTGGCTGCATCCCTGCTCCTCCTGGCTTCTTTTGGTCTGAGGATTGCTCTTGGAAATTATGCTGCTGGCCTTCTCCATATAGCAATGGCTACATTTCCCTGTTAGCTGGAAGCCTTTCCTAGAATTCTGAACTGGAAAGAATGTTTCGACAGCCTGCTAGGCAAGGGGTCAAGGTTTCCTCACTGCTGATGATATCTATTTTTTATTAATGATTGGGACTTTATTTTAACCAGTGGGGCTCCAGCGTTTCTCTTGGATACCTGCAATGTGCCAGAAGTGATGTTTAAGTTTTCTTTGACTTCCTGTCTTGCTTCTGATAGATCGGATGCATTGAGGGCCAAGTTTCAATGTGTTTGAGACAGCTTGTCATTGTTGTTCAGTTGCTTAGTCGTGTCTGAATCTTTTGCGACCCCATGGACCGTAGCCCACCAGGCTCCTCTGTCCATGGAATTTCCCAGGCAAGAACACTTGGATTCTTGGAGTGGATTGTCATTTCCTTCTCCAGGGGATCTTCCCAACCCAGGGTACAAACCTGTGTCTCCTTCATTGGTAGGTGGCTTCTTTACCACTGAGCCACCAGGGTCGTCCAGGTGCCCAGGACAGCTGATTAGATGTAAATGCCACTGATAAACCAAGAGGCGCATGTCCAAAAACCATCTTGGCTAGAGACAATGCATTGCAATTCCCTGTTTCTGTATGGGGTCTATTTCTGTATGGGGTACCAACCACCTCCTCGTTAGACTGTCGTGTTTTCCTTTCCTTAGTTAAAAGCATTTTTCCAGGCTCATAAATATTTTGCTTGGTAAACTTTATTGTACTAGCTGTGATCACTTGCATATCACTTAACCTCTCTGGCCATAACTTTTGCCGTGGAAAATGATGAAAGAGCTGATTCTTCATCTCACTTCTGGTGTTATCGTTCCATAATCCAGCACTTTTGATCCTCTTTGACTGGAGGTGGCTCTGGCTTTCGTTCTTACCCCATTAAGAGACGGATATACTTTCTGTCTCAGTCGTATTATAAGAAGGGGCACCTACTTACCACCTGGTATTTCTCATGTTCAGGATGTAATTAGCTTCATTTTGAGTTCTCTATCACATGGAAAATAAAGCTGAGTATTTTTAGTGTCACGAAACAAATGTATGGGTGAAGTGGGAGTGTTAATTCAGTGGAGGCACTATTACTGTTTTTTCCAGCCAGCTGTACTTCCTCTCTCAAAGGTACGGAAGGAGGAGAGGTTTCTTCTCAGTGTCTTCAATCAAGTCACGAGGAATTCTCAAAAGGGCTCTGGTTCATGAAAAGCCATGGGCTTCTGCTTTTGAATAGATGATAAAACTCTTGACAAATGCTTTCCATCTTTACCTCAGAGTCTTTGTCTGAATAACCCTGAGCATATTCTGGACCCCATCCACCATCCCTGATTCAAAGCACAAATGATCACACCCAGAGGCTAAATGCTTTCAGTTCGTGTCAGCGACCCAGAACTTGAAAGCAATCCTCTCCTCACCTTCTAGTTCTCTACACTATCGTGATTACAACATCCTGAATCCTAATTAATCTGAGAAGCATGATGAGGTTAAACGGTCATCTCTCACCCCTTCAGTAAGTGGACTCCATTCAAAGGGATGTAGCTGTAGCAGAGTTTTGTTTTATTTTTACAAGGCTTTTTCTGTATAGTAATTGGAAATGGAAAAGGTGAAAAAAAAAAAAGGTTACCTAGATCATCTATTCTGGACAAGGCTAATTATTGCTTCAGAGGATATTTCTATTGCCATCTGACCATCCATGTGAGGTTTATAGACTTGAAAGTGACTATGCTACAAATTGTTTTACTGGACACCTTTGATCCGTACTAAGGTTATATCAGTAAATATTGTTATTCAATATTATTCATCACTCATCCTTCTGAATTAGGCATGTGTCTGCTTGCACAATGAAAGAGTGCTTGATAATAATCTAAAAACTAAAGGAAAGTTCCGTGAAATGATGTTTAGCCTGTGGTGATCATCCACTCTTTGTAAATGTTACAGAATTTTGCCATTTACCAGGAGAGATGTACCTACATTTTTCTACTATCTGGACAAGGAGGTGAGAACAGGAACAAATTAGACTCAGTAGAATATTTAGACCATAGTGACATGCTAGGTGTGTCCACGAAGTAGCTACAAATGAATGAATTGATGTTCAAGGTTTAGAAATAAACCTCTCACATGTAGAGTGAATAGTAATCCAAAATACCATCATATTATCCCCCTGCTGCTGCTGCTAAGTCGCTTCAGTCGTGTCCGACTCTGTGCGACCCCATGGACTGCAGCCTACCAGGCTTCTCCGTCCATGGGATTCTCCAGGCAAGAACACTGGAGTGGGTATCCCCCAAGACTCTGCATAAAGAAATGGGACCAAGTAACTTCAAAATGTTTTTGCCTGGAAGAAGCTGCTGATTAACTTTCCTGGATCAAATCTGTACCGTATTCCATCCAGAGACTCTGAACTGAATCTCTTTGCCCAGTGATGACAAGGCTCACTTGCATTTGCTAAAGCATCACTTGTTGCTTGTGTTTATGCAATGCTTCAGTAACTTCAGCTACTTAAAATTTTAATCTAGACAGTCACCCTGATAAGATCTCATGTAGTCAGGCACCAAATGAACCAGGCCAAAACAAGTGCCCTGTTGATCATGTGCAGACTCCCCGAGCTTCGGAATGCATTTAATAATTTAGCTTCCCAATTATGTTTTACTTATGCTTTCACTAACGCCCCACAGATTCTTTGGAACCATTGAGCCCAACGTTTATCATTTTAGAATAAAGTTTTAAGTTAAAGTATAGTTAAAAAAATAAAATAAGGGACACTCCAAGCCTTGCAAAAGACACCTCCATCACAACCAGCATAAGTGTGTATTATAGATGCATACTACATAGTAAGGAAGATGGATGTACAGGTGATAAAAGTCATATGTACAGTTTATTGGGTATTTTGTAGCTTATCATTCCCATTTTACAGATTAGAGCACTGAGTACAAAGATGAAATGATTTGCCCTTTCAGGTTAGATTAGAACCTGAGAATGATCCAGCAGTTCTTGGCTTCTAAGTCTTGGCTAGCCAGGCAAGGGCAGAGAAAAACTGGGACCCAGGTCTCTAGAATCTCACTTCAGTATTCTTTCTCCTGCCTCACACCACACGTTTCCTTGATTAGTAAACATATGAGGAAGCTTGTGTTGAAAGTAGAATTGAAAGAAGGTCTCACCAATTTATTTGTCCATCCCTTCCTCCTCTTGCTGAGTTAGTCTCTATTGGCCTGGCAACAAAGGGGATTCCCTAAATCTACTGCTTTTGTGTGCATTCTCTCCTTCTCCCTCTTTTCCTTTTTTCTCAAACAAAATGCTGTGAAAGAGAGACTCCAGGAAGGGACCTGTGTGTGTTATGTGTTCAGTCACTCAGTCATGGCCAACTTTTTGTGACTCCATGGAACGTAGCCCACCAGAATCCTCTGTCCATGAAATTTTCCGGGCAAGAATACTGGAGTGGGTTGCCATTTCCTACTCCAGGGGAACTTCCCAACCGAGGGATGGAACCTGCATCTCTTGAGGCTCCTGCACTGGCAGGCAGGTTCTTTACCACTGAGCCACCTGGGAAGCCCATGAAGGGACCTCATGGTTATCAATTCAAGTTCGAAGCTGAAACACCACTTCACGTCTTGCTCCCGAACTGACATTGACTCTCAAACCACCCATGAGACTGCATTCCTCTGGTTTAGGTTCTCAGTACCTTGGAGTCAAACTAAAAGAGACTGAAACAGATCTGAGGGTCCTCCTTGGGTCCAGGTGGTGCAGCCATTGTGGCAGTCTAATTGCCTGTTAAAGGAGAAAATTTTCAGTGTTCCTTATAGGTCTTTCATCACCATCAAATTTCAGGTCTGTGTTTGTGTAGCTTGGCCTTTGCTCACAGTAAGAGGGCAAATCTTTCTTTTGACCATCAAGAAAACAGTATTTTCACAGACCTTTTGACACACAAGAGTCAAGCTGCTCTGGACTCCCCTTCCCCACCAAAATGAAGACGTCTCTAGCTGGAGACCCATACCTTTCCTCCCTAGCCCTTCCTTACTGTTTCAACCCTTCTGGAATAATTATGCCTCCTGGCCATGGCCATGCTTGCAGGATTACCCTCCACTGATATTCCCTCCACTGATTTCCAAGGGCTTCTGGAAACATTGTGAATGAAACACCCAAGTATAGCTCTCTGGTCCCTCATGCTAATGTGATGGAATGGGGTACACAGATTGGATGACCCTCAAGGGCAGAAAAGAACAGCATATATAGGAGAGGACAACATTTCAGAAGCCAAAAGTGGATATTTTCTTATTTCTTAACTTTCCTACTTTAATAAGAAGATTATTTAGAATAACAGAAAGATCAATAAGAGTTGAGTGTGGTCACCCCTGAAAGCTATAACTTTTATTTGAGTAGGGCTGTGTCAGGGGACTGTTGCTTTATCATTATGGCCTGGAAGATTAATTTGACATTTACTGTGAACCTGTCATGCTTTGCTGTTAATAAAAATTCTTAAAGGAAAGACAGAAAGGAAACTTAATCTTGGGCATGGTCAAGCCAGAGAATTATTTTGAGAGGAAGGAGAGGGTGGAAGAGAAACCTGGATTCCTTCCAAAGGTGCAATGGGCCTCGAAAATCAGTCTGGAGAGACTTGTCTAGACAGCTACGGGCCTGAGCCCTCCATGTAAGAGAGAAAGCCTCTATGCTACAGTTCTTCTGAATTGAGCAAATCTGGGGAGAGGCTATATATTTTAAGGTCATATATCTGCTCCATAAACCAGTTCAGTGGTCCAAATGTTTCAAAGCAAAAATCCTAACCGTAAGATCTCTTTGCTATTATTGAGTTTATATGATGCAGCCCTTTATTTAATTGAGACAGGGGCATAGAATGACTGCACACAGGTACAACGCCATCTAAATACTGGGTAAATGTCTTTCCTCCGTCAATGAAGGCAGAACAACTTCTCAGATATTTCTCCCCCACCATCTCCTCATTAAATTCTTGACCTAAGGAAGTAAGACATGTCAGTAGACAGTTTTATTGGCCCTGTTGAGATGTGTAGAATGTTGCGTCTTCTCTTTATGGGTCTCTTGGTAATTGACTGCGCTTGTAAAGTTGTAAGAAAGCCCATCTCGTGGTGAGACTTTCTTGTCCTTTTCCAGCCTCCAGCAAGATGAAGGCGAAGCCATGAACAAGTAGGTTGATGTGGTTTCGGTCCACAAGACTCTCTTGCTTCTGACATAATCGAAAGCTGGGGACTTGATGGGCTGGAATATGTGGGTTTATTTACTTCCAGTTGTTTACTCTAACAGGGACACCTCCGAGTATGGATTGCTACCGTAGGAAGAGCTGTGCTGTGCCTTGGAAAAGCTATTTGTTGATGAAACACTAATTGTAAAATAGTTACCTCAGACAACCCAAATGTAATTACGTTAAGTTTAATTACGTATCATTAATTATATGAAATATTTAAATTGTTATGTTGAATTGTGCTGCACTCATTGCTGTACATTTTTGCTGGTGTGTAGAGCAGATGTGCTTGAGGAGTTTGGATGTCATCCAGAAGTTACTGAATTCTTAGTGTTTTTGGATAATCGGGGCCTGATTTATACCATCTATTGAAAAACAATGGCTGCATATTTTCAGTGATGCAGTAATATCAAGTGTAGGGCTGCTGTGACTTATGCTTAGGTGATATTTTGGTAATCATCTCTGGCTGCAAACTTTAAGTTTAATCAACCAAATATAAGGAAGTCAAAAGCCTAATTTCTTATGTAAATCAACATGAGCCAAACAAGCATTTCTTGTTTCTATTGGGAGAGAGCCATTCCTTTCTCGGCTATGAAACTGACATTTATTTAGGATGCCTGAATTACCAAAGAAGTCCAGCATTAAATCATATGCCTTGTTCTTCAGATATTTACTTAGTTTAATACACCATTAGTTAGAAAGTATTTATATACTTCACTTATATCCAGTTCTCTAACTTGATTGAAAGCATGGTGAAGCTTCCATATAAATGGAAGAGAAAGCAGTCATAGAGACTCACAGTAGATTTTGCTTTTCCAGTATGTGACTAGTACTTATCAGATCTGATACTAAATGCAATGATTGATGTTCAGTTTTGGTTAAACAAACAGAGGCACTGGAGTTTACTCTTTTAAGGCTTTCATATTTACATCCATTTGGAGGACAGCAAAGCAGAGAAGCAGTCATTTAAGTAGAAATGCTGCAGAAAGGAAAAATATGTATGACTTGTGTTTCTGCCAATCAAACATGTAGTACAATTTAAATGTAAATTTTATTCTTGACTATACAAATACTATACAGTGTTCACAGAAGCTTTGCCCTGTTCAACTCATTTTATTTTAATGAAATTTCACAAAATTTGGAAAAAGAAAAGAGTGTCTCATCAGTCATAAGTCATGGTGTGTCGCTTCCACCATCTTTGGAGGGGATATGTCCTGTAGAAGTTCGTTTTCAGCATGATCTGTGTCTATAATTTGAAGAGTTAACATGTAAAGGAAAATAATATCATTTGTAGAGATGTGGGTAGACTTAGAGTCTGTTCATATGGAGTTAAGTAAGTCAGAAAGAGAAAAACAAATATTGTGTATTGATGCATACCTGTGGAATCTAGAAAAATGGTACAGATGAACCTATTCATAGGGCAGGGATAGAGACACAAATATGCAGAATGGACTTATGGACACAAAGGAGATTGGGATTTATATATATATATATATATACCCACAGCATGTACAATAGCCAGTGGGAAGCTGTTGTATAGCACAGGGAGCTCAGCTTGGTGCTCTGTGATGACCTAGAGGGGTGGGATGGGGGTGGGTGGGAGGGAGATCTGAAAAGGAGGGGATATATATATATATATGGCTGATTCACTTCATTTTATAGCAGAAACAAACACAATATAAAACTATACCCAGTGTTGTTTTTTTTTAAAGCAAATACATAATCATTTTTTTAAATTTTATTTTATTTTTAAACTTTACAATATTGTATTAGCTCTGCCAAACATCGAAATGAATCTGCCACAGGTACACCCGTGCCCCCCATCCTGAACCCCCCTCCCTCTCCACTCCCCCCACCCTCCCCCTGGGTCGTCCCAGTGCACCAGCCCCAAGCATCCAGTATCCTGCATCGAACCTGGACTGGCAACTCGTTTCATACATGATATTTTACATGTTTCAATGCCATTCTCCCAAATCTCCCCACCCTCTCCCTCTCCCGCAGAGTCCATAAGACTGATCTATACATCAGTGTCTCTTTTGCTGTCTCGTACACAGGGTTATTGTTACCATCTTTCTAAATTCCATATATATGCGTTAGTATACTGTATTGGTATTTTTCTTTCTGGCTTACTTCACTCTGTATAATAGGCTCCAGTTTCATCCACCTCATTAGAACTGATTCAAATGTATTCTTTTTAATGGCTGAGTAATACTCCATTGTGTATATGTACCACAGCTTTCTTATCCATTCATCTGCTGATGGGCATCTAGGTTGCTTCCATGTCCTGGCTATTATAAACAGTGCTGCGATGAACATTTGGGTACACGTGTCTCTTTCCCTTCTGGTTTCCTCAGTGTGTGTGTCCAGCAGTGGGATTGCTGGATCATAAGGCAGTTCTATTTCCAATTTTTTAAGGAATCTCCACACTGTTCTCCATAGTGGCTGTACTAGTTTGCATTCCCACCAACAGTGTAAGAGGGTTCCCTTTTCTCCACACCCTCTCCAGCATTTATTGCTTGTAGACTTTTGGATCACAGCCATTCTGACTGGTGTGAAATGGTACCTCATAGTGGTTTTGATTTGCATTTCTCTGATAATGAGTAATGTTGAGCATCTTTTCATGTGTTTGTTAGCCATCTGTATGTCTTCTTTGGAGAAATGTCTATTTAGTTCTTTGGCCCATTTTTTGATTGGGTCATTTATTTTTCTGGAGTTGAGCTGTAGGAGTTGCTTGTATATTTTTGAGATTAGTTGTTTGTCAGTTGCTTCATTTGCTATTATTTTCTCCCATTCTGAAGGCTGCCTTTTCACCTTGCTAATAGTTTCCTTTGTTGTGCAGAAGCTTTTTAATGGAGAATTTTTCAAGTCGTATCTCAGATATTTGTGTATTGGTTGGTTGTGTTGTTGGTCATCTAATAAGTAATTGAATTCTATATAAATGGTGTTGACCATGCATAGGCTTCCCAGAAGGTTCTATGGTAAAGAATCTACCTGTCAATGCAGAAGATGCCAGAGATGCTGGCTTGATCCCCAGGTGGGAAGATCCCCTGAAGAAGGAAATGGGAACCCAGTCCAGTATTCTTGCCTGGGAAATCCCATGGACAGAGGAGCCTGGGGGCCTATAGTCCATGGGTCATAGAGAGTTGGGCTGCAGCTGAGCATGCACAGGGTCAGCCATGCTAGAAAGTACGGTCTATGTGTCAAAGTGTGGGGAGAGGGGCAGAGACAGGGATGGAGGCAGGTAGAGAATGGGGATAGAGGGGTGATCTCTTCTCACTGAAGGTAGACTTCTGAAGGCTTGTGTTCAGGAAAATCCAAAGAAGTCCACTTTTAGTCACTACACCCTAGCAGCCTCCCCAGGACTATGGGTTGGGGGGGTCACGTTGGGGGGTGTGGGGGTTGGTCCATCCCGATTCTCACCCCTTCGGAGAGTTCCCGGCCCTGCCCAAGACAACTGCCTCTTCATCCTCCCTGCAGCCTCAGCATACATAATCCACATGACTCGTGGAATAGTTACATTATCAATTTGTTGTCGTCCTTGTGACCATATGGACTGTAGCCCATCAGGCTCTTCTGTCCATGGGATTTCCCAGGCAAGAATACTGGAGTGGGTTTCCATTTCCTCCTCTAGGGGATCTTCCCAACCCAGGGATCAAACCCACATCTCCTGCATCTCCTGTTTGGCAGGAATATTCTTTACCACTGAGCCTCCTGAGCAGCCTTGTATTATCAATAGATACTGTCTTACCTAATTTGAATTGAAGCTTGCCTCTGAGCTTGGTGATAAGTTAAGTCTGTCATAAGCCTATTCCTGGCCCAGACCTGGCAGGAGACTTTAGGGCCTCTTTGTCTTCTAGGAGCAACAGGGGTGTCAGAACTCATCTCAGAATCACCCTTCTTTCCTATGACAGTTTCAGGAAATAAGAACAATTTATCCTTGACAGCTTTAGAAACATTATCTCCTAATTTATGCACTACTTCTCCTCGGGTAATTGGGACCCAGACACTTTCTGCATAACAGCCTCTGGCTTTGGGGGGCCCAGGCTTACCAACTGCTACCCCTGAAGGAGGAAGAGCCAGAGGGTGAGCAGACTGTACCTTTAAAAAAAAAGAGAGAAGAAAAGAAAAAAGAAATTAGGGGTGGTAAAGAGGTTGGAAGACAAAGGAGGAAGCGTTTGATAGGTCATCTGTCAGGAGGCCTTGATGGAGGCTGGTAGAACAATGAAGTCCCACTTCAAAGTGAACAATGCCATGCTGAGTAGGTGCCAGTTTAATCGAACAAAAAGAAAGAAGACATGTCAGCTATTAAACACATTCATTAAGGGGTGTCTTTTAACCCCTTGGTTTTCCCCACTATTTTTCTTTCCTGAGCGGAATGAAAAAAAAAAAAAATGAATGAGTCTTTCAAAGCAAGAGGGAGGTATAAGGTTGCCAACTTTCTGGAACGTCAAGCAGAAATATTTGCATTAATTAAATATTTATTGTTGGAACAGAAGTTGTGTAGAGCATGGAAATCAGGTACGATTCTTGATGGTTTCATCTAATCTCACGTGTTTGAAATTTTCAGCGGAGTAGCCTCCACCACCCCACAACTTTATTTTCATTTTCAATTATATTCAAAAGAAAGCAGGATCCGATGCTTAATTTGAAGTTGGAGAGAATAGAAAAATGAGAAGATTTCAGGTTTTAAAACTATGATTCTCAGGCAGGAAGCAGAACAAAAAGGGGGCATTTTCACATCTAGGTTTTTGTGATAACTAAAGGAAAAAGAGCCAAGAGAAAAATTTAATTATGTGCTGTTAGTTCACAAATGATCTCTCATCTTGAAAGTGTCTGATGTGCTATGTCTGTGTTATGAATTTAGAGATGAAAGAATAAATATCAAAATGTAATAAGAATATCAGACTCTGAAATTCCATGTGAGTTTAGAACAGTGAGCTACTCAGCCTCGGATTCTGTCTTTGGCAGTGGAACAGAGTATGGCTTTTTCTTTTGCGAACTTCTCAATAATGAAAGGTTTGATCAAAACTAATATTTTCAATATCTGATCTATTCACTGGACGTTCCTGCTGAAGGCTTATGTTTCTATAAGTGACGAGCAGTTTGCCTTTTTGTCATAAGTCGGTTTAGTTGGAATAAGGGCTACGAAAAATCACTTTGTGCTCAACTCTTGTGTCTTCAGCTAGATATGAGAGTCTTGTGGTCATAATCCGTGTCTCATGTCTCTTTTGCCACCCTCCAAATTGGATAATATACGGTGCGTATGTTGATTGGTCTGTTTATTCATTCCTTTATTCGGATATATTTATATTGAGTCCATGCTGTACTAGGCAGGGTTCTTTTTAATTAAGTTTTTACTGGAGTATTGTTGCTTTATAATGTTGTATTGGTTTGTGCTATACAGCAAATTGAATCAGCTGTATGTTTACTTATATCCCCTGTTTGGGGGATTTCCTTCCTGTTTAGGTTACCACAGAGTGTTGAGTAGCGTTTCCCGTGCTAGTTAGCAGCTCTCATTAGTGATCTGTTTTGTACACAGTATCAATAGTGTGTATATGTCAGTCCCAGTCTCCCAATTCTTCTCACCCCCTTATCCCCCCTTGGTGTCCATACGTTTGTTCTCTACCTGTGTCTCTATTTCTGCTTTGCAAATAGCTTCCTCTGTACCATTTTTCTGGATTCCTCATATATGCATTAATGTACAATATCTGTTTTCCTCTTTCTGACTTACTTCGCTCTTTTGACAGCCTCTAGGTCCATCCAGGTCTCTAGGCAGGGTTCTGGATGCTGAACTTTCATTAGAACATCGAACAGATAAATCCCCCACGTCAATGGCCTTATCACTCTAGCAGGAGAGAACGCACAGCGGAGAACACATAGCAGATAAACCAAGAAAATAACGTAGGTGTTGAAAGTGCCTTGATGAAAAATAAAGTATGCTAAGGGAATGAAGAGTGATGTGGCTGCTGTCGAGGTCTGGAGGTCAGGAAGAGCCTCTTTGAGAAAATAACAGCTGAGGTGATGGGATACAGGCTCTGGTGAAGACCTTGCATTTGTAGGTGGCAAGGTGACACAACCCTTTTTGTCTGTTACCGTCTTTTAAGTTTTATAAACTGGTTTAGGGCTGATTTCAAAGAAATGAATTGTACTTTTCAAGTAAAAGCTTTCAGCTCTCCACTCTTGCTGATATCATTGTAACCTGTTCAAAGCCCAAATTATTCCAGGGCCAGGGAGTATGGCAAGAATGGGGATGGAGCACCAGAATGAGGGGCCTGATGGCCTGTCTTCAGGTGAAGGGTGGCCGCTCCTCAGTGAAATCAGAATGTATCTTAATGCTGCCTCTATTATGTTCAATGTATATAAGGATGGAGATTAAGCAAAATCAGTGTTGGAAAATCATTAATTGTCCATAATTAGGTCTCTTTCCTATATATATTTATAACATTTGAATAGTACGTTGAACCTACATGTATTTGATTTTCAAAGCTACTAGGCTATGGTCACCTGCCCTCTCAGTAAACATTACACTAAAGTGTAACTATTATATCTTAACTTTCTAAGTAAAATGCTGTCACTTTGGCTAAGAAAAACATTTTTTGTGTTTTCATCCAGAGGTTACCTATCAGGGTCTTTGACATTATTTTGTTTTGTTTTTCCTTTCTTTATGCTCTCAATGGAAACAGTGATTACATAGTATATCAGAGCTTATATTTATCATTAGTTTAGTGACCCCTGCTGGGAGACCTAAGATAATCATCCTTAAATTCAAAGTTGGGGTTCCAGCCAAACAGATGGCTTGAGCCTCAATCGTGAGTTCTTGGGAACCCAGGACGTTGATTTTGCAAATCAATCAGCATTTCTAATACTGGAAGCTGATCATTCCTTAGAAGGGAATAGCCCTTGTTGTATGACTAAAAGTGTGACCAGTTACGGAAGAGACACATTTAGAATTAGCACATCCTTCCTGGTTATTTGTCTCTGCCCCCTCGTATTCTTAGTTCTGTTTTGTGTTATTTACCAAGTGGCTCTTCTTGCTCTCTTTCCAACATGCCTTAAAAAAAAATCAAAAGGTACAGATGATGTCGTTCTTAATCAAAACCATTTTCCCCCCATCACAATAGCATTATTCAATATCATATGCCAACATTTTTACCCTCACATTTGCAGAACTAAACTTTTGAAAAGAAAGCAAACACCCCCACAGAGCAGAGGCCTTATATCATTATTTTCATGAATATTTAAAGAGCCAGATGCACTTTTGTCAAAGTGTAGGTTTTTATTCATGTCAACCCCGCAAGTTTATAGATTATCCCCATCTGCATCCTACACTATGTTGTCATCACAAGTTGGTTAAGATAAACCAGTATGAATAGTGTCCACAACCCAACAATTATCTCTGTGCAAAATATGAAAAGAGCAATACTTTAATTATTCTTATGTTTTGGGATGACCACAAATTAGAACAAAATACTCATATTAAAAGGTATATGAGTTGCTAGAAATGACCTAAGAATATTCAGTAATAGTATTTTTAAATATTTATTTTAAATATTTGTATTAAGAGTGATATATGTGTATATGCATTGTAGTTTATAGGTTAGTTACTGTAAGATGTCAATAGGTAAACTCTCAATTACCTAGAATCTAACTCTTTAAATATTTCAACTATCTAGTAACTACCTTTTCTTCGTCTACTCCACTTTTTATTGGAAATAGTTACAGAGGGAAATACCAAACAAGATAATATAAGCACAAAGTCATTTTATCTCTCTCCCCTTCCTTCCTTCTTATGCTTACCATTTTTACTTTTTTACCCAGTTTTAAGAAGACCAGTGCTCCTGTCCTCTAAGTGGATGGTGTCTTTTATTTTTAAATTTCATTTGTGGGTTGGAAGGATGTAGTGACAGTTGTTACATGATAACTGTCCTTTGCATTTTTAAACTAACTCAGCACTTCATTTGGATTTCACCAGTTTTTTTTATTAATATCCACTTTCTGTAAAAATTGAGTCTAGCATGCTAGACTAGTTTAGTTTAGACTAGATAACTAGTTTAGTTATCTAGTTGTAATGTTGCCTTAGTCTTGTCTAGTCAGTAATAATCTTTAAGTCTTCTCTGTTTTTTGTTTTTTGGTTTTTTTTCCCATTACCTTATAGTTTTGAGGAGTACTAGTCAGGTATTTTTGTACAGTGCCCTATAGTTTGGGATGGTCTGATGTTTAGCTCATGTTTAGACTGATGTTATGTTTTCTGAGGAAGATCCCACAGCCGTGAAATGTCCTTCCTGTAACTCTGTATCCGGAGGCATATTTGTCTCCATGCCTTGCACTGGGGATGTAAGCCTTCATCACTTGGGTACGGTAGTATTTGCTAAGTTTTTCTCTATTAAATTTCTTATTTTCTCTTGTGTTTCTCTATTTTGAGGAAGTGAGTCACTAGGTCTGGCTCATCATCAAAGAATGAGTGAGATAAGGGCTCTTTTTGAAACATGGGATATACAGCTTGATGAGGGAGAAAGGAGAGAATGGGAATAGGTATGCCTAGGTTTGAGTCTCATGGGTAATCTTTCACTGAAGACTTGAGACATGGAAGAAGACACATTGTTTCTTGAAAGTGGGTAGAGTAGGATAGGGCAAACCCTTTTACCTCATCTGTTAATCTTCAAAGTTGATAGTGCCTCCATTGGGTTCTGGGCACTATGGCCAAGGACTGAGCTCATCTGTAACAGCTATGGCTGGACTGCCCAGGCATTCTGTAACAGCTATGGCTGGACTGCCCGGGCGCGCCTTGCCAGTGGCCTTTCACATTGCCACTGTCGCTGTCCCCAGTGTGTAAACCTTGCCGTGTCCCACTTGCTGGTGTACCACTGACCAAAGCAAATCACATGACCAAGCCCAGACTTGGTATTAGAGGCACCATGCAAGAAGTGGAAACCCAATGGCGTGATTCACTGGAAAGCCTTCATGCAACAGTCTAGCATTTGCACAGCAAGTACCTAGTTAAATTTGAAAGTAGAACCCAATTTAACCCTGTTTTAGTACTAACTCCATTGTAGCATAATATGCTACTGTTTCATTTGCTAAAGCAGGAAATCTAACTCACCTTTTAGAATTTTAGTAACAAAGATTTACATAGAAAAGAAAGATTTACGTAGAGCTTTTGGTTTAACCTTGTAGATAATTATCAAATTCTGTTAACTTATTCTTTCCTTATCATTTTGCTACTTTACGTTACTGAAGAAGTAAAAAAGGGATGGAATAGGAATCAGTCAGCCTGGGTTCCATGTCTAGTTTTGACAATATGGGTGGATAACCTTCGGCCAGTGATTGACCTTTGCTGACCTTAGTTTAATTATCTATACAATGAGGACATTCAATGGCTTTTACAGATTAGTCACCTTTAGAAGTCCTTGATGTATTCTTTATTTTTAATTCACATATTTTTTCCTTTATCAACTCTTATCGTTTAACAGAACAAGCTGGATACGTAAGTCTAACTAGATCTAAGAATGAAATGGTTAGCAGAGGTAGTTAGGTTGGTGCTTAACCTACCTGGGCATCAATCCCTACATAGGTTAACCTACTTAGGGAACCATCATAGGCAGCAGCAGAAATGGCTCCAAATCCTGACCCTATCACTTATAAGCATTGAGGTCCCTGAGTCTGTCTGCAAGCGGTAGTAGCTTTGAAACTGAAGTGTAAATGTTGGTCTCTCAGTTGTGTCCAACTCTTTGTGACCCCATGAACTGTAGCCTGCCAGGCTCCTCTGTCCATGGAATTCTCCAAGCAAGAATACTAGAATGGATTGCCATTCCCTTCTCTAGGGAATCTTTCCAAGCCAGGGATCAAACCCACATCTCCCGCATTGCAGGAAGATTTACCACCTGAGTCACCAGGGAAACCCCATAAGTATCTCATAGAGTTTTGAGGTTAAACTGAGTTAAACAGAGACAGATGAAGTACCCAGTAAGGCATGCTTCATATAGTAAGTGCTTAATAAATGGTGTCTGCCACTATTTTTAGGGTAACTGCTATTGATAGTAATAGTAAATCAGACAAATAAATGCTTTATGCCATAGTATGTAAAATGATAGCCTCTGCTAGTCAATATATGTATGTAAGTGATTAGTGTCCAAAACGTCTGTCTCGTATCTGAGAAAGTTTTATAAGCCAGACTTAACTCCTAGGAGATGGATTTATGGGATTTTTTCAGTCCATTTTACAGATAACTGAAGACAAATCTTTTTATGACATGTCTTGGTTCTGGGGTCGGTGTCCACAGACAGAGTCAAGGTAGGAACAGCCATGTTTCTGTCTCAAGTCTAAAGGTAGATCCAGTGGTAGCTGATTGTTTTTTCTTCCTTTCTTTCTCTCACTCCATCCCTTCATTCTTTCTTTCCCTTCCTTCCTCTCTCTTTTTCTTTTCTTTTCAGAGTTATTGGGCCTTCATTCCCATAGCTTAGCATGTAGAACCTGACCTGTGTTACTCAGTGATCTTTTCCTAGCAGTTGATTTTTTTTGCCTTGAATTGAAGACATTTTAGGGTTATAAAATTTATCTTTCTAACTAGATTGTAGTATATGCCTCGAGGATAGAGAAAGCATTTTTAATATCTTTGTTTTTTTCCAAGTACTTACTACAGAAACGTGAGCATAATATATCCTCTAATAGTTTTTTTAATGTAGCCCAAAGAGATCTGAGAATCAGTGAAATTCAACAGCAAATAAATTCAGCCAACATTCTATGCTAGACATGACATAATGC